>NC_142117.1:18860000-19460000 GCF_056152115.1 Neolamprologus brichardi | reverse complement strand
GAATCTGAAGACAAGGAGAGAAGAGGAGAATTATTTAAAAGGCCAAGTGGTGCTATCCTGTTACGATTTTTGGGGGGGTATTTCAAAAAATTTATCTTGTGAAGACAAAAGTGCTCTGATCTAAATAGTTTCATTATTATTCAAAAACAAATCTATGAAAAACACACAGCCATGTGGAAAAGAGCACTTTCATGGGACTCTATGCAGTTTTGTGACAAACTAAGTACACCCCATGATTCAGCAGCTTGAAAAAACACCTTTAACAGCAACAGCTTGAAGTGTGACTTTATCAGCGTCTCACGTCGCGAGGTGTGTGCATGCAGGAATCAAGCACAGAATGGCAGTGGCAACCTGGTCGACCGCATCCTGTCCGCATATCCTCCGATGCACTGTGAGATACATCGTGTAGTTTGATGACTTGCAGGAGTTGTGAATGAATTTCTGCCTGCTTTTTCTTGAGAATGGTGCTTCCGTTCATTGAGGTTTGTGGGCATTCATTTACGCACAGCTCTCTTAAGATCCCGCTACAGCATTTCAGTCAGGTTGAGGACGTTGACTGGGCTGTTTGCAAGACCTCTATTCTTTTCTTTTTCAGCCATTCTGTTGTAGATTTGGTGCTACATGATAATTATTGTCCTGCAACATAAGTATTTAATATACAGAGGAATTCATGGTCAAATCAGTCAATGTGCCCAGGTCCTGTTTCTGCTAAACAAGCCCAAATTATTATCACACCTCCACCACTGTGCTTGTTCCAGAAGTCTTGTGGTTTGTTCAGATGTAACTTTGCAAACCTAAGTTTTGCTGTCTTTGTAGAGAGAACAGGCTTTCTCCTGGTAACCCTTCCAAGCTAACCATATTTGTTCGGTCTGTTTCTAACTGTACTGTACATTTAACATGCTAACTGAGACCCGAGAGTCTGAGATGTACCTCGTGTACCTTGTTTTTTTGGTTTGTTTGTTTTTGCAGTTTCCCACTTCTGTTGCGATTGTAGCATTGTGTTAAGACTCCAGACCAGCAAACTGCCAAAACTTTTATAGAAGTGTTCACACTTGCTGATGATCAGTTAATCAGTGTATTTGCTTAGCAGCGTCTGGCTATTCCTGTGAAGCAATAAGGGTGTACTTAGTTATAACGCTCTTTTTCACATGACTATAAGTGACCCACATCACATGTGGGTTTAGTCTTTGTGTGGCATTTGTAGCTCTGAAAACAAGACTTATTCCTTTGAGAAACTGTATTTCCGTTTACTCTATTAGTAATACCAGAGCGCCAGAGCGAGGTGTGTGCATGAAGGAGGCGAGCATAGAGCGGCAGACAACAGCGAGCGATAGCCTGGTTGACCAGAGCTTGTTGTCCAGACGTCACCCTCCTTCTTGAACCTTTCAGCAGAGACGCCAGCATCTGTACGCTCTGTTTCCTGTCCACCAGTCCCAACTGTATACACAACCTTCCTGTACACATGTCCTCTGACACACTCTGAGAGGCATAGTGTAGTTTTATGGCTTGCAGGAAGTGTGCTCGATTGGAGGAAGCTGTGACGATGAGTTTGACAGCGGGAGGAAGGGGCCTGGGAAGGCTCTCAATGATTTGAAGACCAGTGTTGTTTTTGAGTTGATCTAATCCATCAAGAATAAGGACAAGAGGCTTTTCAGTTGAAGGCAGGTGGCTGATGAGGGATGAGAGGTGTTCTTTAAGTTCAGACAGACAAGCGTCGGGTTTTATGTCGCCAAAATCCAGCTGTCTTTGATCTGGATGTTGAGCGGTACTCCAGCTTTGCTTGCAGTCAGAAACATGCTCTTTGGTGCCACGCTCATGCTGGGAATCCAAAACAGATGTTTGGCTACAGCTGGATGTGACCTCTCTGGGGTCGGTGGTACTGCCAGGATCATCCAGGTCACTGCAGTGGCTAGCATCCTGCTTAGAGAAGGAGTCAGTGAGATATCTGCAGGCTATCTGATAACACAAGCTTGACAGCAGATGCTTTGGTGAAGCATTAATTGATAGGTTGCAGAAAAAACTGATCACCACAGGATCGCTGTCTGCAAGCCAGTGCTTCATCTGTGGACAGAGAGAGATAGCTTTAAGCGTCAGTGAAACATATGCACACAAAAGGCACAAATTCTTATTACAAATTTGAAGCAGGTATATACACGATGCCTGCTTCAAATTTCCCTTTGGTCCACCTACCTGCTGAGTGCAGTGTGCTAGCAGGACCGTCTTTCCTGTACACGGGCCTCCGGTCACTACCAGAGGGAACTGATGGTAGCTCTGCTTCACATAGGCTCTGACCTGCAACCAATAAGAGCAGAGCTATGCTGCAGGTGTATAAATAAGAAAAAAATGAATTATACAAACATGTCATGTTTTAATATTTCTAACTGCACACAGAACAAAAGTGCCTGTATTTTCAATGTAAATATTATATTTTAGTCTGTAAAGGCTAAAACCATCCTGACCTTTTCCTCCTCGGGCTGAATGACGTCATAAAACCGACTGAGGATGTCACACAGCTGCTCCTGTTCGGCCTGCTCTCGGGATAAAGCGTCACCGAGGGGAGAAGGTTCTGCGCTTTGAGAAACGTTCAGACCGTCAGTCATCTGCACAAGGTCACAGTACACCTGCTGGCACAGAGAATCAGCATAGCCCCGCCTCCTAGCTGATGTGTAACCATGGCGGCGGTCGCACTCTGTGGTGATGGTGTAGACTAGAAGTTGGCGGGAAGTGACGAGATGAGGGAGGAAGCACTCACAGAGCTCTGACAGTAACTTTTCGTTAGTGGGTGATGAACTCAGAGTGGCATCCTGGAAATAAAAAAGTGGGAACTTTTCACAGTGGACTTAAATAAAAAGGGTACAAATTTTGAATTCTACATATCACTTTAGTAAAATGAAGTTTCAAGAGTGGTCAGAAAGATTAAATTTTATTTTAGTTCATCCTTTTCCTGACGTCTCCCATAATTAAACATGGTGTGGCGGGGCGTGGTCTGCAAATGCTTATTCAGCATGAGGACTAGATGTTACAATCGCTCATAATGCATTGCTTCAAATGGAGAAAGTCTTGAGGGATGGCTGTTATGAGGAAAGGCAGCCCAGAAACTTTACCAGTGGGACACATCGTTGTATGCCTCAACTTTACAAGGTCTAAAAGTCTGTGCTGACTGCTATAAGGTTGTTGTTGTTGGAGCGTATGTTCGGCCTGCGACTGGAAAGCCGCAGCCATGTGATCGTGTACAGCAACCGCGTCAATAAAGATGGTGAAAAGCATGGAAACGTGGTCGGGTCTATTGTGCATCTACTACACATGGCTTTTACCTCCAACTTTGACTGTAGTTGTATTTTCACAGGTCCCTTTTGTCTCTCTGCTTTTGCATTGATGATCTTGTGGACATAGACCAAGCAGCGTCTGGCGATGTCTCTCTCAGGACAGCTTTCCAGAGCATAACGCAGATCTGCATCGAGGGCTGGAGACAAGTGGTAAAGCAAATGTTTATTTACACAACAAAAATTCCATCCAACAGGAGATATTCCAAGGCACAGACGCAGGCTGCCCATGACACTAACAACAGTAGATCACAACAAATGACTTGACACACACACACACACAGCTATGTGGGGTATTTCACCTGATCTGTAGAAGATTTTGGCTCTCTCTGGGGTCATGCTGCCACTTTGGACACACAGACTCACAGCTGCCTGAAACAGCTTCCTCAGTTCTTCCTCTTTAGTCTTGGTTTTGCTTTCCTCCTTCACCTTATTTCTTTTCTGCTGCGGAGGGAAAATATCCAGTTTATTAAAGCATATTAAATATAAAACGTCCTCACATACACTATAAACACAATTTACTTGATTTAAGGACAGAATGTGTGATTCGATGGGATGTTTCTAAAACCTCAATAAGATTTTAAATGATGCATAACACAAGTTGAAATCGCATTACTTTATATTATATAACATTGTAGTTCATAATTAAAAATAAAGTCATAAAATTATACCATCTACTGTAATTACCAGAGAATAGCTGCGTCTGTGCGGAGCTCTCAGGCAGTAGGTCGTAGGGATGGTGTTCTCGTCCCTCTGATAGACTTTCTCCAGCTCCTGTGTACTGACACCGGCCTCCTGACACTGCTGGAGCAGCAACTGCAGCTCTGACACCTCCACCTGAGCGGGCAGACGGGCTGTGCCATACTGATGTCCTACCAGAGCCTGCAGCACCACCGTGTGGTCACAAGAGGAACAACAGCACGGGGAACTATTGTTTAGTATTAACGATTTATTGAGCTAAAGGACCTTGTTTTGTTGTATTAAGCACATCTGTAAGAAAAGTAAGCTGTGTGTGTATGTGTGTCTTTATTACTATTTTTTTTTGTTTGATTACTAGACAGAACATCTGCTTAAGAGACAACTGTGTGATGCTACAAGTGTGATTTTGTGTCTTTTACTTATATTGGAAACTGTTTCTATTATTTTGTCCATTTGTTGACACGGCTCAATGACAGAACTGTTCTGCAGCCGTGATGACAACTTTAATTTAAAAAGAAGAACAAACATAGCACAGTATAGATGACTTTGCAAAGTCCAGCATACTCCAGAAAGGGTGAAAAGCTTTTAAAGTTCATAATACTAAAAACTGATAAAATTCAACAATAAAACTTTGACTACAACTCATGAATCAACATGGCAAGGTGCTGATGTCCTGTATTGCATGTCATCACCCATTGTGCTGAGAAGTAAGGGTCAGTGGACTTCTGAGATCCTGTTGGTTTACACTTGAGATTCTACCCAAGGACTTTATTTACCAGTAAAAAAGGTCCAGCTGAGCTTCCTCTGCATTCGTGTATCATCTGATGCCTGGTGTCTTCATCTGGCCAGCGACTGGGATCACTGGATTCAAACGGGTCTATCACCTGCCGACAGAAACACACTCAAGAGTTAAAAAATGTGGAGTGGAAATAAAAAATTAAGAAAGCTGAGCCCAGATCCAGTGAGAGCAAGCGTCTAAGGTGGGGTGAGGCATCACGTTCTTTATTCTGTCTGCTGATTGTACACACCACAGTGTGCTGACTGAACTGTCCCAATGTTTATTTAATACACATGAACGAAAACCAACACAGACAGTCGCCTCACAGCTGCTCATTCTCTTTGTTGTCAGATATAATTAAGGCACGTTATTGACTGCATCTTTACAGGGGTGGCCTCAGGGAAAACGGTGGAAGACTAAAAGTACAAATACCTGCAAGCAGCTAAAATGCTACTGCTGTCATCCCCCGTCGCTGGTGACATTACGCATGGGTGTCTTTGTGATGGACCACACGGAATATTAATGAGACTTTACTTTTATAGCTTTAAGATTTTGTGTTTTCTATCTCGTTTCTCTAATAAAGAGATGCACATTTCAAGGATCTTTCTATAAAGAGTAAAAAAGAAAACCTTTAATTTAATTACAAACAACCTTAAAGCAAAGCAGTTTACAATGTGTCCTCCAGTGGACCCTATCTAGTTCTCTTCCCAGCACTAAAAGTCATTAGTGTGAGCATTTATGCCATTAAAGTAATCTCGTTTTAATGTATAAAGCAACAGTGCCCACATCCTTCCTTAGCCTGTTTATGGCTTTAAAAGAACAGAAAGAATTCCCAAGAAAAACACAACTCACACGCACACGCACATCTACTGTTTCACTGACAATGTTTTCGATGCAACAGGAAGGTTTTAAAAAAGTAAAGTGTGTGCTCACCCTGACATCCAGTCCCAGCGAGTGTCTGCAGTGCTCTCTGAATCTGGGGAACACACTGTCCCTCAGAGCTCTACGCTCCACCACGCTGTCTGTACACAACACAAACAGGATGCACCTTAACAAGAACTCAAATGACACAAGAAAACATGATACAATCTAACATGCATATTTTTTAAAAACACACCTAATTACAGCTGCCTTTCATATTAGGAATCATTGCCTACCTTCTGGGTTGGAGCACAGGTAGATTTTCACACAAGATGTGCTGAAGCCAGAATCCAAAGGGGATTTTCCTCCGGTGTGCATGCCTGATAAACAGCTGCTGTTCAAATAAGAAAACATAAGGAGGGAAAACTCCTGGCAGGAACTTATCGCGCGTCCCAAACGGAGAGCAGCTCTGTGTCGTCTCTGCTGCTGTGTCTCATGTTCCTGCAGCTCCGCTCAGGAAGTTTGGCCTCGGGTGCTGTGGAGCGTGTTATCATGATCACACCCACTTTTGGTCAAACATCCACACAAACACGCTCAGTCTGAAAAAATTGATGCGTGCAACTTTTCAACTTTTCCATATTTTTTATTAATTAACATTTGTACACAATAAATACAAACTTTGTTTTTTTGTTGTTGTTTTTGTACATCCAATAATAATATGCAGAAAGACTTTTGCACCTGTTCTCAATATTGTCACCATGGCAACAGTCTAATAAAGAGAGAGGCCAGTTGTTCCACCACATCGTTAATAATAACGGCAGCTGTGCTGCTCTGAATCCACATAAGGAAAAATAAAGTGTCATTTAAAACATAAAAACCATACCAAATAATTAAACACTGTCGCGGACCAAAGGGACTGTTAAAGATGGGAAACGATCCGTCTTCAAAGTGGCAACTGGCAATGAAATGTCATCAATTTTATATATGACAGACTGACTGAGTAAGTATAACGGGAATGTTTGGGGATGCTGAAAAACCATAAACTTCAAAACAAGTTCGAAAACCAGTAAAAATCAGATCTCAGAGAGATCAAGGACAGGCTGCTGTTCCAAGTCGCCTTGACCACACTGTCACAAGTCAATGCTAGTCCGTACAACAGCAGAAGAGCAGAGGGTCGTATCTAAAAATGCAACTAATTCCAGCATGCTTAAGTTTGCTAGGATGAATGCTACACAAAATGTTGTGGTTTCACTTCTTACTTCTCCTTTTGGAAATCACCTCCACCGTGCAACGGGAAAACAATCGATTTGCTTCCAGATTAAGACTTTTCTTACAGGAGACCTGAAGATGTGCTCCAGTGCAACACTACATAGTAATGCTAGAGTTTTAAATGTAATATTAATCTCCATTACCCACAGTTCTTCTTTTGTTTTTGTTTTGCAGTAGGGATGTTATCTGAGACAAAGAAAGAGGATTACTGCCTGAATGTTCAGTTTTGTCTCCTGCTGACAATTTGGACAATACTTTACTTTGCAATTTATTCCGTGCAAACGCTCTCCAAACTTGTTCATTTGCAGTGAGGAACTGGGACATATCTTCAGAGTCAAACACAGATTAGATTAAAATTCCTCCTCTCTCTCTTATAAACAATCACACTCATAAACACCCAGGCCTATTTCGAGACCAAAAAAAGAAAATGATTCATTCAAACGCATCGGTTTCTGTAATTTTTGTTTGTTTTGTTCTTATAAATGAAGGAGGACAGCGAATTTCACTGTCCACAGTCGTCTCTCCACCTCTTTGGAAGAGCTGGGAGAGTGGAGATCTTTTTTTGTGTTTGTTTTGTTTTTTAAGCATCAGTCACACTGAAACAAAAAAAGTCCATAGGATCAGCTTAAAAACAACAACTCTGAATCATTGTAACTACAAGGATTCATCAGAGTCTTTGCCACCCGTGCCGATGCTATATGAGGGTACTGCTACTTTCCAAGTAAGGTAGAAATTAATAAAAGTGCTACGCTGCCCTTCAGGCAAGGAGTTTCAAAGGCTTTAGGGCCATGTAAAGGTAAATGGGGGCATTTATTTACTTTGAGTAAAAAAAAAACACACACACAAAAGATTTGTACTTAGCTCCATTTGAATGTCATTTGCTAGTTCTGTCCATTTAGTTAGATTTTTTTTCTTTACACACCTCTTTCTGTTTCTAGCATTAGGACACAAGATGTGGTGGCTTTGCTTGACAAGACGAGAGAAAAATTATACCTGCAAATGTAATGAGCGTCAAGTAAACGTGCGTCTTAGTTGAACTGAACAGTGAACAAATCGGCATGAGAGGGATGAAAGCTATACAGTTCTGTGCTAATAAGAAGTCCCGGCCACAAATACTTTCCTGTGTCTACATCATCTGAAATAAAACTTTTCTTTGTTGCCACATAGTGAATACCAACAATTTGAGTGCCTTTAAAAGCACCAGCAGCGCATCTCTGAACCAATCAGTGATACAGACATACGGCGCACAGAATGAGAGAAGATATAGCAACGCGTATGTCGTATAATGTATCTGCATGTGTGTATGTATGTATATGATAGTCACTGATTCACACTGACTGCCAATGGACAGAATCGTCTTTAGAGGAAAGAGGGAGAGACGTAAAGGAGGGACGGGAAGAGAGGTGATGCTAAGAGCAGAGGGAAGGATCCAGCCTCCTTTATCTCTCGTTTTCTTTCATCCTCTCCCTCCTTTGAGCTCTCCTTCCTGCTGTATTTACAATGCCCTTTCAGTATAAGATGAAGATAAAACTTCCACTACATATCAGACATGGTATTCCATTCAGCTGAGTTAGTCTATATGAAATGCTGAGCATAACATTCCTATGACGACAGTAATGTACTGTACTATTACACATTAAATACGTATGATGATAATGACTATATATGGCGAGGGAAGGCCCAAGGAGAGGGACGCTGCGTCCACGCACACCGCTCAATGTCTCTGGTCGTTCACTTCGTTCTCCACTGCTCTCCAAAAACGTGACAGACTTGGCATGTTTTTACTTACATTTCAGCCAGCTTTCTTTGGATAGGCCCACAACACTCACAAAAGGTAAGGAAAAGGTATCAGATAAGAATCAGACTTTTTTAAAAACAAAAACTAAAGCAAAACTAATGCCCCCGGGAATACAGTAGCAAAAAGCAGATTGTTTATTTCCATCTGCACTGAATTAGATTGGGCTCCCTTCTTTGGGCCAAAGCAACATCTGTACATGACGCTGCAAGCAACACTGACCATTGATTAAATCACACACACAGCATGAAAAGCATGAGCTGGGTTGCAAAGTGGCTTGCAGATGTGTGATAACTGTAAAGAGGCTAAAGCAACGTAAATATTGCATCCAGTATGATATCTGCCAACTAGATCCATACTAAGTTATCAGCTGTTCATGTGGGCTGCCATTTAAGTCAGCTTCTGCCTTTAGGGGTCACCACAATCAATCATCTGCCTCCATCCCACCCTAATTTTATAGTTATAGTGTATTGAGTTTTATGTTTGGTTTGTCTGATAACCTTTTACTACATTTTGTCAGTTCTTGGGGCTTCAAAACTTTTCTCATGCTTCATGATTATTTATTGGGAAGAGAAAACATCTAAATATTGACTCTGATCTGCCTCTGCAGAAAGATAAATGGTCTTATGGAAAGCTTGACAACAGAAAACTTGCCAAATCCGTCATCTGTCACAAATAGCTTTTTCCCATCCTCCTCCTCTCCTGGCATTCTTCCTCTGCTTCACCGTGGTGTGATTTGCTGCCCAATGAGGTGAGGTTTTAAGGCAAGAATGAAAGGACGGGGTAGGGTGAAAGGATCGGGGGGGTGTGGGCTACTGCTGCACTTCATTAGGAAGCTAATACAGAGATTATTACATCGGATAGTCTGCCTTTGTCCCCTCTCTCTGCTCTCCTCCTCCTTAGCTCAAAGGGAGAAGATACGGAGCTGCCAGGAGTTCAGGAGATTGGGGGAGGGGTCAGCGTGGTTCAGTTCAGTTTACTTCACATCACTTTATTTAACTTCACTTCAGTTCCCAAGCCTGTAGGATACATCTGCCTTTCATCTGTTTTCATTTCTGTTTGTGCGCCTATAACCGGCTGTCAGTTTGTTTGTCTGTCACACCAGCGTGATCTCCACCTCCTCCGTCTTGTCGCTCTTCTCCTGCTGTCGGCGGGGGTGCTGCTTGGGTGGAGGAGGAGCGGCTCGCACCTGCAGCGAAGAAAGAAAACACATTAAATACAAGAGTAAGGAAAAGAAAGAAGCCAAAGTGAGAAAAACTGATGTCAAGGCGATAACGGGGACGACCTACTTTTCTTAATTTGACAAACAGTTAAATGTTCACTTCCTGCTGCGAGACACAAATGTGTTATCAACGAACAGGAAAAGTGGGGAATTGTCTGCTTTTAGACTCTAACAAAAACACTGTGTTTTCAACCTATTGTTGGGATCTGTAGGTCACACAGTTTAACGAACACTTAAGTGTCCTTCACATGTCATCAGAGCACAGCGTGCCAAACCGTCTTCGAAAAACTGACGGTTGCTTATATGTCATACATTCATCTGCTGATTATTTTCTTCATTAGTTTCTTTAAGTCCCTGTGAAATCCTGTGCTGTGACATACACTGTAATCTAATTACACGTCACGCTGATGCGGCCCGCAGTGAACGTTTATTTCTTGCTTCTCTTCTTTTTCTGATGCATTTTTTTAATCGAGAAGAAGAGTTGAAGAGAGAAACCTCACCGCCGACTAGTGTTTCAGTGGCAAAATTATAAAGTAACACAGGCACAACATCACAAGTGTAAATGCTAGCAATGATGTCAGCCACTTGCAAAGGCTAAGCAGCAGGGTGGGGATGTGGGCCGGACCAGTGAAACTCCCGTTTCTACCAGAGTAAAGAAGTTCAACTACACTTTTAATCCAGGAGATGTCTTGAAAGATCTCTTTCAACAGATGTCTGTTGAAAGAAAAGGAAGTGCAGTTTACAGCCATACATGTCATTTTTTGTCTGTGATAAAGAAATGCTGTGTACCCTACCCTCTGAATGTTTTCATATATAGTGAAAAAGCATGGTCTTTTGTTTATCTATGGCTAAATTACTGTGTTGTAGTATGAATGACGATGAAGAGGTCTTTGTTGCTGGGAAAAGCCATAAAAACCCCCAGAAAGACCTTTGACCACTAAAATCTAATCCATTTGCAAATTTGGATGCATTCCCTCTGTGCTTTCCAGAGATGGGAGGAAATAAAAAGACAGCTCGAAAACATAACAACTCTAACACACACACACACACACACACACACACACACACACACACACACACACACACACTGTACACAAAAAAACACTTCTTGAGTAACACTGATACTGACAGGTCGTAGTTTGCCCGGGCCTCCTTCAGGAGTGAATCTTGGCGGCTGAGTCTTAGCAAATCCTGGAGATACTGGACTCCTGCCAGAGCTTTGATCTACAGAGTGAGCGAGACAAAATTTCAGATTAAAAGCCCCAATTACCTTCCTCAGAAACCTCACTTTTCGTTAAACATGGTTCTTGTTGTATTGGTTGTCTTACTGTGAGCTGACAGCGGTCCTTTGTGTGACGAGGCAGGCAGAGGAAGCTTGTGCTCCCCATTAAGAGCAGCGGAAGGGGAACGTGGCAGAGGAGGTGGGGTGGAAGTCTCGGGGCTGGTGAAGGGGCTGATGGGAGGCTGGTCGTACAGCGGAAGAGGTGGCAGAGAAGATGGCAGTTTCAAAGAAGGAGAGATCTACAGAGAGTGGTGGAAATAAAGAAAAGACAAAGTGGGCTACAACACAAAACTTGACCAGGATACTTTTTTTAACCATCATTCCCTCCATAGTACTTAAAAGATGTTGGGTTGCGTGTTATGTCTACAGGCTTATAGGAAGGGAGAGGCCATATCCTTCCTGCTGCTGAGCCTCTAATAGGGCAGCACTCAGTGGCACAGATAAGACCTCTTTTCTGTGATTGCAGTGCAGGTTTTTTATCAGAATGCTGCACAAACACGGCAGTTCTGATGCACTGTTTTTGAACTCTGACTTGCTGATAGATCAACTGGACAACAAGCAGGAAAGGAGGAAGGGATAGGGGTATGAACTGGCACAGTCGACTACACACAGTCTTTGGTATTTCTCCCCTGAGAAAACACTGATAAGACCAAATGTCTCATTCAGGTCTAGAGTAAGTCCTGTTACCTAAGATGACTTGTATGTTATCTGTGAGATTAATTCATGTGTGTACAGGTGTTACTGTACCTGTGTGTCACCTGCCCCTCCCGCGCTGGTCTCTCCATTCTCTGTAAGATCTTCTACCAACACGGAGGGGAAAACGCCCACCCGCCCGTTCAGCTCCCCCTCCCAGAAGCCATCGTCTGTCTGAGTGTCACGGCTCAACAAGCGGATCACAGCTCCCTCGGAAAAGGAGAGTTCCTCATCCGCCTGACCCTCGTAATCATAAAGTGCACGCACATACATCACTGCAGAGAGAAAGGACGATAGAGAGAGAGGGAGAAAAAACAATTATAAGTATACCGTCGGAACAATTATTCTCAGGGAAATGCAGTTTCTTGTCTGCAGGGCTCTTACTGTTATTAAGAAAATGGTATTCACCACTGGAGAGCACAAGATACACAAACAGCAGTGGATTTGCTCCTGAGCCTGGTCTAACTATTCAGGTACAGCAGATACAAAGTAATAAAAAGAAAAACGGATGAAGAGTAAGAGCAAGAGCACAGTAGGAGAAGATAAGGTTTTAAATAAGGCAGGTAAAGAAACATGCAAAGACTAAAAAATAACATAAAATAAAGAGTTTTATATAGCAAAAGTTACAACCACCCAGTTTCCTCTCCTTGTTTTTGTTGTCAGTGAAATGGTGCTTGACCAATACGAAATAACTAAGTTATGCATTGTTTGCATTGATGACCAGATAGGTACGGCCTGTACAAGTAACTCCAGCTCCTTTTTTAAGACTGTCTTGAATTTCAGCTCAAACTTTATGTCTACCAGTTTAATTTACTTTTAAATCAACTTGTGAATACTTTGGCTGGTTGATTACAACCCACAGGGCTTCAGAAATAAAACAGCAAAAGTTAACAGTTAACAGTCAGGTTAATGCTCCGCTCTTGTTCTCTTTTTGTTCTCTTTGAATATGAGATAGGATTTTTACAGAAGGCACTAGTTCTAGTTCATTGATATGCAGTACTGTGATTTATTAAAAGTGCAAACATACATGGAAATATAATATTTGATGGTCTTTGGAAAACCTCCAGAAAGCCTGAATAACTATTGCTCAAGACCACTTTAAAAATGATCTCCTTGGATGCAAAATATAAAGAAATGAAGCATTGCTCAAGACCCTTGTACAGTATTGTAAATGAACTGAAATGATTAGGGTCAAGGGTGTTTATTTAGAGCATCCCAGCAAGGTTCAGTGGGCAACCCCTACATTTCCCCTTTCCAATAATACCCTGCTTAGGGTACTCAGTGTACTCTACAGAAGCAGTAAAGAGAAAAATGCCTCAGTTAGTGGCCCACAATAACCTCATTATGGGTGAAAACTCATTTAAACGGGTACAACTAGAATTAACCTCTTTCCTTTAACTACTGCCATGAAGTTTAATTAATCCTTCACAGCAACTGTGCTTACAGGGTTACTTACTATTTGTGTCTCCATTTATGCAGCCCGAGTGCAGCTCTGGCTCTGTTGAGTTAGACGAAGTGTGTGACCGAGCATCGAGCGTAGCCAGAGACTGGAGCATGCTCAGCAGACTGTTGGAGGTCGGGAACTGCAGGTATTTCTCTGGGACATAGCCCACCTGACCTGCCTTATTGCGTGCCTGAGAAACAAACAAATAAACAACAACAACAACAAAAGAAGCCCCAAAAAGCATGTCAGTACAGACAGTAGCACAACAGAGCTGATTATATTATTCAACTGGCAAAAAAAATGCGATACACATCTACAGCACTTGACTGCGATTGGGTACCTTAACCCAGTCCTCCATGTCTCCGTCCTCAATGACCTCCAACATCTCCTGTTCATCGATAGTTAACTCATCTGGTTGGGAGGCCTGAGGAAGAGACACAGCGGGAGTTAAAGAAAGAAAAACAGATAAAGTGGGAAGGAGAGTAGAAGAGTATGAAAGGAGGAAAGGTCAGTTGATGTGAAAGGACAGAAAAAGGGAGTAGCCAGACCTTATAAACCAAACACTTCTCTATTAATGATTAGTTAATGAGGTATTTAAATGGCATACATATGTCAACAATAATACTGTGTGCTGCAGGTGTTTCCCTTCTAGTAGGCAGATATTTGATGCTGTGTGCATGCAGGTGTGTGTCACCCTGTAACTGTGTGCATGCTGCTTCACACCTTGTATGAATACAGGACTTTGCAGGTTAGCGGGTAGTTGCGAAGGGTCCCCGAAGGGCTGGAGCTGCTGTCGTCAAAAACCTCCATATTCTCCTCACACTCTTCACCCTCTTCACGCTCCAGGTCCACTGTGCCCTTTAACACACAAACATATCCACAATGAAAACCTCTGATAAGTACAAGGACAAACAAGAAAAGCTCCACTCACCTTTAAAGCTAATGATTAAAACACACGCCTATATTCAAGAGCAAAAACACAACAACAGCTGTTTAAATGCAAAACATTTAACATATTTTACATGATACCAGATGGTAAAATGCTCAGTATATTTATATTTTCTTTGATGTTTAGCTAAATTATTAATGTAAACCAGTTTTTAAAAAAAAGTCAAAGTGCTCACAACTCCTGCTGTCCAAGTGACGCCTAGTTAGGTATACTGTTATCTGTTTATTTCTACTGCTTCGAACTAACCTTGCAGCTCCCCAGCTGTGTTATGATCCCAGCTTCTCTTCTCACTTTCTACTATGCGTCCGATAACCAGCTGCGAGACTTGTCTATTTGCCACCTGTAGTATTTTTCCATCTGTACAGATAGTTCCTTACCTTTCTATCGCTCCTTCCTGTCTGAGTTTCTCTATCCTGCTCAGTGTGTGTACTGTAGCTTTTTTGACACAGGTGTACCAGGACTAATGTTTCAAATGAGCCAGCCACTCCCTCGTTTGTTCCATGTGAATTTCACTGGCTTACAGGGAAGTCATGTGATACAGCTGGTAGAAAGATCTATCACACACAGAAGGCTGACCTGACCAGTAACAATAGATGGGGAGAGAAAATTACATGTGTGTGTCTGTGTGTATATGTGTGTGTGTGTGTGTGTGTGTGTGTGCGTGTGTGTGCGTTCTCAGTTCATTGTGTTTAGTCATCAGATTTCTGTTGACACAGTAAACTCTATAACGGTGCACAACAAAACACGTATGTCTTTTGTACTTTAGTTAATCTCCAGAGTTTGACATATGATGCTGTAATAAAAAAAGAAACTGTTATCAAAACTATCTGAGGGAATGGGTAAGAAAATAGGGAATTGCCCATGTTGGCTAGCCTATGTTGGAAAAACACACACTGTGGCATGTTTTTGCACCTTGACATGGGTGTGTCATTAACACTATTCGTTTTAGGAGGAAGGCTTTCTGTTTTTACCCACTTGGTAACATGTTACCAAAGGCTTTTAATATGTTTTCTTTTTCTTTTTAAAGCTCTTGTATTGAATTTGTATCCAGTGTAATTTGGGCTTTAAAGTCTTGTATTTTGTATCAAGAGCCTAAACACATTTGTACACACGTCATTTATTTTTGCTGTACAAAGAGACTGGATTTAATGCTCTGATATTTACCTGATAATAATCTGTACTGGAAAATTGTCGTCCAATTAATTTCAGGAAATGGCTGCTAAGTATTTTAGATAATGTCACTCCTACGTTTTTTTCTTGGATCTGAGGATGCATGGCTGCTGCAATCTTGAGGTGTTTCTGGTCATTTTTCCTGTTGACCTGCTGACCTGAGCTGACCTCAGGGAGATGATGATGAATCAAAACATTGCTTTTGTTAAAAAATAATGTATAGACTTCTCTTCCTCCTTTTTTTGTTTTCCTGATTGTGAGCATACTTCCCTAGAAGAAATATAAACATGGACTTATGTTTGTGCTTCTTTAAAACTGTAACCTGCATATAAAAACGTTACATCTGCCGTGATGCTGTATATTGTTCAGCCATGATTTCTAAAATAAATAGAATAACAATAGCATTTACCATATGAATAAGTACTGACTATAATTAGCTTGGTAAACACACAGTAATAGTTAAACTGACAGTACTGGCCTTAATTTTTGCTGTTTTGTCCTGCTAACGCATGAAAAAGTGAGATCTGGGGAACATCAGTTTTATTAAAATGAATCTTGAGGGGCACATAAATGTGCACACCAACACAACATTCATGGCCATCCATTCAGCAGTTTGGATACAGTTCCCTAAAAACCACGCCATCCTAAGTGATGTGCTGCCATGAAGATGACTTCATTTTCAGGAAAATGTGTTACAGGATAAGCCAAAGGTTTACTGAGTGTGAGTGTGTTTCACCTAAACATCACGACACAGTCCTGTGATCCTTTCAATAGTTACTGACATGTCTGAACCACATAAAATAAACACTGCTGCGGTCTGTTAGTAATTGATAAGTCTCCATGTTAAATAATAAACCCCTGATGTAACACATCATTTATCACTATTACCTGGACAAGGGTAATTTCATTGTAAAGAGAAGGTGATTTCAAGCACAGCCATGTAGAACCTACGGCGTGGAGGCTTCAGTCAGGGCCACATTTCTTTAGTGGCTGCTTGTTTGTTGGTTCACATTAAGCTTATCCTCTTTGTTGATTTAAGAATACGCTGCTTAGCCCAGAGACCAGTTCCTTTTAATCCCTGAAGTAAAGGCCAGTATGTATTCCAGTAATAACCCTATAAAGTACCACAAAATATACATCTCAGTATATGTACCAATACAGCGGAGACACAGGCCAGTGCAAGATTTGACTGTTCCTGGAGGTAATAACTGCAAAAGTGTTATTGTAATGAAGGCAGTTGCTGTCTGAGAGGCCTGAGGTTTTTAAGGCTTGCAGTATTTCATTCAGATTAATAAACCTGAGTGGGATGAAGAAACAGCCGAGGAGAGAGCCTGCTCCCTACTCTCATTGTGTTTCTGTCACCTCCTGTGCAGATTATTACTCGCACTACATCAATCCTTTGTTCTTTCTTTGTTATCGGTCACTTCTGACTTTTCCTTCCCTTCTCTTACTGTCTCTTTTTCTTGCATCCTGTTAATAACAATGTCCCAGCTTTCTTTGCTGCTGTCAGTCTCCCCAGGCTCTCCAAATAAAATCTATGTCAGATTAACTGCTGTCATATGCCTGAATACTCAATGTGCCTCCTGGTCTGTTCTTTTAATGACATCTAAACCACACTGAGTTTTCAGCAAGCTCCTACAACAGACAAATCTTGTAAATAGGGCAAGAGAAGTTTTAAAATGCAGTCAAAAGAAGATAAATATTGTTCAAAATTTTGACCCTCCTGACTATCTTTAGTATAAAATATTTTGAGACATACACTCACTGGACACTATTAAGCACATCTTTCTTGTGGCTTTGACCCCTTTTGCCTTTATAACTGCTTTAATGCTTCATTGCATACATTCAACAAGGTGATTCCAGCACCTTGTTGAATTAATCAGAGATTTGGGTCCATATTGACATGATGGCATCACACAGTTGACAGTTTTGTCCGCCACGGCATATCTGTGGCATTTAAATGATGCTCAGTTGGTACTAAAGGGATCAGGTGACAAGAAAATATCTCCCACACCATCACCAGCAGCCAGCAAGGGATTCATGCTTTTATGCTGTGTGCTATGTGACCAAATACTATCCGAACACTGCAGCAGAAATGCGGTCTTCTGCTGCTACAGCCAATCTGCTTTAAAGCACGATGTATGTTTAGAGATGCTCTTCTGCATACCTTGACTGTAATGACTGATCATCTGAGTTTGTGTTCATTTTCACCCACAGAACTGACCCCTTGTAGACATTTTCTATTTTTAGACTTTTTTCTGTAAATAGAGATGGTTATGTGTCAAAGTCCCAGTAGATCAGCAGCTTCTGAAATGCTTACACCACATTCACTTAAATCAGCCTCCTTCCTCATTCTGATGCTCAGTTAGTCAGCAGGTCATCTTAACCATATCTACATGCAGAAATTAGTTGATGCCATGTGATTGGCTCATTACAAATTGGATTTGACCTGCAGCTTTGTGCACCGTGATCAAATCATGAGGAGACTCAAGGTGTGGGGACCATTTTGTCTGAGCAAACATGCCACACCTTATATCTCTTACAGTATAAAATCACATCACAGCAAGTTATTGGCTGTTTTCACCCCCACCTTTCTTACCTCCAATGCCTCTGCTCTGACAAGACTTTCTCCTCATCTCTGCTCTTCTCCTTCACCTCATACCCCCTCCTTTTCCTCTTCTTCTTTTTTTTTTTTACAGCCAATTAACTTTTCTCATTCTTCAGTACTTGTCTCTCTGCTGCTGCTTCTTTTACCCTTTAACTGCACAAATGCCTGTCTCATTCTTTTTCCATTTAGCTCATCTCTCTCTCCATTTTCTCTCTTTCTTAAGTTCAGTGTCTCTCTCTCTCTCTTTTTCTCTCTAGTGTTAGCTGCAAGCTGCAATATCACATGAGCAGAATGTCAAGTGCTTCCAATAAAGCAGACTGGCTATGTTTAGTCTTGTTGACAGACAGACAGACACACGTCTCCTCACAAAGCCCCATGTGGGATCACTCTACTAGTGATTGGCACACTTGCCTCCCTGTAAAGCTAATGCAGAGAAGACAACTCACATACAAATGCACAAACATAATTACGCACAAATATCCCTACACAAAAGAACACAGCACGTAAGGCTGAATTACAGACAGTGTATAGTTTATATATGGCTCTTTGATACTTCATAATAAAATACCTAAAATACCTCTGATAAAAGCTGTATTTCTAAAGTGTCTAATATTTTTAGGGTGGAGTTCTGCACAGAGCATGAAAAACTTGGGACCCATTAGCACATTCATACAGTATGCGCACACTTTCACAAACATGATGAGATGATACACAAAAGACGTCATATCTGTCTACTTTGTCATTAAAGCTAAGAGCTGTGAAATAAAGTTAAGAGAGAACTACATCAGTATTCCACTGAGGAAGTGAGGCGTTTTAAGAGTCTTTAACTGGTGTGATAGATGATTAGGCAGCAGGGCCAAGGTCAATTATTTATCAATTTACATCTTTCAGAAAGTAATCTGTCAGGAGAGCTACTCTGGTTGGGAGATTTTCACGGATAATGAAACCATAAAGAATGAGCAGCCATGAGCCCGTGTGTTAAAAGTTTAACATTTCATTTTTGAATGTGCTGAATTGAGTGCCGTGCTTGTGTAGTGAATTTGAAGAATTTACTGAGAGACAGTTGGGAAACCAAAAGATCATATACAGTTTACTGATGTGAGGGTGTTCATTTAAGTGGGTACAGCAGGCCAGTGTCAATGCAATAAACACAGTTACAAAAAAGTGTGCAAAAGTCTTGAGCCATTTCTTTATATTTTGCTTACAAGGAGCCAGAAATTATTTTAACGTTTTAAAGTGCTCTTTAGCTATAGTTCTCCAGGCTTTCAAACACCTTAAAATAGTAATAAGGTGATTTCCAAAGAGCTATTAGCTAAAAGCTTGGCATAACTCAGCATGGCGTGCAGTGTGTCCTTAAAAAAATTGAGCAAACTGGACAGGTAGAGGACAAGAGAACAAGTGGCATGTGTAAAAAAAAACCTGAGAGAAGCAGCTGATCCATTCAGAAATGCTCTCGGTAGAAGGGGTGGATGTCAAGAAGCACTTCTTAATAAAAGGAAACTGGGATAAAAGACTGAGGTACGGCAAATTACACGAGAACTCGACTGAAAATCAGTGGCAGCTGGTCTGATGGAGTAATGAATACAAATTTCAAATTTCAGGTCCAAATTGTTGATGGAGATAAAAAAAAAAAAAGGTTCAACAGTGAGTGTCTACAGCCATCTGTAAAACACGGTGAAGATGATGATTTGCATTTCAGCAAGTGGTGAACATAGAAAAGACAGATAGTGATCCACCATGTATACCACTTTGAAACTGTCTGATTGTCAGTGGCTTCATACTTCAGCGTGATAATGATCTCAAACACACTGCTAATATAGTGAGATACATACATGAAAAGGAAAACACACAATGCAACACATCAGTTGTGGACTGATCTCCCCAGAAACCAGACCTCTAGTTAGCACTAGACTTAATCAGCTCCTACATATGATTACATCCACTTTAAAAAGCCTAAGACTCCAACAGCCAAAGCACTAAACATCCAGTAGGTGGGCACATTCATCTTTGTCATATAGTTTGTTATTAACCCTGTAGGTGTAGGAATTGCATTTTCTAGCCAAGTGAGAACAGATATTGCAGGCTGGTACTAACATTAGGACCCATGTTTTGTTTAAAAATACTTTTAAATATATACATTTTAAATATTTTGTCCAAATTTTGTCCAGTCGTAGACAAGTTTAATTGTTCTGGCTTGGCAAAAAATAGCTGCAACACAGATGTAGTGAGGGGCTGTGTCTCACCGACAGTGAGGGGTCGTGGGAAGTGTAGCTGGCCCAACGTTCATTCTCCAGCTCCTCCATCACCTACAGCATGCACGGAGAGAGTCAGGGGGTTTATACACATATTGCAAACAGGCAGACACATACACACAAAATATATAAACAACAACAAAAAAAAGTGCTCAAAGATATGACTGCGAACACAACCATACGCATATCAAATAAATCTTCACACAGGTCAGGGACATGCACATGAGCACACAGCATACCTGCATGCTTTCCCAACACTCACTGACAATACACACCTGGTTCATGGCGCTCTTTAGCCAGGTATCCACGGCAACCCCAACTTGGCGTAGAAGGTCCAGCCGAGCTTCAGCTTTCAACTTTATTGTCTTTGGAGAGCAAAGAGGTTTGGATTGTTAAAGAAGCACATGTACCAAGGCTGCAAAGTCCAATATCAATCTTTAAAAGAAAAGATGATATAAAACACTATACAAATGACTAGGGCTGTTCGATATAACTATATATATCGGATGACGATATAAAAACCTCTATCATTTCATTTTACGCTATCGTTTGTTTCGTGGTGTTGCAAAACAAACTGTTTACGGCAATATTTTTTCATTGTATTAATTTCTTAAAGTTCTCTCTTTCTCTTATATTTGATATAACCACACTATGGATGGACAAGCGCCTGTTTTTATGCGTTGTCGTTAGCAACAACGATGGTAAAACCATTACGTGTCCGCTTGTTTATTTTCCACATAAACCTTTCACAATAAAGCTCAAGATCCTGTTGAGATCCTGTTTTCAAAATAAACTGAATCACGTGAAATAGTATGCAGAGTGTTTACCGATGAGAAGCAAAAAAGAGCCGTTAGGTGCTAAAAAAATAAACCTTAGACTCAAACATTAGAACAGGCTTTTCCCCGCAGCACACTGCAAAGAAAATGGCGGCCGTTACAACCTATGTCTAAAAATGTATAGTTTCATGCATCGGTAAAACACTCGACTCCAGATACACGACGCCCAGCTGGAAACACTTCAGCTGTCCGAGATTCACAGAATTTACAGAAAATGTTAAACATTATCGGGATATGAGATTTTGGTCATATCGCACAGCCCTACAAATGACTGGTTATTAGCAAACATTTCCATATGCTCCAACTACCTACATAAACGATGGGATTACTAAAATACAAGGTCCTAAAGAGAAAGATGGAAATTAAAATGAAGCTGTATGTTAGAGGAAACATAAGGAGCTCTTTCTACTCATGTCACAGCTTTCATTTTGACATCTTGACAGCTGCACGAGTTCTGTTCAATGCGAACTGAATTTTCACCCCAAAATGTTTAAAAACTGGGTTACACAGTCTCGTAAGCAACAAATCATCAAACCTTGCTGCACTCTAATGAGACAAGATGATGATGCTATATCCACCAGTAGGGGAACCCCTGAGATTTACATTGAAGCTCTCTCGCATCAGCTTGCTCTCATCTCTAATCCTGTCTCCTTTTCCTTCTGTCTCTCATTGTTTTCATCAATTTCCTCTTTCATTACCTGCTTCTTTCCTTTCTCACCAGTGCTGACAGAGCAGACTGATAGCTGATAGCTCCATCCCACAGAGGCACGGAGTAAGACAGAAAGACACGCCGTCAAGACAGACTCCCACACTTTGATCAATAAAGGCCTGAGCCACTTCATGGGCCTCAGTTTTTCCCTTCCGTTAGCAGCACCTAGCAAACACCAGCCTTGGCTGTTGCTACTGAACCATAAACATATCAGACTAAGACGGGGAAAAAGGTTACAAATAATGGCCATTACACTGCTAGCAACTGTTCCTTAAGGAAAGCTGCAGCACTAAATCATTAATGTAAGTCAATATGAAGCACAGCCAATGGTGTGAGTGCAAATCACTTGTGGATAGAGTGCACACAGTCAGGCAGACAGAGCATCTATAATCAATACAAGCAAAACTGAAAGAAATAGAAAAATAGATGGAGGATAGACAGATAGAAAACTCGCAGGGAAAACCAGGACATCAGTAGCTTAGCAGATCATCCGGATCACCATCCATCACAATAAAAAGCCCATAAAAGTCCATAAAATGACAAATGTCACCTTGACCTTGAGCACAATTTGGGTGGAGACTCGGCTGATCATTGTGTGCAAGTTGCACTAAAGTCTGATCAATACCTGAGGAGAAGCAGCGATTTTTGTGAATTGTGGATGAACAGACGGACACCTCGCCGTGACATGAGCTCATTAGTACTCCGGCCAGCAGAACTGAACACTAGGAGTCCAGCTGTAAATCAATTATTGATTTATGATTGAATTATTAGGGATTCTGGGTTCACGTCTTGTACAAAGACCTCTACGGAAGTCAAACTGTGTTATACAAAAGGTGCTACAAACAAGCATCTAAACACATAACAGCAGCTATGCTGATAAAAGCAATAATGTGGTATGTGAGCTCCTTGCGATAGACAAACAGCAAAGAAGAGTTATTTACACTACAAAGGCACAGTGGGACCACTGCAATTACTCCCTATATGTACTGTAAGTTTTCACAGTGCATTCTGTCAGCAAACCAACCCAGACCAGTTGGTTTGCTGAGACTTATGGCTGTGTCTATGCCCTATTTATTCAATTGTGCTCACATGTCAATACACATAGTGTAGAAAAATATGAGTAGATCCACTCACTCAACTTTCCAACTCTTGTTAGTTTTGCTTGCTTGTGGTGAAAAACTTTTGAGAGCACAACCTACTCCCTGCTCTGATGCCGTGAGTCAGCGAGGTCAGATTATCTAGTGGAGGCAGTTTGAGAACAGCCTCCGACAGCTACGTATGGAAACAGCCCCTTGCCTCAGCTGTTCTCACTCCCACCCCCTCTGAGAGCTTCTTATAAATAGGAAAGCAGCAAAAAGGCCCATAATCGTTTATTTGAAATAAAGGAATTTTAGATTTCGGTTTAAACTTATACTTCAAAGCATAAAAGAGCCGGTAGCTTTAAAATTTAGGATTTTCCATTAAGAGAAATTGGAGAAAATCTTAATCTGATTAGCTTCAGTCCGAATGACCTGCACACAGTATGTATCTCCTACAGCATATGCAATACAACTGCCGTGTGCCTCTCTCTGACAAATTAATGAGATCAAAAGTGTTCCCTTCATCCCAGTGCTGTGTTTTCTCCTGATATCTGATCTTGGGAACATGTTGTTTTATTAATTAGCTTCAGCAGCGCATTACGGGCTAGCCTGGGGCATAATATATCATTTACAAAAGAATATATAACGCATTTAATTGTATATTTTGACCATCTTCACTTGTCTTTTATCATAGCAAGAATCCCTCATATCACTTAGTTATGCTGTTAAACCTTGTTATGGTAATAACTGTCAAGCAGTTTCAGAGAAAGACACAAACAGGCTCATCTGTAGAGCACAGAATACATAACTCTTCCCTTTCTGTCAGTATTTACTGATTCCACTTAAGAAAAATTGGATATCTGTAGAGACTGAAGGGTGCAGACTATAACTAAAAACTGAAAAATAAATATAGCGCTATAAAAAAATGTGAGGCGTTTCATTTTGTATAGTTTTTTGTGACCATCATAGAAACAAACAAACAAAAAACCTCTGCCTTGCTTTTCCCAATCATGTCCACACAGCTAAAATGCATAATCCTGTCAATATAAACTTCCCAGCCTCCCTTGGCTTTTTAACATATTTAAGTTTTATATTCAATAAGCATTTCAACAGTTGTTGTTTTAACTCTAAACACTGGCTTTAAACCACAGCTTTAACTACAGTAAATAATAACAGTCTTGATTACTGACTGATTGTAATGTTGCATGCTTAAGCAGGCATACCAGATAGTCTGCTTGTTATGATATGACGTAGAGACTGCTTAGCCAGAAAAACACAAATTCCTCAGAAATGCAGCACTTAAATATTTAAGGGAACAACTGATCATCACAAAAAAACTTAAGTTACTAAGCTAATGACATTTAGACGTGCAAGACGCTGCCCAGGATGCCCCTGCATAGATTTCACTTATCCTCATGGGTACCAGGGTTATGGCCTCATGTGGCCATAACCCTGGTACACTGACAACTAACATCTGAAGGGATAGGTGCACCTGTTACTTCGCTTGCTAACTGTTGCAGCTGCTAAAAGAAAAACACTTTTTAATAACTTCTCCATGATGGATATTCCTGCGTAACAGGTGACCTGCCCAGGTCCTGCAAGACCAATGCCAGGTCCCATGCTGCAAGCCATTTCCCTCTAGGGGGCAGCAGACTCCTGGCACCATGCGGAAACTGCATTACCCAAAAATGCGTGCTGAGGGACCAACT
Organism: Neolamprologus brichardi; assembly: GCF_056152115.1. Taxonomy (NCBI): domain Eukaryota; kingdom Metazoa; phylum Chordata; class Actinopteri; order Cichliformes; family Cichlidae; genus Neolamprologus; species Neolamprologus brichardi. Next base: position 19,435,322 of record NC_142117.1, on the reverse strand, counting down.
CTTGATATGGTCATGGTTTACCCATACTGCTACCAGATGAACCCTCAGATGGCCAGGCTTCAAAGGCTGTTGTAAGCATCTCTAGCAGCTTCAGCCATGTTTGAACAGCCACTCTTACCCTGAGCCGAAAGGACTCGAGCAAAGCCTGAATTCCAGTCCCTCTCGAGTTGACCGTCCCATCATGGATGCAGAATCTAGAGACAACTTGATGAAGTTGGTCTGCTGTGTTGGACGTAGGGAGCTTTTGTCCCAAATGACCGACATTCCCCAAACGCCTCGAGGTGGTTAACTGGATTGTTACCTGTTCACCCTTGTTGAACGATGAGGCACAAATAAGCCAAAGATCAAGGTAAGGTATTATCATTATACCTGACAGACTTAATAATCTCAGGGCTGAACTCATGGTAAGGTGAGGGAGAGGTCTAAGGGGGTAAACTGATACACCAGTACCCGAAAGGTGAAACACAGAAATCACAGACATCTGTATACCTGGTTGGACTACTGGCTGCTGAAAAGGGTGTGGCCCTGAAGTGAAACAGCAGCCTGTAACCCTGAGAAGTTGTTTTCAAAACCCATGTATCCTGTGAATTAACTGCTCGGTAGTCCAGCTGCTGTTGCAAAAGTCTGCCTAGTGTTTGTTGTGTTGGCTGCAGAGGGGGGATAAGGGGTTGTCTTAGTGTTGCCTCTCTAGCACACCTGTTGTCACTCACCTGCACCAGTTTATGCTTCCTATCCTGACACACTGATATGAAGTCTGAAGTCTAACCAACTTCCTGTTATACTGTGATGACCAAGTGTTCTCTTAATATTTTTGGGTAGTGTAACTAATGTATAGGCCTGGCTTGGCTTTGTGATTGATAATGCTACTGGAAGAGGCTTGATGGAAGGAAGATGGAGCTAATTCACAGATAATACAGATAATGCTCCCATCAATAATACAAAAAATACAGCTAATGTTCCCATCAAACCTACATAATGTCTTTTGTCCTGCTTTCACTCCCTTTATAAATCTGTGATAAGAGGTCTGTGATAAAGCCATTAGTATCAAAGAGCTCATAAAATATTCATCATCTTAGTCAAGGTAATGCTGGTCTGGAAGAGAAATTAAAGGGAAGCACGAGAGAAAGACAGAGGATGAAGCACTTAAAAAAGGTGACGTGGACACATGTTTGCACTTTGCTATGAAAAGATTCTCTAATTATTTTGAGGGAAGTGAGATCACAAGCTACTGATAGTTGCTAAATTATTCGAATGCATGACGACAAAGCAAATGTTTCTTAACTTGACAGCAGAGGGTGCCAAATATGCAAAAGCCTGATAACAAAGGTAGTGTGGAGCCAAAGAGGAAGTTAGATAGAGAATGAGCCAAATGCAATGAAGCTGAAAAGCAGAATGAAAAAAAAAAATAGACTTCTGGGAGCGAACAGAGAGGATTACGCTGAGAAGGATAGCGCACGGTGCAGTGATCTCATTCAGTGTTGACAGGTTCAATCTGTGGGAATCGATGCGCAATCAATAAGTATCTGGCTAGGGTGTGTAGAGGGAAAAGAGTGGGAGGATGGAAACAGAAAGAGGTACATGTGGACTGAAAGCCTGAGGAGAAAGTGGTCAAAGAAACAACAAAAATATGTGATCATCTGACCTTGTATCAACATTTTCATTATAATATAATAAAATAAACCTACAATGCGTCATACCTGCATGCAGTAACAGTGGGATATTAAGAGAAATGTAACTGTAAGCTATGACATACATCAAGGAGTTAATTAGTTTTTTCAGATTTGTGTAGGTGAATAACCTAAATGATCTCTCACATCTTATGCTGGCAAAAGTGTGACGATAACTCGTGGGCCATGCTTGTTAAAATATACCCTGCTACATCAAAGAGGCTGTGCAGACTGAGAGCATACGGCCAATTTCACTCTTCATTCAATTCAAAATACATCGGTCCAAAGAGTGGGCAGCACTTCAACTCGTTTACAACGATATGCAACATTAAGTACTTCTATGTAAATGTGTACCACAGATTTCATGGTGTTTCAGAACAACAAACATTAGCCATTCATTAGAGACCTATTAAAACAATGAAAAATAAGCTTCCCGTACACAACAGTAATAACACAGAAAATAACATCTGCTTATTTTTGATATCAATATCGCATCACAGATTTTTTCCCTTCTCCTTTTTCTTACTTCTATAAAAATAAATCTCATGTTGCTATTCAAGGCAGACTCTCTTGGAAACGTTGGAATCGTTCCTTTATGTGTCAGCATTAGTGCACATACTGCAAAACGTTCTGTGACAGGCCGCTCCATAATAAGTACTCAAATAAATTCACGCTGTATTTCCAAAGTTTGTGTTCTGAACATTTGTTGGAAAAGGATCATCTATTCATCTGTTCTCTGTATCCTTGTAGCTCCATGCGGCGCCCAGGTTTTGACAGGATAGAACAACTGACACGCTGCATTCACCCACATTTTGGTGTTTTCACTTCACCTGACCTTGCATACCTTTAGACTACGAGATGAAAATAAAGCACTGGGAAAGAGAGCTACATGAAGATGGGAACAAAGTGCAAACACCATACACACAGGGTTATATTTAAACAAAGACCCTGAGACAGCAGTAAACGTTGACGATCTGAGTCACACACCTCGGCTTTGCGCATGTTTTCTTTGGTGTCTTCGATCTTCATCTCCAGATCTAATCTTCCCTGCTCTGTGGGAGGCAAGCCGTGGCTCTCACACTCCTCCAGAGACTGACAACAACACACACAAACACAGAGCGTGATTAGAACAGGAATGTGTGTGCACTTTAAAATTAGCCTCATTAAGATTCACATGTTGCATTTCTAAAACGTGCAACAAATGTTTGTGAGTGTGTCTGTATGTGTGTGTGTGTGTCCCTCTTACTCGCTTGTAGTGAATGATATTCTTGTGCTCTCTGGCCACCCTGGTTGCCCATTTCCTGGCCTCCTTGTTCAGACTGTGCTCCTCTGTCGTCCCCGACTCCGACTCCAGCTGACGACTCTAATATCCCACACACAGCCGCACAGAGACACGCCACAGCAGCAGGCAAACACACAAAAATACAGTGTCAAAAACAACAGCTCAAGGTGTGCAATACGCAGAGGCTGTTAATTAAGCTAAAGAAAGCAACATTGTTTCCATAGCAAGTAATTAATACAGTGTGTGTTGCGATGCTCTGTTGTTACCTTATGAAACAAAAAGCTGCTATTAAAACCACACGTGAAACACCATGTGTGTGTTTTTCTGTGTACTACAAAGTGAGAGAAGAGGAGGCGCGTGGTGACAGCACTTTTTGCATGTGACTTTATTTTTTTGCTTTTTTTTTTTAAAATATACTACAGAAAACACGCGGGGTCAGTCAAGGAATCTGCATGGCCTTCCAATTAAACATATGACATCAATTATAACCATGCAGCCAAAGTGAATCCTGAGCTCATGCACTTAACAAAGAGCTTTTCTTACTTCACATGAAAGATTTCTATTTTTTTTCTCTCTTTCTGTTCTTTGTCACTGCTTTGAAGTGGGCGGGGATTTGCTGGGAAAAGGTCATGTTGCATACTTCTGCCCATCATGCATCATTTAGCAGTATGTGAATGAAAATCTGGTGACAGCTGGGAGGTTCTTTGGCCACTCTATCAAATTCTGATAAGAACGCACCCACAATATCCAGATTAACTATGTTGGATGAAATATTTCTTAATATTTTAATAAAGAAAAAAAACATCATTTAATTTGATTCAGTCTTCTCTAAACAACTGATGCTGATTTCATAGAAACATATTTGCATTTTTAAAGCCAGATTTTTCAGTTTAATCATAATTATTTGCTATTGTTGTCCAAAAAAAACATGACTCAGTAATCAAATTAGACAGCTGTCTGCCATGATCCAAAGAAACCCTGAAAAAAAGACTGTTTTTGGTTACTTGTTTACAAATATGACTCAGAATTGATCTTTTCATTTCTATCTATTATAAAATGCATCATAGCAGGGGCTGAAAAACAAAAAGGATACTTTCTAGTAATTTAACAATGACCCACTCCGGCTTCCCTCGTAATAACTCAAATCGAAATCAATGCAAAATATCTTGCAAAGACTTCCATGTATAGACATTCGTCGTCAGTGCTGTGTTTGCACAGACCTGAGAGGTTTGAGTTCCCATAATCTGATAATAAAAGTCTGTTAGCCTCAGCTAAAGTACACAATATTCTAATTATACCTTTTCATGCACATCATCTCTATTAATTATGTGCTGATTCTGTAACAACAGGGCATAAATCTGGCTAAGTATAGGTGTGAAACCAAGTGTATTACATGGGAGATTTACAGCTTAATTACATTCAGGCACAGGAGAATTGCAGCAAGTTAAGGGAGAGGGCAGGTAACTCGATTAGAACAGTGGCTCGAATATGACATTGTCACGGACCCCTGAGTCCTCCAGAGCCGGGTCCGTGACAGACATGTCATGAACCTGCATCTCAATACTTTCCTTAAATTTGAATTTCAGATAGTCTGCCAGCATCTACAGTTATGTGAACTAGAAAGGACACCCTTTAAGGTTTTATGTATCAGGACATAGTAAAAAAAATCATCTGATCCTTACCAGGTCTTAAATACAACCTCAGATGAAACACAAAACATCTCGAAAGACAAACAAAAGCTAAACCAAAAACGTAGAAACAGTGTGGAAAACCTAGGTACACCCCAACTGCTTCCACGGGAGTTACGAGGGTAAGTAACAGCCAGGAGTTCCTAATGAAATGCAAATTATTATCCGATCATCAGCAAATGTAAGCACATCTATAAGAGCAGAAGTTTTGTCACTCTGTCAGTGTGCGTAACACGATGCCAAGGAGGAAAACATCAGCAATGATCCTCAAGAAGCAATTCTTGCTCCCCATCGCTTTGAGAACGTGTATATGGTCACTTTCTAACAATTTCAATTCCATTATTCTACAGAGAAAAGGATTATTCACAACTGGAAAAGATTCAAGATAGTTCAATCAGCTAGAATGTCCTAGCAAATTCACACCGAGGTTGGACCGTGCAATGCTCAAAGTAACTGCAAAAAAACTCTAAGAGCTACATCTCAGATACTACAGGCCTCAGTTAGCATGTTAAATGTTAAAGTTCATGACAGTACAATAATAAAACTGAACAAATATAACTTTGGAAGGGTTGCCAGGAAAAAGTCTCTTCTCTCTAAAAACAACATGTTAGCACAGCTTGGGTTTGTAAAGCTACATATGAACAACCCACAAGACTTCTGGGACAAAGACCGAAGTGGTGATGTTTGGCCATAATGCACACCAAGCATGAAACCAAACACAGCATAACAGCACAAACCTCATGCCCACTGTCCACCACGGTGGTGAAGGAGTGAAGATTTGGGCTTGTGTCGTAGCCACAGGACCTGGGCACCTTGCAGGCACTTAGTCGATAATGAATTCCTCTGTATACCAAAGTGCTCTAGAGTCAAATCTGAGCCCATCTGTGTAGTAGCTTACTACATTTGGCTGAAATGGGGCCATACAACAGGACAATGATGAAAGAGATATATGCAAATACCTGCAAACCTCAAAGTTCCTCCACAGTGACAGGAGAGACTGATAAATGTCATGCAGAAAATGACTACTTCAAGTTAGAACCTGGTAAGGATCAGATTATTTATTATGATGTCATAATACATAAAATCTTTGAAATAAAAAAGATCCACTCCCTTTCACATGACTGTTCATACTGCAAATAAATTCTAGTGCTCATGTGAGTCATGTGACTCTTCCTGATGCACACTGATTATCTCGTTACACCCAAATAGATAAATCAACCTGCACTCTAAATGTCTTTCTGGACAAAGGTGAAATATTATTTTATTAAATCGTTTAATAAATTGGAAAATAACAACATTAGCAATGACTGTAGGTGCCATAATAGGCACAACTATAAACAACTGACCTGACATATAAGGGAAAATGGTTTCATCTTCAAAATCTAAACCTTTTTCAGACTTAAAGAGGCAGACACATCATTTAGATACAGTCTTCTTGCAGGTTATTCACTCATTCTGAACACATTTCTAGTCTTAGACACATATTATTATAAGAAAAAAATGTCAGAAAAGGTCTAGGACTTGTTATGATTTAATGCATTTGCACAAGTTTTTCTCTGAATAAGGCTCTCGCTCTTGTTCTACAGTTTTTAGAAACATATCACTGTCTTAACTAATAAAATTCATCATGCTGAACAGCACATGTATCACAAATTAGCCAAGGCAGCAGTATTTCTATGTGAAGTGTTTTAATGGAGTTTTAAAGCAGTGGGTGCCTAGGACTCCAGTGTTTCTACACTTGCATTAGAGCAGCAGCGATGCATTCAGACTGCAGCAAATACCTGCCTATGATTATGCTTTTTTATGCGTGTTAAAAGTAAAAGAATAAAATGAGTTCTCCTAAAATAGCACAGAGAAAATGTATGTGTACAACTACAGTATGATGTCTACATTCACAACATGTAAATTTAATGCAGTGTTAGCTTGAGTATTATTTCATATTTTATGTTTTATGAGCTTATCTTACACATACAGACACAAAGAATTCAATAATCAACATGTAAGATATACGTAGCATGATTTTGAATGGAAATCAGGACACACAAACAACAAAAAGAAAAACAAAGCAATTAGGGAGGTGCTCATTCAGTTTCCAGTGATTACATCTTGAACCCGTAACAAATTTGTAAAGGACAATTACACTAAACTATGACACATCAGCTTTCAGGATGTTGATGACAGTATGGTGATATTTTAAAAGATGACATAAGGTTACGGCATCAGATGAGTCATGACAACGGTCATGAGAAGCCAAAGCCACCAAAGGTATTCAGCTATCGTGCAAGTGTGCCTTCATTGCTTGTTTAAGATGAAGCAACTAGAAAATGCAGGAAACATAAAGAACTTCCTTAAATAGACCAGTAATGGCTGAACCGCCTCAGTGTAGTCAGCTGTCGTTGCGAGGTTTATGTCAGATGGAATAGTTGTAATAATCAGGTGAACTGTGGCCTTTTTAGATATTAAATAAGAAAAAATTATCAACTCTATTCTCTGGTTTGATTATTCTATTGGTGCACAAAAGCAAAGTCGCATTGAGCAGATAAAATCTTAACATGTAATTCAGAAACTCCCACATATTTGTCATGTTTATTTTAGGTTTCATGCCAACTATGTGGATGATGTCATAATCCTATCTGCAGCCACTTGTGTGGTTATCCCAGAGTGTCTCACAGTCTTGTTACGGTGACAGATGGACATAAAAAGTCGGGCAATGAAAGTTCTTTAACCTCCACTGTATTTCAGTAAAAGGAGAAAATCAAACCTAAAAAAAAGCATACACTCTCGTTTTATTGTCTGTGGTTACAGCTGACTGCTGTAGGCCAAAATCAACAGCCTCCTCCCTAAGCCACAAAGCTGAGAGCCATATAAAAACAGATCATTTATAAAGCACAATGATGTGTTAATGACTATTAACAAGACGTGATTCTTTTCCAGTAATAACAAAAGAGCTCTGGGTTTTATCACTGCATAGTGTGCTGTCAGATTTGAGCCCATCCTCAGCTGCTTTTCTCAGTTATTCCCAACACACAATAATACTTTGCTTACCCTCACCGCCATGCTGTATGAAGTCTTGGTGCTCCAACTGGTTAGAGCACAATTTCTGTTTAAAAGAGCGATAGGCCCACACTGCTCTCCAAGATACTTGGAATATAAAGGTTATTCTAGCTGACTAACTGTCTGCCTGTCAATCAGAGTTAGATCAGAAGAAGTCCCTGCCAAACAGAGCATGTCATACTTGGGCGTCTAGTTCAGCAAAGTTTAATTTAATGTGTGTTAACATTGATTTGTCATGTCACTGAGTCAAAAAAGTGTCAACTCACTGACACTACAGTTGTTTTTAAAGAAAATTATAATGTAAAGTATCATCAAAAGCATCATAATCACAGGCAAAGAGATCCATAGTGACAACATTAGTAAATAGTGTGCATAACTATGAAAAATCAAGTATTTTTCTGTCTTTTTTTTCTCACTATAACAGGTAACTCCAAGCATGCGCTAGAAATCTAGGAAATATAACTTAAATTGAAAGATTGCTACCAGTGAGGGTTAAAAAGGTTTCTCTGTTGGGTGCCTATGAACACACACTCACCAGCCACTTTATTAGGTACACCTATTTAACTGTTTATTAACATAAATATCTAATTAACCAATCACATGGCAACAGCTAAGTCATGTAGCCATGAAGACATAGTCAAAATGACCGGCTGAAGCTGATTTGAGCATAGCGTGGTTGTTGGTTCCTGACTGGCTCGTCTGAGTGTTTCAGAAACTGCTGATCTGCTGGGATTTTCCCACACCACCATCTCTAAGGTTTACAGAGAATTGTCCAAAAAAGAGAAAATATCCAGTGAGCTGAGGTTCTCTGGGAGAAAATGCCTTTTGATGCCAGAGGTCAGGGGAGAATGGCTAGACTGCTTTAACTCAAATGACCACTTTTTACAACCAACATATGAACCTCAAAGCAGATAAGCTGCACCAGCAGAAGGCCATAACAGGTGCCACTCCTGCTCGTTATAAACAGAAAAGAGGCTCAGACTCACCAAAATTGGACAATAGAAGTCTGGAAAAACTTGGTATGGTCGCAATTTCTGCTGCAACAGTCAGATTGCAGAATTTGGTGTAAACAACATGACAGCATGGATCCATTCTGTCTTATATGAACTGTTAGTGTGGGCAATATTGTCTTGGCACACTCAGTGCCAGCTGATCATTGTTTGAATTCCTCAGTCTAACTGTGTATTGTTGCTTCCAGTAGGATAACGCACCATGTCACAAAGCTCAAATAATATCAAACTTGTTTCTTGAACAGAACTGGTGAGTTTTCTGTACTCAAATGGACTCCACAGTCACCAGATCGCAATCCAATAGAGCACTTGATGTGGTGAAACAGGAGATTGATTATCCAGTACTAGCAAGGTATAACTAATAAAGTAGCCTGTGAGTGTATGAGGTTTCAGATTTTTCCAGTGCCATGCTGAAACATCAATCACTGCCTGAGGTGTTAAGTTAAACTGCATTATTACGCTTTGTTTGGCTCATGGCCGACTGAAAGCTTCTTACAGTAAATGATGCAGTCAGTATAAACAGAATGTATGAATGAAGCAGATAAGCCATGGTCTGAGAAGTATGATAGGAATGCTGACAACAGTTAAGACTACCTGTGCCAGGGTCATTCTCATGGCACTGACGGGCGACGGCTCAATGTCCACCAACTGCTGCACCGAGCTCAGAGTCTGGCACACACACACACACACACACACAAATAGACATCCAGGCATCCGCAGACCACACACCCAAAGAGCAGCAGTGCAACCACACAGACAGACAAACACAAGGAGCGATTAGTGGAAAAAAAGTTTAGGGAAAAACTGTTAGCAAAGCTTGAACAGGAACAGGAAGACACAAAGAAGGAAGAGAACATTGTTACAGAGAAAACTGTTAGAACACTTGAAACAAGGCAAAAGATCAGAGGCGAGGAGAAACTGGCAGAACCCAGAGAGAGAAAGAGAAATGTAGAGAAAGGAGAGTGCACAATATGACTCAGACACAGGAGAGAAGGATACTACTCTAGAAAGGTATTAGAAACAGTGTCCAGTGAGAGCAATTTCTTTTTTTAGCCAGAAAGACTTAACAAGTCCCCAAAGAGGAGAGGAGACAGCATGATTCCCACTGCTCCATTCCGATCACACAGACCGTGATCACTTGACAACAATTTAAAATATTTGTAGCATTCAGCAACCAATTGAATTTAAATGATTAAATTAGCTTGTGTAAATGACAAAACAAATCCCAGGCTAGAAAGATACGCTCCCAACGGACACGCAACATCTGAACACAGAGCCGATTCATGCGTCTTTCACGTTGTCAGCAGACATTAGTTAACTGGGCAACTCCATCTGAAACTGTTAACATAAAGAAATCCCCAAAGTCTGGGAACAAAAGGCCCAAAGATATCTCAAGAGAAAAAAGGGCGATCACAGCTTTGGCTCACGGATTTTTAACTTGGCAGGTCTCTCAGCCCCAGATGTTTTAATGTGACTCTCTAAATCAGAACTGCGGTAAATGAATTCTGTTTCATCACTCAACTTAAGGATTTAAGCAACATTTTAAGATATTAGAGAGGACAGAAAACACAGGATGAAAGGAAAGCCCACATGGCTGGCTGCTGTCTGTGTGTGGGAGTTTGTGCGTATGTGTGTATGTATGTGTGTGTGTGAGTCAGCAAGTGAAGTGGAGTGACAGTCCTGCTGTGAACAGGTTTATGTACAAACAATCTAAGTACTAGTGATACATGAGTATTAATCCAGGAGATCTGCGTGTAGCTGTGTGAGTCTCACCGTGTCACATTCACTGGGCTGGAACTGGAAGTCGTGCGCTTTGTGAAACACCGGATTCTCTTGCATGAACAACTGCTGATTGTACTCCTGCATTATCTGAAAGAAAGAGAGAAGGAGATCTTTAATCCAGTACATTGTGCCTGCAAGTTTGGTGCTGTGTAAACCCGACAATACAAGAGTCTGCTGAACTTCATGTGTGACGAGGCTTCTGCTCCCTTCGAGGATGCAAACAACAATTTTTTTTCCCACTGCCACATCTGAAGCCCACAGTGGGTGAGTGTTTCATATTCATGCATACATTTGTGGGTTCATATTTTGACTTTAGAGGGATTAATTTTTCAGTCCAAGAGGGATACGGTTCAGAAGTTAAGTCGAGTTTCTGAAGACATAACATTCAAACCATAGCTAGTGTGAGTGTAGCTTAGGATGAGACCCGAAACTAGTGAGAAACTGTCCCACACAGGAACCAGCTAGAAGCGATGTGGTGAGCAAACAATCCTGAAATACAGTGACATTCAGTAAAATGGCAACATGCAAAATAACCCCTAATAATGCGTTCGGGTCCTGAAGTTAACCTTTCTCAATTTGCCTGTGAGTACATGCTGCGTTAATCAAAAACAGTCACTGTGTTGTGTCTTTCTTGCACAGTTAAAGTAGAATAGAAACCTCATCATGCCACACAAAAGGTACACACAGCTGCTCCCTTATTCACACAGGGTCACAAAAGAAGGTAGCTCTATCTATATTTTGACAGATTTTTACACCAGATTTCCTTCCTGACACAACCCCAAAATGATTCGTGCCTACTTCTGCAACAGAACTGAAGATCTGCTTGTGAGGTGGCTGTGCAAGCCACTAAACTACAGACAGACACAAAGAAATTAAAGAAATAAAATAAAAAATTATGCACACAGAAAGAAAAAGACTGCTGAATGTCAAAACACTACCAGTGGGTTCCATAGAAATGTCTTACCACAGATTCAAAGACAAAATAGAGCTTCATAATTACAGATGACATGAAAATGTTGCTCTGATCATTTCACAAATAAACCCTGATAGCTTGGTTTCAAGGTCACAGCATATTTTTGTATTGTCTGACTCACCCTGGTGGATTTGTCCAAAAGGAACTGATACGTGTTGTGTGTAGCCTGGGAGGCCTCAAGCTCAGTGCGACAAAGTGCTACCAGGTAGTCTTTGACGTGCTCATAGATTCTGCCGTCCAAGGCCTAGAAGACAGACAGAGAAAGAGAGGAACCAGGGGTTACACTGAAGCATGGATGAATTCAATGTAATTCCACAATCCTTAATAATAAAGCAGAGAGGACAAGGGAATCAGGAGGAGACACTAAGAAATAGACAAAAAGAACAGAATGTGAATAAGCGTTGCTAGTTTGTCGTAAACTCAAATGTGTTTAGACATCCATAAATGTACTGTGATTTTGTTACATAATCTACTAATGCACGTCTATGTTTGAAAAATCATTTTTGAGGTCCATAGTCTAGTGATTACACTATAACTGATTGACAGCTCCCTTGCTTTTGTGTTATTTTTGTTGCATTTGTTGGGTGGGACAATTTCCTCTGTTAATGATTTTTTCTGTTATTGCATAAGCTACTGTGTAGCAGGACTAAATCAACTGAGACTTCTTGTGTGGAAGGTAATTTCAAGCTTTATTTTATGTTAAATTTCACTAGAACGCACCCGAAACATGCAAAATACATACAGGAAATGCAGTCAAATTGAACAGAAATAGAGTTCAGCATAGCAAAGCCCACTTCTGTTACAAACAAACACGCCTCACTCACATCGCCGCCTCCCATGACGTACTGTATATTATAACTTTAAATGCAGTATATGGCATGTTTCCATGGGCCATTAAAAAGAATTTTATGAAAAACACTAAACTAAAAAAGGAAGAGGAGAAAAATATGGTGAGAAAAATATAAAGAGGTGAGAGGGAGGGAACGAAGTCACAGGAAGGCCCAAAACCACGCAGATGTTTTTATTCAACAACTGTTAACATTAGCGTTTCTGATGCACGGATACAAAGACATTTTAATGAAGTATGCAGTCCAAGTGAACAGCCTTTCTATGGGCAGCCGGGATACTGCTGCCAAGCTGTAGGCAACGCTGCCAAACAGACAGAGAGCGGGGCTAACGGAGGGGAGGAGGAGAGGAAGAAGAGGGGAAGGGAGAGCATTTTGAAAAGGTATAAAAGGTATTAGTGGGTGAGAGCAAAAAAGAGAGACTTACTGAAAAAAATGTGTTTATGGGACACGAGTGTGTGTGTGTGTGTGTGTGTGTGTGTGTGTGTGTGTGTGTGCGTGTGAGTGTGTTCTTTGGATGGTGTTCTCACAGCTGCAGAGGAAGGTGAAGGGGTTCAGATTCCAATTCAACAAAACACAGAGAAGGCAGACACACACACACAGACATCAGTGATCAAATGCTCAGAGACACACACATACACGCACTCCTCTGGCCAAAGCGCCAAAGCCTCAGAAACGTGCACACACTATTCTAACCAGCGGATCATTTAGGCCAAGTCTGCAGCCTCCAGCTAACACCTACGTCTGTCTCCTTCTTATACAGACAAACACATTAAAAAAAAACAACATAAAACCCACAACCCACAGCATTCACACACAACACAGCCTCAAAAACAATGGGATATTGACAAGGACATTATGTCATTAAGGGTGGGTTGCTGGCTGACTTCTCTCTAAATGTTCCCTCATCATTCTGGTCATTTCCTCCTCCCCCTTTCTTCTCTTCCTCCCCTCCTTTTTTCATCCATTTACGGTAGTGTTGAAATGAAGTGAGTCAGCTTCCAGAAAAAGCCCCGTCCGTCCCTATACCATGGCCAGTGGATGTGTGTTTGTGTGTGTGTGTGTGTGTGTGTCTGTGTTTGGGTTGAATGACTGCATCAGTTGGAACAATAAGGGCAGCACAGGGGAGCAGACGGGGCAGCAGAGGTGCAAGTGTGAGGGTGTGTGGTTGTGTGTGTCAATGGCTAGCCGGCAACTTTAAAGACCGACATTAATAACAGCATATACTGCTGACAGCAGAGGGAGACGTTGAGCAGTCGGTTCTTCCTCTGCCCTTTCACTACAGCTGTCGCATTGACAAGGACGGCTCACCTATAAGATTTAAGTTATTACCGCAGCCTCACTACAACTCTCAGTACAGTCAGTATTTATGAAGGGAAGATTTGATCTAAACAAGGCTATCAATTACAAGTTTCCTCGCCTATCATCCCCAGAGAAACTATTCTATTATCCTTCAGTCATCTATTTCACACTTAATCATTTTCTTTTCTCAGATGACCTAGGAAGGAAGAAAGCCGATTCTTACCACTATAACTCATTTAATCTCAAACATTTCATGGGATAACTACAATATCTGTTGAACATGGAGATGAAAAGGCCCCAAAAGCATAAGGGAATGCGTTCATGGAAAAGATTTCACGCCTTCCTTGAACTGCAGAGAGAACTCATACATTCAAGAGTGCTGATATTTTCAGGTAAACACCACAAATGAATCAGCACAGGAAGGAGAGGGAGGACAGACAGCTTGCTTCCTTCTAGCAATGTCCCTCATTCTCTGTGTGTGTTTTCATGCGCATATTTGTGTATGTGCATATTTCCCTGCAGTCCTGTCCTTCTGTCACAAGAAGCTAAGGATCTATTATTCAGAATGGCCTCGTAGTATAGATACTAGTGCATGCCTAAGGCAGAGCATGCGAGAGTGAGGAGGGAAGACAGAAAAGAAGATGGGAGAAGAAATAAACAAGGAGTCAAAAGCCAAGAAACAGAAGAAAAAAACTTAAATTTTATTTAATACTATTGAGATCCTGAGTACATACCATTTAACTGATGGTCAGACAAATGAGAAAAACAAGAGCAATAAAGCTGCAGATGTAAAACAGACCAACATGTGTGTCTATAACAGAACTACTAACTATCAGTCACGCCTGAGGATTTTTCATGCTGAAGAATTAAGCAATTGTCAATCAGACGTTTTCCAGATAGTACTGTACAGTGGGTTAAAATCTCATTATTCTTTTCTATGTTTATAATTCCACAAATTTTAACAAGACACCCAACACCACTGGCTGAAATGCAGCTTCAAACCATGACAGTTTTACCGATGGCTGTAGACACTCTGGACTACTGATTCTCACTACTGATTTGGCACATCTCAGCTTTTTCTCCCTTCCTTAACAATGTTTGTTGACAGCCACCCTTTCTACTGAGGCACTTCTTTTGAGGCTTTAGTGAACAGTAGAGAATAGACCAATTGAAGTGTCAGATGCATCTCTCAGGTCCTGTGTTTGGATTTTTTCACATTTCTTTAAGAAATAACTTTCAGATACTGTTCATCTGCTATAGGCAGTTTTTAGGCCGGCCACTTTTTCTTTTGTCCTCCACTTGTCCAGTTTCCTCAAACTGTTTCAATGCGCACTGCACACCATGCTGAGATATGCCAAGTTTTCATCTAATAGATCTCTGGAAATCACTTGTTAGAGCAAAAATGCGTGTCTGTGTTATCATTGGCATTTTTAATAAATTCAACACAAGAAACTGGAACAAATGATGTTTTGTGACATACTACTAGTAACAAATTGCTTAAAAAATGTAAAAAAAAAAAAAAAATTTTCATCCCTTGAGTTAGGTGCTGTTTTATGCTTGAATGTTTCATGAAAATGGTCAAGTAAAAGTAATGGACTGAAAATTAGTGAAAAAGCAGCCAGAGAAACTTAAAAAAAAGACCTTCAGACATCCTGGAGAACTATTGCTCGAGACCACTTTAAAAATTCCAAGAAATTCTGGCTCGTTGGAAGCAAAATATAAGGAAACATATGATGTTTCGAGACTTTTACTTTATGTGTTGTATCTGTGAGCATGTTAGCCCATGTATGTACAACAGAGTAGCTAGGCTGTAAGTGAATTACAGACTGGGATTTTTGTGTGTGTATTTTCATACAGATCATAATTAAAGCAGTATCACAACTGAAACAGCTCAGCAAGATAATATTGTGTCTAATAAAGACTGGGCTTAACCACCTTTTGTATTCAATCATCTTAGCAGTTTAAAATAAAAGACCAAAGACAAAAGAATGTCTTTTTTGATATTCCATCAGCTGAAAATGATAATTTCCTGCCCACCGATGATTTGGTTTAAGTTGACATTAGCATGGCTCACTTTTCTTCACATAAGCCCCTTTCAAATCGTAAATCCGCACAATGCTGAGACTTTCTTTGAAGACTCAAAACTGTGAAATCAACACTTTTTCGTGTGTGATATTTCCCTACCAGCTATTTCACTGACAGTGAATGGGAGTCTGACTTTGTGGACTCATGAAAGGAACACATTTTCCCAAAACGGAACTTAAATTCAAAGCTCCCCAATTTATATTATAAAACCCGTCCAAAAAAAGAAAAAAAATCCCTCCGGATATTATCCAAGGGAGGCTCTTAAGTCAGTACTTGGTCTAGTAAAGCAAAATATTGCAACAGCATTAAAATCTCGAGTCTTTAATGTTGGCTTTGTGTTTCCACTTTCACACCACTTACCTCATTCATTTCCTTTCTTTCATCTTTCTGTATTTACCTGTATGCAGTGCAGCAGATCTGTATGGTAGTAGCGATCGTGGTGAGCATTGGCAGCAGCTAGCGTTAGCAAGTAGTCATTCCTGGCCTGTGTCGCCTTTGAGTTACAGTCACTTCTTTTTGCTTTCAACTTCAAAAAACAGACAGAAAAAATGTGTATAGTGTTGCTACTTGTTTTTAAATAATTGTTCAAAGTAATACAGCTGAAAGCCCTGCCTAAACAAGCCGCTGTTATGTTTCAGGTTCTTACCTTTACACTTGCTTTCTGTAAACTAATTCTTGACTGAAAAAGACCCAGTTTAGACCTGAAAAAGACAAAAAACAAAACAATAATAAGTATCTAATTTTTTTTTTTTAAACACTGTACACTTTTGTGTATTCACATTTCTAAATTTAACATGTCAAGTAAAAGATGACAGAAGGGAAGATCCAAGGATTTCTACCACATCTCCATCCTCTGATTCGGACCAGACTTTATAGACGAACCCTGGCCTGAGCAGAGCGAGACTTGACAGTGATGAATGTGAGCCTGATCCAGACACTCATTTGTATCAATGACAGAGAAAGCCTGTCTCCTCCCGGCATGTGTATCTGTGCGCATGAGCACAAAAACATTAAAAAAAGCATGCTTATTTCGATTAAATCTAACACTCGCCGATGCAAATGCTTCAGTGTGTAATTTTCTCTGCCAGTTCCCCACGCGCGAGAGTACCTGTAAAATGCTTCTACTTAAGTCCTACTTTACACCCCGAGTGCTGTTAAAAATAACATTCACACCAATTTCTTCCTGTGCGTTCCTTGTGCCTCGCCATTTTTATCCTCTCAAACACACACGCATGTGCATACTCTCCAATAATGGCACACAGGCGATACAGTTATTTCCGTCGCTGCTACTTTCTACTGAGCGATAGAGAACAGAAAAGAGTAGATTGGCCAATCGATGTGAGCACAAACCAGGGGTTGAGAATTCAATGAAGTGAAAATGTCACCATAGCTACTGCTACCAAGGGATGGGAGGAAAACAACACTCATCAGCTCCAGATCAAACTCTGGAACTAATTGTAAGACTGCAAAGCTTCAAGATTTGAATTCTTAGAGCAGAAAAAGGTCAGGTGGCTGTTCAATCAGAAAGCCTCTTAAGCTTGGAAGGTAATAAAAAAGTAAAGGACAGACACCAGGGTCACAGAAAAAAAAGTGCTTTCAATCAACATCAACAGTACTCTCTATATATCTGCTGGAGCTATGCTTCAAATTAATTAATAATATCAAATTAACATCATTTAGATGTGGTTAGCTGATTCATCAAAACTAAAGTCAGTCAGTCAATGTTTCCACACTATTCTTTACTGTTCCTCTCTTGTTGTTTTCATGTCTTTTCATCTGTATTTTTTCTCCTTCTTTCAAACACCTGCATATGTTTATGACTGATTGCTTCTTTCATCCTCGATGACAATGTTGTTCCCTTTCTTTATCTCTCTCCAAACAGAAACACACACATTCTCCTTATGAGGTTAACCAGCTTCACTCTCTTGATTGCATTCTCCCTCACCATGGAGACCATCTGTTTAGTCACACCATTTTTATATATTTACCAAGAAGTGTGGTAAATTAAAGAAAAATCCAACATAAAGTTTCTAAGTAAGACAAGTGTAGGGAGACAGGATTTACCACCAGTAGACTTCGGGTGTGACTTGATATTTAGGAGGACTCTTCTCTCATTTTGGTGTTGTGATACACGGTTGTGTAAAGCGCTCTCTTAAGCTTTATTCACACAGGCCTAAACATCATTCAGTGACCCACAGGCAGTAAATAGGTGAAATGGGTCTCAAAGAGGTGCTACACCGAAAACCTTGCAATGTCTTTCGTTGCTATCAGTTTGCTGCAGTCACCTGTAGGTTGCACAGAAATGAACCAAAGCTAAAAAGTGTGGCGCAATCTATGCTATATTGCTAAAAGTATTCCCTCACTCACCCAAATCAATGAATTCAGGTGTTCCAGTTACTTCCATGGCCACAGGTGTATAATATCAAGCCTCTAGGCATGCAGACTGCGTCTACTAATATTTGTGAACGAATGAGTCGCTCTCAGGAGCTCAGTGAATTCCAGAGTGGTACCGTGATAGGACACAACCTGTGCAGTAAGCCTAGCACTGAAATTTCCTCACTACTACATATTCCACAGTAAACTGTTAGTGGTATTATAACAAAGTGGAAGCGACTGGAAATGACAGCAACTGAGCCATGAAGCGATGAACCCTTCCTGTTCCAACATGACTGCGCACCAGTGCACAAAGCAAGGTCCATAAAGACATGGATGAGTGAGTTTGGTGTGGAAGAACTTGAATGGCCTGCACAGAGTCCTCATCTCAACCCGCCAGAACAACTTTAGGATGAATTATGAGTGGAGACTGCGGGCCGGCCCGTCTCATCCAACATCAGTTTCTGACCTCATAAATGTGCTTCTGGAAGATTGGTAAAAGGTTCCCATAAACACACTCTTAAACCTTGTGGAAAGCCTTCCCAGGAGAACTGAAGCTGTTATAGATGCAAATGGTGGGCTGACATCATATTAAACCCTATGCGTTAAGAATGTGATGTCACTCAAGTTCATATGCATATGAAGGCAGAGGAGTGAATACTTTTTGCAATATAGTGTATGAATGTTTTCTTTGTATAATTGTCTTTACCTTACAATATAAAGCACCTTGAGGCAACTGTTGCTGTGATTTGGTGCTAGATAAATACAATTGAATTGAACTGAATGGTAACCATCAAAGTAATAGTTGGTTGAAATCTGTTGGTCACATCAATAAGATGAATTGACAAATCAGTGTCTTCAATACAAACAAAACACAACCCTCAAGCAATCAAAGCAATCACAAAGAGGTTTTTGGTGCAGCATCCTCTTTGCAACCGATTTCATCTAAATCTGGTAACTGCACCGCTCAAAATCAAAGACAATAAAAAATTAGAACACCTTTGTATTGATTTGCAAGTGGACCCAACTCGTGCCATGCAAATATGTGCCCTCCACAGCATAACAGTGACACCAGATCCCCTCACTAAAACTGACTTGGCAACTACCTGAAAAGCCCTACACACACACACGTGCACAGTGTTGCGGCAGACTTACTTTGCCTCGATGTCGGCCTTCTCTCGTATAGCGTGGGCAACCTGCTCGCAGTCGTAGTATTTTTTCTTAGCTTTGGCCAACTCCTTCACTGACTCCTGCAGCTCTGCTTGAATGCCGCTCAGCTGATCTATTGTCTGTGAAAAGGGAAAAAGACAACAGGCATATGTTTGAAGAACAAGCAGAACAACATGAAGTTAACTCTGAGCAAGCACATTGGAAAGATGCAGCAGCAACAGAGAACAAATACTGCTTCAGGAAAAAAAATGACCAACTCACCTTTTTAAGCTGCTGCTCCTTGTACAGTCTAACAGTCTTAGCGGGCTCTGATACTTGACTCTTGTAATTGTCGCATACATTGAGCCTGGACTGGCTCACCTGGACTGTACCTTCTAAATAGGACCTCCACACTGCATACACATTCCTAGTAGGAGAGAAAAAGTACTGAGTTCTGCAGCTGGATTATTTAATTAATCCAATATGCATTTGCTTGGATATTGGACACGTTTTTTAAAATGTGGGTTTTAAAAAAACTGTGTGAGCAGGAAACCACAAGGGGAGAAAATTTGTGTCGTGATGCATTATTTCTGTTTGTCACACTAACTTAGATCCAACTTCAAGTCTTCTATTTCAGTGCCTCTGTTACAGTAAATAATGACTCATAACTGTGCTGTAGACCATGACAATTTTTTTCTAGAATATTGAACGACTCCAGCACAGTATAATTTCAGCCTTCATGTGAACACTGCAACTGAAATAAATTTGTAGATGATGCAAGAAGACAAAGTAGCTTCCAGCTCCTAATTTTATGTAATATGTGCATTTTTCTGTGTCATATGCACACACACAAACCTACCTATAGTCTGTTCTCTGGTCATCAGGGTTGATTCCAGGCCAGTCTCTCTTTAGGTACTGACTTGCTAACTTCTGCAGAGCCTGAAAGCACAAGAGCACAAAAATGAGAAGCTGGAAACAATTAAGGACCATCTAGCTCCTATTGTCTGATTAATGAATCCCTGCCAAATCCCTGGAGAAGATGCTTTTGATGCTATAGGAAACATGCAGACTGTTAGAATAAAATGAATTACAATCGGAGCAAATTTGTGAACTGCACTGAGTCAGCTCACTTGCACCCAGTCATTCAGATGAGAGAAACAGTGTCTAATGTTTGGAATTCATAGCGAAAATACATTCAAATCTGCAACTTGACAGAAAATGCATTCACTGTTATCATTATGCAAGAAAAAGGAACGTATGGTGAAGATGGGCGGTTGGATTTTTATTTCTGTACAGTGGATGTTTTACAGTTTATTTTGGGTATCAGTGCACAAAACAATAGACCGGCTTTGTGTCAGTAAATCCGAGTCAGTTCCCGAGAAACCTGAGGGCTACAAGAAAGGGTAACCTACATCTTCCAGACTGGGTCACTGTGTCAGTAACAGTGACTCACAAACGCTCTGTCCTCGTGTCCCTGTGTTTACGTTCGTAGGGATGGGTAGCCTTAATAAAAGAATCCCTACTAAAATCCAGTCAAGACAGTTTGAGTTTCAAGGTAAATACTCCAATCCTCAAAGCCACCTTCTTCCCTTTATCTTTTTTATCAAGCTTCCAGATCTGCATGTAAATCTGATATCATTCCTCTTTACAAATCTCCTCCTTGTTATCCTAAATCACCAACACTTCCCTCTCTCTCCATGCTTCACCCTTTATCACTTACATTATGATTCTCAAAAGGCCTATTTATAAATCTAACTATTGCCCCCAACCCCCCCCCACCCCCCCCACCCACAATCCCCTTACAACCAATTGCATTTACACATATACACATCCCTTCTGTGCTCTTTTTTTCTAATACCATGCTATTGAGCTCTCTTTTACTTTTGTCTCTCCCATTATAACATACTCAACAGAATTACCTTGTATCTCTCTTTCTCATCTTGCTTTTTTTTCACCTTTCACAGATGGTGACTGAGGCCATCAAAGAACAGTTCTTTCTCTAGTTCCCTGGACCAGATATTTGTTTCCCTCCAGCTGACACACAAGCTTGTGTCCTGGGGGAGACTGTGGCCTAGTGACCCCTGGCATCCACTGTCTAAAAACCTCATAAAGAAAGGGAGAATAACTCTTTCATGAAGACAAAAGAAAAAAACAGCATTATCTCCTAAATGTCTCAACTGGAGTGAACTAAGCATGTTTTGTAGTATTTTACATGACGTGCAGTGAGTAGATTAATAAAGAGAGTCCAGGTTTAGTTTTATTATCTATTTGTGCCTTTATTTTGCACAAATAAAGGAAGGATAAAGAAACAGCAAAAACAAAATAAACAAATGGGCAAGATTACTGGCATCAGCAACCTCGTGTCATGAACATAAAGATCAAGAAGAGTCATCCTCGCTCTCTTTTCTCACTCTTACCAACAGGCTGCAGTGGATCTGGATGGCACTTTTACTTTGAAGCCAACATTCTCCATTTCTGGTTTATGTTGTACTTTTCACAGTTTCACTGTGGCAAGTAGTTTGCAAGTATTTGCAGATAAGTCAACACCTTCATGCAAACTATGGGCAACCTTGGGAATCTGCTAACTACTAATTTCAATTAGGTTTTTGGATCAGCACCATATACCCTTTAGCAACAGATTTCACACTAGTGACGGCAACCTCCAGAAACCACTCCCCAACTGGTTACCAGGAAGTCACTTACCAGTCTCTAGGCCTTTGTGGTTAAGGCTTTAGCAATTGATTTCACACCGACAATTAGCAGAACCCTTCACAGCTGGTCAGGTAATATTCATTTTCACATAGCAACCGGTGGTCACCGACTGCTGCCTGAGGCCTCAAAGAAATCCCTCTGAACGCTAAACTGCTCAAACAGTCTGATTAGACACTCATCTGCAGAACTTTCCAATACCAACAAACTAACATTCACGCCCACTTCACATGAGGATTATCCATCTGTCCAGCGCAGTGAAGACAGGCTGCGTTTGAACCTCTCTTCCTTTTTCATTCTTGTTACAACTCCACATCTCTTGTTACAGTATCACGTCTCTCTGCTACTGCAGCTAGCTCTTAATCCACTCCACACTGAGGCCACCCATATGGAAAAGTAACAGAGAGAAACATTGTACTACCAGATGGGATTCTAAATATTTTTTTTAATTGTTTGTATTTCTTTTCCATATGTGCATTCATAACAACTTTAAGAGCTCCTGATTTCTGACTTGATCTGTGGTCTGTTCCTAGTGAAGAAATTCTTTGCACTGCACTGTAACAGCTAGGACAGGGGTCGGCAACCTGCGGCTCTGGAGCCGCATGCGGCTCTTTTGTCCTTATACTGCGGCTCCGCGTGGTTTGGGAAAATAAATTATTAGTATTTAGCTGAAGTGTATTTTATTTGTGTTTAGTTCTTTTTTTTAACTTGTAGTTCTAAATTGGAAGATTATTGTGATTTTGAAATATAAAAATAAAATTATATTCTATTATTTTTTCATCGCTCAAAATAAGCGTCACACTCGCGGAAGCCGGTATACCCGCCGAAACGCCGTGCATTTATCGAGACTTTCGACCCCAGGTAGGCCAGTTATGGATCTTCGGATCCACATTATGTCAGCAGCTCCACCATGAACTATGTTAAAACAAACGCCTCACAGATGACAGCTTACAGTCCTGCGTAAAGATGAAAGCCCCGATTTGCAGATGCTGTGCGCAGAGGTTCGTGACCATAAGTCTTATTGTAAACATATCACGGCAGACCCGACGATGTTTGCATGAACACGCTTTTCAGCATCTCTTTATTGACCACTTTTCACACACGGTTGCTGTACGCATACAGCCGGCTGTAGCTTTTCAGCTCACAGCCCGACAACACAACAGCAGAGAGAGCACAGACTTTAAGGTGGCGAGGCGTGATTGCAGGTGCCGCTCAGGTGCGTCCGCGTCCCCTACAGCGGCGCTGCAGACCACACCCCGCCACACACATTAACCAGGTAAAATACATATTTAGGCAGAATTTTGCAAATATCTATTTTTCCCTTTTTTAGCAGCATAGTGCTTTTTTCCAATTACTTTTTAAAAGTCAGGTCAAGGCTCCAAAAGCCCAAAGGAGATATAAGGGTGGCGGCTCACAACAATTTTTGTTTGCTGGATCATTTTAGTTCAGCTGGGTGTCTTTCCTTTTGTTATATTTCTTTAAGAGTTCAAAATGTGTTAATTACATAAATAAAATGTAATTTTCTCTGTAGCACTTCATGGATTTCATAAGCAACACAGCTTAGTTGCTCTGTGGATTCTTTTAAAAAGCAGTTAAAAGCTTTTATGTTAAAACAAGCCTTTTGTTGATCTACGTATTTTATATTCTTTACATTATTTACATTTGATCTTTTACATTGTGTATAATGTCTATTGATTGTATTGTTTATTTTAATAGTTGTGTACAGCGCTTTGTGACTGCCTGTCTGTGAAAAGCGCTTAATAAATAAGCTTTACTTACTTACTTTAGTTGTTCACACAAAGCATAAAGGTAAAAAAACAATATATGCAGTGTTATCTTCATTTTAGATTTCAAAAAGTATTTGCGGCTCCCAGTGTTTTCTTTTGCGTGGAAACCGGGTCCAAGTGGCTCTTTGGGTGTTAAAGGTTGCAGACCCCTGAGCTAGGAGATAGAGGATGTTATGCCATAGAACCCTCAATAAAGCTATTAAACTACATTTTGACCTCCAGCTGTCTTCAGAATGAAGACAACCCATCACTTAGGTAAGAACAGGACATTCTTACATTCAATATGAACCTGTGGGCAAATTCACACTTAAACAAATCTGAACTTACCATTTATTTAAAGGTGAGAGTGCCTTTGAAAGCAAGCCAAAACATAAAGTTGCAGGAGTAGCCATTTCACTATTAGACATTGACCACCTGCACGTCCTTGCTCCAAACCTTTTTTTATGCCAGCACACAACTTGGAGCCTCTTAGATCGGCCTACAGAGCTGTTATCAGAGTAAGAGCAATGACTGAATGGTGAGAAGGACACTGACTGACTGATATGTGAAAGCTTACCTAAGGTGCTCTTGGCCTATTAGGAGGATGCTCTTCAGTTACTCCTGGCTCATCTTTTTATTCCAACTGCTCTTGCTACAGCCTCTTTTTCCCCCCTTCCTCTCTATTTTCATGCAGTATGCTTTGTTCCTTTCCAATTTTTCTCTTTCTCTCTCTCTCACTCTCTCCAGCTTCCTTCTATTCATTTTCTACAGGACATCTCATCCCTCCATCCTCCTTTCTCTGCTGTCATCACCTGACAACCACCTGAACAGCATGTTGCCATAGCAACTCCTCTGCCCTCCCTGTGTGGTCTTGGTGAGGTAGAAATGCACCTTTTAGTAGTGTGTCTTTATGTGTGTGTATGTCACACACACACACACACACAGACCCACATATATCCTGTTTTTGTGATCAGAGTGGCAAAACAGGGTACCCAGACTGGAGGATATCCTGTGTGTGTGTGTGTGTGTGTGTGTGTGTGTGTGTGTGTGTGTGTGTGTGTGTGTGTGTTAGAGAGAGAGTAACAAATCGTTGACAAACAAAGGAAAATTGAAGGAAGAAGGAGAAAGGCTAAATTCTGCGTATTTTAGGCATATGAGCTAGTAGGCTTCGCTAAACATCCAGTAATTACACTTGTTATTATAAACATGTGAGTTTGCACACCACTTTTAAAGTCATTACCCTATGTAGGGCATGTGAAAAGGTGAAGAACTCACCCATCTGGACATTAAACTGTATTTAACCAGCCAGCTCGTGTGATGTTCAGGTGCAGCAATTTGTGCCAGTGTGAGAAAAGAGCAAATAACAGCCACAGTTAGCGAGAGGTCGCCCTGCGATATGTATCCTGAAAGCTCTACTCATCCAGCACCTAAATCAAACACAGCTCTTTCAGTACCCAGAATGCAGCTGACGCATCACCTGCCGTGGGCTACACAGAACTACCACACAGGCTGTATTGTTAGGGTCAGATTATTTGCAACTGTTTGAAATTTTGACAGTCCCTGTGTTACTTTGACAAGAAGTAAGACAATACACCAATAGCCTTGCAGGACTGATCAATTATTTTTGATAAGTGTGTTTTGAGAACATTCCTGTTTTTAGAGCTGCTGACTAGTGCTGTGCTATATTTATTTACTTAGTATCGATCTGATACCAAGTAAATAATGTACCAGTATTGATGAGTTTAAACTCTGCATGAGTTTGTAAATCACAGCTTAAAACATGAGGCTTTGAATGCAAACACATAAGAATTAGCATATTTCAATATGTTTGGGCTAGTAATCATTTTATTAAACAATGCACACCCTGCTACATCTCTCTCTCATCTCTAGAGAAAAATGATATCATGGTGATAACTGGTCTTTTTTTCTTCCTCAATCCCATTATCTTTATCACTCAATAGCTCTTGTGGTGAATGACTGATTGTTAAAGTTTTATTTGGCAGAGTGTCTGGAAATCAGATGAATATGAGCTCTGAGTCAGAGTAAAATGAGGATGTTAAAATGATTCCATATGCTGCAAAAACAAGCATCAAAAACTAGCTTTTTATAATGTTGGTCTAATAATAATGCTAGCAGGTAGCATGCACCCCTTACTCTGACATATTTAGCTGACTCATAATAGCGTGAATCCCCCACGAACCACCGCACTCTCCCTCCCAACAATGTCCAGAGTGGCTGTGTGAAAGAGGTACTGATTACAGGACAAAGTGTGATGACACAACCGTTACTCACTGGTAGGAATGATGGCTGTACTTTATCTGAAATATTCACGGTCGCACCCAAAATTTGTCCAGAGGGCTTTAAACTCTCAGAAATAACTCATGATTACACTTGAGCGACTGCGGAAAGAGGAAGTGATGTCACCCAGTAAGAGCAGATGTTAAAGTTATAATCTATAAGTGACTGCCAGTTTCTATGCTTCACTCATCCCTTCACAATTTCTTTGTTTAGTTTATTACTCGTCTGTCGATGCAGTCCTGCTAAACACAATCACCTTGATACTTCTGCCCGGTGTTTACTCCCTCTGTTCCACTCACTTGTTTTCTCCTGTCTGCGTCTCTCTCACGTTTGCCCATTCTCTAGCTGCCTTCTCTCCCTCTGTCTCTATCTGATTTCTGCCTGTCTTTGCATCTCTGCCTTTTCAGCCCGCCCTCACTTTCTTAACTACTTCCAAGAACAATATACTTGATTTCCTCTCTCGTCTCATCCAGTCTTCACTCATCTGCCCCCGAAGCTCTCTGTTTCTTGTTTATGTGTGTGCAGGGTTAGCTACAGTAAAGTAAGGGAACAGTGAGTGGAGGCTAAATTGAATAGAAGCACCATACAGGACAGTGTAAGAATGTGAGAGAACAGGGAGATAAAAGAGAAGCTGTCACTTTCTTTATAGCAGTCTCTCCTTTTTCCTTAGACTTCTATTAACCTTGAAATCAATGCAAATGAAATAGTATAACAATATCTAATATCAGACACATTAGAGATAAATGCATGATTAACAAGACAGCTACAGTATAATGGATGTGTGCATGAGATCCTGTTACATACAGTTTGAAGACAGTGTGAGAGCACTATATAGAGGTGAAACAGTGAAGAAGGAAAAAGAAAAAAGGTGGAAAATAAAATGCAAAAGCACTAGTTTCAGTTTATTTATAATATTCAGATCTGATGTTTACACTGAATCAGGTTTCTTCCTGTTAAAAGGGAGTTTTTCTTTCCCACTGTCGCCAAAGTGCTTGCTCATAGGGGGTCATCTAATTATTAGGGTTTTCTCTGTATTATTGTAGGGTTTTTATCTTACAATATAAAGTGCCTTGAGGCGACTGTTGTTGTGATTTGACGCTGTATAAATAAAACTGAATTGAACCTAAGAACTCATGTATGCTTTTTAATTTTTATTTATTTTTTATTTTATTTTATTTTGTCAGAGAACACAACATAAATCAATAATAACCAATAACATTAATGCTGAATTAGCACAAGTAACAGTAAAGCACAGCAGATACAGAGCAGCACAGAAGGCATGCCTTTTTGGGCAGTACAGTGAAGTATGACCCCAGCCTAAAACTATTCCAGTAATGCTGATCGTGGGAGGGAGAATAAGGGACAAACAGCTAACCCTTACATGCTAACCCGCACACTCAGAAAACATGGAGCTTTTGATGGACAGCTGGTAATTGTGGCTGACTCCTGCGCAGAGGGCGGGTGGATGTCTGGTTTGACACATTGAAAGGACAAAGGTTAAACAACAGCATTTTCACTTTCCTTCTCGCTCTGTTGTCCTCCTACATCTCCCAGCTCTCAACTTTTTTCTTTAGCTGTTCTGTTAAGGGGTCATGTCCGTTATTCCTCTGCCTCACTGAAGGCTGATTGGCTTTATTTTCCTGACTCACCACCAGGGGTCAGCTACCTGAGTGTCTGGCAGAGAGACAGACGAGAGCCAAACCTTACGTGCTAGTAAAATCCTATTGTGAGAGGAAAAAAGGGGGTGGGTGTGTGGGGTGGGGGGTGGGGGGTGTCCTGTTTGCTTATTTGATCTTGAAACAAAATCTATTTGCCATTCATCATACATTTATATAAAAAAAAGGAAAAGAAAAAAGAAACACTACACTCTGACATTCCTCCACAAACACACACCTACAATTAGGAGGGAATCTATTGTCCTACTAAGTCAGGGGGCTGTTGCTAGGCAACCTCTATTTCTAAGGTGAAAAAGACAGCGCTGAGGGAGAATAGTGAGAGACAGGGAAAGCTAGATAGAGGGAGGGATGTAATGAGCGTCTGAAAGTAGGGGGAGGAGGGGTTGACCACAGGAAACGCTCATTTAATCATTCAAACCGCATGCAAATAAAGACACTCATCCTCTAACACACACAAACAAGCACTTTCCTCTTTTCCTTCTCTCTCCTGCCATCCTCAATCCATGTATATGCAAGGCGAGGATACTGGTGCTGCAAAACAAGGGTTGGTTGTATGGACAGCTGCGAGGAGGCGTATCTGTATGTTAATATGTGCTTAAGAGCAAGCCGGGTTATGTACTAGAATGGTTTTTAATAAGCTCCGGGAGGATTTTTTTTTTTTTTAGCTGAGAATATTTCTCAGTGACTGTATGGATGTGTGTGTAAATGTCATGGGAGCTTATGCAGAGCAACATCAAATACAATGGAAATCAGACAGTCTCACAGTCTTGGCTGGAAGCGCTGCTTGGCTTCTTCTTAGAGACAACTTAACTAACGCTCAGTATCACAAGTATGCTGACTCAGCCTTCTACTGGGGTTTTTCATGTGTCCCAACAAATCAGCAGTACATGACAAAGTGGCTGTCTCGTGGATGAAAATAATTTCATGGTATGTAAGCAGCTCAGCCATGTTTAAAATAACCATGGTGTGAAAAAAGCAGCTCTGGAGTGTTTCAGTATTACTACTACTGTCAGAAGTTGAGGTAATGCACCTATCAGCTGTTTGTAGGCCACAATTAAGGTACAAAAATAGAAGAAGAAAGCCTCACTGACTACCAGATGTTGGTAAAATATGTTGTGACGTGAACAGGAGAAAAATGCTGAGCCAAAAACTACTACAGTTGTACAAAAGTCCTGTGTGGAACACGAGAAATGAAAATGAGGACCAATGCAAACTCTCCTGCACCTAACCACTGTTATGTGAGAGTGGTTGCGGGAGGGTGGGATCATCAAAGAATGATTCCCAGAGAATCTGAATGGTGCTTTTGCTTAAAATGTCTATTCCTTCACAATGAGAATCAGTCTCAATGCCGCACCTAATAGTACCTTTAAATAGCACTTCAAAATGTGCCAGGTTTCTTATAAAATTGTCTGTTATAATCAAATTATTCATCAAGTGTTACTGAATGAGTACTTTAGTCAAACTGGCTTCAGTAAGAAAAAGAGCTTTAAAAAGACATTTGTGTATAATCTAAAAGACCGCGCATGTCTCAGTTTGGATAAAGGAGTTCTCATATTGAAAGCCAACCTATTAAAGAAGGCAATTGAAGCCATTTTCATGAACAGAGGTGCAAGTGAGACAGCAAATCACCATCAGATTGGACTTCAGGGGGTCTTTAAACTGCCAGTTTTATAGTACAAAGCACTCTGTGACGGGTGACTGCACCCATGTGAGAATCATGCAAACAACTGCTTTCGGTGAATTCACTGCAAGCTGCAAGTGGAGATCACGTATGTTACTGAGTGGATGCCATGCTTAATTACGTGTAGCAACCTTTTTCCGTCTTATAAGAACTGCAGCTTTTTATCAAACAGGAAACAGAAGAGAAAGAATATACAAAAGAAACAGGGGAAATAAACAGCGACACACTTGCCAATAACTACACAGGAACAAGGGAAGTGAAACCAAATGTGGCCTGCAGCATATGTGTGAGTTTTTAATCATCTGAAGAATGAATCAAAAAGAAATCTGAAAGGCTCACTTTGGAAAGCTCTTAAGTTAAGCAGGCTGCCAATGCAGTATGTATGTCCTTTCACTTCTTTTTATATTTTTGGGGGGTTTTTTTTACTGGGAAATCTAATAAGTATAAATCTATAGTTTTCACTAGCACAGACCCTCTGCAAACAGTGGCATAGATGACTGTCATTTACTTAAGGTTAGTCAATCTTTATTAGAGTATTAATTAAATTACAATATATAATATATTAAATTACATTTTATTATCTCAATTTATTAGAGATAAAGCCCTGGACAAAAATTAAGTTACACAGGCAAGGCCTCAACACAGACAGCACAGTACTTCTACTACCAAAGAGATGAAAATTAGAAAATCAAGGTGCAACTGAAGTGAGAGCAAGATAAAAGATTGAAGTAACAATAATTCTTGACAGAGCTGTCACTCATCCACTCCGTCAGCTGGTTGAGGTGCAATATTTGACTCACAGCCCTGGAACTGCGTTATTATTACTAATGAAGTTCTTATGTGCTCAGATAAATGGGACTATTTTAGTTCTGCTCAACTGATCTGCAGCCTTTAACGCCACACATCGTGCCTTTCTAGGTGACATATTATTGAAAAGGATTTCGTCACGCTTATCTGAGAGACACTTCAGAATCCATAACAATAAGTAAAAGTCTTCATCAGCTCCTCTGTTCTGCGGGATCCCTCAAAGCTCAATCCTTGGACCAATTATGTTTTCATTGCATACTATATCAATCCTGAATCATCTTGAGAGCATTGCTTACCTGTATTTTTCTGTTAATCCAACAAAAGGCTCTGCTACCTCAGTCAATGTTTCACTGCTATTAGTGATTGGATGTCTTCAAAATTCCTCTGTCCTAGTAAAACTGAGGCTCTTGTGTTCCAGTTCTGCTTCTCTATGGAGACTGTTCTTTACTTTAGCCCTCTCATTAGCAACATCACATCATATGATCAGAGACTTGGTGTTATTTTTCTCCATCTTTGGGCTTACAGTCTTGTTTCTTTTATCTAACAAACATCTTGCCCTTATTTCCATCCAGTGAAACTTGGAATTCATTTTTAAATTATTAGTTACATATAAAGCCCTACATTGCAAGTCTCCTGCATATACAGCAACAATGCTGACACCTTATTCCACCAGTCAGCCTGGCATGTCTCTAGAGACTGCTCCCTGCTCCTATTTTAAATCTAGAGGCTTCTGTAGCACCTACACTTTGGAACAGCCTTTCCCAGCCCATCAGTTTTGGCTGAATCAGTGGTTTGCTTTAAACTTAGAATGATAGAATGATTTGGGGTTTCTGTACAAACCAAAGTTTTGTATGGAAATATGTAAATAACAAACTACTGTAAGACCGTAAACTTGTATGTACCTTATTCTGGGATACATACACTTATATGTTTTAAAGTGGTGCAATTAAAACCTCCCTGCTTTTACTCTGGTTGCTACCAAACTGCACCAGTTGTGAGCTGTAGCAGGGAAACGCTCTGGGATTCTGCTTTGTCGGACTTCTTTCAAGTTTCAAGTGGACACTTTCTATTTTCTAAAGGTGATTTTGAGAATCTGCTAGCAATCAAAGCAATCACAAGCTGTTTTTTGGTGTAGCCCCTTTGTGATCAAGTTTACCCAACGACAGCTAGCAAACCTCCAAAAACCAATCAACAATTGGTCGAGTAATACACATTTTTCCAGAGTAACTGGAGTTTGGGAGGGGGTTGCCAACCAGTCTCTAACCCTCTGTGACTGAGAAGTAAGGACATCCTCTTTGAATATCATAGCATTTTATATTAATTATTGTGTAAAGGATGACGAAAAGCACTGTGAACAATGAATTTGGTCCAGAGGTGATTGAGAAGATGGAGAAACTGAAGATATTTAAACAGTATATAGTTCTTGTTTTAATGTATGGGTTCCTATATTTAGCGAATGTCCAGCCAGACCTACCTGTGCATAGTCCCGCTCCAGTTGTCCTTTCTTCAGACTATAGCTCCTGCAAAAAAAAAAAAAAAAACTTACTGAAATGTACAGAGGATAAATGAAACAACAGATAGATTCATAATGTATATATCACAACAGATAACATGTAGGAATACAGATAATAAATCATCATCAAAAGCACCAAGGCCTATTGCTTTGTTACACAGGAGGCAGAAAAAACAGACCTGATGTTTATTTTCAGTGACAGTTTGTGTACTGTGTGTTCATTATGATGAGAAAGCACAAATGCTGCAATCCCACCGAGTATGCCAGGGGAGAGCTTGGTGACCACAACATTATGCAAGGATGGAATTACCACTTTCTCTTTATTTCTCAACAACTCTTTCTAAAAATACCTTCTGAATTTATGACCCACACAAAGGAAAAACTCGTATGACCTTTCCCCTCGCCCTGTTGATACGAGTCAACAACATCCTGGAAGTGAAGAGACAGTGAAAGCTCTTATCACAGCCCAACATTATGCAGAATTAAAAACATAACATTACATATGTGATTACACAAACAGATACATATTTTGGCCATGAATGTGAATGGACAAAGCATCATGTACAGTTGATTGGATCTAAATATTTTTATATATATCTCACTATGCGTGTGTAACATGTATTCTCGAGTTAAATGCATAGTTCATCAGATGCAAGCCCAGCTAACTAACTCAATACCACTTTTAAAGCTTTTTACAAATCTTATCACATTTTTCACTGTGATTTATTTCTTAAAATCTTGCAAGGGGGTTTCTGTGGATGGTTACTGGAGCTGTTAAAAAACAGTTATTACAGTACAATAGCTCCATATTGGAAAAAAGTGTTGTATATTAGTTGGCGCTAATAGCAAAAAGGTCTACTAGAGTTAGAAAAATATTATTAAACCAAAAAGTGCATCAAAAGGCACTGCTGGGATTTGAACCAAGGATCTCCTGTTTACTAGACAGGCACTTTAACCAACTAAGTCACAGCCACTGCCAAATCAGGCACTCTGCTTCCTGTACACTTATTAATGATTATGATTGGTCAGTTGCTGCCAATGCCACCCACCCCTGAGAGAGCTGAAGAGAGACATGGAGGCTAAGCAGGAATGCCATTCAACATTTTTTTCAAAAGAAGTTCAGGTCAGACCAGAAAAAAGCCATGGACCAATTCTACTAACACACATTTTTAGCTATTCTAAAAGTTATGACTGAAATGATGATCACATGAATTTTATTTTGCTATTAAAGACTTGTATTAGCAGAAATAAATAACTTGATGTATGCCACCTAAGAGAAAAGACTGCAGGCATTTTCCTCCTGCTCTGGGTTGCTAATGTGGATGGAGACTCTTTGGAAAAAAACACTAGTGTGGATGAGAGTTATTCTCACATGTAAATGAGGGTATTGTGTTTAGGTGTCAAGAATAACCTAATCATTAGCATTAACCTTTAGTTCATTCACATGTAGATATCCAGAGCTCTGTGGCCCATGCAGAAGCACACTTGATCACACTTGAGTAACTTGTTCAGGCTTTATTGGACACAGACTTTTACACAGATTATTCTTTGCGTGAAACAACAAATAGCAGATTGGCAGAAATATGAGCCTCAGTTAAAGTTGGGGGGTGGGGTGGGACGAGGGGGGCATGAAAACATGACAAAATATAAACTACTACCAGAAATAATCTGTATCTGGAAGAAGACGTATACTGACTCCATTATAGGCATTACAAACTGGTGCTTACACCCACTCAAGATACCTTCGGAGCAGCACTGCTGTAGCTCAATGTTAATTTAACATGGCTTTGAGAAATAAGCACCATTATACCCTAGTTTTGAAAACGCAATAGCTCGAGGCTTTTTGCTTTGTATCATCAGATAAAGCAGCGCAGGGTACATTCAGTCCCAGTATGTATCCCATGTTGACATTGCTGGAATAATTACAACCACACTTCTTATTATTGTACAATATATTTTAACTTCAAGTCACCGAACCAATGCTGTCTTAAATCCGATCAAGACAACAGACTGTTAACAGCTAAAATTAAGTACCATCAGGAAAGACGAACAGTGGAAGAAGACACAGAGGGGAAGACAACACTGTAAGAGTAGACAGCATAATTACCACCAATGGCCTGCATGATAATTACAGCCCAAACAAATAGGGTAGTGCTTCGTGTCAAACCTTTCCCCAGGCATCATTTCTGTGTTAAAGCTGCTATATCCAGTCTGGTTTCCAAACACAGGCTGCTTAGCAAATTTCTTTTAAATAAGAGACTGTAGTAAACCTGCACCATTGCCATTTATCACTGATCTGCTGCAAGAGGCTGGAGCATGTGTTTACTGTTTAACCACGCCCCGTGCTTGTCTGCTGAAATACGACACGCACACTCCCCCAAACAGGCCTTTCCACATGTGGGCTTAGTGTCCGCTCTCTGAAAGGGACACACGCTTTTGCAGCACAGACACACACACAGGCCTCGTTGGCGCAGTAGGCAGCGCGTCAGTCTCATAATCTGAAGGTCGTGAGTTCAAGCCTCACACGGGGCAGATGTTTTAAAATTGTCAACTAAGCAAAATAGTAAAGCAATGTGCCTTGAAGTGAAACATCGGACAGATTTCTTGCATTACATGTTACTGAGTCACAGAGGCATGCTCCTGCTAGTTGCTCAACAACCACGTTTGAATACCTTGACAAACTTGTTAATTATACCTTGAAAAATCTTTCCTGCCTTTAAGGCAAAGCACACTCAAGAAACCACAGTGCTTTCACTTCACTCATAAAAACAACTGTCTAAACTAAACTAAAATCATTTCATTCTCCATGCTAAAGAAGGAAAAAGTATAGTTCTCATAAATACAAATAACAGGGCCACTCCTTATAAAGCTGTCCTAATGGCCATGTTTTGGGCTCTAGGGCTTCTGTGATAATTAAATATATTAGTATATAATCTCAATTGATAGCCAAGGTTAACATAGGTGGAATTAATGGTATTCAGGGTGTTTGTATCACATTGCATAGGTCTATGGTTACACACATTGAGTGACATTCTTGCAAGCTTCATGCATCAGCCTTAAGGCAATGGCTCAAATGTTCTGATGAAAAAGAATGGGAGAGTCATCATAGAGTAAAAAATAAATACATTTTAAGAATCATCTATCAGTACCAATTAGATGCGTGTTCCTCTGTTTTTTCCATAGCAGGGGCTAAGCTTAAGGGCAAACAACAGTACAAGCACAAACAAGTTACTCCTATAACTGGTTGTACTTTATCATGATGCACATGCGCTGCCACAACACTGCATTGCTGACAATGAGTGCAGGATTTCCTTCTTTGACCAGAACAGACACAGTATCTGCTGGTGTCTTAAATCGTCCAAGAGTGTGCAAGTGTCTTAAATTACTTGGTACTAAATAGCAATGGAAAAAAAAATTATTGAACAAGTGTAGCGGAATTGGAACGAAAGGCACTGCTGGGATTCGAACCCAGGATCTCCTGTTTACTAGACAGGCGCTTTAACCAACTAAGCCACAGCGCCTACACAAAGAGACAACAGGATATCAATTCAGTGAGGTAATCCATCCACAATACGAGGTTAGTCATTAATATACTGCAACAACATGGGAATAGAGCAGCTGCGAGAGAATTCAACATTAATAATCAATGGTACGGAAGTGGAGGAAGCAAGAAGAATGAGTTGAGTAAAGTTTGACTTATCTGACTGTTTTGTTTCGCTTAATGCACCTTATAATCCGGTGCGCCTTATATATGAAAACAGACCTGCCATGGAAAAGAGCAACTCAAGTCAAAGCATTAGAAAATCAACTGCCTGTTCTTTTTGAGTTTAACACACTACGGCAAGATGCACAAGATTACTGCACTAGATGTTATGGTCCTGCTCCTGCAAGCTCTCCTGGAACTGCGTTGGATGACCTAATCTCATACTGTGAAAAAGCAGTTGGTATACCTTGTTGGTATAAGAGAATCCTTGCTGTTTTTAAGGCAAATAAGCTAGGTGCAGCTTTCAGCAGTTTTCAATTTCTTCTGTATGACCAATCTCCTAAAAAGATTTAAACTAACATGCTTAACTTTCAATAGCTCCAAATGGCTGTAATGTCTAGTTTCTGGATCTGTCACCTGAACATATCACAGCACATATGGAAACATGACTGCTGGCTCTATTCACACACAATCGATCCTGCAAGCCTGAAACATACAAGTCAGAAAATACAAACACAGAAATGCTGACAAACACTCATCCTAGGTGGGATCTTTGGACATGTCTGGGCTTTTCATGCTGCCATGGTTACAATCCAGTGGAGCCAGCATATGTAAACATCCAACACCCAATTATCAGCTCGAAATGTCATTCACACCCATTTTGCACATTTATGAGAAACTGTGTTCCTAAAATAGTCAAAATAAGCAGAATAGGCATTTCAGAGTGAGGTCTAAAAAGTTATATAGATTTAAGTAGTTGTCTATTTGAAGATTATACCGTACTTCATGTTTGTGTCTATCTGCATTTGCCTTCTTCACCCCCTACATTTATTCAGCTAACAATTCACATCTATCCCTTGAAAACCTCTCCATACCTTCACTGCACCTCTATTTCGTGCCTCTCTCCCCTGCTCTGACCCTTTCTCTCTGGCTTGATGCACTCTGCTTCTTAAATACTTTTTCTCTACCCTGCTCCTTTTGTCCGCCCACCACGGGCGCGTGTGCGTAACTGAATGGTGTACGAGTCAAAAAGCCAGCATGTCAGCATCAGCTGTGTGTGAAGAAGAAAGGGAGGGATAAAATGTGCAGGCTTGCAGATGAGTGTGTGTCTGACAGGAAATACTTAAGAGCCTGAGAGTGGACACAGTGGATGTGTGTGTTTGTATGTCTGTGCGTGAGTGTTGAGGGCAAGAGGAGCAAGAGGCTGAAAAGCAGAGAGAGGAAATGATCAAACATGAGAAAACAGCTGAGGTCAATGGTTAACGGGACACAGACTGAGATCAGTGACAAAAGGATAAGCAACATGAGTCACAGAGTGAGACAGAGGCCGAGGAGACTGGCCATGTTTTCACACTGGTGATCGACACGAGGCATAATACAGCAGATATGCAGCAGTCTTTCCTCTCCAAGACCAAGCTGGCATTCAGCTCGAAACATGTTTACTTCATCTCAGAAAAGATAACAGTTGATAAGCTGAGATGAAATCTGAGTTCCCTTTACAATAAATTAATTCTACACAGGGTGTGTGCTAGTATTAAAGACAGCAGTACTCAGTATTAGAATGAAAACTCATCCCACCAGTTCTCTTCCCACACACACCTTTGCTATAGCCCCACAAAACACCGACAGGCAAAAAGTAAATCTCTGATCATGTGTTTAGAGTTACTGTCATCTCTGTCCTCAAAGACTAAGACACTTTCTGTGACTGTGAAGGCAGCTGCTGCTCAATAATGACAAATATTACTGTTTTTCTGAGTTTTATTAATATATTATGACCAGGTTAAAAAAATCACAGTGAAACTTTTACCATTACTCAATGATATATTGTTTTCTAAAGATATCATGGCAAAGCATTTGAGCCCGTGCTGGGGTGTGAGTCGGTGGCCAAATAATTTCCAACATCAGCTGAAATGCTCTTTTATTATGACCTCGTATTGTTTGTGATATCTGATTTTTTTTGTCTATGTCTTCAGATGAATCAACTTTACAAAGATGAACAGTCTCGTTAAAATGGGTGCATTTGATGTTGTGAAGTTACCTATGAAATCAGCGACTACTGCAGTTAATTTATACCTTAGATGTGTTGAGGCAAGTTAAAACTAAAGAATCATTTCTCCCACTGTAGTTTTAATGCCACATTTTTACTGAATGACAAAAAGTATTTTAAGTCATTCACCTTTATATCCCATTTGTAATTTTTGTATTAGTAACTTAAATCTGTCAAACAATTGGTAACTGAAAATGTTACAAATTGTAGGTTAAAATAAGTATGCTACAGATATCACTGCTGGAAAGAGAAAGAGAGAGAATGTCAGCATATAGGCAATATAAGACATAGATATAACTTCCAGGGTGGAAAAATAGAGTTAAAATCTTAATCTTCCACCCCATCTGAAGTGTGCCAAACAGCAAAAGCTGTGGCTGCAAAAAGACTTCTGATCCTATACAAGTACAGTGGAACCCTGACTTACGAATACCCCATTTAACGAAAAATTCAATTTACGAAGGCATTTAACTGCAATATTTCTGCCCGTGTTACGGCAAAATGCCCGCGTAACGAAATCCGCTGGCTCTGATTGGCTGAGCCCAGAATGCCCGCAATGCCCACAGTGCCTTCTGAATCATGTGACAACCCCTTGGCTTTTGTACTTGTGCTTCGCTGTTCCACTTGAACGACGTATTGTTCCTGCAGTTAGCAATTAGCCTATAGCCTATCGTTCACTCAAAAGGCGCGATGGGTGCTTCGATTTTTGACTTACGAAAGACCCTCGGGAAACGAATTCATTTCGTAAGTCAGGGTTCCACTGTATATGAGAAAACAGCTTTTGGTCTTGACCTCTGTTAACATCTTTCCTGATGAGTTTATGAGCTCAGTCACTCGTTTTGGGTCCTTTTGATCACACCATGTTACAAAATGGATCATTACCATTGGATGAAACCAGACACAATTTGGCTAACAACTTGTAAAGAAGCTTCTTGGATGTGATCTGAAACGTCTTCAAGCAACTTAAAGATATCCTGTCGCTTTTCTTTCCAGGCTCCTTAGATCACCATGAGGTAGATGACTGAAAATCTACACACCTTTCTTGACATTTAAATTGTCGCAACAACTGAACTGATGAAGGACTTTTATTGGCATTTTAATGTGAAAAGACTACTTGTTACTTAGAGCTCATTTTAGCCACTTTGCTTCAGCTGTACTTGATATCTGAGAACACTGTCAATGGTCCCAACAGGCCAACAAATGGCCAATCAACTTGCCCAAGAACTGACCCTGGACCATTGGTGAACCCTTTGTTTAGAGTTAATGTTCCTGATTTTTTTTTAAATTAATTAAACATAATTGTTAAAGCTACTGCTGGTCAGTAAGAATGGATATTGATTCTAATATTGTTAGTGAGTGTACTAAGAGGTCAGATTTGGTTTATGATTGAAAGTGCAGCTGTAAACCAGAGGAATCTGAAAGCTCGTTGTTCATTTGCTCTGTCAAAATGTCTATTTACATTTTTCTATTACTCAGTGGTATTTCATATGCTCCCTTGCACTGACAGGTTACAAGTCTATTCAGTTCCATTCAGACGCAATTTGATCCTCTCCCATTAATAACACCCTTTGGAAAAGAGAGGGCCCTAGAGTAATTCACAGTTGCACTTTGATTTAATTCTAATAACTCTAAAGTACAAAAGAACTACGACCTTAAAAGAAGAAGAATGAAAAAATAATAAAAAGAAGAAAATAAAGATAAAGAGTAGATATTTATAAAAAAATCTTCACCTACTTCAGGGGGAAAAAAACAAACTGAACAATTCAAAATGCCAGAAACACTTACACGAACAAAGGCCACAAGTTGAAAGACATAGGTCTACAACAGAGATGGAATGGATTATATTTAGCTGCTGAGAACTTTATTGTTCATCGGGTTATTTTTCCAAAGGACAAAATATTGCAAATCTTAGAAAATCCTCTGACTCCACCACAGCACAAATGGTTGCTTTAGCTGCTTAGGCTGTGACACTGAACTTTATTATATTATTACATAAAAACATAATGGTAAGGTTGAGCCACTGTTGCAGGATCACCTTATTTTAATACAGAAATAACCTTGCAACCAATATTTTGTCATTTCAACCCCAAGTATTATGCAGGGTCCTCTTATGATTAAGTCTGCAGTGTTATTTTGTCGAGTACAGACGTACCTACACCTAATTACATTATCAGGGTGTGAATCAGCCTTGCATTCATTTGTGTGTGAATCGGGGGGGGGTTTGTTTTTTAATCCAACAAGGCCTTGATATTCTGTTCCCCATCTTCCTTCATTATGGAGGCTGCAATGAAAAGCATTAATGAGAACTCTTGGTGGCACTTTTGGGTTCAAATCAGACAGTTTCATCTAGCTACTCAGCAAGGAGAGCCATTAGGTTTTAATGATATTTGCAGATAATTCCTAGGATTCGGTCAATTAATTTGCATGAAACACAAATTTCATTTATCCCAGTGAATCATGCAAAGGACAGACATGGGGGGTAAATCACATCCAGTCCAGCAATCTAGTCCGAGCATCAGCTTCCAGGCTGCTATTTATCATTTTATCTCCACAATTAATACTGCTCTTAATAAAGTCTCCACATGGCACTCTGTCTGCACCATTCTGCATTTATTCTAAACAACATCACAGCCTGTTGAAGAGTTACCTTACAGCAAAATGAAGCTGCACAGTAAAGTATATATAGCACATTGTTCACTGATCTAAACTAACAGACAATAGCTAATGCGTGGCCAAATGATTATAAGCACAGCACACTGTATGAGAGTATTTCTATGGTCAGCGCAGGATGATGCGTTTGGAGCTATTAAGGCAGACATAAGGGTATAGGGGATTTAGCTGGATTGAGGACACCAAGTTGACTCCCTGAATCCACCAACTCGTCATCATTTTCTCCTCTCTTCCGTTCTCTTGTCCTTCCTAAGACTAGACTAGCTGAAATGCACTCCCAGAGGATGAAATACACGGTCCTTTCTCTTTCATCTTTCCTCCATTTTTTCCCGTTATCATTCCTCTCATACCTTGTACAGCTGACCCACAGACAGGAGACACAGTAGATATAAACTTGTATATGCGTGTGCGTGTGTGTGTGACTGAGCGCTTTGATTAAAGCCAGTCTGTGGATTAATTAGGGTAAATAACCTCAGAGCTGCTTTTCGGATTTAAGTGTTAAAATCTAATGCGTGCTTCATACTAGAAATGTGTCTGTCAACCATGAATGTTTTTGTCATTGCTCTCCTGTAGGGTCCATCTATTAAAAATACTGTATATGGAAACTATTTAGTCATAACTAGTCATGGTGACACCATCTCAGGAAAGGACTAGCTGAATCAGAGTCAGCTTCCAGAGGTCACGCATGCACTTTTACAAGGACAGCACCAAGCATGTTTGTCAATTGATTAGCTTTCTACTGTAGTCTAGTGACTGTTTGCAAGCATCAACTGTAGATATTAAGTCTGCATTCTGACCCAGTGTGGATATGGGGCATGTTCCTACCTGCATCTTCCCTTGGGAATCACTCAAGATCTTTGAGTGCATCCCAAGGATTGCTCTGAGTGTGGGATGTCCTGCCACCACCCAAAAAAAGAATCTGTAGTCCTGAAAGCTGCAAACAGCTGCTTTGGTATTTGATTTGTTTTTTTTAAGTAAAAAATAGAGCTAAGCAGAAAATAACTGCAGAAATTATATCAAGAACGTATTTAGCAAATGTGTTTACAGTTATAATACTGATCTATTAATTGGAAAAACAGATGTCTAAAGTATAAAACTGCACTGACCTTTTTCGTGTTATTGTTAGGTGGTTGCTAGGCAACATAAAAGCATCACAAAACATCATGAAAAAGTTTTGTGACTTTAACTGAGAAGTTACTGTTGTGATATTAAAATAGCACTCCTTTTACAAGGTGTTACAGGTGTGCATAAACTCACTGACTAGGCAACACGATGATCTCATAACACCTGATGTAAGAACCATCAGGGGCCTGTACGAGTACACCACAACTTGTGATCATCTAGGAGGAGTTTCCAGGAAAACAAACAGAGTGAGACTTTGTGTATTATAGTACAATGGTTGGCGTGTTCGAGTTGGGCATCGTAAACAACCCTTTGGCGGTCACCACAATTAGCACAAAAGCCCAGTGCGATGGTCCTCCCTGCACCCACTTGACATGCTGACATCAGAATTAACTCTTGTCTCACAAATACACACGATTAGGGAGAAATATTATTAATCTTAGATAAAGAATCAAATAAAAAGGAAAAACTAGCATGTGAAAATCAGTCAATGGTTCATAGCTACAACCGAAGAAAAGATGTCAGATTTAAGCAACAACAGAAAAGCACATTTGCCTTGAAATACAGTCTAACTGAGGGTCTGTTCTGCTATATCATTTGCTAAAAGCACATTTATTGTCACACGGATGTGTGTAAATATAGGCTGAAGAATATCTTTGGTAATATGCATATGTAATAATATGTTAATGAGCCATGTGCCCAGCTTTGCTTATGCTGATGAGCCATATGGAGCTTTGCCTGGAAGCCTGGTGAGAGCTGTAATGTTTACAGATCAGGTAAAAAGTGAACAGGAAAAAAGATTATAACACTATTCTCTGTTACAGTGATGCTTAAAGGCTGGGTCATTGCTTAAAGAAACAGTGGAGATTTATGAAATCATGTTGATGAGACTGAAAGCAAGTCAAAAAGGTTAAAGAGTCAAAAAGGATAAGCACAGATGTTATTCTCTGGTTTTCTAAGGCTACATAGGATGAGACTGTTCATACACTTTCTTGAAATGCAACAAAACACCTCAATTAAAATTTCGTAAAGTTAAGGAAAAGAAGCTGTTTTCAATTTATTGCATTAAGTCTTTTTCTTTTTTCTCTATTAACTAGTATTAACTAGTGCAGCAGTCTCAAACTGCAGCTCCAGAGAGACATGCAGCTTCTTTTTCCATTTGTATAAATGTGCTGCCTATATAGTCCTTTTTATGTTTAAATAACCTGCATCATAGCTTACTTTGCTGAACCTTAGGATGGATACATACACATAAACGGTCCATGGACAAACCTATTTGCATTTACCACCAACACTGCTGGCTTACTGGTACTACTTAATCTGCAGCTGGACTTTAGACAAAATAAAATTGAACCTGATCTATTTTTTTTTTATATCTTCAAAGCTATTAGGCTTTGGATGTTACAGCTCTTCTCAAAGTAGGCTACTTTTAATTTAATCTGCACAGGAACACAGTGGCCTGCAAAGCTTCATAACTAATCTTTGCAAAGTAAATAAAAAAAGATATACTCTTCCTCTGCTTCACAACTGATCCTTTTTCTTTGTAATAAAAAACTGATTTAAAAAAGGAAACAATTTAAACAAACTTCATTCCAGAGTTTTGTAAAAGAAACATGATATTGTAACAAAAATGCAACTGCAGCCCACTAAAAAGCCATTACTTGTGTTAAAGGATTAATTATTTACACCCTATTAGTAATGGTGACAGGCTAATTCATATTTAATAGGCTGTGTTACCTTCATTGTAAGGCTCAAATACGTTTTGCAG
Organism: Neolamprologus brichardi; assembly: GCF_056152115.1. Classification (NCBI taxonomy): domain Eukaryota; kingdom Metazoa; phylum Chordata; class Actinopteri; order Cichliformes; family Cichlidae; genus Neolamprologus; species Neolamprologus brichardi. The sequence goes on along the minus strand of NC_142117.1, from coordinate 19,392,355 downwards.
CCCCACCACAAATTTGCAGATTAAAAATTGCTTGAAAATGTCTCTTTTGATAGTAAAGGATGTCAACTCTTCAATTACGGGATAGCATTTGGACCCAGACCCCATACTAGGTAATATTAGCCACCCTGCATATGTTATTCCTAACTTTTTTGTTCATTTACAGGCTGTATGGAGTTTTTGTCTACATGCTTCATTAAGGTACTTGGATGTATTTATTTTATTTTTCAAATGAGTTTATATTAAGTTTTTATTAATTTACTCAACGAGAGGTGGTGTGCGTGCAGTGTCGTCATCCAACGTGAAACAAACAATATCAGACAGAACATGTCAGCTCTAATGGTTGGTGTCAACCCAGCAGATGCAAAAGCATAACAGAAATAAACAATTTCCGCTTTCACATAAACTATTTCTTGAAAAACATTTTCTCTATAGAGCGATTCAGTGCTGTCAGAAGACAACTCGCAATTTAGTCAACTGTTGTCCTTTCAGCACCTGTGGTACTAGGATGCTGGTTCGGACAAACATAATGGGACCTGAAGTCGGATGACGAAATGGATACGTTCATCACACTGTGCTGCTGGTGTGAAATTCAAATAGCCCTTCTGCTCTTTTATAATAATCTTTCAAAATCGGCTAAAGCCAAAAGACTGGGACCACAGTGGTTTGCTCAAGGACACATCAACTAAGCAGATGCATGTGGCTGCAGGGGCTTAAGCCCAGGACTCCCAATCGCAAGCCAATTTCCCTAATCATTGCACCACCCCACTGCTCCTGATTTTGCCACCATGAGAATGTGTCATCAAAAATAATTACAAAACATTAAAGGCTAGAGCAACATGGAGAGAAAACACTGCAGGCAGCATCTTTCAGTGACGAGGATGACAAAGCCAATTTGGGAACCTTTTACCCAGTGGCACATACCTTCATCCCTCACCGACTGAAACAACTAACACATCGTGGTTGCATATGCTTAACTGGCTCTCCCGCGCTCCCACAAGTGAGACCAGAGCCTTGTTCGCTTTCCAAAACCCAGCAGCAACAAGCCAATCTGTTCTCAAACAGCTGGAGCTGCCCCCAAGAGTGAAAGAGGGAGAAAAAAGGGAGGGAAAGAGGGGGGGAGGGAGGTCTCAGAGAGAAAACAGGCAGAGAAAGTGTGAAAATGAGAAACAGAGCAAAAGACCGGGATGGGAGCATAGACGCAGAGAGTATGAGAGTTCGCTGTCATAAATAATCAATGCTTAGTCAACACAGAAAACGAGAGCACGTGAAGGAGCCAGGGCTTCCTCCTATTCCCTAATCCAAAAAGGGAAAACTGCCAGCTCACATATGTCACGAGTAAACAGAGCTGAGCTAAGTTGAAGAGGATATATGGAGACAGACAAGATGATAATCGGAGGAAAAGCGACAGAGAGAAATTAAAGTGAGGGAAGAGACTGCAGAGAGTTTTTGCAGAGAGAATTTGGAAAAGGTGAAAGTGAGAAAGAAAAAAGAAAGAAAGAAACACTTGGAAAGCAGGAAGCGGGCTGCAGGAAATTCCTTTGTCATCCTCCTGACCCTCTCTGCTTGTCAAAAAACTGGAATATGACAGTTCACGTCCTCTTTCTCTTCTCCCTCACTCCTTTTTCCTTTTCTCCGGCTGTGTCCACGTGAGCGTGCTGTGCAGCGATGACTAGATTTCAAGTCATCTGCCATTTGTTAAGCGCACTTGCTTGATGCTACAGACAACTATGTGACTCGGAAACGTGTTCATACCTCATGTCCTCAAGCAGGTCACATTCGGTCTGGTGTTTAAAGTGCAGTCTTGTCATCTGCTCTGTGTGAGTGTTTTTCAGCTCCTGTGTCACTTTGACCTGGATGAAACAAAAAGACATGTTATTAAATGTGTTATTTATTCATCCATCAGCTCCACAGGCATGTTACTGATCTCTATGAAGCCCAACTTTCAACAAATCATCAGTCCTCACATATCAATATATTAAAACAGTAACTACATATTAACCTAGATGTGATTTTGGCCAATGCAGAGGACATAAATGGCCGTCTTTCCCTGGTTGTAAAGGGGTTCATTGAATGACGAAAGCTTCTACCTGGCTGTAAGTTGTAAATGCACGTTAACAATAAATGATCCATATCAATCCATAATATTTCCATCTCATTGACCCTTTGTTAGATTAAATGCTGCATGAAATTGCCCAAAGTAACAGACTGAATACAGAAACATCTTTTAACATGAGCGCATTTCATTTTGTGTTTTTAGATAATCTGCTGATCTATTAAACTGTTTAAAGAAAGAAAGATTTGCTTTTAAAAATTTGTGATATTTTAACATAACTTGTTTCAATCAAAAAACTAAGAATTGTTTGGACAACTGGACAAATATGCCCTCACCAGCTACCTCATTGGGTAAACCTGGTCAGTTGCTTGTTACTGCAAATATCTAGTCGATCACATATAAGCAACTCAGTGCATTTAGACAAGCATACATGGTCAAGACGACCAGCTGAAGTTCAAACCAAGCAGCAGAATGGGGAAAAAAGATCCTTTTGGTGCTGGACGGGTTAGTCTAAGTGTTTCAGAAACTGCTGACCTGCTGGGATTTTCCCACACAACCCTCTCTATGGTTTACAGAGAACGGTCTGCCTTGTTGATGGCAGAGGTCAGAGGAGAATAACCAGACAGCTTCCAGCTGTACCTCAAATAACCACTCGTTAAAACCAAGGACTGCAGAAGAGCATCTGTGAACAAGCAACAACCTTGACCACAGCAGGTGCCACTCCTGTCAGCTATGAACAGAAAACTGGGGATAAATTTTGCACAGGCTCACCAAAGTTCGACAACAGAAGGTTGGAAAAACTGTTCCCTCACAAACAACATGAAAGCATAGATCCATCTTGCCTTGTATAAGGAGTTCAGGCTGGTGGTCTAATGGTGTGGAGGATATTTTCTTGGCACAGTTTTGGCCCCTTAGTACAAAATGAGAATTGTTTAAAGAAGCACGGAAAACCTGAGTATTGTTGCTGACCAAGTCCATCCCTTTACGACCAGTGTACCAATCGTCTAACAGCTGTTTCAAGCAGGCTAACACGCCATGTCACAAGCTCAAATCATCTCAATCTGCCTTCTTGAACATAACAATGAGTTCACTGTACTCAAATGCCGTCCATAGTCACCAGATTTCAATCCAATAGAGAACCTTTGGGATGTGGTGGATGTGCAGCTGACAAATCTGCAGCAACTGTGTGACACTGTCATGTCATGTGGACCAAAATCTCTGAGGAATGTTTCCAGCACCTTGTTGAATCTAAGTCATGAAGACTTCATTAGCCAAAAATAAATATGAGTGACACTGATTTCAAAATGATGTATACTGAAAAGCACTATATTCTCTAGCTGCCCATCAACTGTCCTACTCTAGAGTAACCTGAAAGTAGCACATACATATACTGTATACACTCCCACTCATGACCCATCAATGTAAAAGTCGGAGTCAGGGTTTTGTGAGACCTTCAGTGAAGCAGGTATGGGGATTTTTTGCAGTTAGAGGTTACTGAGAATACTCTTAACATCCCCCATAACTGCAGTGTTTAGTAAAGATGCTGTGTGCATCAAATTCAATTTAGTGGCCAGGCTCCTTCACACATCTTATGCTAAAACAGACATGCACACAGACACACAAATACACACATCTCCTGCCAACAGAGTCGCTGTGAAGGTCATTGTGCATTGTCGGGTGAATTCCATCGGCTATTCACCAGAGTAACAGTGGGCAAATTCACGACTGTTCTAGACAAAACAATCAACAACATGCCACACACACTACACTGGCACACACACCAACACACAAACACAGCACAGCTCCTTTCTTTCATGTGCTGTGCCTTTGAAGATAAGGAGGGAGTGGTTCATTACAATCAGGGCAAAATTTCTTCACTTGATTTCACCTTCTATCACTCAGTGGCAACCCCAGAGGATGGCGAGAGGAGGGGAATGGTGATAGAGAGATGGGGCGGGGGTTACAAAATGAAAAGGAAGATGTCAAATAAGGGCAAATGTGAAAATTATGAATAACAAAAATGGAAAGAGGAAGAGATATGGCGTAAACATCCCCGGCTGTGAGATAACAATATCAAGAGGAGTTTATTAACCTTCTCGGTGGTCTTCCTATTTCCTTCTGCCTTAAAATAAGGCAGAAGATAAAAGGGGAGGGTTGTGTCAGGAAGGGCATCCGGCATAGGATCTCCGCCAAATCAAACATACCTTCAAGCACATGTGAGGATGTCAGATTCACCCCAGTAATGAAGCATGTATACCAATACACATATACTCCCTCCCTGTCTGATATGTATCCAGTCTAAAGATGCAAAGATGCTTTCACTAATTAAACTTAAGATTCAATGCCATCCGTTGATGCAGTTAATGTCAATTTAAAGAGTTCAAGTTCACCCCAAAATCAAGCATCTGCAAAACACTTGTGTAGCCTGAAATTTCACAGGCTCAGCTAAATTTGCCCAGTTCTAACCAATTCTTTAAATCCACAAAACAGAGACACTTTCTCAGGGTCCACACCCACTCTCGAACCTATGGATTTAAAGCTAGATAGGCAGACACTGCATTGTCTTTGTCAGGCCTCTTTAATTTAAGCGACATAAGGTGAATAAAAGAGAGCTGAAATGACTCCATGTTTGTTAGCAGATGTGCTGAGACACAGACAGAACACTTAAGGGGCTGTATGTGCCGCACTGGGAGAGAGATTATTAGTATCCAACAGTCTAGCAGAGATGCTGTGGGCTGAGTGCACACTGAGGGTAGCGGCGCTATTGCCAGTGGGTAACTTACCAGTATTTTTTATTTATGTATTTGTAAATTATGCTTTTATTCTGGAAAAATTTTTAACAGGAGGTTCAGGAAAGCAGTGTGTACAGCCTCAGTCAGGAGAAGACCTGCACAAGTGTGTGGTTTAAAGGCATGATATGGCATGTCCTAGGCCACAGTATGTGTATATGTGTGTGTGTGTGTGTGTGTGTGTGTGTGTGTGTGTGTGTGTGTGTGTGTGTGTGTGTGTGTGTGTGTGTGTGTAAACGCAGGGTGTAAGTGGCACAGAGGGAATGCGTGGTAATTAAGAGAAATCTGATGCGGAGCTTCACAGTGGGGAAATTGGCTCTTGTGCATCTATTTCAGGAGGACACACACACAGAGACAGAAAGCAGTGGACCAGAAACTTCATCACACCCTCATGTGTATACACACATACACACGCTGCACAGCATGCTTTAGGCGTCCTTTCTCAGCCCATACAGAATCAGTAAGTCAGCGTGGCTCTGGCTGCACGCCTTCCTCGGTATGCTCGGCTTTTTGTCAGCTCTGCCTTCAGTGACCCCTGCACGGACTGATGAAGGTCTTTCTCTGAGACATCATCACAAAAGACGAAATCTTTTGTTGTGCTGTCTGGGGCAGGAGAGTGGAGCAGAGTGGAGGGGGGTTGCGGGTTGTTGTCATATTTCCACAGCGTCCACATTTTAACAAAAACAACCACCTCACTGGCCACAACGCTAAAAGCACTGCTCATATTTGAAGTTATTTCTATTCCTGCTGCACGTCTCTCCCTCTGAATCCCGTTTAGTCGTGCTTTGTGCCTCACGGTAGCCCACCTAGCGCTTTCTAGCTAACGTTATTTGACGTGTGAGGGTCACGCTGCTGCTGCAGCGGCTGGACAGATGCACATTAATAACGTTCACAACTAACCCAGCTAGCCGTCCTTGCTAATGTTGGCTAGCGAGGGTCTTTCCGACCTCCCCTTTAATTTAGCCTTTATTTATTTATTTTTTTGTATTTATTTATTTATTTTTACCGGAAGCTTTTTGTCGTGGCTGTCCAACCGTGAGCTTACAACACTGTTATCTGCCTGTCATTGTCTGCACAGCCCTACTAAAAACATAACGGACTCACCTTCCTCGGCGGCGGCTGCATGTTGAAGTATTGACATGAATGGTATTTCCCTTGTGAGATGTATTGTAATTCCGAGAGGATATCCAAATCAGTGTGTGGCACTAATATTTCTATGTTTTTCCCCCCTCTTGCTTCCTGAAACAAACACCAACAAAAAGAAAGAAAAAAGCCTCCCCTCCGAACCACAGGGAGGAAAGACGGGAGTTAAATTTGTACTCCGGCGGCCATGACTGATGATAAATGGCTAGTTTATATGCAGAGCAGAAACTGGAGCTACGAGGAGAGACCGGACACGCTTGTGTCGGCTGCTGCCACTACGACAGGACTGGTGTGTTACTGTACTCTTGTGAGCAGGAGAGGGGGAGGCAAACAGGCGGAGAAGAAAAAGCAGAGGGAAGGGATGAGGAAGATATTAACGGGGAACCCCATCACCAACTCAGCTCAAGGGCTCCACCGTGCGGGGAAGAGCAGGACAGCGCCCCGTGCCTCATTAATGAAAAACGGCCATCAGGACGGGAAGAGATAATCTTTTTGTTTGCTCGTTCTCGCCCTGTGCTGGCGGTAAATATAAGTAAAGTTGTCTTAAAGCATATAAGTCGGACAAAAAGATTTTTAAACGTTTTATTTATTTATTCATTGTTTTTTACAGCCGCTCCAGCTTGCTCATAGGGGGAAGCGCAGGAGGCAGAGTCCCGCAGACCTGCATAGCAACAAGAAACCGCATTCAATCAATGGTGGAGTAGGAATAACAACGGGATTTTGTTTTAAATAGATAAATAGACAAATTACATATAGAAGTTATTTAAAACATTTTTGCATATAACCTATTATTTCTTGGCTAGGGAGTGCTAAAAAGCGTCTAATCCACACGATTACTCACTATTATTATGTAGATTATGGCGCACGTCAAAAAATCTATAGAAAATCAGGGGGCAGACAGAGTAAAATAGGGTCACTGGGTTCATTGCTCCTGGGAAACGGTGATAAAAGTCTTGTCAAGGGTTGGCATCAGCTGCAGCTGGTATCACAGCACCCGCAAGTATGCATGCATGCAGCCCGTAGCCTATATGCTTTTATTAGGCGTCATTGCACGTGGTTAAAAATCGGCCAAATACAGGAATCTGCTGCATTTCTGGGTCTTCCGTTATGACACAGTTTATATCTCGGGTCATGGACCGCTTTTCATACAGAACAAGACGTCATTTTAAGATACTGGGGAACTGGGATGGACATTTTTTACACAATTTTTAATCAATTAATTCAGAAAATAATTTGAAGATTTAATTTAAAAAAAATCATAAACTGTAGCTTTACATGAAGAACCATTATTCTTCTGAGATCAGGTTGTAAACAGTTGCAAGTAGTTGGACACAAATTTGAATCACTTCTTCCAGCCAGCTGTGTTAGCTTTATTTTTCAGGGTGGCCTCTGCAACATGAGACTGGAAATCACCCAAACATCTTCACCATGAAGCAATATTGCATGTCACTCTGCTCACACCCCTGTCAAACTGTGTAGTTGTCCAGCTTTTGGGAAAGTAAGTAAGCTTTCCCATAAAAAAAAAAAGATACAGTGATTAATGGAATAAATAGTTAAAACTAAATAAAAGCAAGTCTATGCAGGTCGGTCTTAAGCTTCCTTTTTAATGCCATCAACAGTGTCCACAGATCTTAGTCCACTGGAAGCCAGTTCCACAACTTGGGAGCCACACCTCTGAAGCAACGTCTCCTTTTGTACTTTTGTACCTGGACCTACTGTAGATACCACCAACAACCACTAATCAGCTGACCTCAGAGACCCAGTAGTCATGTATAGATGTATTAATTCACCAGGAAGCATATAGCCAAGGATCACCAAAATCTTAAATTGAACCTTAAAGTTTATGTGGAACAAGTCTAAATGGGATAAAATCAGCGTCACATGTGGGCTTTTATAGGACCTGGTGAGAAGCTTTGTATTCTGGACCTGCTAGAAGCAACACAGAGATGATTTACTCAGGCGAATGAATAATGAATAATGAGTGATCGAGGGCGCGATGACACAAAAGTGTGTATAATCATTTCCATTTCACACTGAGACACAGTATATTTTTAAAGAGCAATGTTCTGCAGATGATAAAAAAACAAACAAGTTTTAACAATACATGCTCATCAAAACTGAACCCTCCTTGAAAAGGAACACCAGGATCTCTCATGGAGTACTGAAGAGTAGAGTTAATGTTGTTAGGGGCACATAAGAGTGTCAGGGGTTTTTGTGTGTGTGACAACTGATTGTTCTGAAGAACAGATGGTTTTATTTGTTTACATTCTGGGGTTTGAATGGCATGTATGAGATGTCTTCAAAGTTATTGAGGATGTGTGCAAGTAGAATAAAATATAAAGGTGTTACCCAAGCTTTAGGTGATGCCGCAAGATAAGGCAGCAGAAGAGGACACAAAATAGGAAGAGACCCAATCCACAGACCTACATTCAAAGTCTCTCCGTCAGGATACCCTGATCAACCATGTCAGAGGCAGCAGACAGACCTATCAGAACTTCACCTCCATCTACAAACAGCTGTTTCAGTTGAGTGAATCAAACTGAATTTATCCAAATTGTTTTTGAGCAGTTACAACCTCCGAGCCACCACTTTTTCCTAGAAGTGTAGTGATAAAGGGCCTTTTTAAAGGGCCAGCATTGGGCTTTTGAAAAAGAGGGTGGATAACAGCCTGTTTAAATTGTGAAGGGGACACAGCCAGAGGTTAAAGAGTTGTTAACTATCCCGAGAACAACACAGCCCAGAGGTGTAAATGACCTGTTTGAACAGCTTCACCATGTGAGGTTGGTAAAATGTCAAGTGGGCAAGAAGAGGGTTTGCTGACGAGATCATATCAAAGACATCGGCCCAAAGGACGGGTCATATTTGCTCTGATATGATAGATCTTATTAACCAAGAAAGAAGGAAAGTTTTCACACTCTTCAAGCAGGAGAAACAGGATAAATGGTGTCTCCGAACTTTTGGGTTCCCTTTGCTGTTATGAATTAAGCTTGAGTGAAGCGCGAGAACATCCCGCTGGCTTGGAAGACAGAGGAAAAGACAAACTAGCTCAGAGGAAGTGAGCGTTTTACTTCTTGCCTCCTACGTGTTATGTTCAAGGTTAAGGTACAGGTAATCATTAATTTACAAAGTTTCGGGAGCAAGTGAGACATTAAGCACACTTCCTCACCTATCACACTCGTATATTTCAACACACTCTCACACACATTCGCGCACTCGGAGGAATCACATTCATGTTCACACCTAACTTTTTAACAGCAGAACAGAGGAAAATGGCTGCTTATGGATCGTATTTTTTACGTTAGGATCCTGCAAGGATTGTTTTCATCTGTGATTTATTTTATAATTTGGCTTCTGCACATACATTCCTTTGGCCTTACCGAGGTAAGAGATTGTTATGTGTCTGTGCCCATAAAACAAGAAAACAAGAAATCTGTGTGGTAACGGGAATTTTATTCTACTGAGTGGCTCCCACTGGTGTTTAAGTGTGCATACAGTGTGCTGGCCCCCCTGTGGTGTACCGCCTAAATCTTAAACTAAAGTTAAGATTAGAACAAAGCTCAGCAGCGTGCATTTCATCACAGCCCACAGCCCTTGTTGTTAATGCAAAATCCAAAAAATCGTTAGTTTCACAGGTTAACAACCATTATTGTGGCATGTGAGAGAAATAAGTTTTATGCCCTTTGCTACATGATCAGTATTAGTTAATTGTTACATATTTATAATAATTAATTCAGACAAAGAAAGACATTGTGCCGCTTCTAGTGGGCACTTTTGTTTGCATACTGGCAGCTTCATTGAAAATGATTGAAGAAATATAGGCATACACGCCTTTTTTAAGTGCACGGCCCAACTAACTGAAGCAGCTCTGTATATTTGATTTGGCAGATTTTCACACCAGATAAATGTCCTGACACAACCCTGAAAGGGATTTTTGTGTCCTCCTGGTACTGAGACAGTGATCGTTCACTTGTTAGGCAAATGTGTAAACCCAGACACTATGGAGCCACTAACAAGTAGCCTAACCAAAACTTCAGAAAACAATAGCACGGGAAAGAAAAAAGCAATAATTTCGAGTGAATAACTTCAACTACACGTCAGATCAACGTAACCCAGAACTATTGTACTTAGCCTCAGTATGGCCAATTTCCCATGTGCATTTCTGGCTACTTTTCCTCCACAGTTTTTGAATTTACCAGTAAAAGAATAACAGTCACATTATCAAGGACCCACAATTATCATCAAACTCGTGGAGGGTGATTGCTGATGCTATCAAAACTGACCCAAGGGAATTTTCAAATAAGTTCAAAGGATTTGTTTCTATTGGCTGACACTGCATATAAAACACTGGGGCATGACCAAAAGGTACTTAACATGTAGTGGACCAGCACAAGCACGTACGTCAGCAACAATGTCTGTCATTTAAGTAGGTTATGTTGTGGTCTCTGCAAAGATTCCACACAGGAGTCTAAATCAGGCCTTAGGTGTGAGGGCAAATCTGATTGAGGCTTGTGCCACCCCATACCCTCCCTCTGGACACACCCCTGATGTCTCCTCCTAAGGAATTTGGGGGGGCATGTTAAGCAAAATGCCCATTTAGTTGTTGGTGAACTAAATACTTTTACTAGTGCAGCTTATATCTATAAATAAAGATGATTATTATTATTACTGTTGTCATCAGTTTACAGGCTTACATTATTACAAATTTCTTGCTCTAATAATACAAGATCATTTAAGGCCTTTTTTCATGGTAAAAAAAATCTGTCTTCTTATTTTAATAATACTAAGAGTAATTCAAATATCTAGCTTTCTAGGTTTACCAAAGCGAGAAACATAAATATTTAACCAGTTTGAGGTGTCTGTTGGTTTTACTGAATATATTTAACATATTAGCCTCAGGCCCCAGATGCTTACTCACTGTGGACACGCCGCAACTCGTCAAACAGTCATACCTCTTCACAACTTTTCCACTGCCTCCAGTCTCCCAGGAACACATTCAACCACAAACAACAATGTGAGGATACTTTGGACAGGATAGTCAGGATAATAGCACCCATACAGTGTGAGTTACTTCATAAGCTATATGTTTTTTAGGGTTTGGGGGTTTTTTTGGGGGGGGGAGGGGGGGATGTTTGTGAACGGCTGTTTTACCAGAAAATAGCAGAAAGGAATTTATTGCCGAAGAGGTAAGTTCTTCTCAACTTGGTATGGCATGCACAAAAACTTAGGAACTACAAATATGGACGCTCAGGTCTGTTATCGATTAAATTTAACACAGGGCTGTTTAGAAGAGTAAAGGAGAGAAGAACAAAAGGTTCAGAGAGAGCAAAACAACATCAGAAAGAGGAAGGGGGTGGAAGGTCTGCTGCAGGTTAACTCCTCGGTGAGCTGAGAAACTAGTAAGGTTGCATGTTGTTTCTTCAGGCTCTTTCTGTCCATTGTATTGCATGGCTGAGCTTGAGCTTGTCAAATAAACAGAAAAATGGCCTGAGTTTGTGTGAGCCAGCAATGTTCAGCTCACGCCACTGAAACTCTCTAAGCTGAATCTGGTTTGAGTTAAAAAGTTATTCCTCTGTTTCTGCCGCTTGCAGCTGGAGGGTTTTTTAGACAACTTTGTCATGCCCAAACAAAACATGCTTTTTTAAATCCGCTGTGGGCCACAGCTGCACCAGATATTTTCTAAAAAAGTTGTTGGTACATAAGTTGGTGAATCAGTGTCTGAAATAAACTTTGAAACTCTGCATCGCCGATATGTTATTCAGAGGTGTCCCGGTGTTGTTTAGGCCAGGTGGAGGAACTGTACTGTCTGTTTAAGAGCCACCGCTTACACAGAGATTCATATTTTTGGATGGAAAAAAAAGCTTCAGGAGAGTCTAATTATCAGTTATGGTTTTAAGTAGCTCCTTCTCTTCTTTCACCCACAATTAAAGAAAGCAACAACTGATGTCTGTGAAATGTCCTTGTGCATTTTACAGAAATGAAGTGAGTCAAGCTGGATTATATTAATTTGATTGTGCAATCACAATTGGCTATTTGCCTATACTTAGTATGGCATGATATGCTGGACTGTGCTGTTGAAGCATGCCAAAGCAAATGATTCAGGGCCTCTTTAACTGATGTCATATCCTTCTAATCACAACCATTTTCTTTAGATAGATAGATAGATAGATAGATAGATAGATAGATAGATAGATAGATAGATAGATAGATAGATAGATAGATAGATAGATAGATAGATAGATAGATAGATAGATAGATAGATAATTAATTAATTTATTCCTTTCTACAATTTTCCCCTCAGGTCTTCTCAGCATCAAGATGGCCAGCGTTGACAACAACAAGACCAACCAAACCAATTCCAGTGCCAACTACTGTCAGTTCAATGATGATTTTAAATATATCCTCCTCCCTGTCAGCTACACCCTGGTGTTTGTGATTGGCCTAGCGCTGAACGCCACTGCGTTGTATGTGATTGTGTTCCGCACCAAGCGCTGGAAGCCCTCGACCATTTATATGTTCAACCTGACAGTGTGTGACACCCTGTACATCTTCACGCTGCCATTCCTCATCTACTACTACGCCGACAAGAACGACTGGCCGTTCAGCGAACCCTTCTGCAAGCTTATACGCTTCCTGTTTTATGCCAATTTATACGGTACAGTTGTGGAAAGCTACAAATTCACACAGCACAGTACAAAAGCTGAGCTTGACTTATTGTAGAGCAACAGCTTTGCAAGATAATATGCTGCAATACAGTATGCATTATTTGTCAGTGCAGTATGATGCAATAAGGTGTGAAATACAGTGTGTGTGTGTGTGTGTGTGTGTGTGTGTGTGTGTGTGTGTGTGTGTGTGTGTGTGGAGACTTTCAGCTTTAATTCAGATGAGCAGTCTCATGGCTGAGGGAGGGCCGTTCCCTTGATGTATTTTATAGGTTTACATCATAATCTTAGATGATCTTAGTGCAATTCAGAGAGGCCACTATTGGGCTGAAAAACCCAAATAAACCCGAAATAAATAAGAGAGAAAAACAAAGCCTTAGGAGGGGCCTAAATGCAGTCATCAGCTCAGCGAAGCCAAATGAATAACTGAGTGGATGATCACAGAATTATTTCCATTGTTAAGAAAACCAACTTCACATCATCTAACCAAGTCAAAAAATGCCTTCAGTGGTAGGAATATCATTATACACGAAAGAGACGCCTTCATGAACATAAACACTGAGGGTTTACAAACAAGGTGCAAACCACTGGTTACACTGTTTTTTGTTTTGTTTTTTTATGATCTATTAGTTAATACAAAGAATTACACAGTAATACTAATAATTATTATCCATCCATCCAGTCTATGAAAAAAGCATGCTAAACAGTCTTTTTTTCCTCTCTGACAGGTTCCATCCTGTTCCTGTCCTGCATCAGCCTGCATCGGTTCGTTGGTATCTGCTATCCGGTCCGCTCCCTCAACTGGGTCAGCGCCCGCCAGGCCCGGCTGGTGTCTGTGGCAGTGTGGGCCTGTGTGTTATTCTGCCAGGCTCCTATTCTCTACTTTTCAAGAACTAGGTGATTAAATGTTTGTAACTTTATTTCTCTGTCTTCGTTTATTTTGTGAAAGTGTCTCTAATTGCATTTAAGTGTGGACTATCGACTTTTGTGGCACACCAGTTTTGTACTGTGCTTATCTTAGGTGACCCTAAAGGGACACACTTAAAAGAACAGCCAAGCTTTTACTCAGGTTGAGTGCCAGACAGGGGGAGTCCCGTTTAAAGATCCGAAACAAATCCAATCTTTTATCTGCTCTGTAAGGGACATGAACACCGAGCGAATCTGCCACGACACCACCAGTCCAGAGCTTTTCGATGACTTCCTGGTGTACAGCTCAGTCGTATCAGTGCTCATGTTCGTCTTACCCTTCATGGTGGTGATGGTTTGCTACGGCCTGATGGTGAGAAAGCTTCTAGATACTGGCTGGGGGTCTGGAGCAAGAACCGAAGAGGAAAGAGGAGGCTTAACAGCCCAGAGGTCCAAACAGAAGTCAGTAAAGATGATCATCATCGTGCTGGCAGCGTTCATGCTGTGTTTCCTCCCTTTCCACCTCACCAGGAGTCTTTACTACTTTTTTAGATACATGAGGCAGGTCAATCCAGCACAGGTGAGGACAAGCACTTCTTTAATAATAAACATGTTATGATGACTCTAAAAGATCGCTGAATGACATTTGCATCCATTCACCAGATCAGCTGCAGCTTGGTGGAAGCCTCCAGCATGGCCTACAAGATTACACGACCTTTGGCCAGTGCCAACAGCTGCGTGGACCCCATCCTTTACTTCCTGGCAGGGCAGGATGCCCGCAGCAATCTCACTAAGAAGCGCAAACTGCCGCCACCAAAAGCAAACAGTGGAATCCAAAACTTGACAGCACAACACTAACACCATGTGACTGTTTGCCACCTGGGCTTGTGTAACAGTAACAGACTGTTAAAGACTCGCATGTTTATCTACCACTCTCTTCCACACTGTGTTTTTTGTCCTGTCTCCCTCCCCTCTCCCCCAACTGGTCAAGGCAGATAGCTGCCCCTCCCAGAGCCTGGTGCTGCTCTGAGGTTTTCTTCCTGTTAAAAGGAAGTTTTTTCTTCCCACTGTTATCAAGTGTTTGCTTATAGTGGGTCATTTCATTGTTGTTGTTGTTTTGTGTGTTTTAATGTAGAGTTTTTACCTTAAAATATAAAGCACTTCGAGGCAACTGTTGTTTTAGTTCAATATAAATAATATTCACTTAAGTTGAATTGAATTAAACATGATTACAGGAAGGTTAATGACTCTCAGGACCACCTCCAAAGTGACAGCACCAGTGGGGGTTAAATACCTGGGACTTCCCATTAGTTTTTTTGAACAGAAGAACCTAAAAAGAAGTTCAGTTCCCTTCAACTCAAGTACTCAAAGCTACTGCCACCTGGATGGTTCAAAACCTACATAGACACACAGTATTGCATGACAGATGTCATGTTTATTGTTAAAATACTGCAAATCAGGACAAAGGAGATTTATGATGACTGAAGATTAGAAATAAATGTCTAAATTGTATTTGATTTCTGACTTAATCCATTAAATGCCTTTGGATGTATAGGGAATAAAGATTGTGTATTTATGAAAATAGAAAACTACGTGGCGTATCACAGCTGTGTGCTTAGAGAATTAATTTTATGAGTCATTTCCAGCACCTGATGTTTAAGGATAAGGATAAGAACTTATAGGTTTTCTACTGTGAGCATTATTCTGACATGAAAGACAGGAATGCGTATGTTCCCCGCTAGGGTCAACCTCACTGCAAATTTAAGACTTGCTCTCAATGTCCCGGAGAAAAACACATGTCACAAATGTGAAGGATGTAAAAATCATGTAGTAAAGAAGAAGACATTTTTAAAATGTGGTAACTGGCAACCTATCGAGGATTAACCCCACCTTTTCGGCCTATGGCAGCTGGGATAGGGGAAGATGGATGGATGGGTGTTTTTCTTCTAATTTCCAACCTTCATCCATGTGTGTCTATCATTTTTTAAATCAATGAGCCATAGGAAAGGAAGGGAATTTATAGTAACGTACAACAACAACAGACTCAAGTATCCCTTTAATCTAGAGTGAACCACTAGGGGGTGACAACCCCCAACAAGTTCATCATGGTTCAAGCAATCCCATCAAATTTTTTGCCATTTTATAATCTAGCCTCACACAAATCTCAAGTCTCACATACTCACCAACTCCAGACACCACAAAGCCACACAGCAGTGCGACACCAAACCAGATAGCATTTAAAATACCTCTTTATTTTAAAAGTAAAAACATCATACAGGGAAAAAACTGCAATATTATATAAATGCATGCTACAAAGCTGATGAGATGAATATTTAAATCTCTTTTCAGCAACACTTCAGCTTGAATACGTTTCATGATAACTGTAGTCTGAGTGAGAATGTTACTAAAAACAAATCAAAAGAAAACATGTAACGCAGTCAATAAATATCCTTCCCTCCAGACATGCTGTCATATTCCTTGTCACAACATAATAAGAAAATATGAAAATGAGCAGTTAAAAAAAGCCTCTATCATTATAGTACACGCTTGAAAACCCATGAGGATGTAAACTAAAGCCAACTGAGCTTGCATGACTGAGGCATTTAAACCGCTAATTCTCTGCAGCCACTGGTGGGTTTATTGAATTAAACTATAAAATAAATTTAAAAAAAATAAATATGTGTGTCTGTGTGTGTGTGTTTATATAAGTGGTTTCTTTGAATTCTGAAGATTGCATAGCTACAGAGTGTTTTCATGAATAGAATAGGAAACTGTAACAGCTGAAGGAAAAAGCACTGAGATGCTGCACCCAAATGGTAGAAAAATAACAAATATCATGTTAAACTTATGCTGCACTTCAGCCTTCGGGCCTATGCATGGTAGTGTGGTAGCATTTGCTGGGGTTTTTTTCTAACTTTTTCCTTTTTTTAAAATGATAAACCACAAATGTCACTCGCTGGTGCAGTGCAGTTGTCTTTCCCATTATAAGGGATCTAACGTATCACCTCATGCATACTTTAAAATTACAAAACGCCATGTTTGCCTAAACCCACCCATATTTACATATGTACATGTTTATATTTACATTTACATGTTTTCTTCTACAAAAGCGAGACCCAGCCCTGTAACTACTCTTTCACTCTAATGACGACAGCAGCTGGGAATGAGCCAATGGGCTGCGGCGTCATTAAAAATGCTCTGATATAGCCTGAGGTGCCCCTCTTAAAGAAAAACCGGTACATCCCGAAAATGTAAATCTCGCCATTTTTATTTGGTTTTATTTTTTTACTCTAAAAGGTTTTAACTGAGTGAGCAAGTGAGGTCTGAAACCTCCTCAGTTTTGGTGTCAGCAAAATTACTTATATTTAATTATTTAAATATATAACATTAATTTTTTTTTTAAAACATACCTTTTTTTAAATAATGAAGTGTCAAATGATCCAGATTTCTTATTTTTATTTGGCTTATTAGCCAACTGTGGTGCTAAAAAACTCATATGCTCATTGATGTTGTAAACCACAGGCTGATAGGCGGAGATTTTCTGTTTTTTATGGTGCATTCTTATAAATTATTATTATTTTTGTTTTTGTTGTTTTGTTTTTTCTTTTTTTAAATGGAAGCACTCTTTTTTAAAAAAGTCCGGGAGTGCATTTGTGTATAATACACACTTCCCTCTTTCTAGTGTCAGTTAACCGCTCTGTCCTTGGACGTCTCGCAACCCGTTTCTGTTCGGATGTAGCCGTGATGCCTCTGATGCGGCATCCGATACGTCTATAATACAATAATCTGCCTATGTAATAATAAATACAGTTATATTCCTATTATTGCATTATTAGAAACAACTACTTCCAGCAGCAGGTGGTTGTGGTTTATCGGTGTAGGTCAACTAAATAAAACACCCTTGGTGTCAGCGGGTCAAGCCGTCGCCGGTGAATGAGGTCATCTTCAGCGAGGTAGCAATATCGTCCCTTCACCTGCAAACATGAACGAAAAACAAAATTAATTATGATATTTTTGTCATTTTAAATAAATCTCAATTTGATTTGACTAAATCTAACCAATTGTCAAGACTACATCAGTCGCTGGTCAGTACAGTCTTCAAGTGCTGGCAGTGCACAGAGGAGATGAAACAGAAAGAAACAGCATGGATAGAAAGAGAGGCCAAAACTTCTTGCTGTGTTTGGAGTTCCTACCTCCGGATGCCAGATGAGGAAGACAAGGAGAAGGACTTCCCGCCGAAGAAGGAGTTCCTTTGCTCCTGGGATGCTCTCTTGGTCTCCACTGTGCATGGCTTCTGCTCCGGGATCTGAGCAACTTGAAATCTGTGAATCAACATGTAACATAACCATTATTACATTCAGAAAACAACCCTATTATGACTTATAAAGTGACATTGGCTTTTCTGCATGTTAGTACCCGTGTCCTCCTGTGTGTTATGTAAATGTTAGTCAACACAGTACACAGGTGTTCTCAAATTTAAACAGCAGAATCTTCTTTTGTCACACCATCTCCTCCTTTACTAAATCCCTGATTCTTCTCTGTAGTCTTCCTCTTTTCCTCCTGTCATATATCCACTATCACTCCTGTGCACATGTTCAAACCATCTCAGCCTTGACTCTCTGACTTTGTCTCCAGTTAATTCAATTTTTACTTGGGATCGACTGAGATAGGCCCCCCCTCACCTTCCTCAACCCAAACCACAACCACCCAGAACTGGATAATTGTTGAATGTAGGAAAGCCTCTGCTAAGAGGAGAAAGGAAGTCACACTGGAACATCTCTCCAGCAAAAAATGGAATAACACAGTGAGAACATTTTGGGATGAATTCAAAGGTGCCTTCTTTTTAGTCCATTGTAATTCAAAAAACCACAGACATCCCATTGTTAAGGAGTCTAATGTAAGTGCAATTGGATTTTCTGAGCACTGCCCTTCTCTTCTCCTCAGTCCTCATAAATTCTCCTTGATACCTTCCCTTCACCTCTTGATGCGTTCCATGCAGGTCAAAGAAAAGTAGTTAGAAAAAGGAGGTAGGAGTTCATTTTTTGGACTAATCAACTGCATAATTAGTCTTCGTGCCTTTTTAAGTGTATTTAAGTGTGTTTCTCTTGTGCATCGTCATGGTTACTTTCTGTGATTTTCCAGCCCACCTTCATTGTTTTCACCCACTGCTGATTAAATCCCCTGTGCTCTGTGTCCTGTTGTGTAATCAGTCCCCTGTGTGTACCTATAGTCCTGCCTTTTCCTGTGTCCTCAGTCAAGATATCTGCCGTGATAACTTGTCCTGTTGTTTGAACTTTGTTTTCTGACAATAAAGGCTCCTCTTTCACAACCCTGCCTGCCTCTGAGTCCCCTCCACCACCTTCAAGCCACTCGATTACACCGACCCTGGAAAATTGCCGCTGTGATGTAACCAGTGAGAGCTCATTTATTTTTGCTGGTGCGACTGTATTGGTGGTGGTATACAATTCAAATCCATGACCTCAGTGAAAACCAGCAATACTATCATTGTCAGTGATGCTGGGTAATGAAGCCTGTGAACAGCACCCAGCTACATGTATTTAGTAAAGTGTTATAAAGTGGACGTACCTTCCTACAGACAATACTGTGAGCTCTCCTTCCTTTTTCTCCTTCACTTCACTTCCTTCCATCTTTTCCTGTACAGTTTTTGGCACAGCGGCTTGTGTATGGTGTGTATTCACGCACTCTCCACCCAGCAGGGGGCTCTTCTGCTGGTCGGAGGATGTGTCCAGGGAGGGCAGGATGAGACTCTGGGGGGGCTTCAGGGGATCTTTGAGAGAATCCAGGGGTGGAATGAGAACAGGGGGCCATTTTTTCTGGGCGCAACGGGTGCAGCGGTAACCGTGTCTGGGGGCCAGGCCAGAGAGGCCGGAGATGGTGTGGTGGTGAGACTGATGAGGGCAGAGCCTGGGCAGCGAGCGGAATTGGGATAAGGGAGACAGCATCGGGAACCTGGGGGAGGAAAATTAGATTTATTAAAAAATAAAAACTAATGTTGACATATTCAGTTTAGACAAATCGTAAGTGGATACATCCAAATACCACAAAATAACCTACAGAAGGATTGTAAAAAGACCATTTAGACTAGTGATGGTAAGAAAAGTGTTGGTTATAATACTAAACTGTACTAAGCTTTCCAGAATATCCTAGCATGGCACTGGTACATCCTTAATATTGGTCCTGGACACAATCACTGCTACAATATGGCACAAAATATATAAATATGTCCAATCACAGCAGCGATCACTGCTCTGTGTCAATATAAAATCATTTAGCAACTCAAATCGAAAGTTTTCATCTGTTGGCACAGAGCTTGTTGGTTTGTGTGTCTTTTCATTGTTCACTTTTTATTTTTTGCAGAGGAAGACAGAGCAAAAGAGACGAGTGCTGTATGGGTGAGCTACAGTGAACCCAAATAACCTGTGCAAAACCTCCCACCACACACATCCAGATACCAATCTGAAAGCTTTCCAGAACAGTCTGTATATATCTGTGTGTGTGTGTGTGTGTGTGTGTGTGTGTGTGTGTGAGAGAGACAATGTTCTGGCATCACATGTGACAGAACCACTGAGCAGCAGTGCACAGGCACAGGCCCCAGAAACGTCTGTACTGAAATAAATTAGATCTGATGCTCATCATGTCATTACATCATTAATTTAGTCGTTCGTGGGGTTTACAGGTGACAAATTATTATGACTGGGGTAAATGTGGCATCACTATCGAAGCAATAATCAAAGCCCTGCAGTGCAGACTGTTATAAAGTGGCGTTCTCTCGAACCTCATCGATTAAACATTGGGAACTTGAGCAATTTTGGCTTATGTTACAACCTCAGGTTCTTACCATAAAATGCACTCAGTCAAATAAATTGTGTGGCTTTAAGCTGTGTGACAGACTCATGACTAGACGGCTGTAAACTGTGTTAGCAGCTGGTTTCAAGCCTCTGCGAGTGAGTGAGTCACTCCCAGTTATCAGGCTCCTGAGGAAATGTAGCCGAAAGTCACAATAATGTGCGCTCCTAAGTGAATGTTTTAGCATTTGTTTTAGTTAAAGAGCTTAAATGAAACTAATAATGTCCAGACTGAACAACTGGAATGTTAACATGAGAGTAACACGTGGACTTATAGCCCTATAAACGCAAGTTTAGGTCTCCATGCTCAGTGCAAGCGTATGAAAATGTATCTGCACTGCTCCCATTTCTGCCTATACATCCTCCCACACGCACTTTTCTCTTGACGAGCGCCTCTCTTTCTCTCTCCCAGACTTCCCCCTTGCCATCTCGTTAAGTGTGACCTTGGGCAGCATGACTGAGCAAATGCATCTGATGATTTGTGGTTGTGCAAGTGCGCGCGTGCGGTCTCGTACTTGATTGACGAGCCTTTGCTCATAGCCATCTCTTTGGTCTCGTACTCCAGCAGCAGTTCCTCCAGCGCAGCAGCATTTTCTGAAGCAAGCACACATATACACATTTAGCTATAATGCCAGCTAGTCAAACTATAGATCAGAGTAATTAAACACCTCCTGCCTGTGAAAATGTAATTCAGGAGTTTATTAGAAGTGTATAAATAAGGTGGATGTAATTGATGCAGGAAACTTGGAGAGGAAAGCCAAGCTACTGTGTATATCTTGGGCCAATTGGGCCATTTATCACTTCAGTAGTAATAAGCTGTGGACAAAGCTGAAACTCTCATTTGCTGTTTATTATAATTTTTAGGCTACTTGCCATCTGTTAAATAAATGCACAACTTATATGCGACGTCACTGTTAGTATTTACCTTTCTTCTCGGTAATGAGGCGAACCAGAACACTGATGGTGTCTTCATTCAGGTCATCGGATATGTAGGGACAGGTGTTACCTAAAGTAAGGCAGAAGCAATGTTAATAAACAGAGATTTTCCAGTATTGTGTATGTATGTACTGCTTTTATTGCACTGCTTGTCACTTTTAACACTGTTCAAGGGACACTCTGATTGATACGGGTGGATGTAGATGGCCCCCTGCCACTCACCATCCCATAATAGTACAGCATAGTGAGGCAGCTGAGTGGAGAGCAATGACGATAAAGGGGAGAGAGGGAGATTCGCTCACTCAGCAGTTATGCGTTGTTCAGCACTGCTGAGCTGTGTGTGTGTGTATGTGTGTGTGATGTACCAGGCCCACAGTACCAGATGACAATGCGTATGTGTGTGTGTTAAAGAGCACAATGTGACAATATAGATGCCAAATGCGACTGTGCATGCGTATTTCTGTCTTTCTTGCATAAGCAGCATTAGGCTGTTGTTGGACCATAACAATAGCTCTGTCTCCACAGTGCCTGTTGCTACGCGAGCATAACAGCATCAGTTTCACGGGGTGGCAGTTGTTCTCGTCTCTTTAATACTCCAACAAAGTCACAGCCTGATATCAAGTTTCATGTTTAATAGTGGAAATACCTTCTACCTCTACTTATGCCTTTATTGGTTGTTCTACTTCTTGTCTTTGTCCTACCACGTCTACGATTCACTGATTGTCTTCCATCTGTGCCCTGCTTCCTTACATGTATTCCACATTTTAGTCCATTATGTAGTTCTGGTTGGTATCTACTTTACATTTTTTTAATGTTTCTTTTTTTTCTTGTTTCTTTTTTTGATTAGTTATCTGTTTAAACTTTTCCCCCATGTCAGCATTTTGGTCTTTTTTTCTTTAGAACAATGAATAGCATTACAGTCTAACTGCTCTCCAGGGGCAGATCTAACGGATAGCAAGCCTTCAATACATAAATTACAGTACATCACGGCAGCACACTAGTCTCAATTTGCTTAATAATCATCATAAGTTTAGGCTTATGATTAAAAAAAATTTATACTTGCATCTAGGTTTACTGTAAATGCAGCAGTTCTGTGTTAACGGTCAACAGCTCACTTCAGCCTTTTCCTGTGTGCACTCATGCTTGAGCAACTGCAGAGTTGCATCTACTGTAGCATCAACCCTGCATTTGCCCTTTCTGTTCCCCCCTCAGATTTTAAGGTCGATGCATTCTCCAGTGAAGCAAACTGTGCTCAGTCCTGCATAGTCAGAGTTACCACCGCAGCATCTGATTTTAGCCCTGCCGAGCTAAGCTTGGCCTTGCTACCCCCATGGGTATTTCCTCTCAGATGGAATGATGGGAAAAAGTGCTGGAGTAAGAAGTTCCTCTAACCTTAGGCCAGTCAGGACTACAGTGTGCAGATAGGTAAGTGCATTGCGACAATGATTGTTACATAACAAGAAAAGAGCTGTCATTGCTTTATATGCAGCCTCTTACTGTACCTAACTTCTTCTGCATCATCATCCCTTAAAGCATGAGTCGAATGTGGCAATGATGGTGATTAGAGGTCTTATATTGAAGTTGGAATTCTTCCTCATGCATGAGGTCTTCTGCTAATCATCACTGAGGACCTCATACATGAACCACTGTTATCTGCTTTATGCCCTAACGAGATTGTTCACTGGCATGCTTTCTGCATGCTTTTTCATGCTTTTTGCAAAATGCAAAATTAAAAAGCGAATCACTATCTACTATCCCAGCATACAGACACTGCAATCTATATAAAAATGAACTACCTGTTTATTTTAAAAATGGATAGAGGAAGAAAGGAAAGAGAATAACCCAGAGAGAATCAAGGAGACAGGGCAGAGGAGAAGGAAGGACAGGAGAAATGAAGAGACCGACATAAACAGTGAGTCGAGGTACCCGATTGAATTATTGATCTAGCTGGGAAAGGAGAGATGAATTGATAGTATCGTGTTCAGATGAGAAGAGAGGGGCATGTTAGAGAGGCAGGAAACCGGATCAATGGAGAGCAGAAGGAATGATGAAATAGCAGAGGAGGGATGGAGTTCAGGGAGTTTCCCTTCAGGTGCAAGAAGGACTTAAATTTCATAACAAGATGCAAAGAGAGAAAGAAACCAAGGTGATGCTAAAACAAATAGGCAGAGAGCACCGACTGTTGCTTTGACCCCTGGCTATTCTCATGCGCGCATGCATTCCTCCATAGATCACCCTGGCCTCCACTACACAGGTGTAGCTACATAGGCTGCTACAGCTGTAAACTTCTCATCCTTCTACGAGGGCACATAAAAATGCAAAAAGAACCACTAGTAGAAGGAGTAAGTGAGCGAAAAATAACCATTTGTTTGCATGTTTGCAGTTATGGAAAACGCTGTAAATGAAACAACAGGTGTTGCACAAACACTTGACGTGAGGCATGCTGTCACACAGTCGGATCTGTCGAGGGTGCAGCTGCGCTCTGACGCTCCCGATTCCGTGCAGGTTTCCTAAGAGCCTTGCACCATCGGGTGAGCGAAGGAAAAGCCAGCTTAGCCTTTAAGTCTGCTTATTTATCTGCACCAAATGACCGTAACAAACTGGCCGTCGTGTATGCTGTCTGGCTGCTGCAGAACTTGTGCAACAGTGGATTCTAATAAATTAAAACACAAAGTAGGTTACTGTAGAGTGTGGCAAGCTCACTCCAGCTCATTAGTGTGTGTGGTTTGTTTCATAAATGCAGGTTAGCAATCTGGTTATCTAGAAAAGTACAATCTGTAAAAGTAGAACTGATTATTACTCCACATTCTTCACAGCATCTTTTCACCACCACCTCCCAAAAACCCTAAACAAAGCACTTTTTATGCTTTTTGTGACACAATTGAATAAAATAAAAGCTGCCTGGAGGTGTGTGCCTCCCATGTGACCTTTTACAGAAAACTAGAAACCTAGTAGGTACAGTACATCCAGTACAATAGAAGCATAAAGGAAAGAAATGAGTGCATTTCTCAGTTGTGTGCACAGAGAAAGAGGAAGAAAGACGTCGCCTGAGTACTCTCTTAAAGGGCTAATTTGGCTCACAGGGTGAAAAAAAATACATTTAAGCACTTCAAACAAGATTATGCAAACAATAGAGAATGGGTATGGTAACTCATACAATCTTTCTCTTGGATTAATTTCTACGTCTCTTTCAATTAACGCCCCTCCCCTCTGTATCTTTTTCTTCTCCTGTCCTCCCTGACTCTTTTTATGCTTTCTGCGTTGACGCAAGTCCGTTGGCAGGCGAAGGGGTTGACGAGAATGCCCCACTTTACCTTTTCAAATAGGAGCATTACATTAAAACAGTACCTGCTTAGCTAATTACAGCATGTAATGTCCCCTGTGAGGTCAAAGTTCAAAGCGGCTAAGATGAGAAAAAGAAATAAAACAGCCTCACACATGGACTCGCGTGCAGTTACATAAAAAACATATGGGGACTGAGTGCACATGCAAAGGCGCTGCCCTTTGAGCTGGGCTGGTTTCACTCTTGACAGGGAAACTTGACCACATCGTGTGCATGCCAAGTGTGCTAACTTGGCATTTTTATGGTCAAACGCGACAACAGCCAGAACTTAAATGCTACTTTCCTATTGTGCTCCCATTATTGTGATTTTCTCTCTGCAGCCTTCCCATCTCTCACCTTCTTTCTGCGGTGTGGCAGTCTCTTCATCTCCTCCCTCCTTCTCACCGGTGCAGCGGTATCCCTTTTTCTTTAGGATGTTGCAGATGAGGATACCCAGCAGGCCCATCACACAGAAGACGGGCACCAGGGCAAACACGGCGTACTCTGCTGTCTTTTCCTCAGCGCTGCGCACCACTGTGCTGTTGGCCGGTCCTCCTGCTCCACCAGACTGACCGTTACCCACATTACGGACCACTCTGACATGCAACCCTTCTGAGAGGAAAGAGGGGAAGAAGAGCGAAAAAGATCAGAGAAGGAGGCAGCGTGATAGCAGAAATCAGTTCACTAAAAGCAAGTTAAGACACGGTAATCTGCAGAAGCATGCTTACTTTTCACGCAGGGACTTTGGGTGGAAACTTGCCCAGCGGCAGAGGAGTGAAACCTGTGAATGGATGAAAAAGAACCAAAAAGAGCCTAATTAGAGAGATGGATGAAGAGAAAAACACGAGGGGCTGTGTAACAGTGAAAGAATGAATCAGCGGTTTTAGCTTGTGGCATGTTATGTCCAGTGGTGCCTGTTCTTCATGTTACCCGCCCATTGTGGTGAATGACACACTGTGTTTGTCCCTGCGCTTGTGTGTGTGTGACTGTTTTCTTGCTTTTTTGAGACAGAGAAAATTGCAGGACTTAATTTAGAACAAATAAAAGTTTATGAGTTACAATATTGAAAGAAAGCCGCGTTATTGTCCACCCTGCGGTTGGATAGACCTCTTTGTGGACTAGCAAGCATACAGGTAGACCACCGCAGACTCAGGCCATGAGTTCTCACCCAGTCAGACAGTGACCACAGACGGCGTCAGAGGTCCCGTTGCCAGAGGATGCAAGCTTTCGGCCGAGGATCTTACAGGAGGTGTGTGGACGGCAAACCTCAGAGTCCAGTGCGTCTGAAAAGGTTCCAGCTGGGCACACCTGGCAATGCACTTCTTCAGCTGGACTCTGGATCTGCCCACAAGCCTGAGAAGAAAAGAAAAAGTCTAAAGTCAGGCAAAAGAGGCTTAAAGAGAAAACGTAGCATCCCTGTGGCGTTGTAGAGTTGATGGGTAGCAAAGAGATGACTGTTTTAATTTTAAATCCTGCTTCTGTGGAAATAAAATAAAGATATTGCAGCACTTACAAGACTCAGCCATTATTTATGGATTCATGAGAAGAACAACTTCATTTTTGACAACTGCAGTGACCAAATACACAGACTATAATGTAATGGAGGAGATGAAAATGTGATTTGAACATAAACTGCAGGTGGCTGCTCAGGCGGAGGGAGTTGAATAAGTAATTTAATGAGCTGTGGAAATGTATTGGGTCCAATATGTTTTAAAGCACTACACCATTTCACATCAAGTGAAACTCCACTTTCTGTCAGAGTAAAGAAGTTTAACTACAAATTTAATCCCGGAGATATATTAATATAAGATAAAGAAGTGTGTAAAATTACAGGAAAGGTTGTCCCATATTTCTAAGACATAAAGTACTGGTTGAGTGATGAAAATGTTCTTTATAGTAGACAGTGAAAAGCAGGAACTTTTCTGTTATTTAATTGTTATCTATTACTTAACTACTTTGGTATAGTATGAATGGCTGTGAGGGAAGTCTTTATTTAAAACTTTAAATAACCCAGCTAAAAGTCCAAAAATCAATGCCTTCCTTCATATTTTGCACAGCTGTCTAGTCGGGGCCGGCCTTATGTTTGACACCCCTACTCTACACTATAGAAATTAAAGACAAATGTTGCCTACTGAAACAAGCATATTTATAGCAGTTAAGGAGGTGGAAGTGTTTAAAATATATAATAAACAATACAAATGTTATTAAAAAAATTTACAGTTTGTTGTCTCACCTTGGAAGGCTCCTGGCCTGCCGGGCATTGCAGACACGCACACCCTTTCTCCCACCGAGACTGCACCGCTGCAGTCCCTCCACAGCCAAATAGCTGGAAGACACAGAAACACACTCGTGAATCAGAAGAAGAGCGCACACGTGTGGATACACTCTTCTTCTTACACAACAGAGCTCACAAAGCATGCGCATATTTACCGCGAGGAGGACAAGAGCTGAGCAGCAAAGGTGGTTCCTCATCTTCTTCAATGTATTCGTCTATGTACATATGATCTAAAGAAAGAACAGGCGAGGGGTTAATAATAAAACATGATCAGTTCACGAGGATTTATGAGATTTTAAATGCTATAAACAAAAACAAAAAAAAGTGCCAGCACTTTTCCCAGCCTGATATGGAAAAATACGACACATCAAAACTGACGACCTTACAGCACTTTCCATTATGTCACACACCGCGCAGGCATGCACACTCACACAAAACCGCAAGAGTTCACACGGCGTGAAAACACCTGAGTCACTTATCCGGAGCAAAAGCGTGGCTCCTGCGATCGGGAGGTAAGGAGCAGGTGTGAATCCTGTAAATATCATTTATCATGAATCATGTCCTCTTTATGCACAGCAGGGTACAAACCGAGGATTTTCTGTTGCTATTTCTGAGCCATAGGTACTCACGTGCACACTTTTAGCACTGATTAACTCTGCACCGCATTCATTAGATAACATGTGCTGACTTTCTCAAAACTTAACATTAGCTGCCCCTGTGATGGGCATTTCCCTTTATTCAGAAGAGTTTTCATACAACCGTGCAATCACAGCTAAGTGACGCATCGTCACGGTGGAGGGTAAAATAAGGATGACTGCACTGCTTTATTTAGCAGATATTTTTAAGAAGCTTAGGAATAAATGAAAAGGTCTTTGTGCCACAGGTGACTGTTGCGTTGTAGCAAGTCAGTGTCATCCCCTCTGCAGTGTCTGTACCTGAAAAACATCTGACAACAGCTCATTTGAAACTACATCAATATAGTCCACCTAAATTTATATAAAACCTTACAGCGCAGACTGAGGAAAACTTTGACTTGAGCCCATTTATCAACACTTATATGCAAACTTATTGGTTTGTCAGCTGCAATTATAGTATTCTGACACTCCAGCCAAAGTCTGCTGTATTGTCAACTTTTAAATACTGCTGAGAGGCCAAACTCTTGCACTCGTCTTTCTGATCTGCTTGACTGACTGTGATAAATTGAACGAATGCCACTGAATACATATTATAGAAACAAATGCATTTTTGAGACTAACTTTTCAAAACTCACCATAAAAATATACTGAAATATTATGTGGTGAGGTGTTACTATGCAAGTGACAAAAAAAAAAGATTTGTTGCCACAGTTGTGGGGGCTGTGAATTCACACCGGGCTAGGATTAGGTGAGGATCCATAGCCTGTTACATGCAGCAGATTCATACATGATGATTCTTTGTATATATCAGACTATTTCTTGTAAATCTAAATATCAGATGTGCATGTAGTGACACTCTGTAGCATGCCAAAGACTGATTTAGTCTTTTTTCTCAGAAATGAGAAGGTGGAACTTGCAGACAGAATGTCTCTGAACGGGCTTGTAAAACAGCCACTGACAAAAGCAAAAACATAAGAAGCGTTTAGAATGTGCAAATCAAAAAAAGAAAAGGGAAAAGGACACGCAGTGGAAAGGACGAGAAATAAGTGCAGGAGAAAGAGATATTGGGGAAAGATGGAGGCTGTAAAAGTGAAAAGGGTAATGGGAGGGAGAGGAGAAAAGCAAAGCTGAATACTTACCCCAGACTTCCAGTGGACTGACACAGTTGCCGTGGCAACTCAGTAGGGATGCTGTGTGTGCTGCTATAAATGCTGAGTCAGGGCCAAAGTCAAACTGCCTAATTTTCGTTTAACTGTGCAAAAGTTGCTGCAAAAACGCTCGATTAAACACCCTGAGCTCGGTGAAACTTTGAAAAGTCGCTTAAAAAGGAAAAACTGGAAAGTTTAAGACTCTGAAAAGCTGTTAAACACTTAGATAGTTAAACAAGTTAGAGAAGTAACAGAAAATTCAGCTGCATACACACACAGACACACACAGACACAACACACACACACAACTCTGTGAAGCTGAATGAAAAGTCCAGTGTACCTGCCTGTGTCTTATAGTGCCACTCTGACCACAGACACACCCCTGACAGCCTCAGGACATGCCCCTCCTGCATGTGTGTGTGTGTGTGTGTGTGTGTGTGTGTGTGTGTGTGTGTGTGGGTGACCGCTCCAAGGCACCACTTCACCTTCGACCACACATGAAAACATTTCAAACATTAGTTGGAAAATAAATGAACCGCTTAAACCCACTCACTGGTCAGGACACACATGTGTACACACAACACACACACACACACATATCAGTAAGCGTGTGCTGAAGGTATCATTTAACAGGGTTTTGTACACCTGATGTATGCACATAAGAACCATGTATTACCATATATGTTAAAACCACATATGCAGATAACACACACAAACACACATACACATATGGAAAGCCATGATAGCCATGCCTTATACAAACAAGAAAATAAAACATGTAATGAGTTTATGATTTTGGTCCGGCGAGGTGCCTCATGGCAATGACAGGCTTCCGAGGCATAATTTTAGGGGGGAAGAGAGAGATAAAGCGAGGACAGAGAAACCACTAGCTTATAAAAAAACACGGCGGGGCTGAAGAGCAAGGGCCGATCTGGTCGAACAGGAAGAGAAGAGCGAAAGAGAGAGGGATGGAAAGAGGAGAAAGTGGCAGGGAGTGACACTGCTAAAACCTCAGCCTGATAGCATGATATATATAGAAGCATTTGTTAAAATGCCATACAGACCAGAGCAAGAGGCTAATTACAAGTCACACATGCACACATACTGTATATGTGCACTCAAACACACATGCAAACATGCGCTTGTGCGAACACATAGCCGAACAAGGGGAAAAAATGATCAATAAAACGACAATGATAGAGAGAGCAAAACAAAAACGGGACCTGCAATTAAGTACCTCCTTTTTTTGGAAAGTGTCAAGTAACAAACTGGACCGAGCTAGAGGGGTAGAGGAATGTGAGGACATCCACAGAGAACCTCACTTGACCTCTAGAAATGAAGCAAATGTGCTTTAAGTGCAGCAGGGAAAGGTGAAGCTGATCCTTTAGATTAATGAGATGCATATGCTTTCAAATGATGGCTTCATAGGGTTTCAACTTTAAATAAAACCTATTTTTAAAAAAAACTTTGATGAGAGATCAAGCATTTCCTAAAAGTTATTTTTCTGTTAAGTAACATTTAATTGTTTCTCACTGTTCGGGTAAGTGCAATAATATTTAAGCTGCAGTGTCACTGCATGTGCTGAGTGTGTGCAGCAGGGCCACGTGCACGGAAACTGTAATTAAAATACAAAATGATGTCCAAAAAGGATGTTCAAAATGAGCCTAACCGCTGCCTTTAGAAGTCAACCGTTCACAGCCAGACAATCCAAGCTTGCAATGTCTGCATGTGATGCTTTTGCATTTAAATCCTCTTTGACTCTGGATTTCTTCTCAAAACCACTACAGTAGGGACCGCCAACACGTGGGACTTCCACTGGAGCTACAGGCACGAGTGCCTTCAAATAACCATTTTCTTGTTTGCTGGTACTTCTCAGGCTCGTGGCATTGGAGAACTTTTCAGTGTATTTTAAAGAAACTTGTTCTCGTGAAGAACTTTACATTTCATGCCACTGATTTTCAGCAAAGCAGCAGAGAACAATGCCATCCATGAATCCATCCATAAATCCATCCACCATCTTGGTGGCAGCAGCCTAAGCAGGATGTTTCAGCCATCCTTCTCCCCAGCAACACGTTACTCCTTGGGGCATTGAGAGGCGTTTCCAGGCCAGATGAAACATATAATCTTGTCAGCAGGATCTGGGGTCCCCTCCCAGCTGGGTGTGCCTGAAAAACCTCAAAGTGAGGTACCCAGGAGACATCATAGCAGTGGCTTTGGGGTCCCTCCGGATATCCAAGTTTCTCACCCTATCCCTATGGCTGAGTCCAGCTGAACTATGGCGATGACTCATTTTGGTTGTTTGTATTTGCAACCTTACTTTACTGAATCGTCACCCTGATCTCATGACCACAGATGGATTAAAATGTACGTTGACTGGTAAAACGAAAGCCTCGCCTTCCAGTTCAGTTCTCTTGTTTCTTGTCCAGTGCAATACTTGCATATTAATCCACCAGCAGAACCAGTTTCTCCGCTTGAATACGATCCTAAGACATGTCTGTGTAAGGTTCTCAGTCATCCAGGTCATGTTAGTCTAAATAGCTTGAAGGGCGGTTTAAGTGTTTTGTTTAAGTGTTCTGGACTTATAAGTGCTTTGAAGATGTTTCGGCTCTCATACAAGAGATTTCTTCAATTCTAAAACCAAAAAGTGGAGAGTCGCCGGTATTGAAACCCTAGTGAGGGTTGTACCTTTGAAGGTGTACCTTTGACCCACCATTAATCATGTACCTCATCACATGAGTCAGGGCGTGAAAATAGGCATGGGTCATTACTGCCAGAGGTTTCGGGTGGAACCACTGTGAGACCTTGCCCCATTCCATCATGTGACCTATTGAAGTCACATAAGTCACATCCTCAGATGCTTGAACATCCGCATTTTGGAAAGCATCTTTCTGCCAACTCAGAGGGAGCATTCTACTATTTTCTAGTCGGGAACCATAGTCTCCGACTTGGAGGTGCTGAATGTCTTTCCAAACATTTCACACTCAGCTGCAAATCATTCCAGTGTTTGCTAAAGGTCATGCTCCGACAAAGCCAGCAGAAACACTCCATCTCCAAAAAGCATGGATGCTATTTCAAGGCACAAACAAGGCTCAAACACACACTCTCCTCAACCTGTCTATGTTTTTAGATCCTGTCTGGCAATATCAAAACCGGATCAGAGACAAGGGAAAAAACTTACAAGAAGACCAAAATAAGAGCAACCGGGTATTCCTCTTCATTTTGAATTCTTCTGTTTCAGCCTCACCAGAATACACATTCTTACCTTTGATTTGCACAGCTAGTGTTATAAAATACCATTTTATTAATAAAAAAAAACTATAAAAGGAAATAAAATGACAAATACCAATGTAAACTGACAGCTTCTTAACAAACCCTAACATTCACAAACTCCCTAAATTGAAGACCCCGTGATAAGAAAAGCAGCGGGCAGCTGTCATCATACCTCACTAGAAGTTTATTCATAGACAATGTAAAACTTGAACATAGTTCAACACTGGGAAAATAGCATCTTAAACATGCAGTCTATCTGCAGGTGTGGCTGTAGTTGTCCTATAGAAGTCTACGAGAAGCTAGCTAAAAACTATATCCATCCATCCATTCGCTTCCACTTATCCTTTTCAGGGTCACGGGGGGCGCTGGAGCCTATCCCAGCTGTCTTAGGGCGAGAGGCGGGGTACAGCCTGGACAGGTCGCCAGTCTGTCACAGGGCCAACACATAGACACAGACAACCATTCACGCTCACATTCAGTCCTGCATTCACACCTATGGGCAATTTAGTGTTTTCAATCAACCTATCTCCACTAACTGCATGTCTTTGGACTGTGGGAGGAAGCTGGAGTACCCAGGGAGAACCCACGCAAACACGGGAAGAACATGCAAACTCCACACAGAAAGACCCCACCCTGATGGTGGAATTGAACTCAGGACCTTCTTGCTGTGAGGCAATTCATTAGCCAATGAGCAAGCAGTTTCAACCTTCATATCACATCATGATGGCGGCTACAAAAACGCTCATCTAGAGGATCCCGAACGAGTCTTCAGAAACTACTGGATCACATCATAGTAGCCACACCTTTTTATACTTATGAGTTTATTATGTCATATTCATTAAATCCACCCCAGATCTTTGATTCAGTTTTCAGTTTTTTAATCTGTTTTTCATTTTCAAATCTTTTTCACAAGTGGTGGAAGTTGCTTAGTTGTAGCCCAGGATAATTGTTGCATGGTGATGGAAAAGAGGGACTATGTAGTTGATTTACTATGCATGCTGATTCCTGTGGCAACGTTCTATATTTTGTAAAAAAATAAATAAATAATTATAAAACTACGAATTACAAAAAAAAAAAGTCCAAAACAAATCTTACCAGTGCAATAACAACATCATTATTATTATTATTTATTTCACAGAAAAACCACAAAACAGTCCTTTTTAAGCAAGTCATGTATCTGACTCAAACATTCATCTTCATCTACCTCATCATTAACTATTGTGTTAATTAGGTGGCTGTTTAAAAGAGTCACCTGAAGAGATTAGCCTTCGTGTTTGCATGTGATATGTAATTAGTCTGTAGCTACTGGTCAACACACCAGTAAACACTCACAGTCATGTCATAGCTAACTTCTAGTTGCTTTCTGGTCTGTAATTGCAGTTTCTTGGTTATATCGCTCCGATATGATAACCCTGCTTGCACGCATGTGACAGCCATGTGCTCGGGCTTGGAGGCTGCAGTCAGATGGATATTGTAATGACAAAAAAAAAAAAAAAGAGGTAGAGGGGACAGAGTGTAGGAAGAGAGGGAGGATATAACGGGACATTAGCACCTCTAAGAATATCCCTGCAAACACAACAAAGACGCCAACGCGACGCCAAAACCCGGAGTGCTTTCGTCATTTTATGCGAGCGGGCGAAAACAACAAAACGGGATAACAATTAAAAAAAGAAAAACACCTCAAAGGAAAGGGAGAGGAGAGCGATGACTTTTTCTAAACTTTGTAAAACAGTAATTACCCCAAAGCCTGCACGCTGTTGTTTCACACATACAAATAACAAGTTACGAAAACGTCAGATGACCAGTCACATGCTCTGCTTGGTTCTGAAAATAGCAATAATAAAGAAGTAATGGCGAAGGCATGACAAAAACATGTCTGTTATTCTCTTCTGTGGTGGTTTTGGAGGCGAGGACCAGTTAAATGTGTTGGAGAGCTTTTTCTGGCTCCTTGATGTCATGCTGCAGCTCAGCTGAGAAATCCTTCAGGATGAAGCTGTGAAGGAAGGAAAAAACCACAAAAGAGGAAACACAAGAATGAGTGGAACTCCTCGCCTTTCAGGCAGAGGTGACTGAGCAGCGCCTGAGATCACAGGTAAACCGAGGCGAAGCCACCATGTTATTGGCTTCCAAACAATGAGCCAGGATTTTGGTCAGGGATGGGACTCTATTTCATTTTTCAGTGTAAAGTCTAGACACACAAGAATGTCCCAGTCATGCTGACAGATCTGGCACGTTTGAGTTATTTAACAGTGGCGTTCCCTGCCAACGATGAGTAATCACTAAAGCTTTATCAATTGGTTGTTACATGAAATGCCATTCCAGCAATAGCTCTTGGAATGAAAAAAAAAGTAGTAAACAGCTGTCCAAACTGATACTTCACTTTAGTTTGTAGGCTTTTTTTTTCTAGATTTAAAGTTCTCCACCCCTTTGTTTTTCTGTTTTTTAGCAGTCTGGCATCCAGTTTCAAGATATTGTTTTCAAATTTTGTGTAACGATAGATACCAATAACAATTTGTTTTGCCATAATGGTAGCAAACGGTGGCTAGCATTGCTGCTAGCAAGAAGGTCCTGAGTTCAATTCCACCATCAGGCCGGGGTCTTTCTGTGTGGAGTTTGCATGTTCTCCCCGGGTACTCTGGCTTCCTGGCAGTTAGTGGGGATGGGTTAATTGGTAACTCTAAATTGCCCATAGGTGTGAATGCAGGAGTGAATGTGAGTGCGAATGGTTGTCTGTGTCTATGTGTTACCTCTGCAACAGACTGGCAACCTGTCCAGGGTGTACCCCGCCTCTAAGACAGGTAGGATAGGCTCCATCCCATCTGCAACCCTTAAAAAAGCTAAGTGGAAGAGAATGGATGGATGGTTGCATTGATTTGCTAAAATGATAGTATTCTGTTAGTCTAAATAAGCTTAATTAGCTTAAATTGAAGACTCAGTTTATTTAATATGCTATCCCTGTAATGCCTGAACCATGAAATAACTGCAAGAAAATATTAGTATAAGTATTATTGAACCTTCTGACAACAAATTTATATATATCAGTTTTAATTTGGATCATATTTGTACATTTTTGTGCAATTCATTACCATCAAATGTATCATGCAATTTATTTAAAAGGGGAAAAAAATCACACTGATGATGTTGAGGTCTGATGATGTACCAAAGTTACAAAGTAACTTATTATATTCATGTTTTATATATAAATTTCATTTTATTTTATTTTTTTCTTTGATTAAACTTTATTTTATTTACCAATGCGTTAAAATAGAGTTTCAGACATAATTACAAATTTGTGAAATGGGACTCCCCAAAATCTGCTTTTACAAATAGGTAAATATAAATATTCACAAGATCCCGTGGTATAGTCACATAAACCTAATCACACAGTGGCGCATTAAAATACTAGCATAAATGAATTAAAATGTGAACTTCAGAAAATAAAGATTTGGGGAATCCTATCCGTAGAGGGTTTGGATCAATCATGTTTTAGTTGCAGCTGTTGTAGGAAGCTATCATTTAATATTTTCACACTGATTCTAGATCTGTGAACCTTTGCAGGTCACACTAAAACATCTCTTTGGTTTAAAACTAAAACTCACTTTGGTTTGTTATCAAATGAATAAATCAAGCCTGGATTTGTTTGGTGTCTTTAACCCTCTCTGTTCCAAGGGCACCATAACAGAACTGACTCTACACTCTGTCCCAGTTCTATATTATTACATAATCCTGTTAAGCAAGTGCACTTTTTTCAAATTTAAAGGTCATATATCCTCGATTAAAACTTACTCACCAATGTGAATACTGGGAGTAACTGACCAAAGTGGTTTATTGAGGTTTCATGCAGTATTCCCCACCAAAAATCAGACTCAGTGGACTGACGTATTTATTATTTACTGTGGCAACAGGCATAGTTGGCCTAAAATAACACATTAGTTAACAATAATAAACCTATTAGTTTTAAATAATGGATTTGGGAATTATTAACACTGAGTTAGACAATAACCTCAAATTGCTTGCTGTTGACCAGGTTAGGCATTGTCATTGACCGGGTCAGGTTTAGCTTTTCACCACCACTGACTTGCTTTGTGCTAAAAAACAAAACAAAACGTGTGAACTGAATGAAAAAGGTTGGCAGTTAAAGAATTGTGTCTTTTTTATTAATCAGGTATTGGTTCAAAATATTTCCAGATATCCTTCCTTTGCTCTGCAGGTGTGATCCTGCATCATCAAAGATAGAGAGGTAAACACGTGCTGCTCTACAGGTTGGAAACCTCTGCATTGTCTTAGGTTCAAATCCAATGAAGTCCATCAGATTATCTCAGAAACGTGAGGTCAGCTAAGCCTGTAAGAGGGTTGTTTGCCTTAATTCCTTAACCGTTTCAACCTCTTGGAGCTCAATGATACACCATTTCGGAAATGCACATTCAATATCACCCTTCGTTCAAGTAAAAACTGATGCTCATGTCAATGCATGCATGCATGCAAAAAAAAAAAAAAAAGTCTTGGATTTCCCTTTCCGTCACAGGCCTGGCACAATAAAACGTCAACCACAACTTCATATGGTGATAATGGCTACCTATTGTAGTCATGATGGGGGATACCTAGCTGTGACGCACGTAAGCAGCTATTATCTTACGGGCCAAGAAGTCAAATACAATAAAAAAGAACTGAGGTGGCAAAAAAGGTTTAAGGTAATTATACTCCATTCTTCATCAGACATTTCGTGTCCTGAGAGATAATGTGCACGTGTATGTCAGCGACGTGATCAGAACAACCATACCCTCTGTTTGACTTCACAGAGGTGCCCATTATTGGCAAATGAAAAGCTGATTTACGCCAACGCTTTCTACGTTAGTGCTCAGGCAATGTCTCATTATGGGGACCGTGTGTGATAACTGGGCAATTGTCGCCCCTTCACATGCGTCTGCAGACGGATGCGTTTTCCCTCACTCTCCATTTGCGTCTGTTGGGCCTAATCTGTATCCTTTGGTCATGTTTTCCAGTGGAACTGAACACCGGCTGAAACTTACCGGGCTTCTCTTGTGTCACGCAGACATCACCGAGTTGGAACGAGAGAAGGTGAACTGACCAGAGCAGAGAAAAAGAGGGCACCAGAGGGGGAACCAGAGAGTAGGAGAACACCACAACGTCATTTTCCTGCAGCTACCACAGATGAACCATGTGCACAAACACAAATAAGAAACAAATCATTTCTTTTCAACCTCTTAGTTGTTGCAAGCAGATGCAGCATTGTATGGGAAGTAAATCAGGAATGCTTTGCATTTTGCATAAATGGCCACACGAAAGATGGAAGTCTTGGCGATAGAGATGTTTTTGAAGAGTTTCCCATTAATTTAGATTTCGCCCGAATTGTCAAGAAAAAAAAGTGTTTTTCACAGAGGAGACAACACTTTGCTGTTGTTTAAGCCACCACGCCGACCACAAACCAATTCAGACTGCAAAACAGCCGTAAAAGGATCCACGCTCTTCTGTTTTCTGGGTTTTCACAGGATGGTCTTGAGTTGCGAAAAAGTGGAAGCTGCGGACTTGTTTTTCAGCGCTTGCGGTTTTCCCTTACATCACCGCCGTCATTAACAGTGGATGTAAATCACCTCCTCGTGTTCAAGCATTTTAAATAATGATTCACTGCTTATACACTGACACACACGTGCTATCATAAAACACATTTTCACACACGCAAACATGTGAAAGCAATATGAAAACAACCCTTCTAACATGTTATCTCAATTTGTCCACCAAATACAAAGGACTCACTTAATTACTGTTTTAGTCGCTGCGAGGTAAAAAAAAAACAAACTGCCTCAGAGGATGAGCTCAGTAAGGAAAACAGGATTTTTATTTGGATACCTGCACTATTCATACATGTGATCTAGTGTCATGAAAAGATGAGTGAGCTTATAATAAAAGGTTGCTTTTACTAGCTGTTAGATAAGTAAACAAGTCTGCACAGTAAATATCTGTAACTGTATATACTTTAGCCAGTTAGCTAAGTTAGCTAAGCTTAGGATAAAAGACAGTCTGGCTCTGATCAGTGGAAATAAAATCTAGAATATGAGAAGAGTATCCCCTCATCATGTTTCAGGAAGGGACACAACACACACATAAATTAACATAAACAAAATTCATCTTTAATAATCTTTTTGCTTGTTAATAAATAAATAAAAACAGAATCAATTAAAAATGAATCAGCCAGCCACTTGGCAGCAACTTAGTGCATTCAGGCATGCAGACACGGGGCTCTAACTCAGGAGGTAGAGCAGGTCAATCCCTGGCTGCTCCAGTCTGCATGCCAAAAATACCTGGGCAAGATACCAACCTCAGGTTGCTCTTATCATACAACAGAGTGAGAATGTTAGACGGAAAACACTTACATAGAAAAAGCACATAAAAGGTGGTTGAGTGATTGAGCAAAAGAGGACCCGCTGAAGTTTAAAGCAAGCATCAGAAATGGAAAGAAAGGTGATTTAAGTGAGTCTGAATGTGGCAAAGTTGTTGGTCCCACTACAGTACCTATTGGGATTTTCCCACACAACCATGTCTCTTAATTGTTGGGGTTTTTTCTCTGTTATTGTAGGGTCTTTCTCTTACAGAATAAAGTGCCTTGAGGCGACTGTTGGGCGTGGTTGTTGTGGTTCGGGCCATATAAATAATGAAACTGAAAGTTTACCGAGTATGGTCCGAAAAAGAGAGTGGGTAAAAACCCATTGTTGATGGATGGTTGTTACAACCAAGGTATGCAGAAGAGAATCCCTGAACACACAATACATCACACCTTGAAGCAGATGGGCTACAGCAGAAGACACAGAGTGCCACTCCTGTAAGCTGAGAACACAAATCTGAAGCAACAGCTCACGTGGGCTCACCAACACTGGACAAAAATTGGAAAAACGCTGCCTGGTCGGATGAGTCTTGATTTTTGCGGGGACAGGAAAAGCATGGATCCGTCCTGCCTTATATCAGCAATTCAAGTTGCTGATGGTGACTTTTACTGCGTACCCATCATCTGCTGGCTGCTTCCAACAGGCTAACACACCATGTCACAAAGCTCAAATCATCTCAAAGTGGTTTCTTGTACATGACAGTCAGTTCACTGTACTCAAACTGGCTCCACAGTCACCAGATCTCAATCCAATAGAGCAACTTTGGGATGTGGTGGAGCAGAGGATTCACATCTTGGATGTGCAGCTGGCAAATCTGCACCAACTATGTGATGCTATCACGTCAACATGGACCAAAAGCTCTGAGAAATGTTTCCAGCACCTTCTTGAATCTATGCCACAAAACATTTAGACCGCTTTGAAGGCAAAAGTAGGTCCAGCCTGGTAATAGCAAGATACTAGAAGTAACTAATGAAGTTTACGGTGAGTGTACTCTAGTTTCCACCTCTATTGATTACAGTATTTTCAGCCCTGTCTATGTAATGTACATCAAAGTCACATCACAACTGAGCCGATGGTGATGCAGAGTCAACTGATGTTTTCATGGTAACTTTGTAAAATACTGGAAAGCTAATTAACAATGATCTCATCATCATCTTGTATTA
The DNA here is from genome assembly GCF_056152115.1 of Neolamprologus brichardi. Taxonomy (NCBI): domain Eukaryota; kingdom Metazoa; phylum Chordata; class Actinopteri; order Cichliformes; family Cichlidae; genus Neolamprologus; species Neolamprologus brichardi. The sequence continues at coordinate 19,352,789 of NC_142117.1, read as the reverse complement.
TTAATGTATGCTAATAAAAATATATTCATCGTTATAGCGATGTCAGAATTTATTCAGTTCACAAAAAGCAGTTCGGGCAGAATTATTCTGGCTCTGAGTTTGATGTATGTCTACTGCAGTGCAGGGACTCTGAGACAGAGTAAGAGCAGTGAATTTTCACCAGCCCTTCTCTTACAATGGCATGAATAACTCGCACATATTTGTGCACATATTTAGAAACAGTGTCTTATAAATTTCTATGTTGCAGCAGATCTGAATTATAGCATAATTTCACAATATCCTGTGTACCGAGCTGTATTAATACCTCTGTAAAAGTGCTGCAGCAGACCATAAAATTCCTGCTTTGAATACTACTTTGTCATTACTCAGCGGTTGTATTTAAATTGGGCATGCTTGTAGCACTTCTCACATAAGACACACGCGAACAACACTCACACAGCCACTAGCTCGTGTCTCGTCACAAAGACATCGACCCGGACATGTTGATGTGTGATTTGCTCTGGCAGCGCAAAGCCAGCGACTGGTTACTGGCGAGTTTAGCTAGCAGATTGTGGTTGCTTTTAGATTTATCTTTCCTCTCGCAGCGTCTGTGGAGTAGCAAAAAAATCTGCAGTCGCTTTCTTCCTGTTTTCTCAGAGCTTATTTTTAAAACTGTGTCATTAAACAGCATACAGTAGGCAGCGACAGGGGATACAGAAGACAGAGAGGGGAGAGGTCATCGGGGTAAGAAGGGTGAGAATGCAGCTGAAACCACAGCAGACTTTTGTAAACTTGAGATAACAAAGGAACGAGACATCCGGGAAGTGACACTCTTCCACAGCCAGACTGTCAAATGAATGAGCCTGACAGACGGAAACTCTGTGCAGCGTGACTTGCAGTTTGCTGTCTTAATCTAAAACAAATGAAGGGCGTATATGTGTGAGGAGGCGAGCACTTTTGCTCATGCCAGCATCTTTCCAGGTCTTTCTGTCTGTAATTATGCAATCCTCCACTAGTGTGTGTGTGTGTGTGTGTGTGTGTGTGTGTGTGTGTGTGTGTGTGTGTGTGTGTGTGTGTGTGTGTGTGTGTGTGTGTGTGTTTGTGCGCTGAACCGGCTTGGATTGGGATCTGTGGTTTGTGCAGTGGGAATTTCATTGGCACTGAGTTTCCTGGCTGACATTGGGGAGGCATGCAGGCAGCTGTGGCACGAGGGCGGAAGAGCGCCGGGCGGCACTCCCAACCACTCTGGTTGGACAGATGGACAGACAGATGATGTGATTGACAGGTTAATTGAAGCTCAGGCTTTGACTCCCACATGCACTCACACACGCTCAGAGGTGAAGCAGTACATCACTGCAATACAAGTAAATCTTTTTTTTTTTTTATCTGCTCCAGGCTGCAGTGAACATATACTTTTATCTGCCTGTTTTCAATCAATCTCGCCTTTTCCATTCGCCTCTTTCTCATTCTCATGAGTACAGCACTCAGTAAATGCTGGGTGGGTGGAGAGGTAAAATGGGAGTTACACTTAGTTCATGATAACTGCTCCAACTCCTAATTAAGGAGAGCATGCATTTAACTGGAACACCAGCTGAGCACAAAACATGGCAAAAAGTTGCAATGCATCAGATTGCCTTACAATAATCAAGCCAAAGAAGGAACATATGTGAGAGACATGCAGGTTTGTTTAAACCAGGGTAATACCCAAAAGTTTAAGCCTGTGTAAACGCTTTTCAGGAATGCCTTAGCTGTCAAAACCGACAGAAAAAAAGAAGCTGCACATTACTAAGGTGTAATGGCATAAATAATCATAATAAAATGAATAAATAAACAGTTAAAAGAAACAGCCTGTAGATGCTCCACTTTGCAGTCACAATTCTGACTACAAAAGCTGCCTGATAAGCCAAGCTACAACGAGAAAATAATAATATTTTTTAATGTAAATTGTTAAAAAAATGTTAAAAAAAAGACTTTTAACACATTACATCACTCCCTGAACTCTCACTCAAAAAAATACACCTGATGATCCACATACACTGCAGTCTTCACTGAAACATGGTCCAACAGTTGGTTACGCAGTTCAGAGTTCAGGCAGAAAGATTTACTTCCACTTTTAAACCCTCTACTTTCTACTTCCAATCAGCTTCATTTTATCTTCATACATATTTTATTAGCGGCTGAGCCCCTGTATGGGAAATATACTTAAATATTTAATACCACCGCACTCATTAAAAGGCTGTTTAACCCAAACCAGTAAACCACTGGAGGGATTTCATCACCCCACTCTGCTGCATGGTCTTTCACAATGAGCTGTGAAAGTACATGACAGGAAGCAGGAAGTCTGTCTTCCCGAAACATCACGTCAGATGAATAAACTTTGCACACATTCAGTTAAGAAAAAACTCCCTAAAACGACTGCGCTTTAAAAACCGAGACTGGGGAAGCCGAACGTGGCCCTCTTCTGGTGAAAAGCGCATGTGAGTGAGTAAAGTTCAAACCCTCTTACTGATACAAGCGTGCTGGAATTTGGGATTCAGACAATGGAAGCCCTCTGCCAAAGATGACAGTCTCATCTCGGGGCTTGCGCATTTGTGAGTGTGTAATCAGGGGAGCTGGCTCTCATTGCGGTGTGCTCCTTACGCAGCAGTATATCCTGCCAAAACCACTCAAGTATGGTGTTGTATGTGATGGCGCTAAGACACGGTTTGAAATGAGCAGTTACTGGAGCACACGCTGCAAAAGTGAAACTGTCTGAACGCAACCAACTTGACGTGTTTGCAGCTTCTCCGCTTCTCGGCAGAATATTTTGTGCAAGATTTAATTGGCTGCTATAAGACTTTAAACCTAATAGGAAAAACATTACGAATAAATCAGAGCAAGAACTTCATTAAAAAGCGAGTAGGTGGATCACACCATCAGTGAGGTCATCACGCACCCATTACAGTACGTGAAGCATGCGCTCATCCTGCCGTTACAAAGCGCTACACATGCGGTATCACAACCGTCTATTCATTCCATTTAGTTTAATTAAGTATGAATGACTGCTTTACTGTTCAGATGAATATTCTAACTATTTATCGATCGATAAAGGCGGCTAGGCTAAATTTTAAGTCAGTAGCCAAGTTAAATGAACGCACTATGCTACACGCTATGGAAGTTCATGTGTATGTTAAATAAAATGAATACAAACGCAGTCTGTGCAGACACACACGCATATAAGAGCAATGTTTTATCAAAAAACAAACAAACAAACCAAAAACGTACTTCTTTAAACCTTCATAGCCAAACAGCACGGAAGTTTTCGCCCAAACGCATGGCTCTAACCTACCAGTATGTGCCGTGTACCGGTTAAGTCATACGAAAACGTTACCGCCGTGCGTAAAAGCGGTCTGGTCGGCAACACCGGCTTAGTGGCGAGTGAAGCTCCAAACGATTCTGCCACAACTTAACTACCGGCTTCAGCAGCCATGCAGGTTATCCCCTCTTGTTCTAAAGAGAAAAAAAGTTGTTTGACTTACCGGTTTGGTGAATAAACGGAGTGAAAATCAGTGTGCAGAGACGAGCATCATCGGTTACAGGCTAGATTAGCAGGTGTAATTAAAAAGCTTGACAATAGATAAAAACCACAAAGCCGGTGTTGAGGTTCCCCCCTCTCTCTCTCCAGCTCCTCTGTGCGTGTGTGTGTGTGTGGCACATAAACACGGAGCTGGCTAACTCTGAGCTCACAGTGCGTCACTGCTGCAAGCTGAAACCCCCGTCAGTGTGTGTGTGCATGTAAACCCCCTCTGTTGCCGGTAGTATAGGCAACAGCCACCTGTGGCTCACAGCCTGAGCCTGGCAGATTCCGTTCGCAATATGGAGGCCCAGAGTGTTTAAAGCTAAATAAACACTAAACTACAGATGAATAAAAAACGTTCCATATTAAAAACTAAATTTAATATAGTCAGACAATGAAAAGAATAAGCTTAATGTTTCATTATTTTATATTTAACTCATTTTAGAAGTTTATCTTGTGACATTTTTGCCAAGACTTTTTTAAAAATACTTTAAATCTAGTCCATATTACACCGTAAAGCCAACAAGGTTTCATTTCCTAGACAACAGAGCTAGCCCAGGAAAATATTTTAATACCATATTATTATTGTAATCCTCTGGTTCTCTAAATAAATTCAGGCTAAGTAATATTAAAAGGGACCTATTATGCTCATTTTCAGATTTTCTTGGATTCTGCTGGAGTCGTTTTGAATGATTCACGGTTCAAAATAGTAGCAGAGCCACTAAGTGTAAAAGTGTCTTATGAAAAGCAAATATGCTTGAAACCTTCATATTTGTGGTGCATTAAATACATAAAACTGGAGCCCAGCAGTGACCAAGTGTTTTTCTTTCTTTTTTTACTGTCTGCATGTTTTCTTCCCAGCAACTGGCCCCTCCACCCACCCCTTGGTGTGGATGTGCATATATCTTTCTATTTTTATGAAGTGAGGGCTTCAGTGCAGTGCAGGCCCTCAGCATACACAAGTGTATAATGTGTTTTAACATGACAAAGACAAGGCCTAACTTCTTGTTAGTGATCATGATTGACTTCAGCTGGTAGTTTCTCTTTTCTGTCATGAAAGTAATTTGTTTGACAGCAGTTATTGGCCTGACAAACTCTCAGAATAATGGGACAGTCCAAGAAACTCTGAAGATCTAAGAAGCAGAATTGTAGATTTACAAGTTCAGAAGGTCTCTTGGAGCCATTTCTAAACACCTGCAGATTCCAAGATTATTATTCCGAATAATCGTATTTGGATGTGTCGCCTCTTTGCCAGAATCTGGAAGAAGACCCAAACTGTCACTGTCAGATGAGAGGAAGTTGGTTAGGACTTTCAGGAAACAACCCAGGAACCTGACACCAACATCTCTTTCCACAGAGAACCCTGTTTTACCTCGCCATGGACCGAGAGGGTGTCAACCAAGAAAGAAGCTACTGCTCCAAAAGGAGTACTAACTCCAAATTCTTCAACTTCTCATTTGAAAGTTGGACACAGTTGGGTGTTCCCACAGGACAATGACCCGAAACACACATCAAAACTGGTTTTGGAGTGGTTAAAGCAGGCTAAGATTAAGCTTTTGGAGTGACCTCATTGACCTCAACCCTATTGAAAGTTTGACCACACATAAAAGCCGTGTCTTTGCCAGGTATTGAAACAATTTAAAGAATTCTGCCAAGAAGAGTGGTGAAATATCCAACCAGCATTATGCCAGAAGCTTGTTGATGGCCACTAAAAGTGTCTGGTCGAGATACAACTTAGTAAAGAACATTTAACCAAATATTAGTGGGGGTGTTTTGTATATATAATATATATAATATAATTTTGACTCTGTGCTACTTAGAGAAAATCCAAAAATAAATTCAAGCAATCATTAAAAGCCCAAAATTACCACAAATTGATGCCCAGTGGGTGTTATTTTGTTCAAGAGTTTCTCTACACCAATCAGCCACAACATTAAAAACACTTCTAGGTGAAGTGATTAACACTGATCACAATATCTATAATTCCAGGCACTCTTGGGTGTACACATACACGCTTCTTGCTTTTTTCAAATACTGTAATACAGTATTGTTTCATCTGATATTAGCGATGAAGTAGATTTCCATCTTCTGACTGCTTGGACTATTGAGTTGGTGTCAGGCAATGACTCACAATATTTCTCAGTGATGCTGAGGAAGCACAGACAAATCTCTGTGCTGACTCCTTCAGTCATCATACAGATCCTCACTGTTTAGTACATTTGAATACTCTGTGGAGACGCTGCAACGTGTGCAAGTCGTCATTAAGTAGGGAGGGACAAGTGGATTTGTGTGTGTGCTCTAAATGTCCCGCATTCAATTATACTGCAGGACTATCATATCACAATACACATCATTGTAGGTCAGTGGGTTAAAAGGCAGTTGAGTGGCAATAGCCTGCTGAAAATCACAGGGGTTACTTTGTTTGTCGTCATGAGGCCGTGAGGGTAAGCTCAGTATCATTCACGAATGTGAGAAACAAAGAAGAAACAAAGGGATATTCGAATTTGTCATCTTATTAACGTGTATGTATGTACAATTATTTTGTTGTGTATATGAAATTAGCCTGTTTTTCAATCAATATAATTGGACATAGTGAGTGTTTTGGTAGCAACTGTACAGTACTGAACACAGTAACTTGTGAAGAATATTGGTCAGAATTATTTTTTTCACCAATTTGTACTATATCATAGTTTCAATAGAAAAACTCCACTAATTTAATGTCTGTGAGCAAAAGAAACAAACACTGGTATTCTGTTCGTTTTATCTACTTTCCTATCAAACATAGGAGAAAACTTCAAAAAGTGCAATTTGGATAAACATCCAAGAATCACATCACCATGTTAGTCAAAAACTACCTTATTGAAAAACACCTCAGTCCACGTAAAAATGCTAAATTCAATGCTTATCAAGAGCATGCCGAAAAAACAGATGGAGATTTGGAAAATGAGAAACCGCGAAACAATAACAGCGCAAACAAAGGTATTTTTCTTTTTAAATATACATTTTCATTTACTTAAACATTTAAGTGTTGACAAAACAGCAAACTACATTAAAATGAAGCTACCGAAATACCCGTGTACGGATGGACAGAGCCTCATAATGAGGCTCTAAACATCTGAGCACTTAATTTGTCCAACATTTTCGGGGTGTGATAATCATGGTGACAGTGTAGGATAAAGTGAATAAATCTCAAGTAACGAAGGGGTAGACTGGTCTGCAACCATCTAACAGCCACCGATCCTACGGGCAAAATGAGTATCTCCAACTACTTGCGGGTTGTTGGTGGAGGTTGATGGCAGCTGTTGGGACAAAAATTGATCCAAGTCCCAGTCACAGAGGCTTACAGACCAATCAACCCTGACAACTACCTGTCACTAGGCATAAAATGTGTATTCCCCAGTCAGTTGGCAAAAACCACCTTGTGGTTGCTTTGGTCACTAGCATATTCCTGCAGTAATTTAACTGGAACTGACAGACTTGTCTGCAAAAACTATCCATTTGGTATCTGGGAAAAGTGCGACACAAACTGGAAATGAAGATTTGAAGCACCTTCTTTGTAGCTGATTTCATCCACCACCTGCCAGCAGCATCCAGAAACCAGTCGGGAAATACACACTTTTCCTTCCAACCAGCTCTTGTATGATGTCTAATGCACCGCACAACTCTTGAGCAATGTGCACACATGACTACACATACTTTGTTGTAAAGTGCAAACTTTCTGAAAACGAGCACAAACTGGAGCCAGTGAACTGATTTAATTACAAAGAGGAAACCACAGTGACAAAACAAGGACAGCTACGTACAGGAAGCAACTCTGATAGACTCATCATCACAGCTGCAACATGTCCAACAGAGTTACGACCAGGCGGCAGTGCAAAACTGCAGCTTCTTATTTATTTCCTTTTTTTTTTTTACCTTCCTGGTCACATCTGTAACAAGGCAAACATCAGCATGTTCTGGAGTGAAAACATGAATATCTGTCAGGGGTCGTCTTGCCTTCTTTTTTGTAAGATCTATGACAGTTATAACTTAAACATGACTGACAGCGCATGCCAGAGGGGAAGGGGAGAAAAATACAAACAGGAAAAACAAACCTTACACAAATATATAAAAATATGCCATTAGATTCATATCAACACTTGAGGACCATGGGTGCACTATTTACAGAAAAAAGGCAGTATGTACCAATATTTACAACAATAAAGACTCGGTTCACAAATGGGCATGAGGAGGTTTACAAACATGTTGCTGACAGTTACAGTGATGGCGGGTTTTTGATTATTTTTACTTCATATTTAAGACGTTAAGAAAGGTTGTGTGTGAAGCAGTTCAGTTTCATTTTCACTGGGTTAAAATGTTCTTGCTGAAAATGTGATTATTCAATGATTTATACATGTGTGACTACTGAGGCAGTGTAAAAGTATACGGTTAAGGTGGAAGAAAACCTACGTTTATGAAAAAGCTGTATTCAAACTTGCTGACCATGACCAAACTCTTTTCTTTGGAGGCTTGTTTCTGTCACACAAAACTAAAAGCCAGGTAGATCTCATTTAAAATTTTAAGCTATTGTATCAAAGTTCAGGTTATCTCAAACTTTCGAAATTACGCATCTCAAAATTTTGACTTACAGACTCCATATCTCGAAATTTCAACTTTTGAGTAACTGTTTGTTTGTCTGTTTTTGTTTTTCCCAGTGGCAGAAACAGGCTTCCGTACTTTAAAACTTAGGAAAATGTTACGTTAGACCCCACACCATGAAAATATAGCAGAGACAGCGCACAGATGTTTTTTCACTGTTGACCAATATGGCTACTAACTCCTTTTCTGCAGGGATTTCTGACGCTCTCAAGCCAGCAAAAATACACAAAATTTTATCTCAGGCAGTCACAGACACACTGACATTAATCAGTTCTGTTGAACATTTAAAAAAATTAATAAATGTCTGCTATCTCAAAGTTAGCGGAAACTGAAAATTTTAAACCGTTACCTTTTATTTTTCTTGTGAGAGTTACTTAAGTGTACCATAAACCATGACACCAGGATCACATTATATGGTAAATGAGAAGTTAAAACCATAATCATGGGAAATAGTGAAGCCGCTATGAGCTGAAAAAACAAAAAACTGTTAGCTAGTTAACCTCTAAGCTCGCTGCTTTATTTTTTCATTTTTTATAAACTGACATAAACCCCGACACACTTTGTTTGGTATTAGCTTTCCTCAAAAACACTGGTAGATGGGTTTTTTTAAGCTAGCTTTTTCTTAACTTTTGTTCTCATAAACACACAAGATTTATATAAATCTTTTTTAGCTAACTCTCGGCAAGAAACCGAATAAGTATGCGTCCCAAAATGTTTAGCTAGTCGTTTAATTTTTGCTAACAGGCTACGTGAATTTTTCTTCAACAGAGGAACCAGAAAAAAAGCTATTTTTTGAAAATGCTTTCCAACTGGATAACAGAGCACTTAAGTAGCACTTTTTTACACTTTAACAGAGGCTCGCTTGCTAGTTAGCAGCTATCACAAAGGCCAGCTAATCCTCTTAGCTGTTAGCCTATCTCTCACAGTGGATCCTCATGTATGGATGTGGGAAAAGCTGAGGAGAAGTGCCCAGATGGCTGGTAAGGTGCAATGCAGTATTTGCTAGGCTTGGAGGGATCAAACACAATCTCAGATTAACCCCAAAGCCGGTCTGGCGAGCGTGTGTGTGTGTGTGTGTGTGTGTGTGTGTGTGCAAGCTGTAGTCATGATTTGCTTCCACTGCTATAAGATGAGGCAGAGCTGACTTTTCACTGTCACTGTGCATGTGTAAGTGAAATGGCTTAACCTTTATCTCTCTGAAGGCACGTGCAGTTGCTCAGCATTTGTCCTTATTCTCCTTATTACAAGCATCTGGTTCTCTGGCAGCTACTGCTACCTGTCTGTGTGATGTGGTGTGTTTGAGGTGTATCCATACATTTTAGCGCTACATGTCCTGTAAAGAAAGTGCCACAATACACACAGTGGAGCTGGAAAAGAATGTAGGCATATTCTAGAAGTTGGCACTCAATCATATGGAAGCTTGTTTGTGACAGTGACAGAGCTACGTCGAAATTTTGAGGTATTTAGTTATTATTAGGTAATACATCTCAAAATTTCAAGTTTTTTCTGAGTAAGTCGAAATTTCAAGCCACGCAACTTGAAATTTCAGGATAATAAATCAAAATTTCGACGCGCTAACTCAAAATTTTTCTTAAAGATGGCTGCGGAACAAACTTCCATACAATTATGAGGTTGAGTGGCTGTGTTTTCAGTCTGCCTAAAAGCTGCTCTGAGATGCAGCGCAAAGGGAAATAATGCAAAACAGTGCAAGAACCCAGTCTTGTGAATCGTACCGAACCATGACCGGACTGTATCCCTACACCCCTCGTGTGCAGATCTGTCTCCTGGTAATCAATTTTGTTAACCGAGCCTCCTCGTTATTAAACTTGAAAAGAAAAGTGGAAGCTACATCTTCTATAAATTAAGTGCTGTAAAAGGCGGCGCTAAAAATCAAAACCATAAATACTGTACATAACTATCTTCATCTGCTACCACAGCCTATCGTCATCTTTAAAGATCACCTATCTCTCCTCGTGACAGAACGCTCCAAACACTGAAAATTTCACGGCAAAAGAAATCTTTTCAGATCCCTTAGTGTCAACACATTAGCACACAAAAGGCTTTGGCATAGTCGCGTTAAGAAGGAATGTCTTCAATCTACTTTTTTTTTTCCTCTACCAGTAGTGGGACACTGCTTCATCTACACTTCTGTCATCTTAAACAAAAATTCAATATGTGAAGAAGAAAAAAAGATAAATGTTGGTGTGATTTTCTACAGAGAACACACGTGGTTTTCACAAATCTCTTGACTCACTGAGTGAAGGCCGTGCATGAATGTATGGGAGTATATGTGTTCAGTCTTGTTACATACCTCTACTGCCACATATTGCACTTAAATGATGCTTACTCTCACTAAACAGGAGGAAAGATGATGTTAGCAGTAACATGTATTATCGATGGCAGTGGAATTGATGTTTGTCCTTCACTTCCTTATAAGATCAGACATTTAAAACTTCGATATGCTTAAAATCTAGATGAAAAAACAAGGGCATATTCATTATTCCAAATATCCATCAAACTACAGTCTGTGTTAATATCTTTCACTTTTGTTGATTTTTTTATAGATCGCTGGGAGGCGTTTTATGTGAAGCTCAAGTTAAGATTAAGTGTTTCGTTCCAAAAAACATAATTTCAAAGGACAAGCTCATGCTTCACCTGATTCATGCCAGAGTTTTTCATAAATGTCCGCTTTCAGCCTCGTGTGCAGAGACTCTGCAGAATCCAAGTCGACTTTTCTTGTTTGTCATTCGCATTTTGAACATATGTCCATCTGTGATAGTTCAAGTCTCCGTTCTCTGTCTCTTTCTGGCTCCTTCAGTCTAAACACCTTTTTTTTGCCGACAATACTCGGCCGATGCCACAAACCGAAAAAGCACACACAGACATGCACATCATCAGAAACATTAACACAAGAAAACTGGATTTGAAGTGATCGTACTCATTAGGAAGTCCGGGGAGTCGACAGCCACGTTACGCACATAGAGACCAGCGGACCGAGCAGAAGAACGCAACAGCAACACCGAAAAGTGAGGAGTCTGATGGGGTTAAAGGACGAGGAGCTTGTGCGCTGATTTCAGCCAGAGGGAGGCTGGGTCAGGTCGGTAAAACTAACAGTTCGATTGTCTCAAACCCTCCAAAGCAAAAGGTGGTTGGTACTGTCATCCCGTCCCACTGTTTCACTGCTATTAGTCAGTCTGAAGTCCTCGTAGCCATCGCCACCGGAAATGACTAGATGGTTGGTTTTTGGAGGGATGTGCGCAGAAGCTCGGCGGCGTGCGGAGTCGCGCCTCTGGAGACTTCCATCAACTGTGCTGCTGTTTTGGGACTGATTGCCTAAAAGATGAACATAAATGAATGAAGTTGGAATATTTCTGAAGCAAAATAGAAAAGATATGTACAAACCTAAAAGTCATTCTACACAAATGTTCGGTTTTGGGTCTGCAAGATGTCTTAAAATTGATCTCTTAAGATTAATTTAAGCTTATTTAAACTCAGACATTTAACAAAGACATTTAAACTAAATTATCACGTAACTTCTTGACTTCATGTGCTCACAAAAATGATAGCATAATGTTTTTTAAAAAAGTCTTTTTTATACATTTACCTAAAGAAGCATGCAATAGTCATTAAGTAAGTAATGGTCAGTAAGTAACGGTCTGCTGTTACAAATCCATAAAGAAGGTAAAACCAGTGACAATTTTCATGAAATTTTTATGCTTTTTACAAAATGGCATTAAACCTCAGGGGCATTAAATCACATCTAAGTGATTTTTAACTCATAAAATTACAGTTTGCCATTTAATAATTCTTTTTTCCCCTCTTACAATTCCCTAACAGTAAAATATGTCATACCAGCAACTTCAACTAAAAGCTTCTTATGAAATTATGAGATAAAACAGACAAATGAGGAGAGACACTGGACCTACTATGAGGAATTGATTGTGATATATACACCTTATTGCATTTGAATGAAAAAATAAATAAGCACACAAAACACAGTGCTTGTCCACTTTACATGACTGTGGGGATGAGCACTTTTGTAGTGTTTTGATTGATTAATTTTAAAAATATATACATTTAATTTAAAAACAAATGTATGGCTAAGAAAGGTGTAATTATTCAAATAATATAATATTTTAATTTAACAAATAAATAAATTAGAGAATGATCCTTACTACATCAGTGATATGTACTAGTTAGAAATTTTTTTGATAATAAATGTCAAAAAAAGGAAGCAGCACTAACCTGTGGGGTCACTTGTATTAGGAGGGAAGTTCATGTCAAACCCTTCTGGTAGTTCGACTGACGTCAGGAACCGGACGTGGCCCGTGTGTCCGTGAGCTGAGCCCATTGGCACCAGGGGAAATTTCAGAGTCCCGGCCACAGTTCCTGAGCTCACTGCTGGGATCACCAGCGTAAGAACCACCCCTGGAACAAAACAGAAGCTCGTAGTGAGCTATTTGAGCCACACATGGTGGCGATCGTGGCTCAAGAGTTGGCAGTTTGTCTTGTAATCGGAAGATTGCCAGTTTGAGCCCCGGCTCCGACAGTGTCCTTGGGCCTTGCCTTGGGCAAGATACTTCACCCGTTGCCTACAGAGGGCCCGGTGGCGCCAGTGCCTTACCTCTGTCAGTGCGCCCCAGGGCAGCTGTGGCTACACTGTAGCTTGCCATCACAAGTGTGTGAATGGGTGGATGACTGAATGTAGTGTAAAGTGCTTTGGGGTCCATAGGAACTAAGTAAGGTGGTCATTTACACATACAAAAAACAATGTCAAATCGCACTCTAATCTTGATTTAATAGCAAATTCAAGTTAAAAATCTGGTTAATCCATTTAAACATGTTTTCTTACCTGCGCTGGTGCCGATCCACAGCAGATCCTTACATGCTAGCAGGGCTGTGATTCTCAGACAGGCAGCCTTGTGCTGTCTGATGATCGCATCTGCACCTGAACAGGGACCAAACAAAGTCAGATTAATAACAGACAGTGGTCAGACACTGTTAAAGTTTAAAAATGACAAACACTTTTTCTTTCCACTAGTTTGAAAAATGAAAATGTTATAAAAAGAACTATAATACTACAAACAACTAAAACACATAAAAAGTCTTTCTGCATACCTGCAAGCATCTTGTGCACAGCTGGTGCTACGTCGACCTCTGTCAGGCTCTCCCAGGTCTGAGCGTGGTATAGTTTGACCTGCGCACTGCCCTGCAACGCCAGCCACACACCCTGACTGTATGCCACCATGCATGTCACGCACCGACTGCTGTCAGTGCCCACCTGGAACCAGTGCTGGGAGGAACAACGAAAGAGACGGGGGTAAACTTTCTTCCGCGCCAGTGCTCCTGCTTGTCAGTCTCGTCAGCCTGGCCTTTTATTCCGATGTGAATCTAAAGCCTCCAGATTCTGACCTACAAAGCCAATCTTTCTCTGCTTCCCTCTCATCTATTCTTTCCACCTACCTCTTGTACTAGTGTAGTTGTGTTGATGATAAGGACTCTGTTCTGTGAGCCACACCACAGCTTCCCTCCTACGGGAACCATTTTGGTGACAGGACTTGTAGGTGTACCCAGAACTAATGTTTGAGAAGACTGAGGGTCCCAGAAACTACCTGCAAATCCAGATCAACAGTAACACAGTTTACTAAAGATCCAGGCCAGGACGGTCAAGTGAGGATGCAAGACAGAAGGGGAATGATGCCGTGATCGGGGACAAATAAAAGTGCTGCATGCCAAAACAAACACTACAGCGTTTTCTTTTTCAGCCATTGCTTACTCCAATCACGTGCACAGTTGAGCTTACCTGCTTCTCTCTGGTAAACAATCACCTCTCCATTTGCTAAGGACACAAACACTTTGTTGTCCAAATACCTGAAGTAAGAAAAAAGGAAGGATGTGAAAAGGAAAAATGAAAGGAGGTAAAGTAAAAGCAGGATTTAGATAGTATCCAATAAGATCTAGCATTCCTGACCTTTGAAATTTGTTTTTGAATAATTCTCTATTACTTTAAAGTTAGCTAGGCAGACTCACAGTATACAGAGGATGGACGCCGAGTGCTGCATCTTCATGCTGTTTTTACGGTTTCGGATGTTGTCTGAGGACTGGTACACGTGGATGCTAACAAAGGCAGCACCATAGAAAATTAGGTGAAAGCAATACACCAACAAACAAACAAAGATAGCTTATCAAAATCGCTTGAGCACACAGGTCAGTAATTCCACACACCATCCATCCTCCGTTCCCAACCACACAGAGCTCTGGTAGGCCTCTGGGTCGATACTGAGCAGATCCTCCAGACTCGCCCGGGTAAAAGATCCTCGGGACGATCGGCGCATGGCACGGCCATCCATCGGACTCTCTGCGTGGACGCGGCTTACGCCACCGACCCCCAGCATCCCTTGAGAGCCATATGAGCTCGGCACTGGGAACTCCTGCTCCTCCTCACTGCTGGTGGTCTCTGTAGCCATGTCCTTGGAGCCTGGACCCTCGTCATCTTTGGGGTGAAGATGAGATTTGAAGGACTGGTAGAGACCGTGAGGGTGTAAATAAAGTGTGTGTGACCGAAGTGTTTACTCACTGCCGTAGCTGGACGATATGGTGGAGTGACTGGCCTGACTCTGTAGGGTTGAAGAGGGACTGGGGGAATCTTCGTCATCTGTGTCGTCACTGTCAAACGGAACAAGCTCCGCCCCTGGTCCTGGATACAATTGATGCATTTTCACAAATTTCACAAAAGACCTTACGCAAGAAGAACATGAAGTGATATAATTTAGAAAGCCACTAACTCACCTGTGGGTTGCTCTGTTAATTCTGGAGTTGACTGAGAAATGGATATGAGGAGCTGCTGCTGGGTGTGACCAGCTGCCACAGAGGTAGGTGCAAGAGGAGGCTCTGATCCACGCTCCCTGGGAAGTCAAGAGTGATTAGTTAAGATAAAGTCAGGAACAGACAGTAGCTGTCGTTAGATACACACTTGATCTTGTTTGTTTGGGTTTTTTTTTTTATTAAAAAAAAAGATTAAAGATTTTGTGGGGTCTAATATTGACTGGTATTTAAATTCTTCAACAGATTTAATGGAGCAGTATATAGGAAAAAGTCCTGGGAAATAGAAGGTACTTGAAGGGATAGATGGAAACACAGCATAGCAAGCAAAAACAGAGTTTGTACAATAAGCTTGAAAGTCGGATAATATTTAATATTGAATGTTGCACGTCTCCCCTCTTGATTTGAAGTCTTAAGACCTGTTGCCACTGATTTTCAGACCAGGTCTTGTGTAAATTACATGAAGAATACTTCAGCCTTTCCTCTGTGTTTCCCTTTCTTAAGGATGGTTTCTTGACAGCCACCCATCCCCTGAGACTATTTCTGATGATGCTTCAGTGAACAGTAGATGGATCAACTTTATTAATGATCATTAATAGGTAATACTATATGGCTGACTTTTAGCCCAGTTTATATGGTTAAAAAGAAACAAAAATAACTTTCTTTTTTGTAGAAAAACAGATCAGTGAAATTGGAAAAAACTTTTCATTAAAGATCTTCAACATAGCATCATCGGATTTATTCTTTTCTAAATCAGAGACAACCTGTCTATCTGTGCACTCAGTCACATCCGTTCATGAGTATGTGTGTACTGACCTTCCCTTAAGTCCCGGTACTGCAGCAATACAGATAATCCTGGCTGAGCAGACAGCGATACACGCCTCCACTGTGGGCTCATCTTTGATGTTCAGCAGACAAACCTGCAAAGGAAACATCAGCATCAGTCTACAGAATCCAAATTATGTTGTTTTTTGTTTTTCTTTCTTTCTTTTTGATCAGACAACACGGAATAATCACATCCAATCTCTTCTCACCTGTCCCACGTATCCGTCACTGTTACACACCCACACTTCACATCCGCTGTCTAGACAGCTGTGGCTGGGAGAGGCGCATGAAAACTGGAGACAAACAGCAAAGTAATGAGTTCCTCTGTTCTGTGGATAAAAAAAAAGGGCGGCTTCACAGTAGATTCTTCACGCTGCTCTTACCTGCATTCCACTGCGGGTCTTCATAATGGGAATGGCCTTCAGGAACTCTGGGTCCCACTGGTCCTTATTCATCGCTAAATACACGTGACACAAAAAGAATTAGCCATATTTAGATCGAAGTAAGAGCTTTTTTTTTAAAGAAAGTCAAGCAAGACAAGAAATCACCCACATGCTTCAGCTCCTGAACTAGTGGAGAAAATAATACTGTATCTCACTCTAAATCTTTTTTCCACTTACCTAATTTTTTCTTGGCCTCCTCGAAGGCCTGCTCGAAGCTGGAGCGAGCATCGGGCGTAGCAAACTCAAAAATGAAGCTTGTCTCTGCAGAAGTAGTGGTCAACTCCAGCTTCGTGGGCAGGAAGGTCATACTGAAGGCCAACGACTGTTTATCCGAAAGCTCCCTGTGCACCGAGGCCATCAGATCCTTTATTACCTCGTCTAGGGGCTGAAAAAAAAAGGAAAAAAGGGTAGAATTGAGTTTCAGAGTGCCACGCACACTCAGCTGTAAACACAACGCAAACGCACAAAAGAGGACGAAAGAGAGAAAAGATGAAACGCTCAATAAAGTTTTTTCTTTATGTCTCTGTAACAACCTGTATATAATTGAATATTTCAAAGAGGAGACTAGAAAGATCAAAAATAAACAAGTTTCCATGTGTCCAAGAAAAGTAGATGTGCAAAGAGAGAGAACGATGGAGTTTTTTGTCACTGCATCTTTCACAGCACCTGGTGTGGGAGGCTGAGGGTCTCAGCCAGCTTGCTGATCTGACCCAGCGTGCTGAGATCCTCATCTAACCGGCCAATCATCTTCTGGATACTGTCCTTATTTGTTGCCTGCGTGGAGCCTGGAAAAGGGTGAAAAATAAACAGCAAAAAGCAAATTCCACATTACTTCTCCAGGTGATTTTATATAACAAAGTACCAAACAACAAAATTATTTTGGTTCTTTGTGTGTTTCGGTGGTAGATATGACTTAAAGATCCATGTTCTACACAAACTGCAGCATAAGAGTCTTACTTTTCACCACCTCCACATCCTCCAGGGGAAGTTTCCACAAAAACTTGTATTTACTTGAAGTATCAATCACGCTGGCAGCAGAGTATCTGAGGAGGGATGAAGGGAAAAACAGGAAAGATGTAATCGAGAAAAAAAAAGTGAACATCTGGTGTACATATTGTTTAACACCAGGGGGCAGTATGGTTTAGAAACTGTGCTCTGACGGCCTGTGTGCATTACATACAGGCTCATGGAGCTGCGCCTTAATGAGCCAGACTTCCTCTTGAGAGTGGTGCAGATGATCAGATCACTGAAGAGGAAGAGGGAACGATCCTTCTTTCCACCCACTGTCTTCTACAGAGAGACAGGAACACAAGTACAGGGTTAGAAGAATGTAACCTTCACAAGAGGATCACACCTTATAATATAATACAGCTTTATAATATAATTCCAGGAGTGTTTCTTACCGCCTCCATGACTATTTCTTGTCTCAAGAACTTCCTCTGGGGGTTTAGAATCTGAGACAAACACACATATAAGGAGGTTATTGTTTTATTTTATTGTTTTTATTGTTTATGCTGGGTGAAAGCGGCTTTAGAAAAAATACAACGCTCAGACAACAAAGCTAAAATCAGCAGAGGTAAGCAAATGTCTCACGTGCTCGACTCCTTCTATGTGTGCCTCAATCTCCTGGATGACCCTGGCTTCCCTCTCTGCCTCCTCAGCAGAGCGTCTTCCTTTATTGATCTTCTCCGCCAGTCGTTTAATGTCCCTCTGGGCGTCCAGTAAGTACGGGTGGTCTGGGTGATCCTCTGGAGTGTGCTTGAGCAAATCCTTGAACAAACAACAACACATTCATCTCCGTTTAAGTGGGCTTTCCATCACTAAACAGTCTGAGTAACTTTCACAGCAGGCTCATAGTTCGATTTTGAAATCACCCACCTTAACTAGCAGCTCGTATCGAGGAATCCTCTGCACCGGCTTGATCATCAGATCACCCAGAGCCTGCTTCTCCTTGTTCTCACGCATGTTTTGCTGTTAGATTGAAAGAAGGGGGGGAATGAAGACAAAGTGGATGATATAAGAACCACCAGTATCTGTGGCTCTACAGCTGGCTCAATCCTGTAATTCACATCTCTACCACAAGATGGTGAAGTGGTTCCACAGCAGCTGCTCCTGCTGTCAACCGGCCAGTGCTACCTAGCCTGACCTGTCCCCCCAATGTGATGTTTGTGTATTGTATGTATGGTCGGCAAGGTATCATCTATCTGAATTGCCCCTTAGGTATAAATAAAGTCTCTCTGACTCTGACCCTGCCTGCCATGAAGCTGGATGATGGTTATAAAATAGAAAAAAAAATGAGAACACTGAAAGCAACACATAACTTAAAGCTTGAAGCTACATTTTTGTCACTAACAAAAAGCTGGTAGTGGACAAGCTTGCATCGTTACTATGTATAAAATACGTTTTTTTAATCCAACACTCACCTCGAGAAACTTGTGAAACGCTGGCTTGGCCTCCTTGGCAATCCTCACAGCATCTTTAGCATTGAGGAAGTTGTCAATGTATGCAGAGTACATGTTAGCTAGTGCTTCTTTGGAGAACTAGAGAGAGAGGAAAAAGAGGACATTTCAGTAAGTTTGTGCACTGAGACTGAGGGCTTACTTGTGGTTCCTGGAGTATTTAAAAGTGGAATAAGAGGCAGAGCCTTCAGCTTTCAGCTCCTAGTTTGGATTCAGGAGACAGACACCTTCTCTACTTTTAAGATTAGACTTAAAAATGTCTTTTTTGATAAAGCTTATAGTTAGGGCTGGATCAGGTGACCCTGAATCCTGCAATAGGTCTAAGCTGCTGGGGGCTTCCCACAATGCACTGAGCCCTGCTGGTTCAATAAAGGTTCATATAATTTCTGGGGTTTTATCTCTATTATTAAAGGGTCTTCTTCTTACAATATAAAGCAGCTTGAGGCGACTGTTGTGGTGATTGTTGTGAAACACAGACACCACAGTCTTGTTCAATTTCTTGCAAAGCAAAACATAAAATTCCAGTATAAACCAGCTACACTTAAGAGGTTTAAATAATCAGGGAAGACAACAACAGAACAAATGGCATATAAGATTAAACTATTTTACTATTTTAATTCCTAAGCCACACAAAGAAGCCTTCACGTTAGTGGATTTCCCCTTGATTTAACTGGCACTAAAGAAAAGGAATAAAAGAAGAAGAAATCTGAGGATGCAGTCCTCTCTGTCTCACAACAGAGCGCAGATTGAGATGAATCACCCTGACCTGCTTTCTTTTCACAAATAAAAGGGTAGAAGACAAAGCAGTCGGGGACACGAGCAGAGAGAGAACCACAATGTGGTGCTGTATTTAGCGTCACTGAGTCATCATTTTTCTGCCCTTTGATGAAATGGACTGACTTCCGGTTTCCCTATCCTTATCATCCGCCTCTCAGTAACAAAAGTCCGACAAATAAAATCTGAGCAGGATGAGCAAGATTAATTACACGGGGAGAAACAAATGGAAGAAAGATTAAGAATAAAATCTGGTGAAACTTTGTTTCCTTACCCTGTAAATACACTGAATGTGTTAACCTTTGAACATTAGACCACCCCCAAAATCCCCAACTGATATTTGCACCCATAATGATGTAATGACGATTAAATTATTCAGTAAAACCTTTGGCTGAATGTGCATATATTATATTCTAAAAACAAAAAGTAAAAAAATACAGTTATGAAAACATGAATCTACTTTTTATCAAACTGTCGTGTCAGTGTTGTGCCTGATAAGGTCATTGTTTACTATTATTGTAGTATTTATTTCCTGTGCGTCTCCGCTGTTTGTTTGCGATTAGCATGGGATCACTGTAACGTCCGGGATTTTATGGACTGACAAAATGAACTTCGAACCCCTGCTGAGTTTTATCTTTCATAACAAATGCTCCCAGATGGCTGCGTAACAGACAGCAGTAAGGCCTGCACTTCATTGCAGGACTTACTGCATTAGAGTCTAATGTGTTTTGTTTAATAAATCCTATTCATCTTAACCTATCGTTATATTATACACAAAACATTTCATGTAAGATTCTTTTTCTAAAATCTATGAAACATAAACAACTTGGACAAACAAAGAGACAGAAAATATCATGCCCCGTGTGAGGCTCGAACTCACGACCTTCAGATTATGAGACTGACGCGCTGCCTACTGCGCCAACGAGGCCCGTAGAGTTTGTGACCGCTGCCGCTTTAAGAGCGGAAGAGAGGGCGGGAAAGGGTGGGGGAGGGGTCCTCATTCTGAGCGTTGCAACAGCTTTAGCTGGAAAGGCACACAGTTATTTTCAGTGTTATCTTTTTATTGCATTTCTTACACCGTCATTTTAAGGAACATCTACTCTAAACAGACAGGAAAAATTTATTAATGAGTTTATTTAATTTTGTGATTCATTTCTCAATCTGCTTTACTACTAAACATGCAGTTTGTTGTTAGGGGTTTTGATTATGGTCTGTAGTGACCTACTGAGGGAACAAATGCTGGCATTCGAGTACCTTCGGTGATGAATTTGTTTAGTGAAAATCTCTTAGCCTGGAATTAAAATCCTCTATCTTTATTCTTAGAAAACTCAAATCTGACATTTAGCCCAGCACTGAAGCTCTGGAGCACTTTTTTTTTCTTTGGGAGCCACACTTGGGTCATGGGAAGTTTTAAATGGGTCAACATGCGGTCACTGGAAAAACAAAATATGAAACTAGTGTTGCCAACTATAGACCATCTTTCAATAAAAACAGTTTCCCCTCACTCGAAGTTTGTTTATTCATTCAAGCTCACGTCTACAGGAAAGTAAATGTCGTATGAGTCATGTCTGCACAGATGCTTCATTTCTGCCCCTACTTTTGCAAATAATGGTGTCCACAGAAACACTGTACACACTATCTTTTTCATAAACATAAAGGTTTTACTTTACAGATGAAGAGGTATAACTTTTATTGGTTTCTTTGTTTTTTTTAAGTTGTGGACCAATTCTAACTAATTCAAAATTCAATGGGATAGTGTTATGGTTAAAACTGTAGGATGTTCCATGTCTTTCTCATGCACAGCTTTATTAGAACACGTGAAGGGATTTCTTGCTTACAGTCAAGATAAAGTTTTTGAATATGCTAAAATATAACAATCTTCCAATACAAAGGCAGTATTGGTACCAGGACCAAAACAGTAGAAGTCGACTAAAAAGTACTCGCCATTGGTAAATTGGGAAGCTTTTAAGTTTTCGTTAATGGGCATGTCCATGGCAGAATGATCATTCATCACAGGGTGTGAAATTGTTACAGCTCAAATGTACATTGTTCAGTCTGTCTCAACATGTCACATGTTTGAGATCTGACAGCTAATATGTCAGCATTTAGTCATGCTCATAGCACCACCTAGTGGCTACAGGACATTTCCACTAAGCAATAAATATCATCCCACGCACATAAAATTTTCACTGTGGGTTCCACACATGATACACCATGCACCATGACATATAATAAGTGTTCATTAATTAATGGCAGTTTCCTAGATAAAAGTTACAGTCTTAAAGCTGTTCGTGTTCATTGACGCCATTGTAGATTGCTAACTTAGGGTAGGCGGAGCTGCTCCAACTTCCTAAACGGGAAAGCTAAGTTGCGGGGGTGTTCCAGATTCAAATGCCAACCGAGAACTCCAAAAATCTGACTTTTGACTTATTCTGGAATACAGCATAAGTGGAGACCTCTAATGCCACCTAGTGTGCACAGGAAGTGACAAGTAACTTGTTTGTTCAACAGACAATTAGAGTAAAGGTAGCACACCGAAATGACTGCAGGAAACGCCTAATCTGCAGGACAACCCTGTGTGACGGCACACCTCAACGTGCACCAAGGTGTGAGGGCCATTTCCTCACTGTTGCAGTTTAAGCGAAAACTTTAAACTGAAGAAGCGACCTAATCTGAGGCTCATGCCACAAAACAAAATTGTGATGAAAGATTTGGGTGGGGCACAGTGAAGGTGTTCTGATGGTCCAACACTTTCTTAAGACCCAGTTGTGTGTTGATGATGGCCCAAATATCTTATATTCTCATCTGTTAAGAAGCTGCATGTGTGCTCTTTGACTTATTGCCATATCTGCTTACCGACTGGATAAGAAGGTGTCCAACGGTCTGCCTGTCGTGCCACTGGCTCACGCAGCCGGAGACCTGCTCCAGGAACTGTTCGTGGTGCTCCAGGATCTCTGGGATTTGGTAGAACATCTCGTCCACCAGCAGGGGGTCCACTATAGAGCCACTGTCCGGCTGTTTGAGAGGACGCATGTAGCCCTGAGGAGAGAATCACCAGCTGATGAACAAGCAGATCATATAAATATGTTTGACATAAACTAATAAGGTGTTTGTCTTTTTAAGAAAGTATTGCAATCGATTTTAGACTTTTTCATTGCACCAGTTACTTTATCAGCCAAAAACAATGAAGAGGAGACAACGCAAAGGAGGCCAGTTTAACTCATCAAATCCATTTAGGAGAGCTTATATCAAGCTTGCCTCTCAAAACCAGTGAACAATAAATCCAGTGGTAATCCCCCAGTTTATGTCTGTTAGTGTTACTGGCACAGTAACAATAGTAAGTGTGTTTTCTCAAACTGATGTCACGTTCTATAACAACGTGCCACTGCTCTCACACGTGATCAGTGGACTAATTAAAAATTTAAACAGTTGCCAAAGCATGACATAAATCTTTCCTCTCACCTCAGCGGGTAAACGTATGAACCCATTAAATCTCAGGTGAGCGATCTTATAAAATTGGCAGAGGCCTGCACTCTCCCAGCACCTGTCTATTTTTAATAACAAGTGTATAAAACTTCCAAGAAAGACAACATCTGTCGAGTGCCTGTTTTGATATGTAAAGTCTTAATTATAAACAGGAAAAAGTTTGCTGTGACAGAATTTACCCTTGTAAACCTGTTAGTTGAACCTTGCCAGAGTATAAACACCAAGACCGGTGTTTCCCAGAAGCCACACGTATAAAAAAAACAACTGCAGTCTTACTGCTTGTAATAATTGTGTTTAAAAAAAAAATCAACTTCTTATTACTGTGTTCCACTTTTAGTCTGCATATATGTTTATCAAAATGCAGTGGATGCCATAAATACGACCGGGGACAAGTGCATGTCTGCTGTCCGGGACCCTTTTTAAAGGAGGCAAATGTAAATGCTATCAATATCAAAACAGGCTTTCTATCCAAGCAGGCTGTTTCATCATAGTCTGCAATTTTGTCAGGTGTGCAGTAGATTTAGAGCAAAAACTGTTCATGTCAGGGGTGTCAAACATAAGGCACGGGGCCCAGAATCAGCCCGGTAAGGACAACAATCCATCCCACTAGATGGCCTTGTGAAAGTGTGAAGTACGACATAAATTTTGGACCTTTAATTGCATTTTCACACATTGTAGAGCTGATAAAGATCTCCCCCCATGGCCATTCATGTCACACCAACGTAACTGAGTAAAAGATAATTAAATGATAGAAAACTTTCTGTTTTTTTACTATGTACTATAGAAACGTCTTCTTTTGCACCATCTGTACACAGTAAAATAAAGAAATACACAAATAAATAAACAAAATAGGACATTATCTTTGAATTAACAAACAAAAGTTCACTTTATAATTGCAGGACAGTCTGTCCAACAAGCCACTAGAACATTTTCTGTAATTTTACACATTTATTTCTTACAATTTAAGCCCTAAGATTCGCGCTAAAAGAGTTCTTTCATTTTATACAAAATATGTGTTTACAAGAATTTTGCAGCTGTATGCTTAAAGCTGCTGAAATCTTCATCTTCATGCACTTCAATGCAAAAGCGGTCTCTTTACTGCAAAAACAGCCACTGCTCAAAACAGCTGGCGTCTGGCAATTCATTCCTCACACCATGCCACCCGCATTATCTGATGAATGAAAGCTGCATTCACAAATAAGCAAAAACACCAAGAGAAAGACAAAAGATAAACGCGTTAATAAACACAAGTCAAACCTGCACATGTCTACACAGTATGCCTGGTTACGCCATACCCTGATATCTCAATCTTGGATCGAGGCTGATATGAGCAGACATTTCATGAACACTGTGGCCAGTACGGGGTAAACGCAGAATAAACACAGTCGACACAGACGGCACATTAGCAAACTGATTAAACTGGGTTTTGCCATCACATGTTGTCTTCACTTTGTCCTTTGTCCTTATTCTGTGTAGATCACACAGTTTTGCTTTCGACAAGCTCGACTCAGACGCACTCAAACTCAGAGACGCTCCCACTGTGATCGCATTAATGGAGTTTCCAAATTTCAAAGTTTAACTCTTAAATGAACTCAGACAGATTCAACCCTATTGCTCCCAAATTTGCAAAGTCCGCTAAGCTGTGAATGCTGCACTGACGAACTGCATGACACATTTCACTTTTAATTCAATCTCCTGGTTAAAACATCTGTACTAAAGAAAGCTGGTCGACTTCCTTTATCCATTTTTCTTCGAGTTTCGACGAACTCTTTCTTCTCTGTATTTAGATAGTCTCAGGTACAGTATGGCAGCAGTGAAGTGGGAAGACAGACATGCACATTGATGGAAAAACTCCAGAATCAACTTAAATGAACTGTGTGGCAACATTTGTCTTTGTGACATGGCCCAGTTACACCATTAGCCACCATTACACCATTACTATATCCATGTTAATTTAATTTCTCCTTTGTGTGTCCAACATGTACATTTCAAACCTGTGTTTTTGTATATTTTGCTTTAAATAAGGCCTAAAATCTTTAAGCCAGATAAAAACCCAAATAGTATTTAATCACATAGGTAACACATGCATATACTGTACAACTGTACTGCAGAGAATAAATGTTTTGGGTCTTTTTGGGCTAAATGTGAATCGGGGTACAACAGACCTGTTCTATAATGTGTGTCATTGTATGTGCAGCTCAGCTGCTTTTGAGGCAGACAATCACCAAGAACAAGACAGAAACAAGACAGACAGGCCAGTCCAAAAAAAGACCAAAAAAGTGTCTTTGAAAATCTTGTTGATGTCAGAAGACATCGGCCAGACTGTTTCAAGATGACAAGAAGGACACAGTAACTCAAATAACCACTGGTTACAACCAAGATATGGAGAAAAACACCTCTGATCCTGCAGATGGGCAGCAGCAGTAGAAGACCACACTGTCAGCTGAGAACAGGAATTCACTCAATGGTAGGGTTAGAAATTGGTATAAACAACATGAAGGGATGTCTACGTCCTACCTTGTAAAGGTTCAGGCTGGTGCTGATGGTGTAATGGTGTGGTGGATATTTTCCAGCCACACTTTGGTGTCCTGAGCATCATTAAAAAGCAACAGCATACATGAGTATTGCTACTGACCATGCAACCAGGAAAATGAGCATAATGGCCCTCTCTTAAAAGACTAGGTGTAAACTGTTTAGACTGTTAAAACCACTGTTATTAGTTCAGCTTTACTAAACACAAAGTACTTTCTGATTCAAAATCATCTTAGTTATATGGCAAAAGCTTGTATTATTCACAGAGCGCTTCACCAAAAGTCCCTCAACAGAAACCCAAAAGAGTCCGATTTCAACTTTGGATAGCGCTGCTTAGGAGCCGTCTCAGCCGAACTAAATCTGACACGCTCCGTCAAGGATCTGCACTTATACACCAGTCACCGTGGTAACATTTACTTTCCCTGTGTCGTCATGGGAACACGGCCTGGGTTTATTCACTTTGTGGCCACACATACGCGCAGAAACACACACACACACAGTCAAAGTCAGCGTGTGCGCATGTGAGCGAACATTTTGTAAAAATGCAGACGCATGCTTACTGTACACCCACACACAGCGAACAGTGACAGGTTACACAACAGGGTGATCACAGGGTGCCAAAGTGAGTGTGTGCATGTTTGGGAACGTGTTAACCAGACAGAGGGATGTGGCTAAGATTTGGGGTAAAGGTTAGTCAGCTATTAGAGCACAGACAGGTGTAGGATACAGAAGTGTGGGTGTGGGTGGCAGATAATGCTGATGACAGTGGGAAGTGACGGGGTTAACAGATTAGCCTGGCAGGATGAATGAGAATAAGTGGATTACATAACATCCACAGTTATTCAGTATTCATGTCCTCAGCAATCTGTATTTTTTAGTTATTCTGCGTGTCTGCCTGCGAATACGACTCATTTATAACAAGAGATACGTAAGAGAGCATGTGAAGTTATGTGTGTGTGTGTGTTACATTACCTGAATAAGAGTACGCAGTGACTCCACATATGACTGCTCTGTGTCTAAGAGGGTCATCATGACATGCTTCCTCATATCCTGTGAAGACAGAAGAATAAGAAAAAAATATAAGGTCACTTAATGTTTGTAGGGTCATCCAGGTCATATCTAATGCTCCTTTATGTCATGGACAAACCACATAATATACAAACAGAAGCACATGCAATGCTGTAAAAATATCACGGTGGTGTTTTATGCTCACCTGCCCATGCGATTGCAGATGGAAAATAGCTATTAGCTAAATCTAAGACAATAAAATGCATTCTCCTAATTTTTTTGTACAGAGTCCCTTTTAAGTAAAAATAAACTAGAATTCAAAAGGTATGTCAAGTATGTCAAGTGTGTACCAGGTACAGCAAATACAACTGAATCTTGACATGGAGGATCAGAAAGCACTGTGAGCTTTTAAAGGCCGTGTAAAGCCTAAAAACACTAAATACGTTTGGTTTACTTGGAAATTCTACACAGGATACAAAATTTGATATGGGGTAAATCTGAGCAGAGTGTATGTTTACTCTTCAGAAAGTTAAGGCTTACATTTTTAATCAGTAAATACAGAGGTGGAAAATGACAAAGAATGTCAAATGCAAAAAGAACACATACACTGCTGGGCCAAAAAAAACAAGAACTCCACCTAGATTTAAGTAAGCTTATCATAGAGTGATTCATATGTTATGTCTGGCAACAAGTTATTCAACCTCAACTGATGCAGCGAGAAGCTTCTCATGCTGGAAAACATGCCCTGCAGTGGTGGAATAATGTTCCTCAGTTTCAGACTGGTCAACAAGTTTGCCGAAACTGCTAAAACTAGGCTGAAGACCGTCCAATGCACTATTAAAACCTGGACAGATAGTCGTGAGCCTTGTTCAAGGAAGAAACGTAGTCAGGAAAAAAAAATCCTGATCCTTTCACCAATTGGTGAAATTAAATCACTGAAAAAGCTGTTCAGCCTTAAGAGAACCACTTATCAGTGAGGATAATTGGGGGGGAAACAAGCCTTCAATTCGCTAGGAAGAAGAAAGGTTGGACTTTGGATCAGTGGAAAAAGATTATGAGGTCTGATTAGTTCAGATTTTCCCTCTTACAGAGTGATGGGCTCATCCGGGTTAGTAAAGACGCGGATGAAATAAGGCACCCATCGTGCCTAGTGCCTACCATACTGAAGCAACCGCTCAAGGGGAGCTTGAGCGGTTGCTTCAGTAGAGCAGATCTAGATTGTTGCGAGATTGGTTAAGCTTATCGAAACATTATCAAAGCTTAAAGAAATATTTGAATCCATATATATATGGTCTGCTGTGAAACCTCTTATGAACATCTTATTCACATTTCTTTCTTTCTGATCCTCTGAAAGTTCACGCTTCAAAAGTAGTCCCTGAACCAGCGAGGTCAGAGCTGCTGCACTCAAACTCCGCAATGATCCTCGAAAGCAGAACAACACGGGCACAAAGAAAGCAAGTGAGCTCTGTTTTGTCAAGCAAAGAAAAAGCATTTTAATAGGAAATGAATATTTAATGTTGTTGACATTTAAAGCAGGAGACTCCCAGCAGTCTGTAAAGTAAAAGCTCCCAAGACAGCAGGATGGATTATGACCAAGCAAGAGAAATATCACTCAGCCTGTAAGTCATATTGTAATAAATATCATCATTTTTCAGTGCTGATGTGCGCCATCGTCAAAAATATCCACAAACAAAAACAACCAGCGGTTCTTTTTGTGCTTCGATAATGGACCTTTTGTCTTTCTGGCATTTTAAATCTACATTTTCTTTCTCTGCACGCCTTCTCTCCAACAACGCCGACGCAACACTTAAACTGAAATCGCAATCACTGTCGTTGTCCTAGGTTTATGTGATTTCACTTATCTGTTACTCTCAAGAAGTAAATAGAAACCTCAGTGGCAGGAGCTCTATATTTTTTAAGCTTTTCCATTGAAATATTATATCTCCATGGTCAGGCGTCACCGGGGCTAGGAAGTCCACGCAAGCACGGCTCGTTCATGCTATAATGGCTCGTGCTGAAAAGCAGTTCATGTGACACCGAAATCAGCGATTCCCATCATTCCCAAAGTTTCTCTTATTACTTGTGAAAAGCTGTTTGTGTGTGAAGGAGAAGGACAGATGGACAGGTGGAAGGACAACATGGGGAGATTAAGGCTCAGGGAGCATGTGCTTTATCCAGGGTCTCGGGAGACACTCCCAAAATATTCTGGTAACCAACACGGCTTATAAATATCATACAGAGCCACAGGCATAGCCCTATGGTGCATATATAACCACAATGGCTCTTTCCCCCTCTTTCTCTCTCTATTTCCCACACACACACACACACACACACACACAATGGCCACAAAAAATACACAAAGGAGGCTTTTCCCCCCCTTCCCCTGCTCCGCTCTGCCAGCACCGCTGTGTCCTATAAATAACCGTAACAATAACTTCCCAGAAAGGTTATGTTTAGCGTTTGGCATCTAAGGAGACCCCAGGGGCGCTGTGGGGCACCACCGGAGAGTGAAAGGTGGCGTGTGGATGGATGGAGGAATGTGTATAGAAGTGTGTGTGTGTGTGTGTGTGTGTGTGTGTGTGTGTGTGT
This sequence comes from Neolamprologus brichardi, assembly GCF_056152115.1. Classification (NCBI taxonomy): domain Eukaryota; kingdom Metazoa; phylum Chordata; class Actinopteri; order Cichliformes; family Cichlidae; genus Neolamprologus; species Neolamprologus brichardi. Next base: position 19,323,678 of record NC_142117.1, on the reverse strand, counting down.
GTGTGTGTGTGTGTGTGTGTGTGTGTGTGTGTGAAGAACAGAGTGATCGTAAGTGAAAGATTTGCCCTCTTAAATAAGGAAACAGCAGTGAAAGTTAGTCGCCAGTGACACTTCTCTGTAAATCAGCTCAACAGCTCCTTCTGTCCAAATCTACTCACCCCTGACAAACAAACACAAACACAATCGAGTTGGGGAGCATAGATACAGGATTAAACAAAGCTAAAGAGGGACGCAAACAACAACATAGTAATCATCCATTTATAGTCCTTAATTACCCCCTAAGTAGCTGTGGTTTGGTCCCCTGTTATGGTCCACAGAAGCACAGAAGCAACACACACACTGATAATTATGTTAAAATGTTGATGGATCGACTGAAGGCCCAGATGTGTCTCTCAGGGTCTGCGTCAGGTCTTTGCTGGAAACTGGTTTCTCCCCCCACCCAGCAACTTCAGCTGCAGCTCCTCCACACAAGAGCACAGCTGTCCCTGCATGACTGTCTCGCACAAATGAAACCTCATTTACAGTAATCAACTTAACAAATGCGGATCCTCTTTCTTTCTCACAAAAAGCTTCATGGAAACGGCTTCTTCATGAGACTGGCTGTTTTCACTCCGGTTAATATACGCATTTCCTCACACTCAGGTGCAATGCCGCTGAATTAACTGCACTCTTACAAGAGCTGTCGAGTGAACAACGCTGCTGACCACTTGACCCCGACGAGAAAGAGACGGGGAAACAACGAGCGTTTGTGCGCGACAGTCAAGTTAAATATGAAGGGAGCTTCCCTGAGGACAGGAATGTTTCTCTGTCCGGCGCTGGTCGCTTTTATTAGATCACACATGGACACATCAGAACACAGTGAAATAATGCTAGGAATGCCAGTTTCATTTTGCTAGCGGGGTTACCATAGTAACCCCAGCTGAGAGGCTGATTGGTCAACGGGGCAGGCACAGTAGAGCTGAAGTCAAGACGCTCTGGGCTCAGGCGGTGTCAACCTTAAAAACAGAAAGCTGAATCCAGGATTAACAGCTTTCAGTCACATGAAAAGGAAGAGATGTTGAACACCCTACGACTGCAACACGACTTGTTTTCATTCTTCAAGCCGAATATTAGAACATTCCTCACAGGCGCTTTTATTTAATGAAACTTCCAAAATAAGTTCTAAGATGAGTTCTAGCCATGTAAACACCGAGATCCGGGAACAAGACATCATTCCGAGATCCGAACAAAACAGCCAAATAGGACATCAAATAAGCAGTCAGCCTAATTATCAAAATCACTGGACTTTGAGTTCAAATTACAGGTGCGAATGTGAGCAAACCCAACATGCTGGTAATAACCCATCTTTTTACAGGAAAGCGCAACTAGACAATAACTGCAGTAAGTATGATGTTGACCGATTATGTTGTTTTTTCTCCCCCCTATGATTATTTCTCAGTGAAATGTGGCTCTGTAATATTAACGCTCCAGGGAGTAGTAATCTGAAATTACCTTAAAAGAGGCAGATGGAAGAAGGAAAGCTGCCATAGTCTAATGAGTGAGGATGACTCCTTTCTACTCTATTATCACAGCTACAGGACTTGATCCATCATTAAGGTCAGAGATGAAACCTGGTGTTTTTGGGGATTTTTCCCTTTTGCAGCTCATCCTCTGTAAACACTAGAGACAGCTGTGTGGTAAAGTCCCAGTGGATCAGCAGTTTCTTAAACACAGACCAGCACCTTTCTTACGTTTCACCATGTCTACATGCCTAAATCAGTTGCTACCGCATGATTGGTTGACTTAGAATTTGCAGCTGAACAGGTGTACCTAAAAAAGTGGTGAGGGAGTGTCTATATAATCAAAATGTATGGAAAATAAAAAAAAAACATACAATTCTTTTTTCTACTAACCCCAGACTGGCTGTCAGACTGTAGCAGCCACACTGAGTCTGTACAGTCTAATTTGGGCTTTAGCTACATCACACGTTGGACTCACAGCCTCTGGCTGTTTGTGACCAGTGATGCCAACTCTAGCCCTGACACCTGAACCACTCTGAAATTCATCAAGCACAGGTGCAATAAATACTGGATATGTAATAATGTCCTTGTCAGCACAGAGATGGGGGCTTTTTTTAAGCGCAGAGAGACCAAACATGGCACAATAACCACCACAGTGTTCTCAGCTTTTTCATCAGGGAAAGAGAAAACCACTCCTATTACTGCTGTTATCTCATAAAACCTGCAAAGCACAAGCTGCTTTCATATCAGATCATCTGAGAAGAATTAACATTTTAGAAAGAAAAACATCTTCGCTGTTAATAATAAATAGATTCCATGATGTATGACTCAAAATGCCACACACACACACTCCGCCTCCTGTGATCACATAAAGCTGGCATGTATGAATTGGAGTACAAGCTGCTGCTCAATTATCTAATTTAAAGTATAAAAATAATTACTCATATAATATATAGTACCTCCTAAATTACATATCCTTTATAAGCCTGAGTCACCTGCTTCCACTGATCTCAACAACGATGCAGCTTTAACTACAAGCTATGAATTTGTGTAATTTAATCACCCTAAACTGGGATCTGCTCAGAAAGACGTCACAGTCTGCTCATTTGGGATGAAATTCACAGCACTAACAGGTTAAATGCCCAATTTTTCTCCTCTCGTACGCATATTCAGTGTCAGACATTGTGCTCAGTTAACAGTCTGGATGAATGTGTGTGTTTTTGTGAGTACAATATGTTCTCTTGTGTCCCTCTGTGAGCTCTGGTGCCTGAATAATGTGTGGGTACAGGGGGTCCGTAAAGCAAGTTTTTCTTCACAGCTCAAGCAAACACTGCAGCTCAACATTAAAGCCGCGGCTCACACATCCGACTTTGCCCGATGCTGTTCTGTTTGACTTGAAGTTATTTCGTGGGGGATTTCTATGGATCCAAATATCAACACTATCCCGATAAGATGGATATTTCGTTTATAGCCTATAGTGCATTTAGACAATAAAGTTTAGCGATAGGCGAATTTACGAACCAGGTTTCCGCTTGTGCTGCTTAATTTTTTCCGATAGTATTTTTCTCGGTTGCTTAAAAGTGTTGCACTAAATGAGAAAAACAGAATGCCACACGGTGTTTCGCTGTTAGGAACATAACTCCCATTTCCCAATATATCTCTTTAATTTAAAGTGTCATTTTTAGCCAGAAAGGACTGAAGTACCCAATTACTCTAAGTACCACAATTGAGTTCAGTTTTGTGTTATTGGGAAATTGTAAGTTCGCTTTTCTTTCTCTCTGTGGCCTCTTTTTATCCAACAAGAAAGAGATTTGCACATGTTATTATGGGACACAGCTGTAAAGAGTGCAGCTGCATACAGCTTTTCACAAAAGATTGCACACTGCCCTACAAGGTTATGTGTTGGTCTGTTTACTTTTTTTGTCTGTCTCCTAGTACACAGAATGGCCCAAAACCATACAAAGGGATTAAAAGAGGTTCTTAGTTGCTTAGGTGGAAGCATAGATTATAAACATGTATATATATAAAAAAAAAATAGAAATAGCCACACTGGTGTTACCGGCTGATGTTTGAGGACCTGTTTTGAAGTCTGTGTTGTTGGGCATTTTTGTTTTTTTATGAGAGGGTGGACAGCTAAGTCATCATGCTGTTATGTAGTAGAAAAACACCAAAACTGGAGCACAGGCTTGTTGGCGCGAGCATTAGCTAAAAAATTTGATAACTGCGTCGAATGCTGCTATCAGCCATCACTTATCATTCAAAGTGAGGATGACCTTAACAGTGATAACGTTTAGCTTTGGTATATTTTTATGGGTGAGTTGTTGTGTTTTTATGGTTGTCGTGAAGCAGTTTGTATTTATTAGAGCCTGGCAGATACAGGATTTGTAAGACTCGTACTGATAGCAATATTTGGGGACTTGAAACTGATATCTCACTAAACATTTGTTATGTGTAGTTAACTGATTCCTTAGTAAAATACAATGAGAATGCGGTTTAAAAATATTCTCGTTTTATTGTTTGATCAGCTACTTTTTGTATTTGTTCCGTTCCAAATGCGTGTTGCTGATGAAAGATGGTGCAAAATGACCTCCGGTTGATAAACTATGCAACATCAACACCCATAACATGGCTGAAGGGGGTTTCTCTCGTCTCTCCTTTTTTAATTTTCATATATTGGCAGGTATAAATGCAATACCAATAAATCTATAAATATTGGCAAATAGATAACATCAGCAGGGCTGACATATTGGTCGGCCTCTATTATTTATCCACTAAAGTTAACTTTTGTAACTGGCTTTTGTAGCAAGTGTAGGTGGCTAGATTAGCTTTTTGGCCTAAATTAAAGAAGTCCATAAGCATTTTTATTTTATTAATTTGTTTATTCTAATGAATTGTACTTAAAAAACAACATTAGGACAACATTAGTGAATTTAGTTGAAATATATGTTAACATCATGTGTTCTGAGCTGAAGTTTGCTCATTGAAAGCATCGGAGTCAGCATTGCAGCTCCTTCCAGTTGCTCTCGTCACTTCTCATCACCCACTCCCAACCTCCCCCCTCCCGTCTACTGTATCCCCTGGCAACAGCCTGGCAAAAGCAGCAACAGGCGTCCTCTTAGGCCAAAGAGAAAACATCCTCATCGCCTATCATTTCCTTTAATCATTTATTTATACGCAGCTGTAAACATTAAGATGGATTTTCACATTGTTGAAGTAGCAGCTCTGAAAGCAAGGGACCTCCATCCTTCGCTTCTTTTACAGTGTTCTAGCTTTCTTTCTGTACAATTCTGGCATGCAGATAAAAAGCATAAATGTGCATCTCTATGGGCTTCTCTAATTGTCATTTGCAGGCCCAGACTGCTCTGACCTACTCTATAGTGATCAATAGTATATTCTTTCTCTCAGACACACGTATGAACTATTGATCCCCCTTCCTAGCTTCTCCATCCTCACCTCTTTAAATTCATTGCCTGCCCCAACTTTTCCTCTGTACCTCTTCCTGTAAATAGCTCCTCACCTTGGTCTCACCTCTCATTCGCACAGTGAATAAAACAGTTAGTGCAGAGGTGTGTATTTGGTGCTTGCACCATTTCGCACAAAATAAAATCTAAAGAAAATGAATAACTGGTGCGTTGGCATTTTTGATTTTTGAGCTAAGTTGTCAAGTATTTACTGATTTGGGGATTTATAATGTGAAAAACGATCTTCTTAAGTCGAGGAACTAATTGGCCGAGAGATTTTTGTAATTTGTAGATGATAGAATTTTAATTTTGCAAAACTTTTGGAGCCCTAACTTTTATTTGTGTCCTATATCAAAATATATCAGTTGCTCTAGCTTGTTTTGATCGGCCACCGATCCCACATGATGATGATGATGATGATGATGATGATGATGATGATGATGATGATGATGATGATGACAGCTAAAGGTTAACCAAAAATCCAATTGCTGTCTCACGGCCGAATTATCATAAATAGATAAAACATGCACAATGCTTCAGGATGTTTCATAGACATGAAATCTATGTAGTATTGTTACTTAAAACCATGATCTATCTCCCATGTAAATGATACTGATAGTTACAGAAACAAAACACCACCTGAACATGACTTTAGGTCCATTTTCTGGAGTTTGTATAAAAATTATTTATTTGTAGTTTTGTAACTGTGCGGATAGCTTCTGTACTGATGGCATTATCAGAGCTATCATATAAAAGTTTTCAAATACCCTAAAGACGCACAAAACATAAACTGATTCTGGTTGAGAATTTTTAATTATTAGTTTTTAAATAAATGTTTTTTTATTTTCACAAATAATTCAGTGATTTGTTTGCTTGAAATGTAATTTCTAAAGAATTTCTAAAGAAAGGTGCGATATTAGGTACTTGGGTACATTATGTAACATACATTAAGTGGGGGCTTGTCCGGGATTTGGACTCAGTACTTTGAACTATTTTAGTATTTATTAATTTTACTCTTCAGTAATATTTTACAGACAAAAAGATGAATAAATTGATCTAATAAATATTAAAATGATCTTCATTACTACTCTATTTACTAATTTTTAGTAATTTTTAGAAATGATATGAGTCTTTGTAAACGGTTAGCTGGAATCCTCTAAAAACGTCCATAAGAAGCACGGTCCTTATTCCCAAATCAGAAAAAAAGGTTCAATATTTATTAGGATGTAGATGTAGGATGTAGGACTCAAGCAGGCTTAGTTTATACATAACATACTAACACACTTCAGTAGCTAGTTCATATCAACAGGCTGGGTAATAAGGTTAGCGGCTCTACAGTTTACGTGTTCACACATGTTTGTTTGTTGGTTCTGTCCCCAGTCAAGCATACATAAGTCGACTACAATAGGATGAGATTTGCATGCAAAAAGACAACTTTGCAGAGGATGCTTCAAAATAACCTAATCAGCTGTAAGCAAATGTCATTAAAAGAGTGGATGGTGAGATTCATAAAAGGGCACAGATAGACGAACAGTGAGACTTCAGTGAGTGGTCCGAGTGTCTCTGACAGTAGGTGTTAGAGCTAATCGTGTGATTCACTCAGCTCTAATTGTATTATAGACATGCAACACAGAGAGACAGAGGGGGATCTGAAAAAAGACATTATCCAGTGGAGACAGATAAAATAAAACTAGGAATGAGCTATAAAATGAAAGAAATGCAGGGAAATTAGGACAAGACAAACAGGATTTGAGGCGGCCAAAAGGGGAGAAGGGAGAGAAAGGGAATTTTAAAAAGCTGATATAAAACAGGTTGGACAGAGTGGAAAACTAAACCGAGCTGGATCAGCCAATGATAACTTTTAATATGCAGAGAAGGGCAACACACACCTTTATGTGCTACAAATAAACAAAAACCACTGATCTACCTCTCCATTGGGGCTTCCAGCATTAAGTCCATTTCCATTCAGATTCCCACTGGAGTTACTATTGCCGTTGTTGTTTCTGAACTGATCCACTGCATCTCTGTAGCCAGCTTCTCCTCCTCCATCTCTCTCTCCTCCTCCTTCATCTCCTGTATTCTCTCCATTCTCATTCATTTCCTCCAAAGCGATGCTGAACTGCGCTAGGGTTCGAACCATCTGAAGCATACGGAACGGTCCGTGTGCCCGAACGCACACTCACTTTGGCACATAAGACACTCCCGCGAGGCAGCCCGTGAAGGTTTCTACCCGTTTGTTTACTCACACAAACTCGGTCTTCATCTCTGCCAGATAAAGAAAAGCAGACACACCTGACGGTCGAAGGATTCCCCCCACCTTTCTCTCTTACCACGTTAAATAAAGCATGTTTCCTGCAGCTGTTTTCTTGCAGCCTGCCTGCTCTCCCATAAATGTAATCTCGTGTCTTCGGTTTGCGCCCGCTCTAGAGCAGGTAGGCTCAGCTGCGCAGCTCGTCAAAGTGAAAGGCAAGGGAGTGCACTTCAGCATGTATGCATGGGTGTCTGATCTGTTTCTGCTGCACGGATGATGTAAGCAAGACCTGAGTGCATGTCGTGGTGTGTCTGTGTGCGGCACAGGGGAGAGATAGAAAGTGCGTGTGTGCGCACGTCTGCGTGTGTGGATGTGTTCGAGTGTGTCCTGGCCCTCCCCCTGGGTGTGTATAATAAGAGACAGCAGGCAGGGCAGACGCTCACAGCGCTTAGCTCCTCTTCACACCAGCCAGGCTCGACCAATCCCCCCCACAAATACTCGATTGAAGTATCTTAGGATGAGCAGCGTGGCGTTTAAAATCCATCCACCTCCTCTCTAACTTATCACATAAAGCCTTCGCCATGAGGAAGGTCTTTTGAGCGTCAAAGAGAAGTCACTACAAAGTTCCCCTCCTGCCATTAAAGTGAGAAACACAGATTTGAAAAGGGAAAGCCGTTTCTGCTTCGTCTGTTTCTACACGGTCAGGCTGAGCAGAGCAGTGAATAGCAGCAGCAGCAGCCCACACATAACCATGACAACAGTGAGCAAAGGTGTCCTTTTAAAATGACTGTACCTGAGTTTTGTTGTTTTTTCCTTCCAACTATGACCACTTAAACTGCTTACCATTTTTGTACAAGCAAACTTCAGTTTTAACTCTAAAAACATGAAGGCTGTTTTCAAAAATCTCCCAATTTGTCTTTGATTAATTGATCACATTACTGCAAAGTCTATAAAATGTAAGAATATTGCAAGTTTTTCTGTGTGGAGTTTATATGTTCTCCTTATGCTTGTAAAGCTCTGGTGTCCTCCAACAATCCAATGACATGCATGTTTTGTTGAGCAGAGATTTTAACTTGGTCATAGGTCTGAATTTGACCGTGATGCGTGTCTGACTCTCTGTGTATTAGCCCTGTAATGGGCTGGTGACCTAACTGGGGCAGGGTCTCCCATCACCCCAAACTAGACTAGTACTGGACTTCCCTTTAGGATTGTGGAGACGCAGAGCAACACACGAGAGTTAGCTCATCAGAAAAAGAATGAGCTGTACCAGAGGATGGACATGTTCATGTTTTGGACAGAGAAGACAGATGGTTTGAGGGTGAGGAGTACAGGAGGCCATCTCCCTCATTCCTGGTTATTGGTATAACCTGGAATCCTATCAGAGAGTTATTTGACTGAGTGTTTAATGCCCATATTTCTTAAATTTGTCCAGTTTTAATGTCCTTGAAAACATCAGTGAGGAAAGTTTTCGAATCATCCGACACAATAAAACATATCTACAAGAACTTAACAAACATGAAGTGCACATTTTAATATTTCTAATTCATGGTAATGGACGGACGGACAGACAGAAGCTAATGGTAAACACAGAGCGTAATGTAACAAGGTAAACTGGGGTCATACACTGTTAAATTTCAGTATGAGGCGACTTTTAGTCTCTTTTTTTTAGACACAAATAACCTCAAACAGACTTTAGGCTCTTTCTCTCCAACAGAGATCAGACAAAAGGTCACCAAAAAGACATTTAAAGGTTAAGCCCGTGGCTTGGAAATTGTCTTTTAATCCTTGTTGCTATAGGAACAATAAGTCACTTATGAAAGTGTAGTGACAGGGATCAGATTTCAGGGATGTCTGAAGTGTAGCAGATATTTTTTAATATTCAATTCAATTCATGTTTTGCCTCAGGGTTTCTGTTTCTTTTCCAGCAAAATACCTTTAATGCCAAACAAAGAGCATCATAAACACTTACAAAAGCACTCGCTCCTTCCTCAGAGCTCCAGTGCTTTCTATATTTTTACTTTTTTCCTTTACATATGCCTCTCTGTGTTCTTTGGTATGCTAACATCAACACCATTTGTCTTTGCTGGAAATCGCCCTCTTTCAACAGTCAGCATTCAGTCTGACTTATAACTGTGACGTTATTACCTTTAATGGTACCCCACAATAAAAGAATAAGGCCAGGGTATCTGCACTGAATATACTGCTTTAGTATAAGACTCAGTAACTCAGTCCAAAAACTGATATTTTTAAGTATATTAATGGTTAAAAATACAGCTCTCGCTCAAGTTTAGACCTAACGTGAAGCAGTCAAACATTACATCAGTTAAATGTAGAGATAAGCAAAAAAAACCAAATAAATAAAATAATGACATTAGCCACTGTAGCTTGTAGTTTCAAAGCCTCGAGGTTAGCATTATAGCAGGCACAGTTTTCATGAGCCAGAAGTGAACAATGGACATCCAGAGACATGGTGGGTGAAGGGCAAGACACTGATAATTCATACGGTCTGCAGCACATTAGGGCACATGTTATACAGGATTTATGCTTCTGCATAAAAACACCATAACCTGATATGCAGCTCCCAGAGATCTAACTCGGCCCATTATCAGATGACTGGCTGGTTCAATACTGTCATTTGCTCCTGCACATTTTAGTTTACTTCTACTTCTACGGTCACATTTAGCGTAAAACACAAAACAAAACTGCATATTTTTGAGGGAGTGATTGATCCACCCAGCCCAGGTACGAAGTCTGGCTTAAAAAACATCAAGGTGGCGATCACCAAAATACTTAAGTTGAAGTTGCAGGGCATTTGCCATGAGCGGTAAAATTAGCTAAAGCCTAAAAGACCAAAACCATTTTTCACTGAACTAACAGCATGTCCCGGTAAAGGTGTCACGTGTGGTTCACTGATGTGTGTTTAACACCTTATCTTTTGAGCTGCGAGAGTGCACACATGTCACAATCCTCACCTGAACCAGTTACATCAGCATCTTGTGTGGCATCTTGTTTCCATAGCAACCCCAGTGTGCTGACATCCTCTGGCTTCCTGTTTAGCTCAGGACTAACGCACTTGCTAGGTTCAGGTGCATGATGGATGCGTGCACATGTACAATCAGCGGGCCGTCTGACACAGGAGCGTTTTCCTGAATGAGTTAGCGGCTCATAGCAGGCTGACCCAGATTTCCTACCCGTGTGTGTTCACAGCCATACAAACTAGACTGCACGGTCGGATTAAGATCACTGCGTCCTTTAGAGGAAGAATTACACAGTTGTGACTATATTCGGGTGCTGATTGTCAGAAAAGATGAAAAAATGGACTGAACAAATGACTCTCACTCACTCTCACAACCTTTTTGCAGTTTTCAACTCACAGACGCAGGCAGTAATCAGCTGATACATAAAACAACAACAAAAGCTGCATTAAAAATTACACACCACAGCTCCATCCCAGACACACATGTGGGTAATCACAAGTGGGATGCATTTGCAGCTGTGGTTCAAACCTCATACTTCCTCCACGCCCTGCAAAGAAATGCGTGCGTGGTTTAATACTTTGCTCAACGGCTCTGCCTGTCTGCCTGCATCAGTGAGTGACACAAAGTGCTGCTAAATGACAGCTCATGTGACATCTGTATTGCAACCTCTGAGCCAACATCACCCCACAAAACTGAGTCAGCCTGGAGGCAGCCCATAGATAAACATGTAGGAGGACTGATGACACCTGTCACCCAGGTCCCCAGGTGTGTGAGTTAGAGACAAAGAGAGTGAGAGTGAGGTGGACGCATGACTGGCCAAACAGATCAAAACAGATTTGTCATCACACACCTGTACAGGGACACACCCCCTGCCATCTGAGCCTCTGTTTATGTGTTTCTGTGTGTCTTGCTGCTGGGAGTGTAGCTCTGTTAACCTCCCTGTGCCAATGCTGGGTAACAAGATAACAGCAAGCTATTCCAGGGAGAAGAACACTGGCATTGCTAGCTAACACGTGGGAGCTCTAGTCAGGAAACTTTAATGACTCCTCAGTCTTCTTTTCACATTTCTGTTTCCAGATACATCTTTCCATCTCGTCCACTCTCCATCTGTGTGTGTACAGATATATATATACGAGCTGGATGAATCTGTGGCCACAACCTCCTGCAGACACCGATAACTGTAACCAGCTGTATTTATGAAAACAAAAACACACACAGAGCAACGGCTGAAGAAGAGGAGAGCACATTTTAGTGTACACACATGCATAAACAGAACCCACAAGGGGGCAGTAGTAATAACGAAACCAATCATTTCAGGGTGTAAGTGTTTTTTACTCTCATCCTGCCACTGGCACAAGATAAAAACCACTGTAAAGACACAACAGGACTAATGTAACCCACTTATCCAAAGATGGGCTCCTGCAAAATACTCTATAAATAAAGAATATTCTGTCCTCTCGTTTTCCCCCAGGTAGTTGATACTTGTCTTCGGGTCAAAAATGAGAGTCTTTGAAAGTTTAATAAGGAAAGTAAACAGCATCTGGTATCACACCAGAGCCGTGTCGAGGATGTTGTTGTTGAGGCCTTAGTGAGCATGTGTGTGAGGGAGAGAGAGAGATCACATGTAACAAGATCTACTTGCTCTCCAAATAAGCCCCTATGGGTCTGCGCGTGTGCGCGTGTGTGTGAGAGAGAGACAGAAAAAGAGGAGTGAAACAGAGAGAGTGTGTGGTGAAAAGAGCCTTTGTCCCCAAGAGGTGAGGCTGAGGCAAGGACACAACTGACGACTGAGCTAATACACGTGTGCAACACAACATGCACATACTGATTTAAAGCTAAGGTAGCTAAGGGCACGCAATCATGGAAACCTAAATAAATAATATAGTCATGGTATTTAGATGAAGCAACAAAATCAAAACTTGTGGATTCAGAGCCTCAGTTAAAGCCAAATATTGAATCTTATAGGTTATAGAATGCTCCTGTAGTTTAACTGTGCATCCAAAGCATTTTATTCTACATCTTTATGCGTGGTCTAACTATCATGCACACATTCACACTCAAGCAGAAGCATCAAGGGGAATTTGGGGTTCAGCACCTTGCTCAACGATGCTTCAAAGTGCTGACTGGGAGAATTGAATTCTACCACGGAAATATTGATTGATGAGCCACCGACCCTTCGGCGCAGCAGCTATGTACATCTTAATATTACGATCAAAATCAAAAGAAACCTAAAGCTTATATCGATCACCAATTTTGGTATGAGAATTCACTCTTCATCAAATACACTGCATTTGAGTGTATTTTTAGAAATTAATTGATCACATTATCTACCCCAATAAAGTATTTTAAATGACCTCCTAACAGTAAATTGACCATTTAGCAGTGATTGCTGTATAGTAGGATTAAAGTGTGGAATGTGAACTGAACAGAAAAAACAAAACAAAAACGGGGACCTTGCAAAGATGTCATAAAAATCATGTAGATTCATGCATGTGTTAGTTAGCGCACGTTCTTCACAGGAACTTTATCAGCCGACACACCCGAGTTCAACCAGACAGCATTACAGTGACACACGCAGCTTTTGATCAACTCTTCATCCAAGTCCTTGATTTCCAGTTTCACCGCAGCCTTTTAATCTGACATCCCCTCCACTTCCTGTCCAGCAACCTACCCCACAAATCACTGGGCTGTGACAGATAGCCATCAGCCACAGAGACTAGCCTTAACCCTAACACCGCTCCGGAAATACCTTGTCTGTCTCTGTCTCCCACCCAGTTTGTCCTTTCTGACACCCTGCGCCACCTCTCTTTCGCTGAGCTAATCCCTAGATTTCATCTCACGCCGCCTCTCTCAGTAAGCATGAAAAATAAAAGGTCCCTCCTGCGTCTTTGTTAAGGAACTGCATTATTTGTAAAGTTACCAGTAACATAAGGATGACGAAGAGACCGTCAGCTGGATTTCCCAGGAAGCCATCTCTCAAAAGGCATGCAGAGAAAATGTTGGCACTTAAGCAGCACTTATACATGTTCTCACACAGTGACTCCCAAGCCTGGCGGTATGTAAAATCGTGTTGAGACCGAGAGGAGAGGAAAAGAAGGGATGAGGAACGAGGAATAAGCTAGAGAGCATTTCTTTCAGCAGATTCTGCACTGTTAGAAAACTGCAGCTTATCCCATACTAAACGCCACACTGTGGATTAAGTACGTCTCTCTTTTCCACTTTATTCACTTCACTTTTCCCCCTTTCTTTCTCACCCTTTCTAGTCCCTCTTCCTCCGCCCTTATCCGTCTTTCCTCAACATTCCTGCCCCCTCACAGACTACAATCCCCACATGTGTGTCTTTTCTGTGTGTGTACAATAACTGCTAAAACAAATTTATTGTTTTTTACATCTATAGGTAGTCTAACCCTTTCAGAGAAAAGGCTAGAGTCATGAAAACGCAAACACATTTAAAAAATTGGAATAATTGATGAGTGTGGATACATTTTGCCGTCTTTGTACGCACGTGGGCACGTGGACAGGATAGAGAGTGCCATGAGCTTGAAATCTTTCCACATTTTCACCTACATTTCCATTTCAAATTCCTTTTGTCACACTGTCATGAGCCTCACATCACTTGTTTCCATAGCCTGTCTGAATTGGAGCTCACTCATCAATTCTGTGCTTCACTCTCACTCTGTGATAAATCTGTACACCTTTAAGCTGTGCAGCACAGCACGCACCCATGAACAGCTTCACCCACTTTGTGGGAAAGTGAAATGAGTGAAGGGACTCACGTCTTCAGGATTAGGCAGCAAACCCAGTACTTCAGTATAACTGCTATTCTTAAGCACCAGAGGAGGAAATGCTCAGTGATGAATGGTTGAGAACATCTAAAGGCCTTTGGAGGCAGGAACGTTGTGAGTTTCTGCCTCTTTTCAGTTCAGTTAAAGAGTCACCGCCCATGTCAATGCGCCACAGAGCCACAGATTTTCACTGCTCGGCTGCTGCTGGAGTTTGACCATGTGAAACTTTTGTTACTACTGTTGCACACAATCAGCAGCTGTGGTTGCCACTTTTCCCTCTGAAAGAGCTTTCAGGATCAGTGACAACTGGCAGTACAACCAAAAGGCTGCAGAGGAACTCTTTTGAGACCCTTTCAGTTTGGGCAGGAAGGCAGGTGAGCCTGGGAGAGGGAAAAAGATGGAGCAAGAGAAAAGCAGAGAGATCGAGCTCTGCTATTGGCTGCTCAGTTGCTATGTTACACTGGTTGCTACAGAAACATCTGAATGCAAGAGAAAGCATGAATGAAAAACCAGGCTGCACACAGAACCTCATAATTAGCACCTACACACAAGCATTAACACTGCAGTGTTACACAACAGAGGAGATGCAGTTGCGTCACAAGTCACCTAGCAACAACATCTGGCAGCAACATGGAGGCCAGGCTGGTTATCTGGCTGTGACCCACTAAAAATAAATAAATAAATGGTTACAGCAAAAGATATTTAAAAAGTAAAAACTGTGGAGGAACTGTGGAGGATGGAGGTCAAGAGAAAATAAGGTTAGGAGGTTATGAAACTAAGTTATCATCATGGTTTGCATTGAAAACACGCAAAAGTGGGAAGAGGGGGAGTACAACCGAAGACTGGAACCAAGTTGCAGTATCACACTGTCAGAACAGTTTTCTCCATAGTATTTGTGTTGACTCTACATAGTCCAGCTGTAGTCTGCACGGCAAAATATCCTTAGCAAAGATACTGAACCTCGTGCTTAGGCTGATATACAAGCACCGTATGAATGTGTGTGATTGGGTGAATGTGTTGTAAGAGAGCAAGCACTATGTGTATACCATGAGGTATTAAAGATACATATTCCCCAAGCAGCTGGCAAGTGGTTGCTGAATGCTGCTGCTAACCGCTTGGTGAAATTGGTCGTAGGTACGAGGTATACAGCGCTGCACCTAAAGTTTAGTTGGGATTGCTTTGCTCATTTGTGTGTCAACCATAAGTTTCATGGAATATGCCAACTTGTCTTCAAACATCTGCCAACTACGCACGGAGTGTTAGTGAATCTTGAAAAAGTTCAGTGCAAGCCAGAAACATACCAGCAGCAGCGGTACGGAGCACATTTTATGAGGCGAGTGTTTGCAGACAACTCACCACTTTTTAAAAAAAAAAAAATCAAACTACAAGTGCTCACGAAAATCTGCTAACAACCGATGGAATCTCAAGCTGGTTTTTGGTTAGCACCGTTTACATCTTTGCCAGCGATTTGACCTAGTGACAGCCAGCAAACCCTCATCCACCAATTATTATTAATACTACCATTAACAGTACAGTAAGTTTTTCTAGTGACTCAAATTCAACCATTAGTTATTTGGTGGTTAATGAGCTGATTTTTAAGGAAACACAGCTCAGAAGCATGGGTGTCAGACTATAATGGCTTCCCTTTCTGCCATTTCTTTCATGGCAACAAATGTGTCACTTGTTAAATAAGCATATAAGTTTAGCACTGAAAGAGTGATGTCAAACATAAAAGCTGCTTCGTGCTCGTCGTCCGTGTGAACAGAGGAGGACCTGACGGAGGACCACCCTCCCACGAGTTATCCTCCCAGTGGGACAGAGCTAAAAAAGGGAATCATTTTCTTTATCTCAACTACAGGCACGCACACACACACACTCACACACACACACACACACACACACACACACATACACACACTCTGATACCGGATACTCCCAGGAAAGTAGATCCGTTTATAACTGCTCACATGAAACAGTCGCATTCCTCTGCAGTACTTAATACGCACGCACACACACACACACACACACACACACACACACAAACACACAAACACACACACACAGAAGCCACGGGGGGTGCTCCATGTCATCTTTACCGTACACATTAACCGCTGCTCTGTCGAAATATTCACCATCAGTGTCAAACTCGACTTTGCCGTTCCTCGCAAAACACACAGGAGGTCCAAAAGTACAAACTCTCCTTTTTTAAATAAGATTCTGAACAAGAACAAGGTTCTGCTAACAAAACAACATGACGGATCAATAACGCAAAGAACAACAAGCTTTGTAAGAGGCGCTTTAGATGAAAACAAGACATGGATCCAACTATGCAGCCCAAGTATTTTCCAAAATATCTCATCTTGTCAAATATTGATATCAGCTGCTAAAAGCCAAGCCGCTGAAAAGATGTTATGAAGATCAAAGTTTTGCACCAGTGCTATATCAACACAAAACTCATTTTATTTTTGGTAGTAGTTCTCATTTGTTTGCTTAGAAAACTGACTTATTTCCTAATGGTCCTACACTCTGTTTGAACAGTGCTAATATCACTGGCCTATTTGAACAGTGGCTTGTGAGCAGTGGGGCATTTAGTTAATGTGTACTCCTGAGTAAAGCCAAGGAGGAAAGAAAATGTTTAAATGATACAGAGAGAGCTTTCCAAAAAAACTGGGCGTGTACCGTCTTCCTAGAGAAAGAGACAGACAGTTTCTGACTTGGAAGGAGGACAAAGTATGAGATTGTAAAGAGTGGGGATAGGACAGCGACTTGGGTGAAAATGACAGCATAAATATAGAGAAGGGGGGAGAGAGCTGCCAACGAACTTGCAGGAAAGGAAGAAAAAAAATGGAGAGAAAAAAAGGGCAGAGAAGAAAAGAGGACCCCCTGTTTCAACCCTGCCTGATTCCCTCTTGCTCTCTCCTTATATGGCAGTGCTGCGTGTGTGTATGTCAGTGTGTGTGTGTGTGTGTGTTTGTGTTTGTGATACGGGCTCAGTCCCAGTGTTGCTCTGAGAGGGAGCGATTAGATCAGCAAACGCATGCTGACTACAATCCAAGTGAAGGTTTCTTTCCTAACCACTCTCCAAAAGTACTCACCCCATCACCCACTTTACTGCACTGAATTCTTGATTAAAAAAAACAAAAAACAAAAAACTTTTACATTAAAATTCAACTCAAAGATCAAACGCACTCTTTGAAAAGGTCAACCAAGGCAAAAGCCAACAAAATGAGTTTAGGTTTCGACTTGTGAAGCAACACAGGAGAAGTTTAATTTGGAGCAAATAAAGCAGACAAGGGGGAAAGAGGGGGTGCGGGACAAAAGATTACATCACAATCAGCCTGTTTGAGGGTACAACCCCCTCATAAGGCACAAAAATAAACCCTGGGATCTCTGCCTCAGAATGGAAGGAATCATAAGAAGCCACAATCCTCTCATTCTTTCTTTTTCCACTCTTTTATTTTCATTTCATGTTCCCCTCCCTCCGTTCTGCTTCCCAGAATGTTTTAGCTTGAGCCCAAAAGACTGGAATGCAGGAATCCAGGTAGCACGTCTGGATAAACACACACACACACACACACACACACAGACACACAAACAATGCATCCATCCGCACACTGGCTACTGTACGAGGAGGAATGCGCTTCACGTGTAAAAATACACCTCAGCGCAGAAATAAACCTTCAGTAAAATGGCTTTTATAACTTTTGGGACCAAAATATGTTCCACAAGTGGAACCAACCAGGAGCCTACAGCTGGAAATGTGCTGTTACACTTTGTAACTCGTGCCACATTCCTTAATCTCCCCGTCAGTACAAATAAAAAAATATGAGTATCATAACATGATGCCAAAGCTTCTACGCTTTGTCATGGAAGCCACATGTACAAAAAAGGACAATCCTGTTTTACAGTCACAATTACTTAACTGTAAAAGCTCATTTGCACTTGTTTAGCGCTTCTAGAAGGTGAGCAATCGTGAGCAAAAGAGGTTTAACTCTTTGTCTGGTTTCATCAGTTTGCTGCCAGTATGGAGATGACAGAAAACAGCATTCAAACTGTTGAAGAGAAGAACACACTGCTTTAGTGAAGTTTGCTTTAAAGATGTTGACAAGACAAAAGCAGCAGCATTACTTTGTGCAAATACATTCATCGTCTGCTTTGTTAGATATACAAGTTCAATGCTCATTAATGCAAATATCTATCAATGACATGAGAGCAACTCATGTAAACGTGGCCAACAGCCTGCCAAAATTCAAACAGAGCACCAAAAATGGGGAAGAAAGATTTAAGTGACTTTGAACATGGCACGGTCGGCTGGTCTGAGTGTTTCAGAAGCTGCTGATCTACTGGGATTTTCCCACACAGCCATCTCTAGATTTTACAGAGAATGGGCAAAAAAAAAAGAAAAGAAAATATCCAGTGATGAGGAATTCTCTGGGCAAAAATGCCTTGATGTAAAAGGTCGACTGTTTCAATCTGATAATAACAGGCACTCAAATAACCACTTGTTACAACCAAGGTGTGCAGAAGAGCATCTCTGAAGATACAGCACATTAAACCTTGAAGCAGATGGGCTACAGCAGCAGAACACCAAGGCTACAATTCACACAGGCTCAACAAACAACATAAGACTGTCAGCTACGCCAAATTTCCAAAGCAAAGCCCTATATACCACTAAAAGACCTCAAAAAACTTATTCATGCTTTCATTACCTCTAGACTGGACTGTTGCAACTCTCTTTACTTGGGCCTCCAACACTCTCTCCTTCAGCGTCTGCAGTTAGTTCAAAATGCGGCTGCACGCCTCTTAACTGGTACTAGAAGGTTTGACCACATCACTCCAGTTCTAGCTAACTTACACTGTTAAATACCGTACTGATTTTAAAATTCTTTTGACTAATTTTAAAATTGTAAATAACCTGGCACCTAGCTACCTAACTGATCTCCTCCACTTGTACAACCCCAAGAGAGCACTAAGATCTTCCAGTGCAACCAAACCAAGGTCTCGGTTAAAGACCAGAGGTGATCGAGTCTTTGCTACTGCTGCGCTTAGACTCTGCAATAATCTCCCAGCTGATATTCGCACGTCTGAGTCTATCCAACCGTTCAAATCCCACCTAAAAACTCACTTGTTTACTTTGGCTTTTGAATCCAACTAGTTTGACTTTCATCCAGTTTGCTGTGCGCTGTGCAAATGTGTTGTTTGTTGCCTGTTTGCTTGTTATGCTCTGTCCCGAATTTTCTCTGTCTTGTGGTAGACTGCGAAGCACTTTGATGAACATTGGTATTTTAAAATGTGCTATAGAAATAAACTTTGATTTGATTTGATAAGACTGGAAAAACATGGCCTGGTCTAAAAGTGTTGAGTCCTGCTGCCACAAGATGTGGTTATAATTTTGTGTAAACAACATGGAAGCACGGATCCATCCTGCCTTTTAGTAACGGTTCAGGCTGGTGGTGGTGTAATTGTTTTAAGTGCATCGTTTACCTGAGTGTAGTTACTGACCATCCCAGTATGATCAGCATACCCATATTCTGATGGTTGCTTCCAGAAGGACAGGGCACCGTGTCACAAAGCTCAAATGATCTCATAAGGGTTTCTCAAACATGACAGTAAGTTCACTATTCCAGTGGCCTCCACTGTCACCAGATCTCAGTCCAAGAGAGCACCTTTGGGGTGTGGAGGAACAGCAGATTCTCATCACTGATGTGCAGCCGACAAATCTGCAGCGACTGTGTGATGCTATCATAACAATAAGGACTAAAATCTCTGATTAATGTTTGTTGAATCTACAATACAAAGAATTAAAGCAGTTCTGAAGGTAAAAAAGGGGGATCCAACCTGGTACTAACAAGGTAGAGTATATTTCCAACAGCATGGAATCTATCTGATCAGTCAGCCAGATTACAGCAATGAATCAGGCACTCCAACCCTCAGTTTAACCTAATACTAAAGTCGGTGTATTTAAATGTATGTAACAATGCAACAACAATACCTATATATTAATATCTAACATTGGGAGCACCTTTAAGTTGGAAGGAATGAAGCAGAAAGGTCAATGTGAGACTCTTCTGTGATCGGTGCCTCTAAGTGGAAAATGTTCACCACCTATCAGTAAAATATCAACACTGAACACAAGAGGAGAGCGCAGAAAGGAAAGGAATCAAAAGGAGCTCTACAGTGAAGCTGAACAATGATTCCCTTTTCCCCTTTTTCTCATCATTTCTTCCTTCTCCCTTTCATCTTGGAATTGCTCTTTCCATCCCCATCATATCGCTCCTGTCTCGCATGGAGGGGGAGAGATAGTGAGAGGGACAGAAGGGAGGAAAGAGAAGTTTGTTTTTCCACAAGAGGACAACATTCCCAGGCCTGTACCATTTCTCTTCCTATTAATAGAGCACACACACACACACACACACACGTTATCTAAACACCAGCTCCTACATCACTGTAGCTACTGCGGAAAACAGAAGCAAAATCCAATATTACTTTATGTTGTAGTGTTACAGTGTAGTCAAATATAGTTACGTTTATCTTATGATCCACCACCGGCGTGATACAGAGACAGAGACAGACGAAGGCAGCGCGCCGACAGGAGTTTAAGATCAATTATCGCTGTGCCTCGCCCATTTTCTTGTCTTGTACTCCCTAATAAAGCAGTCACTCAGCCTCAGGCCTGACATCTGATTTATTTTGTGCATTCGGCTCACTCATATCATACCGTTAACTCTGACAGTGAATTCAAACAATTTCCACACTCGCCTGAATCCAAAGTTAACATGACACCACAAAAAAAAGAAAGGGAAAACAACAACAACAATGGGTCAGTCACGCCTCCACCAGGACCCAGCTCCTCCACATACCCCAAAACTGTCTTACTTATTACCAGAGGAGCAGCCTACCGTAAACAAGATAAGAGGTTGTCATGTACGTAGCTGTTAGGCCTCTGTGGTGCAGAGGTTAAAAGGTCTGGTGTCGACCCCGGAGGCTGCTCAGCTCCAGAGGTGAATGACGGGGGAGGCTACAGCTCGGCGCCAGTTTTGTGGAGAGTCTCTACACAACAGAGATCAAACTTTACAAATGAATTTACACATGGATTTGTGTTCAGCTCCAGCAAGAGATGATGCTGTTTAATATGATGTCATTGACTTGTGCACATCCTGTTCATGTTGTGTCCCGGTCACTCTGTGATGTGCCGAGTACCAAGAGATCCCAAAGGGAACGGCCTGAGCTTTTTTTGTTGGTTAGATTTTGTTTGCTTTTGTTTGTGTGTGAGTTTTGCCACTAAGGCTTCCCTTATGCTCGCAGGATCGGGTGTGGTGCTCTCAAATAGTGACTCCGCCAATGATGAAGGTGCGAATATCCACTGTGGTATTCTCCTAAGTGGTAGGTGTCCCCACTCAGATAAAGCCTTCACCTCAGCGCTGGTAAAGGTTCATCAGTAGCCGAAACCAGAAGCAAAGAAATCAAAGTTCTTTTTTTCCTGAAAGTATAATTTTTCCAAACTATACCAACATCTCCCTCACTCTGAGCTTCTGCACTGATTCATCATTGAAAAGTGACCCAATTATACAACAGTGCTGCTTCTTAATTAAGGTAAAACTGAGGTTATCGTATTCGGCCCCAAAGATATGATAACTGTGGTGTCTAAGCAGATACTTACTCTGGATGGCATTGCCTTGGCTTCCCGTAACAACACTGTGAGGAATCTCGGAGTGGATTTTTGGCCAGGATATGTCCTTTGACACACATATTAAAAGTAAAATGGGAGGCAGAGCCTTCAGCTTTCTTCTGTAGAACCAGCTCCCAGTTTGGATTCAGGAGACAGACACCATCTCTACTTTTAAGATTAGACTTGAAAGCATATAGTTAAGGCCCAAACAGGTGGCCCGGAGACCTCCCTTAGTTACACTAAATGTTTTGTCTTCAGTCACCTTATTTCACTCACTATATGTTTATACACTGCTCTGCTTTTAATCATTAGATATTCACACTGTTTGGCTCTCTTTCACAGCATGTCCCCCTCACCACCACCATCACCAGTTGTGGCAGATGGCTTTCCCTCCCGAGACTGGTTCAATTGGAGGTTTCTTCCTGTTAACAAAGGGAGTTTTTCCTTCCTACTTTTGCGAAGTGCTTACTCACAGGGGGGCGTATGATTGATGCCGTTATCTCTATATTATTTTAGTGTTTTTGCTTATAATAAAGAGCGCCTTGAGGCAACTGTTGTTGCAATTTAGCATCATTTAAATATACGTGTGTAGGTTTTTAGTCATGGCAGTCTGAGGGGCTTGAAAAGAAAGTGACTGGACTTTTTTTTACCTCTTGGATGTTTTACCTCTCATCCAAGAAGCTTCTTCAGGTCTAAAACCAAACAGTGGAGAGTGATAAGGTGAGGCAAGGTCTCGCAATGGTTTGACTCAAAAACCTCTGGTAATAATGACCCACGCCTTTCTTGTCACTTCGGCTCATGGTGGGGAGTCACATGATTAATAGTGGATCAATGACCCTCTTAAGGGATAACCCAAACTAGGGTTTAAATACCTGGGACACACCAGCATTTGGTTTTAGAACTGAAGAAGCTTCTCAGATGAGAAGTGAAATATCTTCAGGAAACTTAAAGAAGCTCAGTCGCTTTCTTTCCAAGCTCCTTAGACGTCATATAAACAAACTAGAATAGTTTCTTAAACCCGGCTATAGCATCAGTGGCACCCGGGTGTGGATACAAAATTGAGAGGTGCACGATCGACTGAAACCAAAGTGTGGATGTGACGTCATTTTTGATGTGTGGCGCTGTTTGCCAGAGTGAGAACACTGATAACATAACGGCACCACAACTCTGATCCACAACAGAGATTCAGCCTAATGTAAATTACTACTGAGCAACTGTTCGTGTATAATTGGTGTTATAGCGTCAACACCTAGCTCCCATACTTTGGTTTGTGCCAAGTTGGTAAAATGATCAAGAGAGATTTATTTTGGGTTTATTATGATAAAGGTTCAATGTTGGCATTATTGGATTGGTGACAAATGTTCATACGCCAAGCAAATCTTTTTTAAATGGAGCCGTGTTTATATTTCGGTCTGCCATGCTTCGTACATGCACACAGAGTCCTTTCTGGCTGAGGGGCTGTTCCCTCCGTCAATAAGATCCAGATGTGAGCTCAGTGGGAGAGTGGATAAAAATAGAGTGAGAGAGGTGAGAGAGGAAGAAAGAGAAAGGCGGAGACGGGGGTCAGAGCGAAAGCAAGATGGACAAAGTCTCATCTGAGCATATGTCGACAAAAAGCTGCAAGAACCTCTCTCATCGTCCTCAACTTCTTTAACAAAAACACTAGCCCCTCTGATGTCACCGCATTCCTATAACAAAACACGCCCGGCCCATACACACAGTTGCCACGGGCGACCAAGAATACACACAGGGGTGACCCTCATCATTGTCAAACCCTAAAATATTAGACCGCAGCTCCATGCATGACTGTTCGTAATGTCAGCATTGGCAGTTTAAAAAATCCTCCCTCTGTCTTTTCTGCGCTTTTCCTCTGACAAATACATTATAGCTGCAGAACGGTGTGTGTGTGTGTGTGTGTGTGTGTGTGTGTGTGTGTGTGTGTGTGTGTGTGTGTGTGTGTGTGTGTGTGTGTGTGTGTGTCAAAAAAATGCCTCCCCCAAACCCACTTCCTGCCCTGCCCTTTCAATGAAGACAATTATGGCTCCTGCAAGCAGGATAACACAGAAGAAATAGCTCCTTAAAAGGAAGGATCCATGTTGTTTTTACCTCTGCACATAATTTTTCAAATTAAAAGCCAGTGTCGCATGTTTTTTAAATATAAAGACTAAAAGAAGTTTCTTGTGTCTGAAGGAGAGCAAAGCTAAGGTATTTATAATCTTTATGGCATTTTTGCTTCTTTGGAAAGTGGCCGCAATGACAAGCTGCAACACTGAGAGTGGCTTTACTTCTATTAAATTAAAATAAATGGTAGCATGACTTCACTGCATATTACACTATTGGACATAACTGATTACTATAAGCACATATTTAGTGCTTTTTAGGGTTTAGAGTGGCTTAAATGAACAAGGAGGTCAACTGCTACAGTTTGGAATAAAATAGATACAAAAAGATCCTTTGGCATTGATGTCTCGATACCAGACGGGAAGTCCTGAAGTCATGAAGCTATGATGATAGAGCAGTTTTAAATCATCGACTGTGATTATACTGAACTTTTCAAGTGTCACTGAGAGCTGAAAATGCTTTATACTGAAATCTAGTGACAAACCAGCGACCTTACATGTGCACCATGGGTCAATGGTTTCTCAGCAGGAGAGCACAGATACTTAACAAACTTCACGTGTCACATTTCTCACTGACATCACACTGGAGCTAAACAAATAGTCATTTATGACCAGCTAGAGGTGAGCCCCATATTCTCATTGTGCTAACCCCGTGCATCCCGGACATCTAGTGCACATCTCTCAGGTGGCAGTGGCTTTTAATAATAATGGTATTTGACACCAAAGGAACAAAAGGTGTTCTTTAAAGAGGTTACCTCAACCGGGAAACCAAGAAGCCAATAATGGTGTTTTCACAAAGGGCCACAGAGATTTGAGGTGGTGCTGTAGGCCTTATACCAATATTGGATTTCCATCTTTTACAAATACAAATTTTATTTGTCACATACACAGTACAACATATAGTGAATGTGCAGTGAAATGCTTGTGTACTGAACTGCGGACAGGCTGCAGACGTAGCTGTGCCACTCCAGGGCTGGTTTTTGCCATGGGGCGGTCTAGCCAGGACCCCGGGTAGGAATCGAACTTGCAAACCCCACTCCAGAGGTGTGTAGTCTTACCACTACACTATGGTCCTAATTCACACTAACATTACTTCTCTAACCTTGAGGTGTATCTAAGGCCTCAGCCACACAGGCCTAGAGAACGGCTGGTGACACACTCACAACTTCCAGTTGCTACAGAAATCTGTGCGATCCCCAACCAGTTGGTGAGTGGTTGCTGGAGGCTGCTTGCTGTTGCTGAAACCAGTCACAAAGATGTGCTATACTCAAAACCTCTTTGTGATTGCTTTAGTTGTCCATAGTTTCAAGGGAAGACGCCAACTTGTCTACAAACACTCGTCATTAGTACTTGAGCCGTGGGAAAACTTCTCCAGAAACAGAGAATATTCACCTTCACACACACGTTTCAAATGATGCAACTTTTACTTTTAACCCTTTAAATCCTAACCTAATTTACCCTTTAAACCAGGGGTGGGCAACTCCAGGCCTCAAGGCCCGGTGTCCTGCAGGTTTTAGATGTATCCTTGATCCAACACAGCTGATTTAAATGGCTAAATTATCTCCTCGACAAGTTCTCCAGCGGAATGTAAAGAACTAATCATTTGATTCAGGTGTGTTGACCCAGGGTGAGATCTAAAACCTGCAGGACACTGGCCCTTGAGGCCTGGAGTTGCCCACCCCTGGGCTAAACCCTAACCTGTCGACATGCTTCACAGCTTCACTTCCACTAGGCA
Source organism: Neolamprologus brichardi (assembly GCF_056152115.1). NCBI lineage: Eukaryota > Metazoa > Chordata > Actinopteri > Cichliformes > Cichlidae > Neolamprologus > Neolamprologus brichardi. Next base: position 19,298,180 of record NC_142117.1, on the reverse strand, counting down.
AGTAGTTGTTGAGGGTTTGCAGACAAGTTGCAGTCATCCATATAACCAAACATTTTACTTGGTGAAAGGAGGTTGCCGGTAAGTTGCCCACTGATGTCTAGGCCTGTGTGACCAAAACTTCAGATGCAGTTTTTCCTTGTTTAAGCTACATGTTAGATTTGGGTTAGCCCATATTTATCTATTATATTTGGTTTGGGGTTTTTTTGAGTTATTGTAAAAATATTATATCTTAATTAAATTGCTGATGAGTAAACCCCTTTCTTCTCCAAGTCCAGACAAACTGCTGATTTTTCTGTACCTGCACATAAAATGCATAATGTAGGAGACTAATTGCTAGCTCTTCCACAAGCCTAAACAACCATTTATTTATTCATTACTTAGCCCTAACACCCTTCTCTACAGCAGCAGCTGTATGAAGTCATCATGGATTAAAGGTAAGTGTTTGCTCACTGCAGTGGTCAGGCTATAAAGAGGCTTGTTAAAATTATGTAAAATTCACATGATGAATAAAGAGCAGTTGTTAAAGAAGGGAAAGCTGGAGGATTGCTTCATGAAAATAACCAGAACAAGTGAGCAGACCTGACGTTTGAAAGATTCATATTTTATTTTAAAGCAGCTGACATGGATTCATAGCTCCCTTCTTCTTCTTCTTCTTTTTAATTCAGGGTCAGATTATGAGCTATTTTAGGGCCTTGTCATCTTCTTATCATAAAGATTTTGCTGCTTCAGCCTTTAGTTACAACATTGTAACTTTTTAGTGAAGTAAAATGATGAATGAGAAAACAAAGACGTGTCAGATCAAGAAAAAAAAAGAAAAAATGCAACAAAATGAGAACAACTACAATAATGAGTGTGTAAAATGAAGTGGTTCTCATTTGAACTGTGCTTATTAAACTTTGGGTTTGGATCCTTAATTTTACTATAGGCTTGTTTTTAACGTGTCCACGTTGCCAAAATCCTGCTGTTTTATCACGCTGCAAATCAGGCACCAAGATTTAGTCCTGGCCGGACATTTGTGCTAACAAGTGATGTTTAATAAGAGCTCTTTTAAACCCCATGAGAAAAATGGTTAATTTCTCTCCTCCCTTCACAATAACATTTCAGAGCCACAGAACCGAAATGCCAACTGCCGAATAAAATGTTTGAACAGGGGAAATGTTGAGGCCTCGCTGAAAATAAGAAGCCTATTGAGGAGCGAAGAAGGACTACATTGTTTCAGGACAAACAGACCCGATTACCCACAACCCCCTAGCTGTCACTGGGTGATGGGGGCTTTGTGTGAGTCCTTCAAACAAACGTTTGGGGACAGATGCACGCACGAACACACTCGCATTCCTTCAATCTGCAGATAAATGGCAGTCATCATCATTAACCTTCATCACTGCCCTTGTGATTACTGCTGCTGTTATATCTGGCAGAATTTCCACGCTGCTGGATGAATGTGAGCGACAGCCAAGGGACAGCAGGTCAGCACACACACACACACAGGCACACTTAACCACAGGAAATTAAAATTTAATAATTCAGCAGGGTTGTAAGCAAGGTTTGGCAACAACAGCATGCCAGTTTCAGTTTGGACATTTGGTTTTAGGACACTGGTTCCACAAGCACCGAGTGTGTCTGGTATTTCTGGAATCGTTTGATGGTATTTGTTTTGATTCAAGTGCATTAAATAAACAACAGGGTTCATGCCCAAATGAAGCTCTGACTCAGAAGAGATATCTCTCCTCCTTTCTTTATTTTCTTGCTTTACGCCAGATCAGGTATCACCGCTCCTGTCGACATCGTGCAGGGCCAAGTGTAAAAAACAAATCAGCATTTAGAGCTCTTGGCCCAATCAAACAAACACTGACCTCAATGTCTGAAACTTTTCCTGTAAATGCAGGAAATCTTCTGTCTGTGATAGGCAACCAATCAGATGACTGTCTTTGAAGGAGGCGTCTTCCATTGGATAAAAATGGATGATTTTAAACTCTGCATCATGTGAAGTTACTGTAGTGGAGGCCAAGAAGAAAGATATGGAGATGGAAATGCAAGGCACAAGCAAGAACTGTGATTCTCTGTTTACGGCATTGAAACGATGCACAGTAGGGGCAGGAAGATGCAGGGAACTGAGACTGTCTCACTTTAATGGCCACTCTCCTATGATTTCTTCACCCTCTGATTTCTTAAGTGCACTTGGCACAATCCAGCTGCTGCTACTGAGGGAGAAGCTACAGGAAACACATCCACCACCTCATGGATTACTGACTAGCTGACGGACAGGCGAGACCAGGAAGCGCTCTGCCTGGTTTGGTGATGCACGGTACACAAGCTGCACCGGGGACTGTGTCGTGTCCATTCCTGTTGAGCTTGTACACATCAGACTTTCCTTACAGCACTGGGTCAGGATCATGCCACCTGCAGAGATACTCCCTATGAAAGGGAACCATGAGCAGGGAGTTGCTGTTTCCACTTCATTATAAAAGAAAAAAAGGTGCACAAACATGTAGAAATCACTGACGAGTTTGCGATGGACACTGATAGCTCTGTGTTCGTCTGAGCTTGTTGTGATAAACTCAATTTAGTGTGTGAGATAAACACACGCAGGCATGAAAGCGTGCAAACACATCATCTCCCTGCTTATGTTTCTTTCTGTCTCTCTCTCCCTCATTCACATTACCACACACGAGTTCAGCTGAGGTAAGGTCAACATATTTTCAGGATGACTCACAGCTTGGTGAGAACTCATCTTGGGACTAAATGTTTTACTTAAGTACAAAGGTTGCCGGTGGCCAGAACCAACCTCTCACCTATGTGGGGGGTTGAAGAAACAAAACAGGTCACCTCCTCAGGACTTTCTTTTAATTAGGAGAAAAGGGCCTAAAAAAGTCATCAGGACTATATGTTATGTTACGAGGACTGTAAACAAAATGCTGTGAACGGCTCCAAGCCCTGCAAGCCGTGCTTTAAGCTCCTCCAATAAGGCAATCTGAGTATTTATTAACCTCAGCGCGAGAGGTGAAGTGAAGTTGCACTAACAGGCAGATGGTGACCGGATCAGCTCTGATGGTGTAATAAAAGTGGTATTAATCTGTTCACGAAAGCCTCAAACACACACGAACTATATTAAAAATGCTACAGCGATGCAATCCCCATGCTGCAGATGATGATGGGACATCAGAGGGAACCACAGTGATGGAGTCCACCTCAAAGGGGGTGATTTCACTGATGAGGTAATACAATGACAGCAGCGCAGAGCTAAAGTTACAAGATACAAAACCTGTGATTCAGCAGTGTACGATCCACACACACAAACAATGGAATCTAATTGTGGAATACCTTTAGTACTTTTTTAAAGTTTTACTCAAAAACATGAAAGCTTTCTACCTGATTACATTCATTAATCGTCATAACTAAATCCACTCCAGCTTCAGGGAAAACATCAAAAACAAATGTGACTCTGCAGAAAAAACTAAATCAAAAACCACTCCACCTGCCTTTGAAGCGTCTTTGGCTGTAGCCGCTCCCTTTTCCCTTTTCCAATCATCTTCCTCCTCACCCTGCGCCTTAATCCGGGAACCGACCAGCCACTCGGGAACAGCGCTCCGACACTTCCAGCGTCTCCCATTCCCATTTTCACGAGTGTTTCTTAACTGACAGCTAGAGCATGAGCCAAACCGGCGGACTGATGCCATAAGATAAGGACAGAAGCAGAGAAGGGAGGAATGGGAATGTCATGTTTCCCCAGGGTGGGACAATGGAAATGAACACCCAAGTCAGCCCACAGTTAGGCCGAGGCCTGGACGCTGTATACGACTGACTGTGTGTACGCCTGTGTCCAACCACGCTGCGAAATATGCCATGTTAGACATCGCACAGTCATACTATTGTGCGAGTGACAAGGCAAGACATACAGGAGGTCACTGGAAGTTTAGAGAGACATGCACACACACAAACCAGTGCTTGAGCATACATACTTAATAATATAACCACTCACAATGCAAGTTTCATGGTTTACTCTCCACTGAACTAAAAAACAGAGGATTTCAAAGTCATATGAAAAGCAAATTAGGCTCGTTATAAGACATACAGTCACATTAGAACAGCTTTCATTCAGCTCTCATTAGGCACAACCAAAGGGAATATACATTTTTCCCACACCAACCAGAATCCGATTGGTTCGCTAGGCCTGTGTGACCGAGGCCTTATTTTTAATGTCTTAGCTCTTGCTTTAATGTTCACCCTGTACTGTGGTGCCCAGACTGCTAAAGCTAAAGCAGACACAACTAAAGGACATAATCTTCGCTGTCACTAACTCATTTCTGTTGAACTACAATGGATTTTTTCCCCCAGGTATTCTCCACAGGACCTTTTTTTAGCTTTGTTAGCCTCAGGCTATTTCAGTCAGGCACATGGAAGCTAGTACTGTAGTAAACCCCACATTAGGTGAATCATCAACAAGCTGAAAACCTGAATTTGCATCTTAGAGAGCTTCGAGGTCACATGGTCTGCAGATGTATGTGACTCAGACAGAAAACCACAGAGAAGACTAACTGATATGAGACATAGCTCATACGGTTATCTTAAAGAGTCTGACCCATTTTCTGAGCAGTATAAGAACCGGGTCAAACTGGAATCTGGACATTTATGTCGAGACAAAAAGCACGTTTCAGTATGTCGAAATCTGCCCATGCACACACAAAAAAGCTGAAATAGCAACTCTGTTAGAAAGTGCTGTTTCAGAAGAGGCTTTCCTTACATAAGCAAACTGCTCTGTAATTACACTGGGTGGATCCACACCAACCGAGAGAGGAGCGAGTTAGAAAGAGACAGTAAAGAGGAGAGCAAGTGGGAACAAAGAGAAAGAAAAGACAGCCACCGTTCACAAGTTTGGACTTTAATGGTGGACTATTGTGAAAAAGAAACAGCCACCCTCCTTAAAAGGGAAAGTTGAAGATTTTCAAAGCATATTGCAACCGTCACCAACCGAGGGCAAAGACATCTGAACCGTTTTTCCCACAGATGTTTTTTCCCCACTGTGAGAACCCAGAGGGAGCCTCATACTGGGATTTCTTTGCTGTGACGCTACATGTCAGTGAGGTTTATGTATTTATTTATTTTTTATTGCTCAAAAGCATCTTTTGAAAAGCTTCATTATTCACATGCCATCTAGTCCATGGATGTTAACCTAGAATTAGTTACTGCAGTCCAAGCAAAGTATGGACTGTGTGTGCTGAGCTTGTTTAATCCATTTTAAAACAAGAAAGATTGGCCAGTGACCAAATTTACAGGGGTTTTTTTCTCTCTTCATCTTTTTACCAAGTTTAATCAACATCATGTTGGCAGTTTTTTGTGTAACAACGCCAACAAAAAGACAACTAATCACTAATCCAAGAGAAGACCAAATACAAAAGGAAATGGTATTTTGGACAGTTATCTACAGTCTTGCTGAGAAGGAGAAAAGAGTATTCTTTCCTGTGTCTCTCCTTTAGTCTGTGTTTTGTCCCCTATAGACTTTTCTCTCCTTTCCCTGGAGGTTTCTTCCTGTTAAAAGGGAGTTTTTCTTTTCCACTCTCAAAAAGTCCTTCCTCACAGGGGGTCGTTTGAATACTGTAGGTCTTTACCTTACAGTATAAAGTGTCTGCTGTTGTGATTTAGTGCCATATAAATACAACTGAATTGGAAATACAGGGTCAATTAGAAGCTACAGTAAACAGCACAGCTCTGTAACAAAAAGGCAACGAAATTGGCCTCAAAGCTTACTTTTAAAGCTCCAAGTTTAACAAATTAAATTTCAGTTTTTTCATATTAATGGCCACTTTGTTAGGTACACCTTGCTAGTCCCGGGTTTTTCCCCTTTTGCCTTCAGAGCTGCATTAATTTAGCACAGCATGGATTCAACAAGGTGTTGGAATCATCCTGCAGATATTTTGGTTCGTACTGACGGGACAGCCTCACACAGTTGCTGCAGATTTGTCAGCTGTGATGTGCATCTCCCACGAACATCCCAAAGGTGCTGTATTGGATTGATTTCTGTTGCCTGTGGAAGCCATTGTCATGTTCAAGAAATCCTATTGAGATGATGTGACCTTTGTGACACAGTGAGTTATCCTGCTGGAAGCAATCATTAGAAGATTGGTACACTGAGGTCATAAAGCTATGAACATGGCCAGCAACAATACCCAGGATGGATTCATGTTTTCTTGTTGTTTGCACCCCATCCTGACTTGCATCAAAAGTTCAAGCTGCTGGTTGTGTAATAGTGAGGAGGATATTTTTAGACTCCTTATTATTAAATGAGCATAGTTTAAACTCCTCAGCATACCTGAGTATTGTTGTTGGCCTTGTTTATTCCTTTATGACCTCCAAAAATCAAGACTCGTAATACCAGACAACATTTTTTTTAATCTTCTGTTGTCCAATTTTGGTGAGCCTTTGTGAACTGTAGCCTTAATTTCCCGTTCTTAGCTGACAGACGTGATCATCTGCTGCTGTAGCCCTTCTGCTTCGAGGTTGTGCAACAAGCCTATTTAGAGATGGTCTTCTGCAATACCAAACTTATAACAAGTGGTTATTGTTGACATCCTATCAGCTCAAAACAGTCTGGACATTCTGCTCTGACCTCTGGCATCAATAGGGAATTTTCACCCAGGAAACTGCCACTCACTGGATATTTTCTCTTTTTTGGACCATTTCTCTGTAAACCCCAAAGATGGCTGTGCGGGAAAACCCCAGTAGATCAGCAGTTTCTGAAATAACCAAACCTTCCCATTTTGCACCAGCAACCATGCCACATTCAATATTACTTAAATCACCTTCCCATTCTGATGCCCAGTTTGAACCTCAGCAGGTCAAACAGCACTAGGCTAGATTCTTCATTGCTTTTGAGTGTTTTTATTAAGCTGACCAGCTGCTGGCTCTATACTAATGCTATCATGCAAATGTGAAAGTAGTATCACGCCTAAATGTTTTCTACCCAAAGTATTACTGCAAAGAGATAATGTAATCTATATTGTTTTATATAGATGAACAAACTATACCCAGTGAGCTACTCTTGGTTATTGATTAAAATTACTGGTTATATATTAGGGACATGTTCTCTGCGGTCTTGAGGCTTTAAGAAGAAGAGCCATTAAGGATCAAGCCCAACATTCATTTTAATTACTGGTTATACTTGTGACACTTGATCTACCTACAAGGTAAAAACTACACAATAGACATGCCAGTATATTTCCTTTATTTAATCAAAGCACGCTTGCGTCAGTATCATGGTTCCATAATTATCTTTTTAGGCTTAACCTCTCAGGATTTGTTTTCCAACTCCACCCACATAAAGTTAGAAGCTTCCCATGTGTCACTGATGCCACAGATATCAGCAGACAACCTTTTGATCTTTTGATTCATCCCACCGCTTCCCTCTCATCTCCAGAGTCTTTGGGTCATTTGGGCAGGACAAGCCATATCTGCACCCTTTCATCTCTCCGATACTTTTTTACCTCTCTCTCAGCAGCCTGACCTTTGCATATCAAAAAACAAACCCCCTCGCACCCACACAATATCCTTTGTGTGTATATGGAGCTGACCTTTCCCTTTACTTTTAAGTGTGGTTTCAAAGAAAGCTGCACATTGGATAAGCTCCTTCTTCTCCATTGATCACAGTGTAAATAATTTTGATTGCACATTTTGTAGTTGATAAAAAAAACACTTCTGTGGCGTGGGTGTGGTCTCTGGCCAGCTGCAGAGGAGGGGTGACGCAGTGAGCTCCCGGGGCGGCGCAGGGGCGGGGTGAACTGGTGTGCTGGGATCTGACAGTGATTGTGTCTCTTTATATGTTGGCAGTGACAGTCGGAGGGGGAGCGGACGTGACAGCAGAGAGAGAGCGGGAGTGTCTGTGTCCCAGTCAATAAACCACAGTATTAAATAAAAGTTCTGCTGTCATCATATTCGCTCCAGCGTATGTTTCTTGGGTCCAATGCTACAACTTCATTATACACTCACCTGTTCAACTGCTTGTAAGCACAAATATTTAATCAGGCAATCACGTAGCAACATCCAAGCATGCAGACACACTCAAAGAGACCTGCTGGAGTAACTTAAGAGACTTTAAATGTGGCATGGTTGTTGGTCTGAGTATTTAAGAAACTGTTAATCTACATTTCCCTCAGAGTCATCTCTGGAGTTTACAGAGAATGGAGAAAATATCCTGTGAGCAGCAGTTCTCTGAGTTAAATAGCTTGTTAATGCTGGAAGTCAGACAAAAATGACCAGACTACTTCGAGCTAATAGGAAATGAACAGTAAGTCAAACAACCACCAGTGATGCAGAAGAGCATCTTTGAATGCACAACACATCAAACCTAGAAACAGATGGGCTACAGTGGCAGAAGACCACACCAGGTGCCACTCCTCTCACTTGTGACTATGCTTGATAACTAACAGTAGACAACAGCAGCAGGAGGCTTGGGTTACTCCAGTTTATCTGTGATTCAGTGCTGACTGAAAACATCTCTGATTTGTGATAACATGCAGGCACCCGTCCTTTATTTGTGAGTTCATAATAATATTCCAGGTGTAAAAAGACAAAAAAAATGTTTTGTTTTTGTTTTTTTGGCTGTCTGAAGTAAAACCTATAAGTGGGAATAGCCCAAGAAAAAGATCCGTCAGAGGGAGAGTATTAGATTCCATGTGGGTGGCCTGATAAAACAAAGTCGGTCATAAATCTGGAGTTATAAACACTGTGCTTTTAGACCAAATCCACGGAGAGCGGAGCACAAACCAATCTCTATGCCTCTTTCCTTCTCTCTTACTATATATCCTCGCTCGCTTCTCCCATTACCTCAAAAACCCACTTCCTCTATAAACTTGGCTGGCCTCATCAATAGGAGAAGAATGAACGTAAGAGTTAAGAAATGTATTTCACGCCACAGTGAATCGCGGAACAAGTAAGGTCTGTCCACAGTGTGCAAGGAGTATACAGAAGCATGAACGATTTGGAGTTGGCATCCTTTTGAGTCCAGACTGTAAATTGTCTGATTACACGCACCAAACAGCATTTAATTACTGGCCAAAACTGACTTTGGGGCTTTAAATTGCTTAACGCATAATGACGAGTACCTACAACCTAAATGATACTGCAGAAGCCTTCTAATAGCCGGCCCACATGACCAGTGTGCAGCTCTTTTGGGAAAGTTAAAGACGGTTATGCAACATGAAGCAAAGGGAAGATGGGCCACATTCCTGCTGCCTGTTAAAGTGAAAACTACTGCAGCTGTAGGGGAAACACACACACACACACACACACACACAGACACACACGCATCCAGGAGGACTTACAACGTATCCATTGGAGGCAAAGACAATATTTATGCCTCATCTGACCTATAAAGTGCTACTCTATACCAGAGAAATATGAATTTTACCCACACTGGGTAAGCTGTGGTTACTTTTTCCAAACATTTAATGAAGGACTTTACCAATGCATGATCAAACATGTTCAGTTTCAGCCATAAAATTAATATCTGTCAACATAATATTAAACATGTTGGTCAAAATTCTCTCATAGCACTGCCTTACATGAAAATCTGGACATCTGCATAAATATTAATAAGATTTTTCCCCAGGCAGTTTCAGTGTGAGGATCCAAACGTTTGTCAAACATGTAAACTTTAGAGATTAAAGGTTTCCGCTTTAGTGAAGAAGAAAAAAAGCTAATGGTTATATTAAGATTTTACATTTTACTCACCTCTGGTTCAACAACAAACCAGCCTTTTCCTACCATCTGCTCCCATTACCTCTCATTCCTTCACTCCCCCCGCCTCCCTTCCTTCCCTCCATTTCTCTCCTCTCCCTGTTCTATTTTCATCCTGTAACTTTTTTTAAAACCAGAAAGTTTCCTTCCAACTCTCTCCTTTTTTTGCTCCCTGCCTTTCTCTCTCCATCTCTCTCTACCTGACACTTGGCTCGCCTGCCTGCCGTGCACCAAGACAAAACGTTATGACCTCACTTCGGTGCAATGTTCCAGAGAGACACGGAGAGACAGAGCAGCGAAGGATGAAATAACAGGAGGTAGAAATATAGAAGAATTGGCATTAAGAAAAGATAAGTGGAGATGGGATGAGGGTATAAAGTAGAAATGCAGCCTGGAGAAAAGAAAACAGCTAGGATTGGCAACATCTGGATGAGGACGGGAGAAGAAATGGGGACTGGAATGATGCAAAGGGGCACGGGAGGAGGAGGAGGAGGAGGAAAAACAACAGAAATTAATGGGAGATTTTGATGTCAGGAAACTGCACCATGGCTGAAATAAGCCATGTCTCCAGAAAAGGAAAGAAAAACGCTCCTTCTTCCTCCCGTTCTTCATCCCTCCCTCGCTTTAGGAACTTGCCTGCGATCCATTTTAGCTTGGCACTGTTGTTATTACATTCAGTCCAAATCTCTCTCACACACAGAGCACCAGTGCTGCAGGACCCTAAACACAGTCACCTGGCAAAAGTCTATGCTCTGAAGATTTGGAGCAAAAAAGAGGCACTGATATAGTCCAGACGAACAACATGCATGGGCTCACACATACACAGAAGTATGACTAAAGAGGATAAAGAGAAAACCAGTTTTATACACATGCGGGCGACACACAAATAAGAGTGCACCGGACACAATTACACGCACATAGCCAGTACTGCTGGAAGTCATCAAACCCTTCAGTTACTGCAACAACTTCCCTTTTCCCTAAACCCATTTCCTGCCCGATGAGGGTCACTCGCCAGCTACTGCTGCTGTCAGTAAGGACAATCGATTGCAAACAAATGAAGAGCAAACATAACTGATGCAAATATTATTATCAGTCAAACCAAAAACAGCCCTGTGGACTGGATGCTGAAGCCGTGGAGCCGCACGCAAAGCTACATAATTGTTTGTTTTGAGCAAATAAAAACAACAAGGATCAGATTCCTGAAACACAGACACAGCGACAAATCTCAAGTAACCACAACAGTCGCTATGATAAGCATCTGATGATGTAAGAAAACTGAAGTCTTGGACGTTAGGTCTGCACCTTCCTGTCCTTCCAGGCCTCAAACTCCATGAGGTGTGCTCTAAGCAAGAGCAGAGATGCATGGCAATCAGTGACATACACACACAGCTACCTTTAAATTGTCTACTCAAATTGAGTAGAAAAGCTCCATATAAGTACCATTCGTCTTTAAAGCTTTCCCATGTTCCCTTCAGTTTCTCTTGACAGTTAGTAACCTTTATATTCCAATGATACAACAAGACAGACGGTCTCTCCCGGTGTTTAGACAGCAATAAGCAAATGTAACATTACATCAAACATCCACACGCATAAACCCAGTCTGTGTTTGGGAGAACTGTTTATTACATCCCCCCTCTATGATTCTGGCACGGAGACAATCGAAACTGGATGAAACAAATAAACGAAAACAGACTCGGCGGGCTTCAGTCCATTCCTTAATGCCCTTTGTCTGCAATCCGTTTAATCAAACTAATAACATCCTCTGATGTTTGTTTAAACACAGCTCGGCCTATAATGGCTTCTGTATTGTAACTAGCTATACGGGTCCCGAATGAAAGTGCTTCATAAAAGCAGAGATACACACAGGCACTGGGTGCAGCTGCACAACTGGGAGAGCAGTGCGATGCTAACAAAAACAACAAGAGCGCTTACAAGACTGGTGGAACTCGAAAATAAATGTTCAATATTCTACCAAACGTTTCTCACGCTACATCTGTGCTACCTTGAGTAACAGGGAAACAATGAACCTCCAATTTTGAAACATAAAAACTGAAAGTGCGTGTCTGTGTGTAATACTGTGTGTGGTGTTCATGGCTTCTATTTTGCAGCTAACAATGGCACATTTATATAATTGTTCAGGGACGTAGGTGAGCATTTGAGGTTAGATCATCCAAACTCAAAGATGTCAGGTAAAAAAAGAGAAAATCCATGAATGAAAGGTAACTCACCACTTTAGGCTTGGCTCTCTGTGGCGTGGGCGCAGATGGAGCGTCCTCCTTCTTCTGTGGTCCGGCTTCTGCCACTCCAGTGGGGCTGGTCTCGCTGGGTCCCTCTGAAGCTGACACTGCGCAGTGTGCTGAAAGCCCTCCTGGGCCCTCGGGGTCTCTTTCAGAAGTGCTCAGATCAAGGATGTATTTCTGCGTCACATCCTCCAGCGAAGGGGCCTCGTCTCCTGAAGGCCTGCTTCCGGGCGGGGGTTCTGTAGTGGATCGGACAGCAAAGTCTACCTCCTTGAGGGGCTGGAGTTGTGGAGGTGGGGAGATGGGGATGAAGGTGGTGGGCTCGCTGGTGTGGCGGGCATGCTTGGGTATGGTTTTGGGTTTGGACTGCAGTGGCAGTGGGGAAAGAGGAGATGCGAGCTTGGTTTGGTCGCTGCTGTCCTCGTGCCCCTCTGAGCCCAGCTCCGCCGGCTCAAATGGATCCTCAGGAGGGGAGAACGTCAACCTGTTTGGACGTTTTCTGGTGGGCCGACGATTCATTCTGGGAGACAGAGCTCCGGCTAGTTTAAGGTCAAAGTTAAACTTCTGGACCTCGTCCTCTTCACCTTGGTCTATGACATCACCATCTTCATCATCGTGGTATTCGGAGGGAGGGGTGCTTTCCGACAGGGAGCGAGCCTTTGTGACTTTATTGCTGCCATTCGGCTGCTGATGCACATGCGCATGTTTAGGTTTAACTTCGGGTTCCCACAGTTCCTCTCTCTGCTCGCTCAGGATTGGCTCGCTGCTGGAAGGTGGAATCTGGCCCAGGTGCTCCAGCTCACTGATTGGCTGAGTGCTGCCAGTCTGACCTCTGCACTGAGGGTCATTTTGAGAAATAAAAGGGGCATCACTACGGCGACTGGGGTCACTGAATGACTTCTTCTTGGGGGCTTTGCCATTGCTGTGCTCATCTGCCATCAGTCTGTCCATCGCACCTGGCTCAGCCACAATGTTCCTGATCACCCCACTGTAATCCCGAATGGCGTCATCACGGAGCCCGCCATCACTGCAAACTGACAGGTCACTGGCCACGCTGCCTTTATATTCTGACAGCGTGCCCACAGAAGAGGCTTCTGGAGCCCCTCCCCCTCCACCTTTGACAGACAAGGATCCTAACAGGTTGCTGTCCACAGAAGAAAAGTTGTTGTTCCCCTCTTCTGCCACAGAGCAGCGCCGCTGAGGCATGGGGTCACTGAGAGAGCGGTAGACTGTAGACTCCCCATTTCCCACAGCTGATCCTGTTGTTGACTCTGCATTGCTGCCATTACTGGAATCAGAGCCCGCGTTACCAGAGGGGGAGAATTTGCGCCTTCGACGGACAGCGTTCGGGGTTGCGGGGGTTTCAGATCCTCCCCCTCCTCCCGCAGTGGCTGCTGACCCCCCGGCACTGTTACCGTGGATCCCCTCACTGACGTTGGCAATACCAGCAGCAGTGTTCTGCTCTGTGACAAGGCTGTCATTCTCAGCCACACGGGCAGGAAGAGCCACGGTGCGAGGCACGCTCACCTCATTCAGCCGATTTGCACAGCTCAAGCTGTTCTCTGTGATCTTTTCTCCCTCCTGCTTAAACCCGTCCACCTCATGGAGCGCAGACTGCTTCCATACAGTGACCGGCTGCTCTAGCACATCCCATGCTATTCTTGACCCCAAATTGCCCCCTTCTGAGCCCAAGTATGACCTATCTGAGGGGTCGCCGGGTCCCGTCTCAGGCTCCGTCACAATCCCTTCATCTGTTAAACTCGACTCAGGGCCCGAAAGTTCATCCACAGAGCGGTCATAGAACACGCTTTCATCCGAATCACCCTTCAGCGTGACTCTCTCCAGCTCTCCACTCTGTCTCTTTGACTTCTCCCAGTACTCTGTGCCCCTGCTGTTTAGCTTCTCCATCTGCATACTTTGTTTATCTCTCTCACCCCTCTCCCTCACCTTGTTCTCACTCTCCCTCTTATGTTTATCCTTGTCTTTTGTGTTCTCAAACCTAGCCCCTTGAGCTCTCCTTGCCTCCTCCTTTATGCCCTCCCCAGCCTTCTCCATCTCCTCGATTGTTTTCTTAAACTTCAAACAGTCAGCCCTAGAAATACTGTCACTTCCTCTTACAGCTACACAATCGTCGTCATCATCTTCCCTCGTGCTCATCTGGCAGATATCTCTAATGACCTGTCTGGCTTCCTGCACATACATGTCCTGCACTGGCATCGCTTCATCATCATCAAAATCACCATCAAATCCATAATCCCTCATTCTGCGCCCTCTCCCAACCCTAAAATCTCCACCATCACTTTCTACTTCCCTGTCTGACACCACCACCCTCCCTCCACTGCTCTCTCCATCCGAATCAAGCCGCTGCTCAGAGGAGCTCCTCTTTGTGGGGCCGCTTGTCAAGTAACACCTGGTGGCAGGAGCAGGTTTGTCTGAATAAGTAAAGGATTTCGCACGCCGCAAAGTGGCTGTCAGGTCTTTGAGAGACGGGCGACGCCCTGAAGATAGCAGGGTCCCGCCGTGAGCCCCTGAACCAATCCTATACACTGATGATGACCCCTCCCCAACCCCTGATCTATCCCCTCCACTTGATTTATGCACCCTCAGGCCCGGCAGGTCAGATTTGAGAAAGCTTAAGAGCGTCATAGTTTCTGAGGTGATATCAGGGTTGGATGTGGATATCTGGTGTTTCTCATTATCATTGACCCTACCCCCTGCTGTGATTTTCCTTAATCCCACGTTTTCACCACCTCTCTTCCCTGAAGATAACCCACTGGCAAGTGCACTAGGCAACGATGTTACAGCTGGCACAATCTTGGGGCGCACACGCACAGGGGCACGGGAGAAGTTGTCCCCATGGCCGAAGCTCGGGGAGCGGTACATGGTAAAATTCCCATGGTAAGTTTTACTCAACATGGAAGACGCCGCCGCTCTATTAGTGCTACCTTCTGCTCCCCTCGTATTAAACAACACATTAGCTGCACGGTTGGCACAGCCAGCCAAGTCCTCCTCTTTCAGTGTCTCGGTGCTTGAGTACCGGCTGCTGCAACGTGACTCGCCAGGGCTGGACAGAATTGGGGGTATGCTGACCTTTGACACTCGCGACACACCTGGGAGCGTCACTGAGGTCACAGGTGAGGTGATGCGCTCCCACTGCTGCACCCTGGCTCTGTGACTGCTGGGTTCTCGTGCCGAGTGGCTCCGGGTTACCGCCCCGCCAAATTCCCCTCCTGTGTTTTGCTGGTGCTGCCTCTCTAGGTGCTCCATCATCACGGCCGCATCACTGTCACTGTCTTCTGATTCGCCATCATGATCGTCGTAGTCATCACGGCCTGTTATTAGAGCAGCCCCGCTGACTTTCTTCTTCTTTCTCAGCGAGCGCCGGCGGACTGCCTCTCGGCAGTGGGGGCCTAAGGAACCAGGACTGTCCTCCTCGCTGCCTGAAGACCTGCCAATGGCCTTTGTGCCCCACCAGCCATTTTTACTGCGGGATAAATAGCTGCCTGCTCGCTCTGTGTCACCCCTCTCTCCTGCTCGGTAGGAGACAGACGGAGAGGGCTTATAAGAAGCACTCCAACTGCCTCCTCTTTTTCTCCTGGTCTGCTCCTCCTCTTCGTCTCCAGAGCTAAACCTCCAGCGGGAGCTGAGGGGAGAAGCAACTTTCGCTGGGTGTGTTAACTCAGTGGAGGGAGCTACAGTGGAGGAGGAGGAGAAGGAGGAGGCGGTAATGGCTTTATCTGGAGCTGGAGCAGAGGAGAGAGAGGAGGCGGAGGGGGCTGGAGCTCTAGAGGAGCTATGTAAGGAATGTAAACTATCCCTGGGCAGCCCGACCCCCTGTCTATCCCTTCTCTCCCTCGCTGTCGGCTGGTGAAGAGAGGAGGAGCAGGAGGTGGTGTCTGAGCTCTCCGATCGACTCCGAGACGAAGCGGGACAGGGTTGAAGGTCAGGGTTAGGGTCAGATGTCAATCCTGTCGATCTGGGGGCCTGAGCCGCCGCCTCAGCGCTGGGACTATGAGACCTGTATGGAGATGATTTAACCCCGTGGTAGCGACCACAACTGCTACCAGAAGTGTTTCTGCCAGACACTCTGTTACTCTGACTGCGCGCCTCTACGTCTGCCTCCTCATCATTTGAGTGCCGAGAGTGGTCGGCTTTGGAGTAAAAGCACAAACCATACGTTAAAGTCTCTTTAGCAGCACCGCTCTCTCTGCTCTGTACTCCAGCTAGGCACTTGTCATGAAAGGGCAGGTCACAGCCTTCATTAGCTGAGCTGCAGGGACACAGTCTGTGTCTCTCAGAGCTGCAGGTGAGCTCCTGCAGGTGGCCTTGGCCAGCTGCCTTTAAATCCTCACAAGCTTCAACAGTCTTGCCCTGCTGCAAAGGCTTGCTTTGCCTCTCATCAAACAGCTGTCTAATTTTAGTAACACTGGGCCACTTGTCAGAGTGCAGGGGATGAAAGTCAGTGTAGTGTGTGGCGTGATAACTTCTGTGGGCTTTGCAGGGTGGAGGAACCCCTCTACTGCTAACATCCTCCTCTTCATCTGGAGTCAAAGTCTTTGTGAGCTCAGAAGGAGGTGCATTAATCTGGGAATAGTCTCTCTTACCCGACTTGCCGCCGCTGTTGCTTGATAAACTTCTAAATATCCGCTTGTCGCTTTTCCTGTCCGAGTCTGAGCCTGACACAGAGTCGGTGCCCGAGTGAAACTTAAGCGCTCTGCTGTCTGAAAGAGGTTCTGCTGTTGCGCTGTCACTATCCTGGAAATATCCACCACCAACACCGCCGCTGTCCTCATGAAAAGTTTTCCCAGGTGGAACCCCGTCACTCCTGGAGCCTTGGGCTCGGGGAAAAGTGCTGCTCCCCCGCGTGTCCGCTGCACAGTCTCCCGGCGAGGCTGTGTGCGTCCTGGCGGAGCCGCTGCTGTTACTCCTCCTGCTGCTGCTGTTGCTGAACTTCTCAGTCAGCTCGCGGATGGATGGAGAAATGAAGGAGAGAAGAGAGGGAGAGCCTCTCTTTGGCTCTGCGGTTAGGAGGCTGGCGGTGGTGGCAGAGATTTTGGAAACTTTTCTTGACACACTGACATTACGCGTCGTCGTCGTCAAGGGCTGCTCTGCTTTGCTGGGCTCCGGGGGAAGGGCGACGCCAACTGCCTCCAAATCCCCTGATTTGTGTGGCTGCTCTTCCCTCCTGTTGGCGCCCCAGGACCCCAGCTTTCTGAAAGAGACGCTGCGATACACAGCCGCATTCTTCTCCTCGCTTTCTGCCATTGTTCATGTCTTTTGTTACGGCTCTCACACACGCATTGGCAACTCCACGGGTAGCTGCTACACATCCAAGCACCTTTTCTTAGTTGTGGTCCATCTGCAGTTTAACCTAACAGCAAGAAAAAGGGGGGAAATGAGTGCTGGCAAAGCTTCATATTGCTCTGTAACGAGGTTAGTTAGGTGATAAATAAAGTGTTCAGTGAGTAAAGTAGGTGAGTGCTGCCCTCTTATCAAAAACTTACATGTTGTCGATTCCCGAAACCGTATCCGTGCCAAGAGGGAAAGCGATACAAGTTTTTTTCTTCTTCTTCTTTGGCCCCAAATCTTCACAAACACAACTTCTCCATTGTTTTCCTCTCACTGTTTCTAAACGTGTGCCCATCGCCAGGCACGGGCCCTGCGCATCATTCCCTAATAATTCCCAAACTGTTTATGGACTCCCTGTTTTGGCATGATTTGCTTTTCCGTGACTTATGTTGTTTTTTGCATGTAAATGCCTGAGATAGAGGCAGAGAGGGGGGTGGCTGGGCGGGACCAGGGGTATAGGGGCAGTCATAGCCCCCCTCGGGGATTGAGAGGAAAAGCTTTTTTTTCCCCTTTTTGATAGGAGAGGGGATATACTGTGGACTAACAAGATGTAATTATAGCTCTTTCCCTTGCGAAAAAAACCCCCAACACACACACACACATACACACACATACACACACACACACACACACACACACACACACAATTCTAAGTGTTTTGGACACTCCAAAATATTTATTTATTATTCAATACCTACAATTTGGACTTGCAACATCTTTATGAAACCTAAAGGATGTCAATGAAACCATAGGTGCTGATTTCCGAGATGCATTCAAGGTGTTACGTTTAAAAATCAGCCTTCAGGGGTAAAAAAAAATTCACAAAGGAAGCCAAAGAGTTTGAGTTACTGCACAGCTCCAGCAAACGTTGGTGTGATGGTGTTTGTGAATTACTGTGTCAGCATTCAGGGGGGGCTGATGGTGTTGGTGTGGTGGTGGCAGGGAGGATAAAAGTTTTCACTCGTGCACAATAACCCCTCTGTGGTGCTTCCCATGTGGCTGTCTGGTTAACAGGTCCTTTTGTTCCAACGGGGGAATTCTGTTTCACAGGCTGTGAGAAAAGTACACGCTGGCTGCAGCGCCCCCTAAAGGCTCACTCGTAACACGTCAGGTCAAAGGTGGAGGTTGATGGAAGAACCCAAACGAGCCCGGTGAGGTCAGCCCATCTATCTGTGATGGCATGATGCATTTAAATTGAGGTCATTTAAATTTAAATGACCTCGCAGGGTCCGAATGTGTTTTGGATTGAAAGGATTTTTGGAGTTTGTTTGATTGTTTATGTGTTTGCTAATTTTTTTTTTTAATTGCAGCAAGAAACAGTTTCAGGAGATCCCCATCAATTTATTATTATTTTTTTATATGTAAGCCTGTATGTGGAAATATGTGTGTATGTACGTACGCATGCATATATGCTTGTATATATACATATATGTATGGGTGTATGTATGCAGGTGTATGAATAAGTTGTACATATCTTTCTTGTGTAAATGTAAATCTGTCTGTGTTATTATGTAAATACTTACTTACGCTATTGTGTATTTCACACGGAGAGATGCCAAACTGCCTTTCATTGTTCTTGTAACAGTGACAATAAATAGCTATTCTATTCTAATCTATTCTGTATGGCTAATACTGGGCCAGATCCCCTTTTTGTCTTCAGAACTCTTTGTGCTAACCATTAGCGGCTAATGGACTGCAATCTGGTGACTGCGGAGACCGTTCAAGTACAGTGAACTCACTGTTGTGTTCAAGAAAACAGAGATGATTTTCACCTAGAGACCTGCTGCTCACTGGATATTTTTCTTTTTTCAGTTCATCTTCTATAAACCCCAAAGATGTTTGTGCAGGAAAAATCCCAGCAGATCTTTAGTTCCTGAAATACACTTAAATTACCTTTTTTGCCCCATTCTGATGCTTCGTTTGAACTTCAACTGCGTTGCTGCATTGTAATTGGCTGATAACACACTGGCGTTACCTAAAGGTTGAACAGTATAGCATGTAAGCAGATCACAAACTCTTAGATGATGTCCTTTCCTAGACAGTCATTTGTCACATTATTTAAACAGCTGTCATCATATAATCATATGGATTCAGAAGCTACTGGCTGCTTTTTTATATTCACACCTAAGGTTTGAATTCAAGTTCTGCCTAAACTGAAGGCTTGAAGTTAAACTACAGTAAAAAATGGGGGGAAAAAAGGAAGCGACACAGTCTACTCCCTCAGTATTAATATATGATTGTGAAAACATCGTGTTTTTCATGGCTTTTAATAGTTTCAGTTAGTACGACATGGCAACAATCAGAAACACAACACAGAAAATTAAGCATCTGTAGAGCAAAAAAACCAAAAAACTTCAGTTTTAGTTTTTCTATCAACATATCTATAAAAAAATAAAATACCATTCCCATTATTCATTTGTTAGGGAATTTGATAAAAAAATAACTCTTCTAACTAATACTGACGTCTGGGTCTCAACAGATGATAGATGACTGTGACACTCACTTTTTCTAAAGTACAACACACACATATTACATGACTATTGTTACTATGCACAGATACACATGAGCACACATTAGGAAACTGAAGCACATCACCACCTCATACTGAGGTCAAAGCTGCACATTCACATTAGACTGACACATACAACAAATACTTAAAGTGTTAACCTGTTACAGGAGCTTCAGAGCAATACGATTTGCAAGCTGTTTTTCACATTGTCATTTCAGAATTTAACAACATACTGGTCTCAAGCTGGCAAAGTCTAGTGTAACATATGAGTTTGGCTACTCTGAAATCTTCTGGTTAACACGAATGTCACAAAATTATTAATCACGTTTATTTCACTCCACGGTAAGTGCATTGTTTGTCAAGAGCTCGTCACGGGGCAAAGACTCACTGTTTAAAAACATGACAAAGGTGCTCACTATGAAAGGCAGGTATGACATGTAAAACACAGGGCACATTTTTACAGTAAACATCAAAGTACACATATGTACATGCAGGCACATGCCATCTACATTTATGTTAATTTCATGAACATTTTAAGTCACCAGATCACGCAGCTGACAACCTACATCATACAGCTAAATCACGTCAAAGCAGTGCCAAGTACTAAACATTTCATATGTACAGGAATCCCAGTTAGACTGAAAAGATTCACACACTCATAAAAACCACAGAGTTAATTTAATGCCCTTAACTCCACAATCTGCCTCTATCTTTACCTTTAAATGACTTTTAAAAAATAGCTGAATTAAACATATAATTTAAACTGATTTCCTTCCTTTGCTGCAGAATTTATAAGTACAAGACAGAGATCAGTCAGCAACTGACGGCCTATGTCAGTGCGCTGTGAGCTGCACATTTAACGGTTTTCTTGACAATGTTTTATGTGTGACTGTAAGATCTAATACATGCTAACATCAATACTATTATGACAGATGATCCACTTGGTAAAGTAAATCTGCTAGGCATCTTTCTTGGCCTTCAGACAACAATTCTGATGGCTAAAGATCCAAACGGGACAGGCAAAAAAGTCCAAAAACTATTATGACAGAGGCAGTGGGGCTACAGCAGTGGCGTGCGCACACCATCCAGTGGTTAAAACCCACAACAGCAGCTATTACGACATGGATAATATAGAAACGCATCACTTTCAAGGAAAAACAGAGCTACAGACCTTCATTGGAACGCATAACACTCCACTTTTAAATCAGTGAACATAAACTTCTGTTTTTTGCAGCCTCTGTTTGCAAAGTATACCCCCAACCCCACCTTTCAGTTCCTTTCCTCAGACTAGTGCTTCATGCAGATTCAACATGCAAGCATAAACACCACCAAAACACAGTGCCAGAGAGGATTTTATCCTAGCAAGTTCAAATGAACTATTTTCTCCTTTCCTCAACTGCATCTCATTCCAGCACGATGCATCGCTATCACAACACCTCGCATAGATACTAAAATTCCCCAATAATTCAGTAGTTTCAATTTAAAGTACACGTCACAGTGTGTTAAACAATGCAAAAAAGGGGGGATTTCAGGAAAAAAAAAAGCAGTGCAGTGGAGCTTGAAAGTAAACATCACTTATGTACAGTGCAGGACGTTTTCATTAGAGGATTACAGTATTCCCCATCCAGAGTTATAAACCAAAATCTATGAATTTGCACAATCAAATACACTCACAGTCAGTGTGATAATAATTCCCAGTTCAAAACAATGCAAGCAGGACATTGTCAACATTTTCCATTTACACTGCATTGAGTCTTTATATGGCACTTCAGATGGCTTCTTCAGACAGTTATTAAACACATTTTTTAGTCACTAATAGCTGAAAGCCTCAAGGACAACAGTTTACTGTAATAAGAAAAGGAACCTCAGAAAAACAAGGTTAGAAAACTAATCCATCTCTGTGTTTTAAATCTTAACAAGGCTTCAAGGAGCATTGTTCGCTCACACGCTGCTGCCTTGGTTCTTTAGAGTGGTGACTCTGCGCACGAACCTCCTGGTGCTCCGGCGGTAGCGTGGTTGCGTGAAGTAAAACAGAATCGGGTCCAGAAAGCTGTTCATGCTGGCAAACGGTCTGGTGCTCTTATAGATGATTGAGAACAAGTTTCTTGTTGTGCAGGGAGCATTGGGCAAGGTGCGCACCACCAGGTACAGAGTCTTTGTGAGGTGAAACGGGAGGAAGCTTATGCAGAACACCGCAGCTACAATAATGATCATCCTCACCGCCCTGTCTCGTTTATCCCCATGCGCTATGGAGACGCCCTGGTAGGACACTGGGCGGCAGAGGATGAAGGCCATCTTGCAGTAGCAAACCATCACGCCTATGAAAGGCAGCAAGAAGCCGAGGCACGTCAGAGCCATGCCGTAAGGATAGTAGTCTACCGAGTGCCCTGGCGTGCTCAAATCGTAGCACACGGTGCGGTTGCGCTGTTGCCCTGTTGCTGCAAAGTGGAAAGTTGGCACGCACAGGGAGCCAACCACCAGCCATACCAATCCGCAGACGCACCACACTATCTTGCGACCGCCCTGCTTGTGCCACACCGAGAGTGGGTGGCAAATGGCCAAATAACGCTGCACACTGATGCAGGTCAGGAACAGGATGCTGCCGTGGAGATTACTGAAACAGGAACACAGAGAAGAAAATGTTGTTGAGCTGAATATTATCACAATCCATTTGTATGTTCTTCAAAATCAAAGTTTTTTTTTCAAAAAAGTGCTTTTTTTAACAGAGCAAGGGACTTTCAGTATAGCATTTCTAAACTATTTTTTTCGTTTCTATTTGCACGTGATAACAGAATTATTTCAGAAAAAACAAGAGACCCTGCTTATATTTGGAGAAAGAAGGGCAAGAATTAGCAGCAAAACTGGGTCTTCCCTTTGTCAACTCAAAACATACGTTGCTCCTGGTGAAAAACTACCTCCTGAAGACTAAAGTAACCATTAGTGACTGTATGGTGAACGGAAGACCACAGTCCATGCCAGAGGACTATAAAATCTGGAGGAGCTTGAGAGATTATCCAAAGAGGAATGAGCTGTGTGCTTTTAACATCATCTAACAGAAGTTGAAACTGCCTCCCCCACAGTGTTTCCTATGATTGTGCTCATTGTTTTTCCAGCACACAATCTGGCAATAATACCCCTACTGAGGACTATTTCCAGATATTTCCACCAAAAGAAGATTTGTGCTGGTGGCAAAACCAAAACCAAAAAAAACCCAGATGAAGATCCAAGTTGCAGAAAACAGGAGGAATTCCCACAACACATGTAGCCAACAGACTCTGTTTCCCGTGATTTTTCTTCAAATCCCAACTTCTGCTACTAATGGCATCCGATGACCGTTTCTCAAGAAAGTCCAAATGTAGTCCCGTTCTCAAAGTGTGTGTGCACTAGCACTATTTCTGCATCTGCATTAGATACCTTGCCATGTTCAAAGGTTTGGAACTTCTTCCATAAACTAGTTTTCATGCTTTACACACCTGTTCACGTCACACTTGTGCGCACTATAATGCAAAAAAGTACACTTTTTCCAGTATACTTAAATATTAGTGTCATTGTCTCCATTCCCATTACTTATCACATCTCAGATCCAATTTTCTTTCCCATTCCTGTCCAAAAATAGGACAATTCACATATGAGCACTGTGTCACATATCACTTGCATACACAGACCTTAACAATAAAAAATTAATTCCCAAAAATTACATAATAAAATCTGAAAAATGAGCCAATAATCAACCATGAACCCACCTGTAGAACTGAAACCTGACCATCTTACAGGTAAACTCCCCAAAGGGCCAGTAGTCATGACTCGCATAGTTGTAGATGAGTAAAGGAAGTGACATCACATACAGAAAGTCGGCTATGGCCAAGTTGAGCATGTAGATGTTGTTTCTGGACAAATTGGACCTCTTCCTCCATATCTTCAGTATGACGGTGGCATTCAGAGGAATCCCAAGCAGGAAGACGATGGTGTACACAGCAGGAAGTAAAATGCGCTTAAAGTCTTCCTTGTAGGTGCAGCGAGGGTTAACCGCCCCACTAACACTGCTGATGTTACTGAGAGCGTTAATGAAGCTGTCTGCTGGGTAAAGCTCTGTAGGGTGTGTCAACAGGTCCACTAAGGAAGTTTTTGAGTTGAGGGCTTCTGTGGGGATGGTGCTGAAAGAATCTGGCATCTTCACATTCTGGAGGAGAGATAGAGAGACAGGTGAGACTTGGTAGCAAGATTTGCTCGAGATCAAACACGATTACCGGGCTATTGTATTTGATGGAGTACAGACAGAACTTCATAGGTCTTATTATTATTAGTTGTCTGTGGTGTACAAACTATTCAGCTTGGCCAACACTGTAGGAGGAGCAGTTCTCTCCTGCTCGTGTATAACCTTGACCTTGAACACAGTTTGGCTGAAAACCCATTAGGTGATCACTGTGTGCAAATTTCACTAAATTCTAAGAGGAGTGGATGGACGAGTGCCATCACATCACATCATCGATTACTTCGCCGTACAGGCAAAAAAATCAACATTTGTTTTGGATGTAACGGCACACACACACACACACCCACAGCCTTACCTAGAAGACAGACTCCTATTGTTCCCATTTGTCGATTTAACTGGGAAAACACATGAAAGCAATGTTTCTAAAGCATGCCACGATTAGAAAAATGAAACAGAAAACATGCAAGAAAACAAATGGATGAAATAGAGAGAGAGGACAACTCTCCACCAGAGGGCACAAGAGATCTGCGTTTGTGTGAAATCCTCCAATATTACACAAAAGCAGTCACCTTGAGCCCTGTGAACACAGGACCTTCAGTATTTATTTGGACAAGTGTATTCAGGTATTTTTTATTTGACACTAGTTCATAATAAAAGCCTTGAACAGTCAATTTAGTGCAAACTATGCAGTATGTAACATAAAAGCAGGAAGGCCACATTTGATAAATTTGTGGAGGAGCAGCAGTGAGCAAGAAAAGATTGTTTTTGCAGTTTTTTAAACCACATGTTTGTAAAAAACACTTGTAGTTAATCATATTTTTAAAGTATAATCCTAATTATTATAAGGGCTTATTAGTAACTCTGACAAATACCTCATAACCCGACTTGAAACCTAATAATCTCCTGGGTGTGCTCACCGCAAAAAGGGCTCACTTTGTATTTACGAATACATACGACCGACTGTAAGAACTACAACAAAATAGGTGCTACAGTGAAATAACAATCATTTAATCTCTCCATCATTTTCTGACAAGTGTAGACCAAGACGTTTGGTCAAGTTTTGAAATGAAAACCACTGCAGACTGTCTGATCTCCCACTCACATTTCACAACGTCTGGAACAGGCCCGCTATACACAAACAGACTTATCAATGATCTTAAATATTCTTCTGCCTTCCAACATCAGTCATATCCACTTCCCTCATGGCAGCAGGCAGCTGAGTAAGTGATCTGCCCAAGACACTTCCTCCAAAGCCCTGTCAGACTGTTACTCACTACGTTTCACAACCAACCAACCAACAAGCCAACCAACACCCTCGAGCCTGAGTCTGTGCTTGTGTGCCAGTGTGTGTACATGTCAGGTATCTCTCAGAGCTGCTTAAAAAACTGTCTTTGGATGTGTTCAAAAAGTGTTAACTGTGTGTGTTTTAGGTGAAGTCATCTGTGTGGGTGTGCAGATGTGAACAGAAGTGACGCACAATTTTATAACTCCTGGCACAGAAACTGAGGGAGAGGAGGTGAAGGGAGCAGTGTGCCAAAGGACCACTGAGCATTTATCTGCGAAGATGAATAGAAAACGGTGTTGAGGAGTGCTCTGCAGTTTGTTTTATCTGCTGATGACTCATGCACAACGTACTTCAGATCAGTGATTTGGTTGAAAATCAACTCCGCAAAAGGCCTTGAAGCCAAAATTCTTGGCTAACCTGAAGCATAAAGACCCTGAATTAAGTCTGTAGCTGTTTTCATGTTAAATAAAGTCTGATTTTCATGAAATGCACTAAACTGCAGCACTGCAGAAACAATCATGGTCCTAGGGCTCTTGCTTTTGCCACAGAGGAGGCTCTATTACTCATCTTTATGTTCAGGCTTGCTTTTAGACGCCTCGCAGAGCCTGACCTGAATAAAACACAATGAAATGTGTAATAGTTTGAGCAGTAGCTCCTGTTTGTGACATGTGTTGGTGCTCATAGTTCATATTAACTGAACAGTTCAAGGACAGGCAGTAACATTAAAGCTAAGCTATAATTCATTTTACTAAAGAACTAATCAACTCATTGCCACATTTTCCTTCTTTAGCAGTACCGCAATATTTCAATACAGTAAGGATAGAGAAAGAGAAGCAGACATCCTGGATCCTACAAGCCCTAGCAAGCAAACCACTGGTTTCAAAGTAAGAGCTGAGATGTGAGAGGCCAATAAACCACTGATTTCCATGCTGAATATCTGCACCTTTTAGGATAAGTATTGTGGTGGAGATGATTTCTATATCAAATAAAGCCAGATTATTTTAAAAAGGTTTTGGAATAGGGGGCAAATAGAAGTAAAAGCTCTTTCTTATCTATTCATGTTCAGGACTCATGTCAAAAATTGTTTCTAGAAAAATGGAAAATAGATGTTGTGATTTAGTGGAAACATGGACAAGCATACTCGATATAAAGACGAAACTCAGCCTGAACTCTCCTAGGGAGTTTTCTTGTAACTTCTTTATTATTACTAGTATTAGTTTTTCCCAGTTTAGGTTGCCCTTAAGGTTTTGCATTTGCTTAGTAACTTTTATCAGCCACAATAAATCGGCTCGCTTTTTCTTAAGATTTCTGTTTCATGTCTTCGTTTATCTGCGTTTAGGTCTGCACCACAATCCCTACTAGGTCTGCATCTGCGGACCGTGACACTGGGAAAGGCAATCCGTGACTGATAGTGTTTCATTGCATGGGCGGTGTGTTTGGTTTCACTGTCGTGCTGAAAAATTAAGCCATTCTAAATAAGACGTTCTCCAGATGGCAATACATCTGTGATCATAATTTTATCAATTTTAACAAGATCTCCAACACCTCTGGCTGAAATGCAGTCCCAAACCATGACAGAGCCTCCACTGTGTTTTACATATGGCTGTAGAGACTCACTGTTGTAACTGTCTCATGATCTCCTCTGTGCATATTGACACTTTGAACCAGAAATTGAATTTGACTCATCAATCTATAACACCTGTTACCACTGATTTTCATTTCAGTTCTTGTTTAATTTGGCCTGCCTTTCTTTAAGGCACAGAAAGTAATTTTTTAGCTTATTTAATAAAAAAAAAAAGTTGTACTCACAAATATATACTGATTAGTGTGTAATTAGGTCTTCGAGCAACATGATGCGTTCTCATAAACTGAAAATAAATCCATTAAAAATGCATATGAGCAGGTGGCAGCTTGCATATCTACTGACACCTAGTGGTGAGATTTTACACACAATACCTTTAAGGACATGACCTTCATATACTGTTCATCTGCTTTAGATAGTTTATTTAGGCCAATTCCACCTGTCCAATTTCCTCACATTTTTTAAGGACACAGTGAACACTAGTTTGAACTAATAGCTCTTTACTAATCACCTCATTGGTGGATTAATACTATTTTATGCCTTTCAATATTTAACATTTCTCATAGTTTCAACCAAAGAAATTGGAGTAAATTATGATTTTTTGGAACAGGTTAGAAACAAAGTGTTTAAAGACACAATTTTGGTGCTTTATGAAATTTTCTATCACATGTAGACACAACACTGGTTCAGTCTCTTGAGTTGGTGCCTTTTTTATGCTTGAATGCTTCATAGGTCAGGGTTAAGTCACTTAAACAAGAGAACAAAAAACATTCTATTGAAAATGATCAGAAACAAGGACTGGAATGAAAATCAGTGAAAAGGCAGCCAATATCCAAAGAAAGACCTTTAGAAAGCCATGATAACTGCCTAAAAAACTGCCTAAAAAAATGGTGCTACATTTTATATGGCATAACCCAGAGTAACGCGCGCCAAAGAGTGCTGTTGAAATCTGAAGCATGCACAGTGTGTGTAGCTATAAAAATGCAAGCGTTCATTCCTGTGTGTGAGCCTCTAAACTTGTTACCCTTTATTTATCCATTTGAAAGTTTCACTGAGATTTAAATCTCATTTCCAAGACAGACTTTGCAACGATTTCAGGGTAAGAAGTGTGCTCCATTTATTCTAAAATGACCCATTAGTTTATCAATATAAGGAAACATTACTAAAAACACTAACTTAAACGAACAAAACTTCACTCACTGAACTTCCCTAGTACATGTGAAGCTAACATAAACCTGCTCAATGACTCACTCTACTTATCTGCCCACATTAATTTTGATAAACTGTTCACACACGTTCTCTTTACATCCTTCCCGAAAAGATTCAGTGATTTAAATGGTGCAGTAATTGGACTATTTAGAGATTTTGAGACCAAATCCTGATATGTTGTCGTCTTTATTGTAATTTTTTTTCCAGCATGCAGATACAGTGTATCCAAGTTATAATGTAAATGGAAAGATAAGCTGACATTTAAGGTTATCTGCACTACCAGGAGAGGAAAAAAGAATTACAGAAATAATACAGATGCTGTTTCCACTGCTAATAGTAAAGAAAACTCTTACCTTTAAAAGTATTTAATCCAGATTGGAAAAAAAAAAAAAACTTGTTGGAGAATGCGGGCATCGATCCCGCTACCTCTCGCATGCTAAGCGAGCGCTCTACCATTTGAGCTAATTCCCCTTCATGCTGTGTGCTGCAAAAATAAAGCCTTTTGAGGCACACACCCACAGCCCTGCTCACTCACGTGATGTGACCAGTTAATGACAGGGACACTTTCTCTTTGCGATACACACACCCTCACAAACACCCTGCTGCATACTCTCCACCCTGAGGACTGCCAAAAGGCTGAGCTGAGCAAGTCACACAAGGTTATTTATAAACCATGACTGCAAGAATGTGACTGCTACACTCAAGACAAATATAGAAGATTAATAATTCATCATAACAAAGACACCTAGACTGCATTAATGATTATTCTGCATGTGGATATGGTGTCAGGACCTTTGAACTTTGATTAAGGTAATGCAAGGTAACTCTAACTACGTCAATATCACAAGAAATGATTGATAGCAGAGCCCAGCTTATATTTAAACCATGTAACCCGGAGAGTGCACTTACTGCCTTAAGGCTCTGCATGTGTTTTTACTGCAGTACTATGAAAAATGAACATGACTGTGTAATGTAAACCAGCAGAACTTTAAGGTTCCTCTCAGTGTTACAGAAATGTATGAGGTGTTTTAAACTCATTGGTGTTTAGGCCAAGAATAGAACTAGAGACACAAAGTCACTAACCAGATATGTAATATGGCAGAAATCTCTACTAGGAGTAAGTGGAGACAGAAGAAAAACGTCATAAGCCAACTTGAAATGTCTGATTTGTATGTGCAACATCTCCGACATAAATTTTATATTAAAATAATGTTATATACAAATCAAAAACGTGGTGTTCCTACTATTATTATTTTTAATGTATGTTTCTGTCTGATCCACAGATAAAACTCCAAAGAGACATTTGGAGAGAAGAGATAATGGATATGTTTCCGTGGACGATTCTTATATAGCATTTTTCTACTCTACCTGAGCACTCAAAGCGATTTATACTATGTGCCTCATTCACCAATTCACACAAGCGCTTTGTTCTCTGCTTTTTCCTGCTGAAGTGATTTCTATCTAACATGCATGCGATGATGGAGAGCAACTTGGTGTTAGTATTTTACCTAAGAATATCTGGCATGCAGACTGGAGCAGCCAGGGCTCGAATAGCCAACCTTCCAAAGAAGAAGTCCTACAAAATAAATAAAACAATGTAAAAATTAAAACACGTGAAACACAAAATCGTGACCAGTAAAAACAAAAAAGCTTCATAGCTGGTGAGCTTTAGAAACATTGACCTACAGAATGCCTAATTAAAACTGGCAGATAAGGTGACATAAAGAGTTATACTGCCGTGCATGTAGGAAGGCTATCTCTCTATCATTTAAATGAACAGAAGAAGGAGATTTAGAGGAGAGGACAGCAAGCAGGCCACAATTCAAGTCCAATTACTTTCCCATCTCCGATCTCTAAAGTCCCTGAACACCCTAATCAATGATTCATGCCCGCTGCCCCTCATTCACTCCCGTGCTCGGTTGTAGTTAATTGGGGAAACAAAATGACGAGCCAGGAAATCGATATTAGTATCACACATGTGTATACGTGCAATGCAATCACATGTTTGCAGACGCACACTGCAGCCCAGCCTAGCAATCAGGAGCAAATCTACAGTAAACAAAACAGAGTAAATTCAGGAGCGCAGTAGGAGTACAATAATCAACTGTACAAACTAATAGCATGACACAGAAACACACAAACCTTCCACATATCAGTGTGATCAACATTCAGGTCACAGCCCTCTATTGTGGATTAGAAAAAAACAGACTGCGATAATTATCGCTGCTAATATGAAGACAGGAGACAGGAGACGCTTTAAACTAATCAGCTGCACCATAAAGAGGACGAGTGATAAGCAAAGCTGGTGTTCCATCAAAACCGCACTACTTGCCATATGGTCTCAAAGATAATAAAAGCATTTCTTGTTACATGTGACATAACTATACAAATCATTTAAACATTCAGTAGTGCAAACAAAGACATTACTGCAAGGCTTGTGTAGAAAGTCCCCTTCTGGCCTAAGTTAACCAAAGCATTATACCACATTTTCCACTAATGAAGTGGACAAGACTGCAGCTGATAACAGATAGCATTCGCATAATTTGCCAAATCTTGCAATCAAAAACAGGCTAACGATGTTGTTGTTGTAAGTATGTCATTAGATATACAGAGAGAAGGTCATGCAATATTTCCTACAACTTTACTTTGTGTCGGTTCTTTGGTGCACAAAAGAGGTCTGATGAAAGAAATGTAGGGCCAGGACAGTAGGGCACCTGTCACTGAAACTAAAATTTTGAAACACCAAAGTTCTTTCTTGTATGATTAATCTGAATCAGCACTCTTACCTAATTGAGTTATGAGAACAAAACGTGTTAAAATGTACTTCTGTTTAGGGTGAGGGGCTTACTAATACATGCCACACTCATCAATTGCAGAACAGTCCAAAAGTCTTGCACCACCGCTTTCTTTACAACAGACTTTCCGACGCTTGCTGCTTTTTTTTTTACTCATTTCCAGTCCATCCTTGTACCTGACCAGTATCAAAGGAATGTTTTTGGTCGTTAGCTACTTAACACTGACCTGTGAGTCTTTCAAGCATAAAAAATGTGCATAACTCAATGGATCAACCAGTGTTGTGTCTATGCAAAACAGACAACTTAGCCCTTTTTAGGCACTTTGTTATGAGCAGACTGCCACAAAGGTGTGTCATTGGTTCCAATTTCTTTAGAAATTTTTATCTTTTGCACCAACAAGGTGATTTTCAGAAACTGAACAAAAACTATTTAGAGCAGATAAAGAGTATCAGAGAGTCATCTCCTTAACAAATAGGAAAAAAGCCACACAGACAGAGAGAAAATGGCAAACTCCACACAGAAAGGCTCTAAATGGTGATTTAACCCAGGACCTTCCTTCTGTCTGTTTGAATGCTTTGATGAGCACAACGGCAAACATCGCCAAGCTGCTGAACTAATCAAAGAAAAAAATAACAGCAAGCAAGCTGAACGACATTTCACAGTAGTTTCTCTCTTGCTTTTGTCCTTCAGCACATATATTGTTATAATAATAATGACTCACTGATAATGTAAAAAATACCCCAGAAATGCATAAATATTTTTCTGATGCATGTTTTTGTTCTTGAGCCGCTATTAGTCACATTTAATGTTGTGAGAATAACATGTTTTTACTGATCTTGAGCTCCAGTAGCTGTAACGTCTTGGTGCACAACTTGTGTTGGGCAAAAAAATAAATAAAAAGCTTAGCAAAAGCTCAACAGACTGGTAAGCAGCAATTAGTCTGTGCCCCGTGGTTGCTGAAGTCATGTATTTGTGCTGCAGAGGGGATGGAAATGCAGATGTGGTGAAAGCAGAGTCAGTAAAGCACAAAAAGAGAACAGAAACAAAAAAAAAGTCTTTACTGACCGATCACCCAGTGCATCTGTGACAATTGCTGTGAATTGCACAACAAGTTTTGGAAACATTGGCGGTAATCTTTTTAAAACCTACTCAGGACAAAGACATTCAATTTATTTTGAGACATTCACATCAAATCACCAATTTGGCTGGTATGTTTATGATGGCTGCCATTAAGCTTGTGCTTGTTTATTCAGTGAGATAACGCTGAGGGCCACTTAACTTCATTTGATAAACAACTTCAGCCCTAAATTTTCTGTCTACCCGGTTTTCTGCTTCTCTAACTCTGCGGCTCCAACACAGAGTTACGTTAATCTGCTACCCGGCAGACAAACAGAGGCTCAAACAGTGCCTAGCAGAAAGGAATCTCCACTAAAAACACAGCAGCCATGTCAAAGCCCTGTGGCGACTGAAGCAGATAGCCTGTCTAAGTGATTGTTAGTTATTACGTCAGCAATATGACAACTTGTTTTTACTGGATCCGAGCACAGTTATGCACATTCTAGAGAGACATAACAAATACAAGTTATAAACCTCACATCTGCAGTTTTTTTTATCGTTTTTTCTTACCGTTTATAATCTTTTACTTGCTTTACTTACTTCGAATACGATTTACAACAAGATGTTTTTGAAGTTATCATGGTTAACAGCAGATTTATTAAAGAATGTTTAAACAGCTTTTTACGTTGCTTTGACATATCAGTATGACTCTTTGGTCTTGAAACGTTGTACTCTCCTGCAGCATGGCCGACAGATTTATAGAAACAACTGATTGCTGAGAACATACTATTCCTTTTTTAAAAAGATCACTATTAAGGGTGTCTGTCCTTTGGCACATGATGTATTGCAGGCTGTTTATTAATCACAGGGTCAGTAGTTTGTGCTCCGGTGCCTCTAGGCAGCACTCTTAGGCATGATAGGGAATCCCAAATTGCTCCTGACGCATCCATCAGAGTGTGGTGCTTAAAAGGCATAGAAAAAAACAACGTGGCTAACAGTAAAAAGCGATCACTTAGAGTAGAAAAGCTAAATAAGCTAAATCTGTTTACCATAACTATATCAAACAATCAAGCAAACACTAGGTTGTTCTTAGTAATTTTTGATAAAGCTTAAAATTAGAGTTGGATCAGGTGACCCTGAGCCCCCCCCCCTTAATTAAGCTACAGTATCCCTAGGCTGCTAGGGGCCAATTATTATTCATCTCTGTCTCTCTTTCACAATGTGTCTTTTCTCCTGTCTTCCTCACCTCATCTTGAACCAGTTGCTTTGTGAAGCCTGGTTCTGCTGGAGGTTTCTTCCTGTTAAAAGAGAGTTTTTCCTTCCCACTGTCACCAAGAGTTTGCTCATAGGACCTCATATGACAGTCTGGGTTTTCTCTGTATTACTGTAAGGTTTGTTACCTTACAATGACGTGACTGTTGTTGTGATTTGCTGCTAAATAATAAAACTGAATTAAATTGCTATCAAATGGTCCAACTCAGTGTAACCCATAAAGACAGCAGGTGCAACCTTTGGAGCTGAAAATTAAGGCAAATACCAAAGTAACAAAAACTGTATTTCCTTTAATGGCTACTACAACCTGGCACCGAAAGGGAGTCAGTTCCAATACACGCCATGTTAAAATTTGTAACTTTACAGCATTGACAAGCATATTTACAGCCTGATTTTTTCAAAATGTGTTGCTCTCTGTAGATAGTTTTCCTAGTGGGTGATTTTTTAAACTATCCTAAACTGCTTGAATGTTGGAATTAAAGGTGTGGCTGTTTTTATTGACAGATGCCCCACAGAGGACACTGTCAGTGCCACACACACGAGAGAGAGGAGGAAAAAGGAGAAGGACAGCCATCTACAGCGGCAGTCTTACACAAATTCCCAGTCTCTTCCTCACAGTGAAAAATAAAGCATATTAATTTACCACTGGAGCCAGATCACTGCAGATGCCCACAGCATCAGTATCATAATGGAAGGGAAGTTGTAAAAGCTGTTGTTGTGTGGTCTACCAAAAAGTGATTTCTGGTATTTGCCAAAAGTGACTGTCAGTATTTAAACTGTTATAAACGATTTTTTGGCCTATGAACATTTGTCAAATATATCTCTAGTGAATGATATCAAGCCATTTTAAGCCAAACTGTCTGCCATCAATTTTTGGCAAATCAACTTTTATATTTCCATTGTTTATGAATGTAAAACTCTCACTGACATCAAAAATGTCTTTTTCAAAAGGGATCAGGCCAATAGGGGCAGCAGAAATTGCAACAAATATAACATAACGGTTATATAAAGATATTTTAAGTAGCTGAAAGGACTGAATTGATTATAATGTAGAACACAGGGCACGTACAATAACGCAGAGTCACAAAGATACTTGCAAAACAAGTCATTTTTGTTTGTTTATATGCAACACCTGTAAATCCTGTTGAGTGCAGACTATTAGATAAACACTGGAAATCAGTTTTTGGCACAAGACTGGGATGGTGCATTTTTGTCTTCATTCTGTATGATCTGCTAAACTTCATAATTTTCTACGAACTCCATAGAGATGCTTGAACAAATATTCTCACCTGGTTTGTGCCCCATTAATCATCAGAGTCCTGGGACGCATACAACATGAGTGGATAATGATGACAGCGTCTTGCTCGAGGGCACGTAAGTTCTTGTTTATTTAACTATCGTAATGTAAGAGTACGTGAGAGTATTTTTTTAAGGAATTTGATTTAAAATGATGAAGAGAAACAGGAAAGGGGATACAACTGATCTGATGTTATCACACCAGACGAGTTTAGTAAGTGCACTGACTGCACCAGTCACCGGGGCTTTGAGGTGCAGGACACAGGACATGTCTCACTCCAGCACCACAAATAACACAGCTACCAGCCTTACAGCTGCTTATTTTAGCACCACAGGAGCCCCTGCTGGGACATCTGTGCGCCTGGACGAATAATAACAAAACTACACATCTGTAGTAACAAGCTACTATATCTCAGCAGCTAAAATTGATTGTTACACACGGCAGGTCAAATTCGTATCGCGATAATTCTCCAGTGGGAATAATGCTTTTTAAAAAACATTTCTTTAGTCGCTAGCTGCTGCTAAAGCAATAAAACTATAAACAAACTGAACTTACCCTGAATGAAAAACGAAACAAGTGCGACAACATCAACAAGTTGGCCACTCGGCCATAGCAAAGTGCTGCTCCTCGATGATAACAAAGAGCTGGGAAACGGACTGTTGCCGGGAAAATAGCAGGTTTAAGGAAACGCCGTGCTGCTAGGTTCGAATTCACCGCTTATTTGTCCCGTACCTACCTGCAGCGGAGCGGCGAGCTGCTGCACACTTTACACGCCGTATAACTGCCACGCACGCGCAATGAGTCTTGCGCCACCTGCACGAACAAAGGAAACGACTCCAGCGACAGCGAACGTCTCGCGCCTTTAGCCGGCATCACGTGTCTGGTTTCTTCAACAGACGTTACAGCGCTGTTGCTTTCAGTGGGTGTTTTAAAATCACCTAAAAAATAAAGCAGTTGCAGTGCTGTGAAAACCATCGTGATTTCTTCATATTTGCATATTTATCACATTTACCTTACACTACCTTTTCACACAAGGCAGGTCCAACCATTAATTAAAAATGATAAACCTTTCTTTATTAACCATTGCTTAAAAAGCCATCTCTTGACTGTCTTAGCTACTTGTAGAGCAATATCCAACCTTTCTTTTTACTCATAAAATCTTGAAAGAGTGGTTTTAAAGCAGCTTACTGATCATCTGCAGATGTTTCAGAGCTCATCATCAATAATATTTTATTACAGCGATTAGAGCATGCTGTAGGTATTAAAGGTACTGCACTTGAGTAGTTTGAATTACATCTGTCTAATAGACTCCAATTTGTTCATGTAAACGGGCAGTCTTCTTCATGCACACAGGTTGATTATGGAGTTCCACAGGGTTATATAGCATTTAGCTCCGTCTTGCATAACGCAATTCATTATTACTATTTTTTCTATTTAAAAAAACTCCTAAGCCTTCAGTTAATCCAAAATGCTGGAGCAATGTCTAGAAAGAGAGAGCATGTTTCTCTTATATTGGCTTCTCTTCATTGGCACCCTGTTAAATCCACTATCAAATATAAAATCCTGCTCCTCACATACAAGGTCTTGAATAATCATCAGGTCCCATCTCATCTTAATGACCTCATGGTATCATGTCACACCAGAAGAGCACTTAGCTCTCAGACTGAGGGCTGACTTGTTGTTCCTAGAGTATTTAAAAGTCGAATGGGAGGCAGAGCTTTCAGCTTTCAGGCTGCTCTTCTTTGGAATCAGCTCCCAGTTTAGATTCAGGAGACAGAAACCATCTCTACTTTTAAGATTAGGCTTAAAACTTTCTTTTTTGAGTAAGCTTATAGTTAGGTTACCACTGTCACCAATTGCTTGCTTATAGGTGGTCATCTGATCATTGGGGTTTTCTCTGTTTTCTCTGTATTATTTTAGGGACTTTAATTTATAATACAAAGCACCTTGAGGCAACTGCTGTTGTGATTTGGTGCCATATAAATTAAATGTAATTGAATTCAAATTGCTATCCAATGGTCAAATTCAATTGAATTAAAAAGCTTGCAAGAAGTAATAGTTGACAAAAATAACCAGAGTAAATACAGTTTTTAATTGTCAATGATGTTGTTTATTAAGGGAGAAAACTATAAGAACACAGGTAAATAGAACTTGTCTGATGAAATTAAGGAGGCTTTGGGACTCAAGTGAGCAACACCGAGAGCCATTATCCACAAATTAAGAAAACCTGGGACAGTGGTGGACATGACAAGGAGTGGCCAGCTTACCAAAATGACTCATCCAGGACGGTGCAAAAGAACCCAGAACCACATCCAAAGAACTGTAGGCCTCACTTTCCCCATTTAAGGTCAGAGTTCATGATTTAACAACAAGAAAGAGGCAAAAAAAAAAAAAAAAGGCATCCATGGGAAAGTTCAAGTAAAAAAATTACTGCTGACCACGATTTTGCATGACAATAAATAAGCTGTTCATGCTTGAAAGTCTGCCAGCGTGGCTGAAAGGAAATGGGTCAAAACTCCTCCACAATGAAAGTGTCACTGCCAGTTATTAGGTTTCATTTTGCATTTACCCAGGCTAACTTTGTGTAATACTATAATTAGCTGGATGAGCTGAAACATGTGAATGTGACAAATCTGGGGGGGAAAAATAACAAAAGGGGCAAAAGCTTGTTCACAGCAGTGAATGTTTACTGCAGGTAACGATGTTTAAGCAACAGTTAATTCCCAGGTGGAAAATTCTAACATTATAAGGGCTTCAACCAGAGAACTTGCCATAGTCCAGCACCTTTGAGTGTGTTTGCAGCTCACTGAGTTCAATGGCAGGTGTTTGGTCTGTACTAAAAAGAGTGACAGGACATGACTGGAGGTGTCACTTCTTATCATTTTTGTTTGAACTTCTATGAGGTTTATTGGTTAATTTTATTGTGCCATTGTAAACATTGCTGTGTCCTGCTCAGCACCAGGTTGTCATCATAAAAGATAAGATGCCTCCCACTGAGTGTGTCGAAGTTTGGATATAAATTTGGCAAAGCTCCAAAGTGACCAGTGGCTCTCACTTCTTTTTGTCCCTAGTTCCACATATTGAGACAGTGAACCTGGTTTTCATTGGCTGATTACAAGTCAACTTATGTGTGTTTCATGTGAAAAGTATTGTTTTAAAAAAATATGCCCATGTGTAGCTTTATCATAACCCAAAGATGACACAGGAAGAGATAAGAAGAAGTGCATGAAGGCTAAAGTTATTCTTGTAACAATATGTTCCACCACAGGATGAAGCAGAAGATAAGACAAAGAAGAAGATAAACTTTCAGTGCAACTATGTAATCAATGACTGTATAATTGATAACAAATATATAAATAGGTAACTAAGTACAAGAAAGAGACTTAAAATAAGGAACAGAAAAACAAAGCAGAAAACACTAAATTATCATGCATCTATTTACCAGTCTTTGTGCAAATTGTTGTTTTAGGCACTTGAACCAGGTTATTCAAATGTCTGTTTTGTCAAGCTGGACTCTGTTATCACCCAAAAGTCACATTATGTACTTTTGTCTCAGGTGTTGTGGCTGGTGAGTCACGCCCACATGGATTCCTTCTTCATGGCGTTTATATCTATTCTCTCTGTTAAAATTCATTTTGGCTGTAATCCGATATTGTGGAAAAATATGTCACTGTACTGATAAGGGAAGAACGACGTGCTCGTTCTTGTGTTCTCGAATCACTCTCTGTATTTGTGAAGCCAGATTTCCCTCTGTTCATTTACAACTCTGGAGAGGCTGAAAGACGAGAAGACTCTTTTGTCAGGGTGTATGCAAGCCACGCAAATTTTAAACCACAGTATTGGGGTTGAATGTTTACATGTTGTGGCAGTCACAGGAAACGTACAGTAAGGATGTGTTGATGCATGCTCAAAAGGCTTAGATAGTTGTTCAATTAAAAAAATTATACATGAATTAAAAATATTTTCTTGCTGGAAAAAAATACACTCATGTTATCACAGAACTTTATGCTGTCCTGTGAAAAACTAAGTACACCATTACCACTTCTAAAGGAATTAAGAGGGTAAGTAACTGCCAAGTGCTGCTAATGAAGTGCACTTGAATAATTCATCACCAGCAAGTGTAAAAAATTCCATGAAAGCAGAAGTTTGTATTTTGCGTTAAAACCGTGCCATGATCTTCCCAGCAGATTCGCCTCAAGGTCAGAGAAGCAATGCTCAGACTGCAGAAAATTTTTAGAAGCTGCAAAAAAATCCAATATCTTCAGAATCTCCAGGCCTCAGTTAGCATGTTAAATGTTAAAGTTCACGATAGAATCAAAAACAGGCTGAACAAGTATGACTTTTTTGGATGAGCAGGCAGGAGAAAGGCTCTTCACACTACAAGCAACATGGTAGCATTCCTTAAGTTTGGAAAAAGTACAGATGTTTGGCCATAATGCACAGCGCTGCATTTGGAGACAACAAACACAGCGTATCAGCACAAACACCTCATACCAACTGTCAAGCATGTTGTTGGAGGGGTGAAGATTTGGGTTTGTTTTACAGCCACAGCACCTTGAGTTAACCATGAATTCCTCTGTATACCAAAGCATTCTTGATTCAAATGTATGCATCTGTCTGATAGATATAGCTGGGCCACATTTGAGACGTGCAACAGGACAATAATCCTCAGGATTAAATCTGAAACAAGGTGTTGCAGTCCACTCAAAGTCCAGACCTCAACCCGTGTTAAATGTCTGTGGAAAGACCCGAGTGAGCTGTGCATAAACAATTCCCTGCAAATCTCAATGAAATGAGAAGAGTGAGCCAAAATCCCTTCACATCAATGTGAGAGACTGAGGCTCATAAGCAAATAAACCAGTCTTAAGTTATTGCTGCTTAAAGTAGTTCTATAAGCTACTGAATCACAGGCTGTTTTTCAGGGTACTACATGGAGACCTGTGGAAATGTTCTTTTTCACATTTCTGTAGGACTGTTGCAAACATAAGAGATGTAACATGAATAAAAGCCAAAGCTGAAATGAAGGATTGAGTCTCCCTGCCACTGATTAAATGAATACATTAAATACTAACAAGTCATTTAGACGATTAGATTTTTAAATGGTCAGCAAAAGCATGTCGCCGCTGACTCGCATCCAGCGGACGTCTTTCCGAATGAGCTCATTTGTCATGTTGAAATCCAGACGTGTGGAGACAGAGAAGAAGAGCTCATTTCCCTTTAAAAAGAAGTTGCTCAAAACTTTGACGACACATTTCGTAATAATTTAAAGAGGCAGTAGGTTTAAGCTCGGAGGTGGGACAGCATGGCTGTGACATGACAGCCAAAAATACTGCACAGCATTTCATAGATTCAAGGCATGCACCACTGTGCTATACTGTTGTGAAGTTTGAAGATGATCCATAAAAATTGCAGGTAATTATGGGTTTACAAGTTTTTTAATGATTTTTACATTTGGTGCGACCTTGACTTTGACCCAACTTTCACCAAAATGAAAAGCTGTTATCTAACATCACATAAAATTTGGAAATGATTGCATCTCCCTTTGAGGGGAGAATTATGTGTAAAAAATATCTCTGGTGGATGACTCATATAACAAGCA
Source organism: Neolamprologus brichardi (assembly GCF_056152115.1). NCBI lineage: Eukaryota > Metazoa > Chordata > Actinopteri > Cichliformes > Cichlidae > Neolamprologus > Neolamprologus brichardi. The sequence goes on along the minus strand of NC_142117.1, from coordinate 19,258,045 downwards.
TTTTACACCTTTGTTTCTCCCATGAGATATTTTCACTGGAACCTTTCTGTTCACAGTATCGCATTGTTTTCCTTCACATGATAGGTTTAATTGCATTCCCACTCAGTTATCTTCTTTCACAAAGAAAAATTAGTCTAGTTACAGCTTGAAGCTGTAAGAGAGAAACAGAAAGCTTTTTAAACCTCTGTCTGGTTTTACTAGGTTGTAACTTCTGTTTCAAATCCAAGGAGCAACAAAAATAATTGGGAGATATGTGCAGTTTGGTGCATACTTCAAGAACTCGTCTAAAATCAGCTCAAACAGTGTGTATTAACTTTGATGAATTATTTGAAGCATATAATCACAATAATAACTTTTCACTTTTCAAACCACAGTTATAAAGTGCTTCACAGTTCAAATAAAAGTCACATACTAACGATAAGTGCCCATGTTAAAAACACACAGACACACAGTCAGCCATAAAGACAGGTATTTATTCCAACATACCGGTGCATGGTCTCAAAAATCAAGGGGAACGGATTAAGGAGACAATAAGCTATAAAAATGAGTTGCTTAAAACAAATAACGGAGTCAGCTGACCTGATGGACAGAGGAAGGCTGCACAGTTTGGGCGCTACAACCTCAAAAGCACGATCATCTCTGGTTTTAAATTTAGAGTGAGGGACAGTTAGAAGGCCCTGGTTAGACGATCGGAGAGGCCAACTGCATCGACAAAGTGTTAGAAGCTCTGCAATATGTAGAGCTTTAAATGTTAATAACACAGCTTTAAAGTGGATTCTGAATTCCACTGGAAACCAGTGAACGGATGCAAGGATTGGTGGAACATGTGACGGCTGCTAGTTTTCGTTAGCAGCCTTGCTGCTGCTTTCTGAAATAATTGGCGATGAGCTATCGAGGACTGAAAGATCCACGTTTTAAATGTTTTAAAGTATGTAGCCTACTGATTTAAAACAAATCAGTGGGCTACATACTAAACTTGGAGGGTAGAAACAAAATGCCAGTCTCGTTGAACTTGTATCGATTAAACATCAATACAAGCATTTATATTAATTCTGCTGATATTTGGTAAGTAGTTCTCATTAAATAAGAAATCAAAGTATATTAGAAGAACACCTCATCCCCAAAATTAAAGTTACAGATTTCTTCTCTATTTTTCATCCCACGAAAACCGTACCACCTCACTCATATAGTGGATTTTACGTTTAAAGCGATTTGAGCACAACGAGGCGAGTGCCATCAGGTGTCATTACACTGAAGATAAAGCTAACAGTCTCCAACACTGGCCTCCAAGCCAGCAGATACTTTATTTGATTTAGCTGTGAGCTGTCCCTTTGAACTGGAAGCAGATGAAAGAGAAACACGAAAGTTTTGAAGATGTAAACCTGAATTAACTTGGAAGAATTACTCGGGAACAAAGAGCATCACTAAAATAAATGATCACTTCAGGTGTGAACCTGCACGGTGGGTTTTTTAGAGCCTGCTCGACAGAGAGTGCATGAAATCCTGAGCACGAGGAATCACCTGTACAGTGAATACACTTCAGCTGTAAAGTCAGTATTTTAACATGTCAGAAGAACAACTAAAACCTTACGATTTAGGCTTGTTTAAAGTGCTTATGAGAAACAAACAGTCTTTATATGTTTTTTGCACAACATATTATTCTACACAGTGGAGTATGCAAACCAAATTTATTGATTTCTTAGTGTTTTGCATATTTGTCACATATACATGTTTCGGATTGTCAATCAGATTTTAATATTAGACAAAGATAACCTTTAAAAAATTGTGATAACTGGCAATGGGACTTTCACACAGCTGTGGAGGAACTTCGGTCGAGAGAGCGGAATTCGTGGTTCCATCAATTACAGCAAGTCATCCAGGTCTGAAGCATCAAAGCAGCCCTAGAGCATCACACTACCGCCACCAAAGTTCAAGTTTCTAGTCTCTTTCTTATTGTTGAGTTAAGAACTCACCTTAACTGTCAGAGTAACAACTAACGAGTAAGGTCTGCAGTTCTTTAGATGTATTTTAGATATCTCCTTGATGGGTGGAGTCAAAGTTCACCATTGTTCCAGGTTTTCTCCATGTGTTGATAAAGCCTCTCACTTTGGTTTGCTGGACTCCCAAAGACATAGAAGTGGCTTTGTACACATTTCTGGACTAACAGACAACACTGACTTCATTTCTTAAGACTGTAGGACAATGTTCTGCCTTTTAAGATTTTTTTTTTTTAGCACACCTCACTTTGTCAGGCAGGTTCTGTTTCAATGATTTCTTGATTTAACAGGTCTGGCAATAATCAGACATGGATATGGCAAGTGAAATTAAACTCAGCTTCTCATAAAATGTGGTTAATTTAAGTTAATTCACAATTTATGACAGGGGGAATCTTGGAAACTTAGAATCCAAGTATGTTCTGACATCTTTCTTCCCTTAATAAATAGTGATAAATAAAGAAACTCATAAATGCATGCGTGTGACAAGTATGCAAGTGTTTCTCTCCAGGAAGAGGAGAGACAGAATCAACATTCCTAATAAGGCATCAGTTATTTGGATTTGCAATGGTCACCGTGATCATTACCATTAAAGCCCAAATATATTTTGACACATCTTTTTTTCCCTTGTGCACAAGTACACATGTGCACTTATTACTCAAGGCCTTGTGTGTGTGTTTGTGTGTGCATAAAAGAGGTGTCGGTGTTTGCTCAGTGCACGCCTGACTGGTGGTTGTATTGCTCAAGCCAGTCAGATCTCTGTGGGCTTACAGAGAAGTGAAAGAGTTGAGCATTCTTTCACTATCTTTTTTTTTTTTTTTTGCTACACGGGAAATAACGCATCCTCATTCTCTCATTCTTCCACTTTTTTGAAGGTACTTTTGTGGGAGGGGAAAAAAAAGCATCAAGACGAAACGAAAAGGAGAAATTAACGTCAAAAACAGAAGGTACAATGCACTATTTGCTATTATGGCTACAATTTTGTGTATTTCCATTTTTAACTTGAGGAGTTACACAATAGAAATGGGAAGTATAGTAAGACAAAGATTAGTTTTGTTCACATGCAGACATCTACAGCTACAAAAAGTCACACCCAGAGCTTAGTACAACAAAGCGAGCTAGATCGTCACCCATTACTCCAATTTAGGAGAAAATTTCCAGAAACATAAGCAGGTGGTTTTTTTCCCCCTTCTTTTTATCTGCCTGGACATGCAGAGAAATACAGTCATAAAGAAAACACCCCCTCTTTTAATTGTAAGGTGTGATGCAACAGGACGTACGAGAAAAAAATGATCTGGTCACGTGTTGTTCAACCTCAGATGAACAACACATGACCTGTAACGCATTTATTTAACGTTTTAGGTTAAAATGCAGCAGTGTGTGAAAAACTGAGTGCATCCCATAATACAACAGCTTGTAGAACCACCTCTAGCAATAACTAAGCCAATCAGCCTCTAAGATTATCACGGGGGATATAATAATGCTGCTTCAGTTCATTGAGGTTTTGCAGGCATTTGTTGATGCGTCATTGTTCTGCTCCATCTCCTAACTTAAGACAAGCTTTAGCTGGCTTCAGTTGCCTCATATTTGACTCTAGAATACTTTGGTTTACAGAGAAGTTCATGGTTGAAATAATGAAGGTGCCCCAGCAAGCCCAAATCATCACCTCTCCACCACTGTGCTTGACAGCTGGGATGAGAAATTCGTGCATTAAGACCAAACATCTGCACTTCACTTCTCCAATTCATACATCATACTCATTCTAAATGAAGAAGCTCTTGCTCACTGCCTGCAATCTGCACACACAAGATAAACATTTTTTTCACATGCAATTTGTTTTTGTTCTTTTTTTTTTTCTTTTCTTTTTTTTAAATTGCGCATTTTGTGGTTTATGGGGTTTTGGAAAACTGGAAGTAGTGAATTTGCTGGGACTGGAAAAACTTGCAACTGTCTTGAATGTTTTGCACTTGTGAATGATGGACTTAACATTGTTGGGAAATGAAGTTAAAACTCTTCCCAGACTAACGCACAGCAACAATTGCTTCCACTGCTGCCATCTTTCCTGCTTGGCACTGTGTTGTGACACACCTAAATGCTTCAGGCCAGCAAACTGCCAAAACTTCTGCGTTTATAGTTGTGCTCATATTTGATGAGTGGACTTGATTAGTAGCATGTGGCAGTTAATTACCCTCCTAATTACTATAGAATCAGTAAGGGCATACGTAGTTTTATGGCTTTCATCTGAGGTTGTACTTGCGTAATGTTGAGACCTGCTAAAATCATGATGAATAAAACACTAGAATTAGGTGAGGGTTTATGACTTGATTTCTCTCTTTGTGCATATTTTGATGAATCTCAAAAAGCAGTGTTTTATAAAATATACCCAACAATAAAAAAATTAATATCATGACAACACAACCAGGAAAAAAGGCCACACACACAATAAGTCTTCCTTTTATAGGAAAATTTTAATAGTTATTCAATGTTCTACATTTTACAGTAAATATACAATTACAAACTTGGCTTAGTTATAGTACTAAGATCACTAACTGATCTTTAAAAAAAAACAAAAAAAAAACCCTCAACAACAAAAAAAATAAACAATAAAAAAAGAGGAAATTAAAAAAAAGAAAAAAAAGAAAACAGATTTACACTTCATATCACAAGCCTGACGCAGGTCCTTCACTCTGGACCAAATAGCTAACATACAATTCACTTCTCTCAACGCTGAACAGACGTTGGGCTTCAGTTTCAAACACAACCTTACGGTAACAGATATACCATAGCATGTGCAAACTGGGTACCAAACTAAAACTTCCAAAGTGGGGGTTGTTCATCGTACTTGATCCAGAGGGATGCAAGCAGTTTTTTTTTCTTCTTCTTTTGTTTTTTTGTTGTTTTTTTTGGAAGACAAGGAATTTCCACTTTTTGCATCACATTTAGTGTCAAATCAAACTAAGAGATATCTCTGACAAGTTGAAATTAAAAAGCTGCGGCAGAACATTGAAGACATTTAAGAGCCTACTATTCACTTTGATAGTAGTGTTTTAGTTTATACTTGTGAAAAACTAAGACTTTGCAACTTCAAGGCAAAAACAAAAAACAACAAAAGAAGAGAAGGGTGGGGGGAATGGAAGAGAGGATATGGAAGAGAGGATAGGTGTTATGAAATGCTTCTAGTCACATTTTCACTGTCAAGATAAAAAAAAAGAAAAGAAAAGCAAAAAAGGTTTGGAAATCTACAGGTTGACAGATGAAGCGGTGAAGCAGAGTCACGATTAAGACAAGTTTGCACACCGCCACCCCCTCGTCCCCAAACGCTGCTAAGTGTGCAACTGCCCATTTTCACTTAAGTGCAAATCGAAATAAATGAAACAAGGAATGGAGTGAAATGAGGAAGCAGTTTCATCACTCTGGAAAAAAACTAAACAAAACTGAAACTGTTCCCAGTCTCTTCACTGGGTCTCCACATTAAAACAAAATGATTTGTTTTTGAGTTTTGGTCCACAATCAAAACCAAAAAGTCAAAAATACAGGTCTGTATTTTTAGTTCTGGTTGTCCAGACATCTAAAACTATCTCCCAATAAACCTACAGCAATTTGAGAAAGTGTTCAAAGATGACATTTAATTGTGAGTTTTACATGTAAATGATTAAAAAGGCTCAAAGCCATCAGCCAAAGATGCCACATTAGACTTTGTCACCAGCGACATCTAGTGTTTAAAAAGGCGTCGATGTAACAACCATCGCTTCTGCAGTTCAGACGGGGAGGTGAGGGATGCAAACTTTAGGCAGGTTGGCACAGAAAGGTTAAAAAAAAAAAAAAAAAAACAAGTGCTAAGAGTGAAGACGGGCAGAAACTATATATGATCCGACATCATTTTGCATCCCTGAATGTGATGAAACCAGATGTGTAATGGAATGCAGAGTGGGCACAAAGTGAAAACGGGGGTAAACCCAGAGAGGAGGAGCAAAAGTTAAAGAGTCAGGCAGACAATATGCATCAACAGCGTGAGAAACAGGACAGCAATACGGGAAAAACCCCAAAACTAAACAGATTCACATGAAGCCAGACGCAACGAGGACTCAGAATTCACCACTTAGGAGAACAAAGTAATATTTATCGAACAACAACTGGTGAAATATGGCACAGAACAAAGGGCACAGAGGCTGAGGGTTTTCAAGACATCATTCAATACAATTCTTTGAACCCACAAAACAGAAACGGACAGAAAAAAAGAAAAACTGATTCTAAAGGCATCCATTTCAGTTCTGTCACCGATCCTCTTTTTTAACTTTTTTTTTTGTAACATATCGTAACGTCTGTAATTTCAATGGGAATCTGGTGATAAGAAATCCCACAGTTTTATGTAAAGACCTTGTGTGAACTCCACTCCCTCCTATAGAAACGGATATGAAGCGGACAGATGCAGAAGAGGTAAAACAAAAACAAAAAATAATATATATATATATATATTAAAAGCACAAACAGTAGCTGCCACACTGATGCAACCATGCTTAGCTAGAAATACATTACTGTACCACTTGCTGTATAAATATACTGCATGTTTTTTTAAACTTAGAAATCCAATGCTATAGTGAAATACACCTGAATATTATGCATACCCATTATGCTCAATTGACCATAGGGAAAGAAGAAGAAGAAAGGAAACAAGATTTAACTGAGAAATACTGACAAAAAGTAGTGGTTGGTTAAATAAATCCTAATGGAGTAACATCACTGCTGTCGCAAGAAAATGTAGTTTGTGAACTTGTGAAGTTTCACCAGCTTTAAATTAAAATGTACAAGATCCTTAAGCGGCGTCATTTCCTCACTCTCATGCTAATAACACCCACTTGATATCGGCTAAAATACAAGAGTCGCTTTAAAAACGGGGCCCAAACGTAGGCGCTTTTCTTCCGACAGCGGAATTATGCGATATTTTCTTGAGAATTAACATACTAGTGTACAAACATCTGGACTAAGAATACCTCAAACACTCGACCTTATTGTTTTATTTTTAATTAGGATATAAATTGCTTCTTCCTCCGTCTTGCACTACAAAGTCTAGGTACCTGTTACTTAGCATTAAATTATAGTAGTATAGTCAAGTTTCTTTTTTTTGTCTTATGTTGTGCAATATTTCCTCACAATGTTATTCAATACTCCAAAAAAATTTGATATGTCTACTTTTCTTAGCAGTAACTGTAATAATTGTTGAAAGGCGGCTGCATACGGAGCCTTGAATCCATATTTAGAGATTACAACAATATGCATTTGTTTATTTAAACCCCCCCCCCCCCCCCCCAAAAGAAAATCAATTCAAAATGCTGATAAAATAATTACTGTACGTTAAAGTTGGAGGCATTCCCCTCTTATTTTATTGCAATATCAAACCACTTCATCCACATACCCGTGCGCTAAATGCTTTTTTTAAAAGACCAATCTACCCTCACAGGAATGTGAAGTTCTCCTTTGAGCTTTTTTCTTCTTGTAAATCCTGAAAAAAAATGCCACAGGCCTCACCTAAAAGTAAATCCCACCACGATCACGACTACCCCACACTGACGAGGACCAATACACAAAGACTTAAAGTGCCGCTATTACGCATCTGTGTTTAGATTTGCTTACATAGCCCAATGTTCTCACCGAATGGAGTCATTCTCTCCCTGAAAACACTGCCATGGAAATGCTTTGGCTGTAACCCAGGCTCTTCTTGTGTTACATATCTATGTCACTATGTAACAGCCATAATCTTGGCCTAGAAACCAAGAAGTGAAAAAAAAAAAAAAAAAACACCCCACCTACTCGCCTATTATGACCTTTTTGTTGAGTTCTTGTACAAAATGATCAGTTTCTGCTGAATTACATTTGTCTCCACAACAATAATGAACCCTACATGTTTCATTTTAGCATGGTGCACAGGTATAAATATTTACTCGATCTGTATTGTATTTGACTGTGGACAAATTACCAATAAAGTTGTTCTTTCTAACATAAAAACACAAGAAGAAATGGATGAAATAATTCCAAAAAAAACCCCATCAAACAAGACTGTCATATTTTCAATTTCCTGACATTAAAGTTCAGAGAAGAGAAAATCTGGCTGAGGCCAAAAGTTTCTGTTAGTATTTGATGGCTCTTAGAGGAGCATCTAGTTATGAATGTGACCAAGTTTGATTGTCAAACTCCTTTAAATCTGCATTCTATCTAAAGACCAGCAGATGGCGATAGCTGTGGCTGCAACAACACCTGCGGTCCTATAGAAGTTCATGGGCTCATCAACTCACTTTGAGTCACACTGAACAAAAAAGTCTGTTCTGTAAATCTTGGTGAGTTTATTTATTTATTTATTTATTTTAAAATGATGATTATTTGGTTGCCCATGGGCTAATGACTTGCCAATCAAAAACCAATAAGATATAGTTTCCCAGTCAGACCCACGACTCCTTGTAACATCCAGTCTTTTGCAAAATGGGGCTTAAACAAACATGAGATGTCACAGTATCCATCCATCTTTTATACAGTCTGGGTACAGTGCGGATTTCAAGAGCCAGGAGCCAAAACCGAGTGTTTCAGAGAGAGAACAACAAAGATGCTGAAGCACTGTGGGAACTAATGTGTGACTAAAAACATGTTGTCGTTGTTGTTTTTAATTTGTTTAACTTTAAAATCAATGAAGTGGAAAAAATAATTGTGAATACAAGCGTAACTGGGCACTTTAAGCTACATGACAAGGTACGGTATCATTCTGACATAAATCCTAAAAAGCCGTGCTGCAACATGGACCTTATGCTGAGCACATTATTAACAGACTGCGTCCAATCAGAAGGCTGTGATGTGCATAACATTTAGACGGATGGACTAGATTGAATTCTATTCATCTATCCAATGATATTTATCTGACACGTCCATTATTTAATAAAAAAAATTCAATAGTCTGGGCTCTCATCTGCAGGCCGTTTGGTTATTAGTCCTCGTCTGGAAAATGGAAGGAGGAGGACGAGATGATATATTCACAGTGAGAAAAATCAATGTGCATCACATACAGCACAAAAGAGCCGTCTGTTTGTGCACCTCCTTGCAGGCGAGATGTAACAAACTTAACTCTCTTGTACCTTAAGATGACAGCTGTGAATATGTCATCTTGTCTACTGTTCTCATTCCTTCCGGCTCTCCTCCGACATCACCACCGATCCCTTTAAACTCCATCACTGCTGGCTGTGTCTCCCATGCACACCCCAGAAATCCATGTGTGTGTGTGTGTGTGTGTGAGTGTGTGTGTGAGTGAGTGTGCGTGTCCACCAGCTAAAACATAACTGGAGGTACTGTACAATAAGCGCCACTAAGTGACGGCGTTTCCCAAAACACAACAGGAGCCCCTGTGTGTGTGTGTGTGTGTGTGTGTGTGTGTGTGTGTGTGTGTCAGAAAGTGTGCACGACCATCCAAGCTGTTGTCACTGTTAGTATAGCTGTATTTTTTTAAGGTTTTAAATGTACTTACCTACTCTAACCACAGAAAAAAAGCTGACATGACCCAAACCACCCAGGAACGTCCTCTATAGCTAGGATAAAATTTTGATAGTGTCACAACATACCAGCCTGCATAGTATGTAGCATGATGTTTGCACTAGGTACAATGCTAAAGCGGACAAAAAATGTGACGCGTAGCATTACACGTGATGGCTGGTCAGTGCTCATAGCACTCCTATGGAGGGGTAACATCCGGGATGACAAACTACTGCTGGACACAGCTACACTGGAAGACGACCGAGATCAAACTGAAAAAGGATGAGGAAGAATTTGGGGGGAGAGACTGCAAAGTTAGGTAACTCATCTGAGTGTAGCAAAAAGAAGGAACATTAAAAATCAACAATCTGTAAAACTAAAATCCTAGTTGTGTTGAAACCCTGTGCTGATATCTAGTCATTAAAAAATTTGGCAGCATAAGTCAATAAGTCTTTGTGACCGATGGAGATGAAGAAGAATAAGTGCCCAATATTCTCCAGCCAGCTGAGTTGCAGCAGGCAGAAACACACACACACACACGCACGCACACACACACACACACACCAGCACAAAACAGTAACAGGAGCGCTCGACACCCGTGATTGGTCAAGAGTCCTTCTGGAGTTCCAATGACAGACACAGCAAAGGAAAATGAGGAAATGAAATAAAATAAGAATACAAAATAAGATAATGATTGGTTGGCAGATGAAAAGGAAAAAAGAAAAAGAAAACAAAGAAAAAGCAGCTTTTGTAAAAATGTTAGAGAATGTCGCATAATAACAATGATAGTAAAGTGGCTGTTGCACTTTAGTTTTGTTCTTGCAGACAGATGCAGAGTTCCCGTGATTACTGACGGGAGCTCGCGGTAAGATTCGAGCAGTTGCATACGATGGTGGACTCCAGATCTGGTAGGAGAGAAAAGCAGAGCCACACATAGGTGATTGAGTTAAGACTGCCTCAGACCTCTGAGGGAAGAAGGGGGAAAAAAAATGGCGAGGCAGGGCAGTTTGTTAAAGTCGAGAGAGACAGGGACGAGATGAGGAAAGGAAAAGGTGGAGAGGAGGGGAAGAAAAGGAGGAACCACCAGATGGAGCACAGAAACATCTTAAAGAGGAGGATCTGAAACAGCAGGAGGGGAGATACTTACATGATGGATGGGCTCTACCAGTGAGGCGGTACGTAGCTGTACCCAGGTGTCCCTTGGGGCCTGTAGGTTGGCACAGTAACTGGGTGTGCTCCAATTGGGGGGTGTTGTGGCGTTGTCAGCAGAGTCCCTACACAAAGAAAACACCAACAAGGATGCAAAATCAATTTGTACCTGAGCTGCATCTACCAATCATGCACTTCTTTTTGGTTTTTTGCAGCAAAAAGGCAATAAAATAAAGAATAAAATGTTTTTTTAAGTCCAGGGACTTGAGGTAGGACTAAAAAGGTAACAAAGGGTCTTTGCTAAAAACATTTAAAATACACCAACACGCATTGGCCTGCACCATCTTCACAGATACTATCAGGGCTATTACACTTTCACCCATCACAGGTGGGCAACAAAATCACACATTTTCATTTTTCTTTACCTTCTCAGGGCAAAGATGAAGAAAACGATCCTTTAATTAATGCTATAGCCTTTTTAAAGCAAACAAATTCAAAAGTTTTCATCAGTGCAGTAATAATAATATCAATAACAGAGCCCCAAAGGGATTTGTGTCTCCTCCAGTACAGCCATCACAAATTATGGTCGAGGGTGAAGAACAGTTATTATGTTGGTACCATATTAGGCCCACATGGAAAGAGTTCACAGTTGCTTTCATACCTGCGCTCATGGCCATGGTTGTCCCAGCTACCATCCCCATGGCAGCCATGCCGTTGTTGCGAGGAGCAGGTACAGGAACAGGGGCCGGGTAGAGGGCTGTGGAGGGGATGCTGTTAGGCTGCACCACGGTGGTGTGATGGATCACATGTGGCTGAGCGGCAAACACTGGCTGGGTGTAGTACGCTCCCTGTCAGGACAAAACATCGGAAAACCTTCAATGATTACAAAACATCTTAGCAGAAGAAACTTCTTCAAGTGATTTTGCATTACAAGAACAAGGAAAACAGACTGAAAAACAATACTTTGAAATGGACAGAAATTGAAGCCGTCTCTTCTTTTCACTGCACTTTTCAAAGCACCAAATTACAAAACAACAACATGATTGCCTTATTGTTGTTTTATTGTGTGCGACTGAATCTCAAAACGAAGTTCAATTCAATCTGTTTTCTAATTTAATAATAGCAAATGTTTATTTCCCCGCATTTTTGGATAACCAAGCGTGTTACTACCAGCTAAAGTGTGCCATAACAAAAATCAGCCAACGTCGAATGTCTGTGTTTTCATTCATCCAGGTCACGGTTGTCTAAGGACAGGAGGGTTCTTTAGCCCTCGCTGATGGTAGAGAGTGACATGTTCTGTATCCAAACAGTGTCCCTGTAGGCTGGAGAAATGCGCTTTTCACTCAACAGTCCAATTCTGCAGAACAGAAGCTACCTATGAACATGATAAGTGCTCTGAATTTAAACGAGGAGAATCAACAGCCATGTGACAGACCATTTACTGTCACAAATCGCTTCGCCTAATTGTTTTTAATACAGAGTAAAACGACGCAGACTGAGCAGGCAGCACAAATGTATTTACTGGAGTGGCTGCGTTAAACGGTTATGGCAGCCGAGCAGCTGCAGCAACAAACCCCATCAACATTTTTCACTGTTAAAGTAACAAACGCCACTCCAGACATCCTCACCTGTGTGTATAGGTTCTGCTGAGGGTAGGCACTGCGGATGGGGTACATAGCTGTCGGGTACGGGGTAGGGGTCGGAGTATAAGGAGGAGGGGCTCCATTTGACTGAGTGGGGGGCACTTTGTATGGAGTTCCTGCTGGAGTATATCCTATACAACGAAAGAAAAGGGAAATACAACATAAATTCACCAGCTCACCAAGAAGAGGTCTTCTTAAATCTAGGAGAGTTTCTTATTTACACATCAATAACACATTAGAATAATGAGAATTCTCCACACTGTCTTTAGTCAGTTGAGCTCTCACACTGGGTTTTTATGAGTAACTCTATACCTTAAACATTTCATTGTTGTGTGTGTTTCTATGTTTAGGGGGAGCAGCAGCAACCAAAGAGAGTACAGACTCACCCTTTTAGCACTAGTCCTCACATCTCATTATTTGCATTTCCTATAAAATCCACCAGATGGGGACGACTGCCATCTTTTGAAGGGATTTGAATATCAAAACAATAAAGCTGACAGTTTATGTATATTTATCCAGTTTAAGCATGGGCTTTGAAGATAGGGGCTTTGCACTGTGTATTGAAAAAGCCATCTACTGACTGTATGTGAGGTATTTTCAGGTTTTTTTCACAGATTATATTCTGCAGTATACGCTGAAACCAACAACCACAGCAGAGCTGCACCATTTCACATAGTATCCTCCCTGTAGCTGACGCTACGTCACTGGATGAAAAGCGTGACGTTGGGGACAGTAAAGGAATCTGGCTCAGACCGCTGCATTCATGTCCGCTCTGATCTCTGGGGGTGTAGTACCTCTGAGCCGCCACCTGGAGGAGCCTGAAGGTCAAACATGCTACTAGCTAGTTGGTGCTGCTGTGGAGCTTATGAAAGCGCTTTTCTCACACAAGGACAAGGGAACAAAGAGATGCTGGAGCTGCTCTGTGGCTAAAAGTCTGTGTGTGTGTGTGTGCGTGTGTCTGTGTGTGTGCGTGCGAACACGAACACACACACACACACACACACACACACACACACACACACACACACGCTCTCACATTCATTCTTTGCACTAACATGCATGCAGGGCATTAAAGGACAATGGTGTGTGACAATCACACAAAAGCCCTGCTGATAGAAAACACTTTGTCTCCTCAGCGGTCTTGAGAAATAATGACCAAGACACGTTTTCTAATCAGACGGAGGCTGGCATGTCTGGCCGATTCATTGTTGTCACTGATACAAAATCTAAACATTTTAATTTCCCCATAAATTAACCACTGTGGAGTAAAGGGTAAGATATCTGCAGTCAAGCACACACACACACAACAAAAACAAAAAAAACCCCCCAAACCAAAACAACCCTGATAATGAGTCTCGGGTTTCGGCTGGAACAAAGCTGACAGAGCTTTGCCAAAGCATACCTGATATTTGGTTAGACTTCCAAAAGACGGAAAACAAACTCAGGGAGGGAACAAGGGGAGGAAGCTTCAAAAGCGGCACAGATGAAAAGTACAACCCCCACCCTCTCTGCTCGAGTACCACACTCAATATTTAAGACAATAGAAAACAATTTCAGCCGCTATCTTCGCTCCCTGCTGAGAAAATTAAATTTAATCCATACGTCCAGTAGCATTTTTTTTCTGAAAGGTATTTTAATCAAAATTTAAAGGAATCAATAGATTCTTGCATGATTATATATTACATCTTTACTGCTGTGATAAAAACACATTATCATTATCTCTGAATTCAGTAACAATGCATGTGTTTAAAGACTCCATTAAACATCTTGCTGACACTACAAATCATTTACTTATTTATTTTTCCCTGAGCTCATTATCAGTCCCATTCATTTCACCATTCCTACTCTTTTGTGGGTTTTTTTTTTTTTTTTTTATCTTTTCTGTGCTGTTTGCTTGTTTTTGTTCCCATTTTATTTAATTGCTCAACGTCGAGCAATCCTTGTTGACTTCCTTCCTCGCCTACCCCCATTCAGATCAAATTGCATTACTGTATAATTACCTTTATTACCACAAATCTGCACAAGATTGAAAAATTAATATCCCAAATGAGCAGAACGATGAATTTAATGCTTTCAAACAATGTAATAAATGTTTTTTTCTTACGCTTGGACTACAAGAAAACCTGCAATCACCAAACCATCTATACATACATTTCTGGAAAGCACAACTGTAGTCCCATCTGCTGAGGGGACCACACAATGAACCCCAACAGAGCATGCATTTGCTGCTATATGGGCACTAGCAGCTGCTACTGGCTAGCTTCCCACTCCTTCGCCATTAATGCCCCTTTAGGCTGAGATCACCACTTAATTCATATTGCCTTTAAACGACTCGAGTCTGTGTGGAGCTCTAAACAACATTGTAACTGCATGAGTGATGGTAATGCTCCGTCAATTTTTATGAGCACGGTTTGGTTCGTAACTTAATTGTAACCGCACGTGACTCTGATAACCATTAAATATGTAGGAAACTGTATTTGCTTTAGGTTAAACACGCATCATAAACGGACAAACTCGTTGCATCTCTACGCAGCGCTGCAGAGCCGCAGTAGAAGTGATGGATCCTCTTTAAATTAAAATGTCATCAGTGTGTAATTTATTCAATACATTAAGTGCTAGACAACCTTAACCTTAACACTCACTAACTTTCATTTCACACCCTCACATTACTCAGCTGCCAGACTGCGCGGTTGCCGATTACTCATCAGGAAGACGAAAACATTTCTGAAAATTATTAAGATAAATTGGAGGCGCAGTTTGTTCAGGCTTTTCAAGGCATTTCACAAACACTTGGTTCTGAGTTTTTAATGATCATTTCTGCATCACGGCAGAATTCACAATGAGCAAACTAGGAACAGTAATAGCACTGGACTCAAATTCACCAATGCAGGGATGAAAAAGCACGTATGCTAGGAAAAAAGGGCTTGCGAATTTATGTACCCATTTAACTCCACCTCGGTGTGAGGTTCTCTCCTGTAATCTTGCTGTCATTTTAAGTCATGTTAGTGTTTCTCCTTTGTGCTGCTTCACTCTGCGTGTGGGCGTAACGACTCCTAACCAGCTTGGTCTCGTGGTAAAACGAGAGAAAAGACTTTTTAAAATGTTATTTTATTCACACGGACATGAATTGTCACATTTTTTTTCCATTAAAGTCAGCATTCCTCTTAAATTCTTGTATTTCAGTAGAAATTACGCTTGGAGCAGCCTGCAGCTCGTATGCTGTCGTGAGGCTTTCAGCGAGGACGCATCACCCTGACAACCAACAAGTCATCCAAAAAAAAAAAAAAAAAGTGGCAGCAGTTGTAGTTTAACCCAAACAATGATTGAAGTGCTTTTACTGGCTAAACTTAACAGAGCAGTTTTATTAAGGAAGTTAAAGCGCCTCTTGGCTGCTGTTGTGATGAATTGATTTTATATAAATAAAACTGAATTAAAAATAGCATGAGTGGCAAAAATGTAGTCATGTAGTTCTCTTAAAACAAAACAAAAAAAATCTTTCACTTTGTTTACATGTAGATATGAGGAAACTGTGGTCAGGAACAAAAACAATTGAAATGTCACAAGCTTTTAATAAACTGTTTTGAGACCGTCGTGTTGACTTAATGCACACACAGTCATGCAGACATTCAGAGTCTCAGTAAACATGCCCATCAGTACTTCATCGGGCAACTTAGAATACCATTTTTTTTTTACTAAACTACTAAAACTACATATATTTTCTCCATATTTTGTATTTTACTTTACTTTCCCAAGTTGATAAAATCATTAGTGTTTTTAAACAATCACAACCATGTGGATGTGATGTGGCCGCCTTGTATTTTGAGCCTGGTCGATGTTACTGTTACTTACTCGGGAGCCAAAGGAAGCATGACAGAAATTATTTGTAAAAGCATTTGTTTTCCAATCTGCATTACTTTGCCTTAATATAAATCGTTTCTCACGTTTTAACTATTCTAATCTTGTATTCAATTCAATTCATTTTCATTTATATAGCACCAAATCACAATAACAGTCGCCTTGAGGTGCTTTATATTATGAGGTGAGACCCTAGAATAATACAGAGTAAAAACCAGCAATCAAACTTCTCACTAACTGCTCGCTCATAGGGGGAAGGAAAAAAAAAAACCCTTTTAACATGAAGAAACCTCTGGCAGAACCAGGCAAATAAATCAATCCAGCAAAGGCAGGCAGAAGAAAACAGTCTAGTAGCTTAATACTTGTAGCTGCATGATAATGATTTGTCTGAATTCATCAGTGTTTGTCTTGCATCTTCAATGGTTCCTTGTAGTGCAATTATCCTTTATTCTTCTTAGAAAAAGAGAAAGAGCCCTCTAATTAACTCTGAAAATTACTCTAAACTGACAATTTCTCCCAAGATATTACCTTGTTAAATATGAGCTCTCTGTGTATGGGGAGGAGAGTAGAGCTTACCTGGTGGATACCCAGGACTGCCTGTTTGGTACAGGTTGGTGTAGGTAGGAGCTGTAGCAGGATACCCCCCTGGATAGCCTGCAAGACGCCACAGGCGAGACAGAAAATATTAGAAACCTTAACATCAAGCAGAGGGGCCGCAGACACACACAACTGAAGTCCCCCTCCTTTCCCCAACCCGCTCACTTATTCACATAGACACACAGGTAGGGGAGTATTTGGTTTGAAGCAGGATGTGCACAGATGGCGCTCATTAAAAAAATGTCTGCACCAATAACACAGTTGGCTGAATGCGTCTTACATACACCAATTTGGCAGACGGGACACACCTGCCAATATGGTGTGGGAGGAGAGACAAATTCAGAAACATTAGCAATGCCTGCAGACACGTGCGAGGGATGCACGCACGCATGCACCACGCATCCTCCCGTGCGTCATAAATTACGTGTCAAGCGAACAAAAAGTCAATCTGACCTGTGAAAAAGCTTCTCCTTATAAAAAGGTGCAGGTTCGACAGGGCGAGACAAAGACGATGGAAGTAAAAGGGGGGGGAAAAAGCAGCACAGAGTGAAGAGAGGGAGTGTAAGCGAGCTAAGTGCTGTTCTCTGCTCACTCTTTGCTATTATTGGCAGACAGTCTCGCAGATCTGTTCTGTAGCCTTGAGCCTCCGCTATATCGAGCTTTGGCTGCTGTAGGTTGAGATACGGTCGGATGTAACAGTTCCAATAAACGCAGTTATAAGACGGTCGAGATGTTAATCACGATCACACAACATCCTGTGTTTATTTCGTTCATGCTAATGCAAAGAATACCGTTTGATTTAACAACACAGCAGACACATGCATGCATAAAATTAAAGCGCGGCATAATGAGCACTTAAAAATTTACAGATTGGTTCCGGAAAAAATCAGAAAATAGTAAGTCATCAATCGTCATTGTTTTTATTTCAGATTTGGAGGATGTGTTTCTGGTCAGGAAAAAACCAAAACCAAAAACAAACAGAAATCATGAAGATTTTTTTTTTTAATTTCTCACCTTTTTTGAAGAAAAAATATCTGCATTTACACTACAATTCAGTGTTATATTAAAGAAACAGCTTCTTGCCAGTTCATCATAAGCACCAATTAAAGAGTCCTGAATCAGATGACACATTAACACAACAGATGTTGCTACACTCCAGTTAAACATGTATGCCACGATCCAACTTTAACACCACAAGTTGGATTTTCCCCTTTAACTGAATGCATTCAATCATGTATTGGTTTTATCACAAAAATAAAAATGGGCACAAGAGGAGTTAAAAGTTCCATCTTAAAAATATATATAGATCAGTAGCTTTCACTTCAGTATTTCAGTGTACTATAACTATTATAACCTTTGAGGCCCAAGATTAACAATGGCCTATATTTATGTCTCTCTCCTTTTATCTCTTCTTGCAAACTCGCTTCATTGGGCACTTTATTAGGTGCACTTTGCTCCCTTTGCATTTGTAGCAGATTCAACAACGAAACATTCAGATTTTGACCCATATGGATATGACAGCATCACAAAGTTGCTGCAATTTTGTCAGCTGCACGTCCATGATCCTGTTCCACCGCATCCCAAAAGATGCTCTACAAGACTGAGATTTAGTGACTGTGGAGGCACTGTTCATGTTTTGTTAATGCCAAATGTCTATTCTCTGTAAACGTGAGAGATGGTTGTGTGGGAAAATCCCAGTAGATCAGCAGCTTCTGAAATACTCAGACTGCACAAACAACCACACCATGTTCAAAGTTACTTAAATCATCCGTTGTGATACTTTGTTTGAACTTCAACAGGTTATCCTAACAATGACATGTAGTCATTGTAAAAAAAAAAAAAAAAAAGCAGCTAAACAAGTTCTATTATAAAGTGGCCAGTAAGTGTATATACAAGAGATCATATAATTAGATTTTTTTACTGTACTGCATAATTGATTGCTGGAGTCACTGGTAGGGATGTTAATAGAAACAATGTTTTTTTTCCACAAACTTGAATACAATGTCATATTAGCATTTCTGTCCTATCAGAACTCTGTTAGGCATATCTCAGCTGGCTTAAACCTCGGATTCAGTAGTATTGAAGACGACAGACCTGTACGTCTGTGTACATCTTACCTGTGAAGGCCATATTCTTGGGGTTTCCATATGGAGTTCCAGGCTGGACAGGGCTGTAGACTGGATTCATAGCTGAAGATAACCTGTTCTTACTAGGAAAGAGAAAGAAACAGAAAGTGGAAAACAGAAGAGAGAGAGTTAAGAAAAGACAAGGAGGGGAAAATGGAGGGAAAAGAGACATAAGCCATGTAAACTGGAAAGAAAATTGTTACCATTATCAAGCACACTCACCACACGCACAATCCCAGAGTCAGATTCTTAAAGGGGCATCCAGCTGAAGGATTTTGCTGGCATGCAACAAAATCAAGCCCTGCGACTCCCCAACCTCAAAGCAGGCTCAATATAAGTATGGACTTAAAAACACAGACTGCTTGGATTTAAAAGAAAAATGCACAAGTTCTGACTCAAAGGCACAAGAATGCTTGGATCAATTGAAAAAGAACACTTTGGTTTCCGCTTTGGTGCAATGCTGCAACCTGCCTTATTTTCCCACCACTGCACCAACAAGGCGCTACCTTCTGGGTTTTTCAGACGCGGGGCCAGTAATCAATTCAGATTGGGGAAAACGGTCCGGCTGAAGGTGCCAGATAATGACCCATAAGGCATCCTTCTCCACACCGTAGAAGACCTCAAGTGCACGCTCTTCATTTCCACTTACCTGCTCATTGTGAATACAGGCCTACGAAATTTCGTGTGTGTGTGTGTGTGTGTGCGCGCGCATGTAAGTGTGTGTGCATGCGTGCCCCGTACCTCTTGTGCGTGTCTGGTTGATACATGAAACTGAATTTGTCTGTGGGATGCCCGCTCGCCATTCTTGCTGTATGCAAATGAGGAAGGAGTGGAAGTGGATATGCAAATCTGAAATTAAAACAGCGAGAGGTCATGATTACAATGAACACAAGGGAAAAAAATTAATTAAAAGAAAAACAGCAAAATAATAATAAAGAAAAAAGCAAGCACCAGTGCAACAGCAAATGGTTAGTGATAGCAGCAAGGGAGACAGTGATCAGGACCATGTCTGAGTGAGTGTTTGTGTTAACATTGTGTCTTTAATGTGCTCGATACAGCATGGATTAAAAAAAAGGATGTGTGATAACTAAAGTTTTAAGGTGTGTGCAAGTGAAGCAGTTTCCAGAGGTGCTTGGAGATTATTAATATGGGTGTTAATAGAATAGAATAGAATAGCCCTTTATTGTCATTGTACATGTACAAAAAGAAATTGTGGATCTGTATATAAACTTTAGAATGTGTGTCCCCAAAGGAGAGTGAAAAATGAATATGGACTTGCATGTACATGTGTGATGTCCTGTTCAGAACGACAAGTACAAGAAGCAAAGCTCAACATCAACACAGCCAATGAAAAAGCACAGCACATCCAGTGAAAGGTGCAAGTGGAAAAGCAACACAACGGTACTGGGGGGGTGGGGGGTGGGGGTGGGGGGGTACGAAGCTGAGTTTTGCACCGAGCCAAGAGTAAGCGTGATCCAGAATTATAAGAGAGCTGCACAAACACAGAGTGAAACGACTGAGCAATAATTGAAGAGAGGGAAGGTGTGCGCGGGCTGTGTGTTATATGAGTTCATGTGTAGCTTGTGTTGATTTTAACCCCCCTTCTCTTTGAAATTTTGGACGTGGCATGTGATGGCAGGGATCAGAGTGGTGCATTGTGGTTTTGAGTGTGGGACCGTAAAACACTGTGTTGGATGTTACGTGGTGATCCCTCTAAACACGGCACATCCCTCACCCAGTCGCCGTACAAAAAACCTATCAAAATTTATTACGTTTGCGACTTCAGTTTGCACTGATCCATCCTGAGCTTCTGCTTCATGGACAGTTAACAACTGACAAAACACAAACCCTTTACACAATTATTGCGTTGGTGTCATAAGAGCCGGGCATACGCTGTAACGTGGTGATGCCAAACGGCACCAAGTGACACTTCAGATTAGCCAAGGAAGCATTTCGGTGCTTTGTAAAATAGCACTGACGTCAAAACACCCCAAAACGCAGACAAATAAATGCAAGCAGAAAACACGTGGGTGAGGCTGCTTTTCAGTTGTTTTGTGTGCGAATCCCCTTTAAAAATACATGCTCATCCTTCTCCCCCAAAATAACATGAACCTGTGTGTGTCTGTGGGTGTGCAAGACAACAAGAGTGGTGATATGCAAGCCGTGCCTCATTACTGAAACTCATGTCTCATAGCTAAAGAATGTGTCAGGGGAATTGATTAACCTACTGGCACCTTCCTTTTTCTCTTCACTGCACTTCGTTGTTTAATTTATCATTAGCCTTCTCTACCTCAGTTAATCAGTACCTCTGCATGCAAAACAACACTTTGATTGTAGCAGAATTAAAGCTGAATTTTCATTATTGCAACTCCCAAATTAAGAATCACATCTTAAATTTTTTTTTTTTAATTTTCCCACCCAAAAGCTCTTCTTGGGAGATACGTGCAAACCCGGTAACACTAAAGTACTGTGCAAAAACCTTGCACCACCCTCTTTTCTTTGTATTTTGCTTCCAGGGAGCCCGACTTTGTTATAATTTTTTTAAAGTGATCTTGGTAATAGTTTTCCAGGCTTTCTGAAGAACTTTCAAACCTTTTCTTGGTACCCTGGCTACTTTTTCCACTCGTTTTCGATCAGAGAAATAATCTTTGTTGTTAAACTACTTAACGCAGACATTTGAATCATTCAAGCTTAAAAAAGGCAAGTAACTCAAGGGATGAAGCGACGTGTTTACACACAGACAACTTAGCAACAAATCACTTCTAAAATTCTATCTTGAGGCACTTTGTTACAAGCCTGCCAGTAAAACACTTCCTTTGTTCCCATTTCTTTGGTTGAACTTATGAAAAAAAAACACAAAGATAACACAGCCTAAGACGGTATTTTTTCACCAACAACATGATTCCTAAAGAGCTATTAGAAAATACTGAGAAAAATGGAAAGACGAGCTAAAGAATTATCTACAGCAGATGAACAATATCTAAAAGTCATATACATGTATCCAGCATCGTATAAGACCTGATGACATATATGATACAGGAGATGCATCAGGCAGCTGTCAAGCAGCCATTCTCTAGGAAGGGAATGGAATGATGAATCAAAATCATAATCAGTGTCTACGGAGGAGGTCAGGAGACAGGTAATAACTCTACATCCATCTGTAAAAAATAACGGTGAAAGCCATGTCGTGGTTTGGAGCTGCATTTCTTGTTAAAATTGATCCAATTATCAACACAGAAAAGTATCATCAGATTTTGACCCACCAGGAAAAAAAAAAGCTTAATTTTGCAGCATGACAAAGATCCCAAACACACTGCCAACGCAGTGAAAACAAACCTGGATAGAAAAACACACAAGATAGAACATTATCAGTCATGTATGGGCCTCTCCAGAGCCCGGACATCAACAATGAAGTAGTGTGTGATCATTTTACCTAACATTCTCCCATTTTGTATCCCGTTAAGATGCTAAAAATATATTAAAGTAATGCTACGAATTTCAATGTGTGAATCAGCAGAAGTAAAAAGGAAACTGAAAAATTGTCACAAATTATAGTCCAAGATAAAAACGTCCACCAAGGTTAAATTAAGGACAATTTATATGATTGAACACAACAGATTGCTACCAAAGCACAAAGAAAAACTAATGTCTTTCCTCAAAAAATTCTTAATTAAAAGAAGAAACCACAAACAACCCAGTTTTGTTCAAGTTCTCAATATTTGGGTTAACAGGCCATTTAATGAAAAAAACTAAAATCAAATGAAAAAGGTACAACAGGCCATGTAAGAGTATTAATCAGTAATACTATATAAAGGTAAAAACCTTTTATATATTTATAAATCCCATTAACACATAGACAAACCATCCCTGAGGGGCCTGTCCTCAAAACACACACATACACAATTACAGCTCTGGATGAATAGAGGAGCGAGAAACGGGTGTTTCACTGCACCCGTGTGAATGCAGAAAAAGGTGATGAAAAGTTAAAACGGGAGAACAAGAGCGGCCGTACAATGCATCATAATGAGGGTGTGCACAAGAAACAGAGGACTGCAGAAATGCATGTGGTGAGTAGGAGTGTCCAACCATGCCTCCATTTGTTTTCGGGGGGAGGTGATGAGGTCTCTACTCCTAAAAAGCCCCTTTCTAACCAGAAGACCTTCTGTTCGGCACTGCATTATGGTAGAAGACCATTAAACAGAGTGTGCTCGCTATACAGAGGGAGACTGAAAGAGAGCTTTTGCTTTTATTTGTAGAACAAGCTGTAAAAGGGCAGATACAAGTCTAAACATATCCATGCATTTATATACTTCAGAAAGGTCAAAAACACATCCTTACTTGCTTACAGACTAACAAAAAAGTAAGCGCTGTAGGCAGGTTTGGGTTTAAGAACAGCAAATCATTATGGGAAATGTACTT
This sequence comes from Neolamprologus brichardi, assembly GCF_056152115.1. Lineage (NCBI taxonomy): Eukaryota > Metazoa > Chordata > Actinopteri > Cichliformes > Cichlidae > Neolamprologus > Neolamprologus brichardi. Next base: position 19,234,753 of record NC_142117.1, on the reverse strand, counting down.
AGATGTGATAAATATTGGAGTCAGACTAATAATGACAGCATTAATTATTACCATCCTTGGCCAAAAGAAAATATTCTCACCATGTGTTTACACTGTGTATTTATATGCGGTAAAAGTTTATACCATATATTCTATTTCTGTGCCACGGTTGTTTTTTGCACCATGACACGCTTTGTATACAAATTTGTCAAAAAGCATCAATCTGATTCAGAAGAATTCACATTTTTCAATATATATTCAGGGAGTCAAAACCAAGCTGATATTGCAGAGTACTACATATCAATGAAAAAGTTTTAGAAACTGGAGCCCAGTTATTACAATCAGATAAGATCAGATAGTAGGTATTTCTTGTTTTTTGGACAGAGGCTTTTTTGTTTGTTTGTTTTTGTAATTTAGCTTTGATTTTAAATCAAACAATCAATACTGGATCAAAGTGCAGATTTTCAGCTTCAATGTAAGTTAAGGCCAAAATCTTTAGGAATTACAAACATTTTTTATGCACAGTCTCACATTTTCAGAAGCTCAAAATTAATTGAGAAAACATAATCTTAAAAAAAACAAACAAAAAAAAACCTGCTTTTAATCCGTGAATGAAAATAGTTTGCAGTCGATCCCTACGTGAAGTCTAAAAACCATGGACATCGTCGAGTGTTGTGATTCCCCCCCTTGAGATGCTCTCCTAGCCCAGTATGTTAACTGTAGTCATGAATGACTAACGGGTCACAACTGCTGTTTGAAAAGGACAAATCTGGATTCAAAGTGGCTTTTCTTTTTACTGCCTGCATTAAACTCCATGCTGATGCACTGCAGACTATTTTCTTCTGTTTGCTGAGCCTTTTTGTAAAAATGGATTTAACTGTCTTTTTGCTCTTCTCTCCTTGATCCAAACACATCTGACTGAAGACACGGGGCTTGCTGCAGTGTAACATCTCTCCATCAATCAAAAGACTGCTGCTCTGACAGCAATGATAAAACTGCACTTGTGATGATAGCATTTTCACTTATCTGTTGACAGCTATTACACTTTCCTGTAGGTTGTGACAATCAAACCAATGACCATGTTACCACGTTTGGCTCTATAACCGCCTCACTCAATTTTTCCCCTTCTACCTGACTGTGACATTGCAATGATGAAAAACATTATCAGAAAATTGGATTTGCACTGAAAGATGACAGAAACCAACAGATGCCGTTTAGTAGGTGAGTGTTGCAGGTGACTTCACTGGGCAGTGTTCAAATTCGAAAAATGATTTTATCCCCCCCCCCCCCCTGCAATCGTGGAAGCATGCTTTATTGCACAGTGAGTCATTTTAAGTTTCAAATATGGTTCTAGTAGGTGTTTTAATAGTTTTTGGGTTTTTTTTAAATCCTGCAGCAGAGGAGGCAGAGGAGATGAGGCACTGCTCGGCTGAGACATCTAATGAATATTATACTCACAAGGCCTCCTCAGTGGGTAAGAAAATTACATCAGCTCCATATCTGATGGTTCTTCATCTGACAACAGTAGACAGGCCTCAATACACAATCAGTACAGGCTCCAGCTTCTGTACATACTGGCATGCTTTGTGACAACTTTGTTTGATGATTTCTCTGTTAAGTGGACTATGGAGAGGGCAACAGATATTATGAAGCAGTGTCGCAGCCTCAATCTGGAACATTTACCCAATCATGCATGGAAAAGAAGGCGTTTTAAAGCCTTAATTTTATTTAAATTTACAATGGCTTAAACATGCTCTGTTTACAGTTACCTCAGATTATCTTATCACCATTGTAAAATTTTACCACCAGTGTCTTTTTCATATGTTAAGCTTCAGCTTCCTGGTTAGCATCAATGCCAGACCCTCACCCACAAACAAACAGGACTTCTTACTTGAAACAAAAGAGAAACTACCAGTCAATGCTAACCTGATGTGGCAACAGCACTCCTGTGCAATGGAAGCAAAATAACTTCCTCTGTGATGATCCCACCCAAGTTGGCCAGGCAATACTTTTGCATCCAAGGGATTGGATATCTTAGAGATTGTTTGTAGTTTCCATTTATAAAGCACACTATTTTAAAAAATGACTTCAATCTGCCTTGTTGTTTTAGAAATGGTAGCAGTGGCAGTCCTTTGGCATTGTTCTGTCTGGCGGCAACCTCTGTTGAACCTTGTGAAAAGCACAGCTGTTTCCTGCAGGAGTCCATTGTTTTATTATCCTGTTAGCTGTTTCAATAATATTGTTTTTGAATAAGTTTCATATAACTACCATGGTATTAGATGTATAAAATAAACCCAGGAAATAATAATATTTTGTGTATTACTCGATGCATTTATTGTTAGCATGTTCAGACCAGTTAGGGAAAACACACAGAAACTGCAACCCTTACATTAAACCACAATAGAAATGGTTTTTTTGGTCATGTGCGCACACACACACACACACACACACACACACACACACACACACACACACACACACACACACACACACACACACACACACACACACACACACACACACACACACACACACACACACACAGAGCAAGGATTTACTGACGACTGACTGACATTATTAAAGGAGACCTTCCCACTCCCTGGCTTAACCTGGGTAATTTTTCAGGACTTTGTTAGGCTTAAACTCTATTAGCGGGACTTCATTTTAGCTGAACTCAAAAGCTATAGCCTCAAGGCCTTAGCACAAAACGCAGCTTACAAACCTGCATGCTAACAGAGCTGGTATTTGTGTCCGTCTATCTTTTAACGTCTGTGTGACGCTCAAGTTAATTTGTGGACATCAATATAAATATGAGCTCGTTTCAAAATAATAATGTTGGTTCCACTCCATCAAGGGAGACTCCTGTAGCCTGGGAGAGTCAGAAGAGGCTATAATGAGGGAGGAGGGAAAGATTGTGAAAGAATAAAACCTCTCCCTCTCTTTGATGTACTTGCACACACACAAAGAAATACCATTCCTGGAGAACATGTACAATACGCCACAACCCCCACGCCGACTCCATCCTCCCACATAATACCTCACCAGGCATCTACTCTTTAAGCAACAAATCAAAACCGGTGGGCGTTATCACACTTCAGCATGGGAGAGAATAGTACTGAACAGCTTTGTTTTTCTGAAGTCCTCGAGAAGGAAAGCGCTTCACTGGGGTCATATGATGAAGAAACAAAGAAAAATCATGAGACAATAACTTGAGGAGTGTAATTTGGTTTGTAAATTGCTTTTTTAAAATGCAGCAGTTTAGGTTTTATAATCGTAGATTTTGTTCTGTAGCATTTGAATTTAGCATCCACTAATTATATTTTAAAGCTGAAATAATGATGAATGATTCCAGCTTTCCACTTTAGCAGTTCATTAAAAAAAAAAAAGCACACAATTTTTATTTTAATAAAACAAACATAAAAAGTCCATAGATGGCAATTTTTATTTGCCACTTTCAATTTCAACTGGTGACCCACTGATAATGAGTTTTTGCAGATTGAGATTTTCTTTCTATTAAATATAGCTGAAGTATATAAAATTTAAAAAAATCTAATTTTCTTCAGAATTTTATTTCCATAATAAGAGAAATAATTCAACTTTAAAAATGCCCCACAATCTTTTTTCACTAAAACTACTCAAAAATGAAGTGCAAATAATTAACTAACGTATTTTTAAAAGCACAACAGCTTTACAGAACACAACAAATGTCAGGTACTTACATTATTTTCCAGTATAAATTCAAAACCTTTATCTGTATTAATTAGGTTTGATCCAATAAGGTTTGATGTCAGCGGTCAATGATCAACAGCAGACAGCTCGCAAAAATTTAATTTCCCAATTGAGGAATTCAATTATTATTACCAGTCTTTTTCTAATTCATGACGCTCTTTTTTTAAATCTGCCAAGCCACATTTTCATGTCGCACCTCATCTAACACTTGCAACACAGATGCATCTGGGTGCGCATGAGTTTGCATGCCTGGACTTCTGTACGCTTTGTGTGCGCAGAGCAGATACACCGATCCATCATCATCGTCAGTGTGTAATACAGGCACATTGGCGGAGGTGCTTGTTTCTATTGGAAAGAGTCGATGACTCTTTATCTATTTATTTTTCCCGTGCATGTTTGGGTCATACAATGCACTTAATGGAGGGTGAATAGCACTAACATAATGGTAGGCTCTTCTGCTCTGCAGGCTACGCCATCCAAAAAGTAACAGCTACTCAGTGTTGTGTATTTTAAGCCGAGGTAATTTATCAAATTTCTGAAGGCTCCATTTTCAATTATGGAGAACGGCTGGTCCTCCAGGGCCATAATTTTCCTTGTAATTGCTTTGGTTCTTTTCACTGCTCATACCAAGAAGAAGCTGCTGGCTTATGGCTGGCTCTGACCTCTAGCTAGCTTTAGCTTTAGCCATTTTCCGTTTGTTAGCCTCTTCATTCTGGAGACGTTCAGTTGAATGATAGTGTTTTAAAGCTGCATTCCATTTGAAATGGGAAGTTGGAAATCCCAATATCCGAGTCTGACTTTTTAAGATGGAACACCCCCTCAAGTTGGATTTCCCTCTGAGAAAGTTGGAGAAACGCCACCAACCCCGACTTTACAATCCAAGATTGGATCAGTAAACATAAACAGTAGTAAAATTGTACAACATCTACACTGTAGTGCCACTGTTGTGCATTTCTGACTCACTAAATAAGCCACACAGAGAGAACTAACCGGCATCTATCTGTGATTGTGCTAGTGGTGCATGAATTGCACCAACTTGCTAAGGAAGAGAAGCCCCTTTTCCCCAGCTACCACCACTGAAACACAGATTCAGGAGTAATATCTGAATTCTGAGGTAATAGAGATACCCAGTGTCTGATTATGTACATGTATTACAGAGTGCAAGCTTTGTGTCTTCTTCATTCATAGTAAAGAACCTCTACGCTTAAGGGTGGCTTAAGGGTGGCTTAATGGTGTCGCTGGTGTGGTGTGGGAGTGTGTTTGTGCCAATATGCATATGGCAGGTTACACATATAAACTGGACTGGCTCGGATTAGGAAATAGTTGAGACTTACCAGTCCAACTGTGGTGTGTGCTGAGTTTGCTGAAAATGTCCATATTCTAGTCCCTGGTTAAAAACCCCAAACAAAAACTACTAACCGTTGACAACTAATTCCCACCAATGAAGCTGTTTTAAATCTCCCCCAAAATCCTAAAATTAATTTTCTATGACATGACATCTGTGAAACACTATCTGTTCATGGTGATTTCTCTCCCTTATAGGTTCAAAGGTCTGTTTCTGGGCCTCGGGTACAGCAAAAATCCAAACAAGCACGATGCAGCAAGATGTATAACAAAACGCAGGTTGAAGGATGAGACTACCAGTGCCTGCTATCTCAATGAGAACTGATATCTATAATCAAGTCCAAGAAACAAATCCATCATGCTGCAGCACTGAAAGGCAGTGTGATTGAATGGCTGATGACACCCCCATTTTTTCTACACAATCAGACCTGCCCTGGAGCGATGAGCTCCAAACAGCTCTGGGCTATTTTAGATCTAGGACAGTACAATTCACTTTGGGACAGCATCTCCCCTTTTCTCCGCACTGCCTTTCTCCTCTTCTATTCGCTTTTCCTGAAACATCTCATCACTCAAACACCTCATGGGTCTGTATTCCTAGATTGAGTGAAATCCTAACAGAAAATAGGAATGATTTTCACATCTAAAGCACCTAGACTGTTGAGCAGCAGTATTCATTTATGGAGATTGTTACCCTGGTTAGCATTAGACATTTCGAAGCCCTGCGCTACAGTAAAGAGTAATATTGACTGCAACATGCTTCGAATAAAATAACAACACACAAGAGTGACCTTTTTCCTCTCTCTTAAAATGGATGATGTGATTACAATACTAAAATTAACAGTACATGCTGAAGCTGAAGAGCAAAAGGTTAGCAACATCACCTTCACTGAGGTTAAAAGTGGAAAGTGGGTGGTAAGTGTTTATTTAAAGGTGTTCATTAGCAGCTTCTGTCTAACTTTTTAAAAAGACGGCATCAAATAATATGACTTTTAATGAGTTCTCACAGCAACTAGGAAAGTAAAGTAATGGCAGTTGGGCTGAACAGCAGTGGGAAAAAAACTTGGAAGTCTACAGCCACACTAATTGGTCAGTGAGACTGCAGTCACGCATTAAAGAGCAGACAACAAGTGTTGAATAGGTGATAAATGGAGGTTAAAGAATCTAAAGACACCCCCCCAAACACACACTCAGGTAAGCCCAAGGTCAACACAATAGACCACAAAGTGTACTTCTGAGGGAAGTTGGCTATTAACTTGTATATCCTTAATAACAGGATATTCTACAGATTAGCAGTACAGTGTGGTTCTAATGACAGAAAAGGTTCGACAATATTCATAAGGCTGCTAGTATTTCCTCACAATTTAATACAGCTGGGAGTAAATTAACCTGAGAGGATTTCCACTGTAAGACCTGACGGCTGCATGCGGTGCAAATTATGGGCTGTGCATAAACAGCATTTGAAATAACAATACATAAAATGACTAGGGCTGCACGATATTAGGAAAACCTGCGATGTGCGATAACTGTGATCAATATTGCGATAACGATATGACTTGCGATAAAATAAATAGCAAAACAAAAAAATGAATACATAATTTCCGTTTTACTGCAACAGTTTTATTTAAAGAAAGCTGCTGTATTAGCAGTGTAACAACAAAGTGCACTTTAACATTGAAATGTCTGTGAAGGTTCTCAGTCATCCAGGTCATCGTAGTCAAAGGAGCTTGCAAAGAAAAGCGTCTGGACTTCTTTAAGTTGCTTGAAGACGCTTCACCTCTCATCCAAGAAGCTTCTTCATTTCTAAGGTCAAATGGTGGGGAGTCTCAGATTTAAACCTAGTGGGAGTGTCCCACCACAGAGGGACAAAAGGACCCCGTGACGATCCTCTAATCGCCTGAGTCAAGGTGTGAAACTGGGTGTGGGTCCCAATCAGCCAGGGTTTCAGGTGAGCTCATTGTGAAACCTGGCCCCACCATATCATGCGAATTCCTGAGGTCAGATGTCCCAGGATGTGAGTGGGCGTTAAGGCGTCTGGGGAGGGAACTCAAAACTGGATTATAGATGGCAGACAATTGGTGTTGTAAACCAGCGCCTCTGTTCAAAGATGGTCGCTCACAGTGGACATAGATGGCTTCTTTCACTCCTCTTTCAAACCATCTGTCCTCTCTGTCCAAAATGTGAACATTGGCATCCTCGAAAGAGTGTCCTTCATCCTTAAGATGCAGATGGACTGCTGAGGCTTGTCCTGTGGAGGTGGCTCTTCTATGCTGTGCCATGTGCTTGTGAAGTGGCTGTTTGGTCTCTCCAATGTAGAGGTCTGGGCATTCCTCGCTGCACTGTACATCATCAGGGGGTCCTTTTGTTCCTCTGTGGGGGGAAGCTCCCACTAGGTTTAAATCTGGGACTCTCCACCATTTGACCTTAGAACTGAAGAAGCTTCTCGGATGAGAGGTGAAACATCTTCAAGCAACTTAAAGAAGTCCAGATGCTTTTCTTTGCAAGCTCCTTTGACTTTAACATTGAAACATTTATCTGTACAATATCTAGCCTGTTGGTCTGCTGTTAACTCTGCTGTCAAAAAGCCATATGTGGCGTGCCTATGTCTATTTACTCTTGCACATTTACACTAAGTAAAGCGCTATACAAATACAGGCCATTTACCATTTTTAACTGATAATTGTGTTACTGAAGCTGAACTGAACTTTAATGTTGTAAGCTTCTGTTAGCAGCTTTTACTAAAACGTTCTTAGAAGTGGGTCTAACATCGTCTAACCCAGGCAACTGCAAAATAAACTCCCATGTGATACAAGAGTGGTATCAAACTGTTTATCAGAAAGAAAGTGCTGGCATAACCTTAAAGCTTATAACCAGATGCTGTTATAGCCGGTCACACCTCTAATCTGCTGACAAGTCACTACGGCACTATCAAGAACAGACAAGCATGTTAATGCATGTTTTCTTATGTTACAGCCCCGACTTCAGAGCTTTTCTTTCTTAACCCAGCACCAGCACTCACAGCAGCTTGGTTACCTGCCTGTACTGCCAGTTATCTATCAGCGCCTTTGGTTGTGATGGCAGTGTACCACAATAGATGTGGTTAACAGAGCATCTCTTTGTCAGTTTAATAGGGAGATGTTTTTGTCAGGGTGCACGCTTACACCTTCAGGCTTTGTAAATAGAGTATTCATTGATAGCATGAAACATTTTACTTGCAGATAGTACATAAATCCATCCTGCAAAATAAAATATGGAATTTAAAACTTTAGTGTAAAATACAGCTTTTACAATAGGCAATGTTAAATATATCAAAATGTGATTGCCATTGGATTCATACTCTGAATAATTTGATCACACAAAGGTATATATACACAAACACAAAAACTCACACATACTAGACCATACAGCTTTATGAGCTAGGACTTGGTGGTTAAACCCAAGGTAAACAATCAATTCTCAGAGGCAGTATTAACAGCAGACAGGCATTATTGCCTGCAATGAAGGTGGGACTCGACAAATATGGGTGGAGGAAAGAAAACAAAAGAACACCACCATTATATTGCAGTTAATATAGAAAGCAGCAAGGTTTTACAGAGTCCCTGCACAAAATTGTTGTTATTAATGAGTAGGGGGCGTGCGAGAGTTACTGATCATAACGGCACACTTTTCTGTTTTCTCAGTGGTTGCATTGATTTTATGCAGGCCAAAGAGGACCGAGCCTGCAGTTAGGGGTTGGTTTTTTCCTCTCTTCTAACCTGTCAGACACTCTGAAGTACTCCACAACACTTCGCACCGAGGTGTGACTATAGTAATCTGGCACGCTGTGGGCCACGTCTGCTTGAGGATGCAGCTCTCGAAGAACAAAACTGACGCAAAACTTTTAACATTTCGTCGTCTTCAAATGCAATGACACTGTGAGTGGGAATCACAGTAATTTACAAGTGAATACTATCACAATTTGTTGCCCACGATAATGACAGTATCACGATACACTGAATCTCAAAACACTGCCAGACAATCATCTACAGCACAGCATGATATCCTCTGTTTATTCACATTATTGTGAAGTGGGTGAATTCAATCTTCCTGGCTTTTTGAGGCCGATCAATATTACCCCTCAGCAACTACATATTTTTAAAGAAATAATTCTAAAACTATTGATATTGGGCACACTGATAACTGCAATACTATAGTTGGCCAATCCAAAGGTACACTAGAGCATTTTTTCCAGTATCCCAAAAAAAACCCTGACACTGAGGCACTGTGCAAAGAACCATGAGTGTAAAACAATGTTTTAAAAACAGCACACTAGCTAACATGATAGTAACCCTTTTAACACAGCCAAAGATTAAAGTTCTGTTTATCTTGTCGGTTTTCAAAAAAGAAAGCAGATAAGTTAAGTCTCTGTCACTATAAAAACACAGTGGGACATTTTATTCAAACTATGCAGTTACTGTATTACTTCAGACCTAGTTGGCATTTCTCTACTCTTATTATCAATCAGCTTGTGTAGATGACCGATTAAGATCAATGATGGTCAGAGCTAACAGCTATACCTCTATATCTTTATACCTTTGTCTCGTCCACCTAACCGTTTCCCTCTCTCGCACACACGCGCGCACACACACACACACAGAAATAAAAGTCCAAGTTCAGCTGATCTCCAATCGCTTAATTTCACTAATTGAAGTGGGCCAAATCAGTCTGTGTTTTATGTCAATGTGCAAAAACATTTCTTAATGCTGGAATTCTGAAATTATCTCCCTTTGTTCATGTTCCTGTTTCTCTTTGACTCACCACATATTTTATTTTCGTTTTCTTATTTTGTGTAAGTGTGTGTATATTTAGGCCACACACAGTTACATAGGGTGGATAATGACACCATAATGGTTGGCTCCTCTGCCATGAGTCATAATAGGATAGGAATAGGATAACTGGACTATGAAGCAAATTTCCCAACCCTAACATATAGATATCAATACACTTGTAATAAGCTCATAAACACTAGTAAATTTATTGGTATAGCTCTATACGCTACTAAAGACCAATGTTTCATGTAGCCCTTTTCCACTAGTACCTGACTCTACTGTACCTTTCAGTCCTTTTCCATTATAGTCGAGTACAACCTAATGTGTGTAGGGTTGTAATAGCAGCATGGTTGGAAGTCCTGTGACGTCATTTGAACACTGAAAAAAGGACGACATTGAGGTGACGGTACATCTGTTGCTCAGTGTGTGGCTTTTTTCTAGACTCAGGCACCACTGTGGTTTTTTGTGTAGCCATTTCCCTCATTGCTGGAATTAAAAAATGGCAGATGTGATTTTCGTGAAGGCAGTGGCATGCAGTCTTTCAGCGTCACATTTTGGATCACCTCAGATCCAATGCTTGGAACCCCAGCCAATTGGGTACTAAAAAAGTACCAAACACCAAAGAGTGGGTAATAGTGGAAAAGGATTATTAGTAGCATTGCTCATTGTCCTGGTTAACAAGTACACACTGAAGGCTGGTGGAAAATTTGCCACACTTAGCTGAGACTAGGGCTGGGCGATATGGCCTAAAATTCATATCTCGATATTCTTTAGCTGGATGGTGATATATGATATATATATATATATATCGATATTTTTTAAAGCCATAAAGTACGAACGAAAAGAGAGTTCTTAGTCAAAGCTGTGTCCCAAATGTCACACAGGCACTTTTATTAACACAGCGCAGATGTACATGAAAAAATTACTCGGAAATAAATTATCAGCATTTAATTAAATAATAATGCCCCATAAATAAAAGAAAACAATGTTATTTTTGTGCATAACAAAGAGCTCACAATTGTGCAGTCAAAATGTAAACTAAAAGACGCTGAGCATAATAACAAAATTAAATTTGCAGATTGTTTCGGTGAAGTTTAATAAACTCCTTGCTATCTAAAATATAACAGGATACCGGAGTATATTCTCGAGCATCTCACACTTCTGATAATCAGTTGTCTGCTTGACGTTTATTCAGCTGTGTAAAAACTATAACTTTAATCTCAGCCAAACCGATTTACTCAGGAACAAATAAAATACAAAAAAAAGCCAAACAATAACATTTTGAAGTTATCTAAGTGACTTATATATCATGTTTAACCTGAGTAACAAAAGACGGCAGTGGGTTTGAAATTGATTTGCCAGGAGTCCGGTGTTCTCACGGGCTCTAGTGAGCCTTGCCCCCAGCTAACTATCGAGCAAGTGGGTAACAGAAAACGTCAGAGCGCTTTTGAAAATATGTGGTCTCTTGATAAACTGAGCAGATATTTGAGGTTTACACAGCTACATTCTCGCCTGAAAATATGTTAAACGTTTATTTTGTGACCAGAAAGAATAATAAGAGTAATATTAAAACTAACTAGCTGCTGCCATTGTTGGAAACTGAGCTGGGCTGCGCTATGAATTCTGGGACACAGCTCCTTCTTCTTCTTCTTCGGGGTTTAACGGCAGCTGGCATCCTTGTACATGCAATGCTGCCATCTTCTGTTTCAGTCCGTTATTACAATCCTACTACTTATTCCTGCATCTTTTGTGATCTTACAAAGCTTCAAACGACGCGTCGACTATTAAATCAGTCGTCGACGATTTTGATAGTCGACGTAATCGTGACTAGTCGACTAATCGTGGCAGCCCTACTCCGCAGGGCTCCTGACTATGGTAGCCGTAATGCTCCAACAATCCATCAAGCGGTGCGGCTTCGTAGCTTACCAAAGTCGTACGACAGCATTATTGACAGATTGCTGAATGCTGTGTACCACATAAAATCGGTTCACGGTCAGTAAGCATAACCAGAACTCATACATAAGGCACGCTGTCGATTTTTGTGAAAATGAAAGGATTTTAGTGTAAGGTTATAGTCCGAAAAATATGGTATACGAGTTTTGTAAGGTATATTGTTTCGGGGCAGGAGGCTGGAAGACAGCACACAGTTTCACACACTATTCATTTTGCACTTTATGGCGCTGTTGTAAATTGTGAAAATACTAGTAATGCTAGATGTACGGCGTTAACGAGGTAACCACTAACGCATTGACGCCCACGCACGGACGATCCGCGGTGACTTGTTAACAGAGATTTGCCGCGTTAATACAGTTATGGCATTAACGTCATAATCAGTCAGTAATCTCCAAATGTTTTCTTTTACCGACCAGCTCCTCTTTGATAGCTGCCGTGTCCATCTTGTCGTTGCCTGCAGGTGAAGCGATGGGGGAGGGGGAGGCAGAGACGCAGCGTAGAGACAAAAGTGGACGAAAGAGAGGCAAACTTGCGGTTCCACAAGTACAATTATAACGTGACATAGACTATATCGATATAAATGATATTGTCACATCTCATATAAAAATATATCGATATATTTAAAAACTCGATATATCGCCCAGTCCTAGCTGAGACAGAATTCTTTCAAGAGTGCTGTCCATTCGCACCAGTGCTCTTGTCACTTGATATCTGCTGTGTGTGTAAGCAGCCAAAATCCAAATCTACACTATATCATAATCATCACGGCTTTAGCTCAGGAGCTATGGCAGGAGCTACTAATTGGAAGACTGGTGGTTTTAGATCATTGAGTCTGCATTCCACAGTATCCTTGGGCAATATACTGAACTCTTCGATGCATCCGCTGGAGTGTGAATGTATGTGAATTTTAAACAGAAAGCACTTAGATAGAAAAAACATAGGAAAAGGGGCTTGTAGGAATTAGTGTGAATGAGACGTGTTTTATAAAGCATTTTGAGTGCTGTAGTGGAGTAGAAAAGCACTATGTAAGAACCAGTCCATTTACCATCTACCATCAACATGTATTTTCTGTTTGTTTGGACAGTTGGACAGTTGTCCTGGTGGTGGTCTAAAACTAGTGCACATAGCTTAAGTAATCAATATTTATTACATTTATGTGGTCTGACATCATTTAGGGGAAGCACTTGAATGGCCAGTGCAGCAATAACTTTGGATTTGATCTTATTAAGTGTCCCAGAAAAGCCCTGACACTGTGACAGTGAGCCACTGTGCACAGAAAGATGACTGTAAAACAAAATCCACATTAAAAATCAATCAACCATAATGAATTTTATGCTTTACATTTTTTTCTATCTGTCTTTACCTATTTAAGAAGTGGCCCAAGTGCAGTCTAGCCCTTGTTTACAGGAGTACATACCCACAGAGTTTGTGGGGTCAATCAAAAACACTGTTTCCCAATCCAATATAATTATACGAGAAACCGATGTGCAGCAGGAGCACATGTATCCTGACAGAGTGTCAAGATCCAGATACACTAAACTTAAAGCCAGAGAAATGTCCTCACTTCACCTCATACAATATTTTTTCCTTTCTGACTGCTCATAACACCCACTCTGTTACAGTTCTGCAGTGTGATGCAGTGCAACAATGGCTACTGACACCACAAAAAACTCTCAGCAGTCACTATAAGACACCTACTGTATTTCAGTAATAAAGATCAAATGTTGTCCCTATAGATTCAGCTAAAACTAATGAAGCTTATAACAATAGCTCTGCACTACGAAGTCTCGCCGACACAAAGGGGTGGATAAAACAATTAAAAAATATTGCAAACTACCCAAATTCTCATTTATTTGAATCAACGCCTCTTTAAAGTAGATTCAACAAAAACTCAACATTATCACATCCACAATGTTAAGATTTTTTGTACAACTGTTGTATGGCTATGCTTAAGTTTTAGTCAGATGTTAATAATAAAACAGCTACTCTTTGTATAGGTTAAATTCAAAAGCTGCTACAGTAGAATAGCATAAAAAGAATTTCTAATGACTGTAGGTATCACTAATGAATAGCCAGCTTGCAGCACAGACGCATGTGAATGTCCATTTGTGCATGTGTACACACAATACGACTGACAGCTGAATGCATTACAACTTTGCCTCCAGGGATCTGAGTTCAACCTTTTATCCTGATGCTTTATTCCCTCTGACATCTCTCACCTGCCGCAGTTTGTATGTATGCATGCATACACTTACATCAAAATTTAATTGTCATAGAGAGACAACGATCTGACTGAACCATTGTGGTAGACTGATGCTACACAGTGTGAATCTGTGTACAGGGAAAATAAGAGCACTTTGTTTTCTTATCCTCCTATCATCCCACTAGTTCATTTATGAAAACATCAAACAATGTACTTCTGTAAGACCTCTATACATTTTCTAAAATAAAAACAATGTTTGTTTTTTTTAATAGTGGACATCTAAGAACCTTATTTTCAGTTAATAACTGAATAAGAGCTGAAGAATGAGTCATTCAAGTGGTGCTGAGAGGCCTTGTAGCGAGATCAGTGGACCAAGTAACTACTGGGAAAGTACGCCTACATCTCTTACAGACATTTATGGAGTTGATTACTGAATACTATTTAAGTGAATCAGCTGCAATGCACAAATGTATCATGAGATGGTGTGTCTGTTTTAGTAAAACTAAAACAGTCAGTGCCTTTCAATATGTTGCAACTACCTCAAAAGCAAAAGAAGAATGTGTTGTTGTAAAATGCCTTTTTTTCTCGACCACCTCTCACTTATAGGGAAAAAGCCACTGCAATGTCACGGATCTAACACTGCAAGCTTCTCTCAGCTGTTCCCTTACTGGTAAGAGGTCACCACAGAGGATGGATCCACATATTTGATTTAGCACAGGCTTTCAGGCCAGACGTCCTTCCTGACACAACCCTTCCAGGGACCTGTCTCTCCTTTCACTCCCGAGGCGGGGGATAACCACTACACTTTAGTAATCCTACTACGGAACTGTGGATGTAGCATTTCATTACACATCTAGAATATATTATTTATTGAACCGATTAAGATGAAAAGCAGATATAGCACTACAACAAGCACTAGCATGCCTTCATGAAGGGAGATGGCGAATGACAACAACATATCTGCCCTTTAATCCACAATATATTGATGTAGAACAAAACTGTAATATGCACGCAGGCAGCAAGGTGAGAAATGTTTCCCAATTTATTACTATGAAGCACGATGGTACAGGTGCGCTAAATGTCATCTCAAACCAGCACGTAGAAAAATACAATTTCTTTTGTATTCCCTTAGCAAGAAATTAAATAAAGCATTACTTCTTCTTTTGGCTGCTCCCTTTACGGGTCGCCACAGCGGATCATGTGCCTCCATTTCACCCTCTCTTTAGTATCCTCTTCTGTCACACCAGCCGTCTGTATATCCTCTTTCACTACATCCACAAATCTTCTCTGTGGTCTAATTAAGGCATTACTTAATAAAACAAAAAATAATTTTCAGTGCTTAATCACCATTTCATGTGGATTTCATGAAGGTATGACCTACGAATGGTTTGCAAGTCTATTTTAAGTGCTGCTTAATCGCTTTGACTGATAGTTAATCAGGAATAAAATAGTGGCCAATTTGTCTGATAATGCTGTAATAACCAATGTTACTTTTCAGGGAAAAGTTCAAAAGCTCCCTTTTTCTCAGTGGGTGTTGCTGCCATCTTTGGTTAATATTATTGTCAGTGAGACATCTTTTGATTTTAGACTGTTTGGCAAAACACTGGGACACATTTATTATATTTTTCTAATGTTGATTTTATCCAAATGAACAACTGAAGAAATAAATAACCACTCTTGATTGATTCCTATACAAGAGAAATATTCAGAGTCCCCAAAATGCAGTTGAATGAACCTTTATGTACAGCAACCTTATTATTACTATTAACCATTGATTTCTTCTAAGATGGTCCAACCATTGAAATGTTTACATCTGCTAACCTCTAAAAGAACAGTAGCATTACTGGAGGTTGAAGTTGAGGGACCGGGAGGTGGACGAGGCACAGGAAATGAAGGTGACTCTGGAAGCTGCCGTCTGTTGGTGCTTCATTCGCCGATCTGTGATGAGCAAATCACTAAGTGGTTCAAACCACACGGGAATGAAGTGCTGGAAAGCTCTGTTACAGAACCGCTGTCTGTCGTAACATTAAGTGACTCCCGCTTTCAACAGTCTGACGGTTTTATGGCTGCATTGTACAGCCTGCCATTCATATACATGAGCCTGCGCCCCACACATGCCAAAAGCCACACGACATCCACCGTCTTCCTCCAGCGAGGTAGACAGATGTATCAACTTTAGCATATAGCAACAACACTAGTTCTCATCCAGTAGGAAAAAACAAAACAAAACAACAAACGTAGTATTTTCTGACTAGAGCTCCTAAAGAGAACCACTGACCTTTAAGTTAATATACTTTCATCTGGTGGATGCAGTTCTAGTGGATGCCTTTTGATTTATCTAGAGTCACAAAAATAAAGTCAGCCTTTAACAAAGACTTCCTTGTTTGTATATTAATAAGATTTAGGCTCTTCAGTCCTCCCCCCCAATCACAAAGGGAAGTATTTCTAGATGTCAAAAAGGACAAAAGTATCACCTAATAGAATCACTGAATGTCTATCATCCACGGAGCAGTGTGCATCTTCCAGTCTCGATCGTAGACTATTATTTTAAATGTACATAGTTTGCTTCCACAGTAATGCTCTGGTGAAGCCAACAACAGTAGCATCTCACAAATCCCTTTAGACAGATAAGGCTTCTTGAATTAAATGGGATTAGTAGTCAGTGACTAAAGCAAGTAATCCCCCACCCACCGCCTACAAAAAAAGGAAAAAGAGATGATGGCAAAAAGGATTCATTTCACTGATAAGACTAGTCAAAAACAGGAGGGTAAATAAATAAATAATGACCTGTAACATTTGGAATAATCCTATCTGATATGCACCATTTAAACACACATCTTGTAGTATCAAGTTTTTTTAAAAAGTGCATTTTTTAACTTCTGCCACTGCTCGTTGCATTAGGCATGAATAAATGATCCAGCTTGCATATGTTACCCTGAGCACTGCACTTGGAACTGGCATGTTCACTGATTTCCTATACTGTATACAACGAAAATCAATTAGATTTAACTAAAATTGAGATGAATAAATAATGACAACGAGCATTAGTTGCAGTGGATATCTGTGCACAGCAGCTAAGTCCTGGTGTAAGTGACATTCAGATAAAGTATACATTTGTTATGAACCCAGGCAGGAGTTGATGGGCACTGACATAGTTAGCCACTTTAATCCAGTGTGCAAACATTTGCACATGTAGAGTAAACCTTTTCTACCCATTTTGACCTTTGCCACTTCTCTCATTCGTCTCCTTCCCCTAAATTCAGCGCCAAACTCTTAACAAATTTAACTCCAGAAACAGTCATTTTCTCCATAGTGGCTACTGTAGCCTTGAGGTGTTTGTATTTACCCTCACATCAGTGGTTAATATGTAGTTATATCAGTCAGAGTGTGGCATGCACTGGCAGTGCACTGCATACCAGAGATAGCAAGCAAAGCCAAAACGGCGATGGTTGGACAAAAATGGTCACACTCAAACAAGCTTAAGACACCATTTTGAAAATCCACCGATTTCTAGATAACCACTCCGAGATGCCATCTTGCCAATTATCACTAGATTAGCCAGCGTTAGCATGGCGAGCCATCCATTCCGAAACACTCCGTGCAGGAATCTGCACGGGTCACATATTACTAACGTTAGCTTAGCTTGCATGCTAGCCTGAAAAGCCAGTCGCTAACCCGCCGTAGCATCCCTGCATCTCTCGGCACACGCTGCCCCCCTTTTAAAAAAACGCTAATTAGCAAGTTAGCCGGGGCAAAATTAGCAGATGACAATGAAAACCACTCGCAGCAGGTCAGACTCGCAACGCACTGGGAAAACAGCTGCTAACACTACTACCTGGCGGACGACAAATAAAGTGAAAAAACAAAACAACAAAAAAACCTGACACATGCTTCAAGTAGTATCACTTTAACTCCGCTGTTTAAGCTAGCCGCTTTAGCTTAGCCCGCTAGTTCCCCACTGTAGCCACCACGGAGGACAATTAAAGGGATACGGAGGGAAAAAAAAGATAGGAAAAAAACCCCGAACAAGCATCAAGAAAACACATAGACATTTCTCCTCTTTGTGATAAAAAGCATAAAAGACTTACCAAAGCTACTCGGTCGATCACGGAAGGGAAAAAAGGAAAGATTCCCCGAATGTGTACGTGCTCTCTCCCGTGTGAGTGTACTGCCTCGGGTCGGTGCGGACTGGCTCTGCTACAGCAGCGTTTTGTCGGGCCAGTGGCGCTGGGAAGACAGCTTTCACCCGGAGAGACGGCCACAGTGTGGGGGATGGGGATGCACTGCCGGGAGGGGAGAGAGGGAGGGATGCAGGGATGCAAGAGACAGAGGAGGGGGCCAGACCCACCAATAATATAAACTGGAGAGGCTCTGATAATAGCCCGATAATATGTACACCGATTCAGTGCAGTCTCGTAAAAACTGAAATCAGTAAATGGCGTTAGTATGTGCTGCCCGTTTACACTGATTTCACTCCAGTTTCACAACAATGGGACGGTCTCTGACTTTTATAGGATGGTCTGTTGTATTAAGATGAAGGAGGATAAAGCATATAGAGTATAATGACTGCTTTTTTCCCTTTTCTGTATATTTGCATTTTATCCATGATTGAGCCCACGTTTTATGTAGTAATAGCATAATAATAATAATAATAATAATAATAATAATAATAATAATCTTCAGAATAAGAAGAATTGAATTGTGTCTACAAAAGCTCTTATACTGTAATCATGTTTTTCAGGCGTTTTCAAGAGTGTGTTTTTATGTCACTGTGGTGGTGAGACGGTGTTTTGAGAAACCGTCCTACTTTGGCAAATCGTCCAACCTGTATTATAATTTGACGGCGACTTGTGACTAATACAAACCCTAACCCTAACCATAAGAAATATTCACAATGGGTTAAAAAATGATGTAAATTTGGGGGTTGTGTTACGCGCATGCGCAGCGTTTGCGCAGAAACAACGGGTAGGATGGTATGTGAAGTAGGATAGATTCCCGGAACAACACGATACTGCAGCACCGCTTTAAGTTCACGTTCTAATTCAGATTCAATGGCTGTTGTCCTATGCATCCCCACAATCATTTCTCCGCAGCACGGCAGCGTCACCCAGTGGTAAGAAATATTACTGCATCAACATAGTATCAATGAGAAGCAGACAGGAGTAAAGTTCTGCCCATAGGAATTTTCCGTGTGACTCAAAATTACTTGATATGTTTGAGATATGTTTTCATTTGCAACAGAGAAAGCACCCATGGTTAACTAAGCAAGCTAACCTGTATAACTGCTGAACCTTAACTGTTCTAAACTTGCAACTAAAGCAAATAGAAAGGCTGACCAGAACACTCGCCAGAAATAACCGACCAATAGGGGAGAACTACAGTTCCCAGCGGCCATCGCGCCTTTTCTGCTATAAATAAGGAGTACAATGAAAATTAATGAGGGGGATATAAATGAGGCACGGGCATTATTCTTTTTAGGGAAAATCGCAAATTCAGCAAACAAGATGACAGGAAGAAGACGATTAAACGCAAAAAAAACCAAACAAAAAGCCGACTGAAATCTCGCGTGATTTCATGCTTCCGGAAACTAGAATAGCATGAGAGCTCTCCGAGGTGCTGACACTGTCGTGAGTATTACTTGTCCTGCCTCAGACTAACTAGCTGCATATTTCACGCATTTTATACTCATATATATTTTTGACTTTTAACGTCCAGACATCACCTCAGGTAATATCTAATGTGCTTATCTTGAATGCAGTAATCGTGTCAGACACTCAGTGTCAGACACAATGGTACTACTGCATGTCTTAATGGTAGAGAAGGACTGGACTGTGTGTTACAGATCTGTTCATGTAAATTAGTTTGTTGCATTCTTGTATCTCTTATTCCCTCTGTGTGTGTGTCTCTCACAGACTCACTCCATTACTATAAATTGCATCATTTTAATATTCTATTCTTTTTTTTTTCTTCAGATTTTGGCGTAATGGATGAAAATCATGACTTGTCCTTGTGTTTGACCAACACCCACAAGCCCTGCAGCAGCAACAGCCCACCCAGCAGTAAACCTGGCAGTGCTCCACAATGCAACGGGGTCGCAGAGCGCCGGACAATGCTGCGGGTGTCTGAGTCCCATGGACTGCAGCTTCTGGGCGTGCTCAGATCGCTTAGGGAGAGAGGCTTGTTGTTTGACTTCACCATTAAGGTGCAGGAACGCAGCTTTCCCTGTCATCGCTGTGTTCTTGCAGCATGTAGTGATTTTTTCAGGTATCTATCTATCTATCTATCTATCTATCTATCTATCTATCTATCTATCTATCTATCTATCTAAACACATGTGTCTTGTGTTTAGGGCCATGTTTGAGGTGGATATGCGAGAGCGTGATGATGGTTCAGTAACGCTGGGTAATCAGTGTCCAGCAGCGGTGGCTTCTTTCCTGGACTTTGCCTACTCTGGGGAGGCACTCATCACTGATGGCAACGTAGATATGTTGTTTCAGCTCGCCTCTTTTCTGCAGGTAGAAATGCAACTGCTTCATTTTCCTTCTTACCCTTAAACATCTTCATTTTGCCATGACTTCCTGGGATACTGCAGTAAATCAATAATGTTATTATTAATAGTTATTGTACCAGTATTGTTCTTTAAGCAGGTCTGAAATATAACAGAAATAGTTCAGTTCAGAAACAGCTTCAAGTCTTACTCCTATTAAGCTTTAAAGGGGTTAAAGAGTTAAAGACCGAACACTTAAAATGAAAATCTATAGTTGTGACAGTCTGTCAGCTAGGCACTTATCTTCCTGTTGCCAAATGTCATTTTAACATGAAAATTTCCCTGCTCTTGCTGTTGTGTCTTCAGGTGTCTGTCCTGTCCAAAGCATGCAGCGACTTCCTGATAGGAACCATGGATCTTTATAACTGTCTGTCTCTCTTGTCTCTGGCTGAGGGATACGGCTCAGCCTCTCTCCTGCAAAGTGCCAATGAGTTTGTGGTCCAGAACTTCTTTGAACTCTCCAAAATGCAGGACTTTCTGGATATGCAGGTGAAACCCAATCTTGCACCTAAATATTGCATCTATGCAGAGAAAGGCTAGAGGCTGATCAGAGTCTCTGTTGTAATTTATTCTCTATATCCAGTTGCTAAACACTTCATTATGTCTGACTTAAGAACTAGTTAAGGCTCAAAGCACCAATGATGTTGGATTTCTTGCATATTTGGTGGAATTTTTCATATTATTATTGAGATATTTTGGTTCATTGTTATAACAGCTCTGAAATCCATTAAAGCAAAAACTAATATGCAACTCTTATTGTTTTATGATGTATCCAAAAAGCAAGTGTGTTATGATTAATAAGCCCAATAGTTAAGCTAATGGTTCCTCTGCAACATGTAAAAAACATTGTATACACAATATATTTCATTAAATCTGCTCCTATATCAGTAACAAAACATCTTTTTGTTTCATGTTTTTAAGCTGACAAATACATCACATTAAAAAAATGTAACTCTTTTCAGGTTAATGTCTTGGAGTTGTGCCTCAGGTCAGATGCTCTAAACGTGCCCAGTGAGGAGGCAGTGGTGGTGTCTCTCCTTAGATGGATTCGCCATGATCTCCCAGGAAGACAGAAGCTGTTGCCAGGATTGCTGTCTCCGACCCGGCTGCACCATCTTCCTGCACCTTCACTAAAGGTACAACCAAATCTTTACCTGTACTGGGTTTAAAGACTTTTTGCAGTTTGTGGATTTGTGATCGCATCACCTTTCCCGTGTTGACTCTTATATTCTCTCTTAGTCTCTGTGTGATTCTGACCCTCTCCTCTTCAACGATGAGTCCTGTCTCGCCCTTGCGTCAGAAGCCCAGAGCAGACAGACAAAGCACAATGGCCTGCTCACTGATGCCAGGCCTTCCACCACGCAGAGTTATATTTACATCCACAAGACAGAGGAAAATGGAGAGATCCGGCACACCTTCTGCTACTGTCTGGAAACAGACCAGTGGAAAGAGCTGGGCACAGGGCAAGAAGAGGGGACAACTACGATGCCAGATCCACCAGGATCTTACCTTACCAGCTATGCTGAGAAGGTAAGGTTTACAGCATCAAATGAAATAATGTCAATTTGTGAATATTCTATATAGTTATAAGGTGCTGTTTACTAGAAAAAAGCATAATCTTTTCTTACTCTTTGTCCTTGTTGACTAAAGATTTTGATCACCATCTTTTCTGCTATCTACTGGATTGAAGATGTTTGTCACAGGTGGTTGCCAGGGAAATTGCTGCCGAGCGATACGCCTCCACGTGGCTGAACCTTTCCACGATGCCACTGATGAGGTTTGGTGCTTCTGTCCTGTGACCTTAACCTGCACACCTGCACCTGCCATGCTTAAGCCCAGAACCATGCACACAGCTGTAACGTGCCTGGACCGAGTGTATGTCATTGGAGGACGGACCAAGGGATCCAGAGGGGGGGCACCTAGTTTGCTGGAGGTAAAAGTGTTGGTTGGGATATGCTTCCATTAGTAGGTCATGGAATTAGTCATGGCCAACAGTGTTGATCTAATTTATGTGCGGTGTTGGATTTTAGGTGGAGTATTATAACCCTTTGGCTCAAACCTGGCGCTCCGTCACTCCACTTCCCACTGCTATCTTCTACCCTGAGGCCAGTGCTTGTGGCAGTGTAATCTATACGCTGGGGTCAGAGGTGGAGATCACAGACTCCTTTAACCCCTCACTCGACTGCTTCTTCTGCTATGACGCCCTGCAGGACCAGTGGAGCCGCCTGGTGGCAGAGTTTGGCCAGTTCTTCCACGCTACACTGGTCAAGGCTGTGTCAATTAATAAAACACTGCACCTCTGTGACTTATCTACATACAAAGTGAGCAACGATTTAGTTTATCAGTCATGCCATTGCAGCCAGATAGCGTTAAAAAGATTCTGAAGCTTAATTCTGTGGTAAAATACACTGAGCTTGTGTAAAAGTGTCCCTTTTT
Source organism: Neolamprologus brichardi (assembly GCF_056152115.1). NCBI lineage: Eukaryota > Metazoa > Chordata > Actinopteri > Cichliformes > Cichlidae > Neolamprologus > Neolamprologus brichardi. Next base: position 19,211,757 of record NC_142117.1, on the reverse strand, counting down.
TTCTTTTCAGGTCTACAGTTTTTGCCCAGAAACCTGCGTGTGGAAGGGTGAAGGATCATTTGAATGCGCTGGGTTCAATGCCGGAGCAGTGGGCATGAGGGACAGAATCTACATTCTGGGTGGAGACTATTCACCTGATGAAATCACTGATGAGGTTCAGGTAGGATAGAAAACTCACATTTATATTGCTAGGAACTGAATAACCTTTACCTTTGACCCAGACCTAGACAGAAGTTTACAGACTCTTTATGGGCATGGATGTCATGGTGATTTTGGGCTTTTAGTGATTTCTTTGAACTCTTTTTTTCCCCAGAGCGGGATGATTGTAAATCATACAATTTTAATGACTTTAAATTCAAACTTGAAGTTTGAATTTATTTGGGAATTTTTTGCAATCCACTCAGTCAAAGGCATGCATACAGGCTCAAATACATACACACATCCTTTTTTTTTTCCGCCTGTCCCGTTTGGTTCTTTTGCCATCAGAATTATTGTCCAAAGGCAAAGAAAGATGCCCAACAGATTTACATACACACTTCCTAATATAATACTAATATTTGCTTAAATGTACCTTTGCAAGCTGCAGACACTTTTGGTAGCCATCAACAAGCTTCTGGTACAATTCCAGGTATTTGAGCACTCTTCTCTGCAGAAATAGTAGAGTTTATTTAAATTGCTTGGATTCTTGGCATAGACCTGGTTTTTCAGCATCACCCACAAATTTTCAATAGGATTGAAGTTGGGGATTTGGGAAGGTAATTCCGGAAGCTTAATGTTAGCCTGTTTTATCCATTCCAAAACTAGTTTTGATGTGTTTGGGATCATTGTCCTGTTGGAAAAACCAATTGTGTTTAAGTTTCAGCTCAGCTAGCTGTTAATTTTAGGTGATGTTGAATAATTTGAAGGTCTTCCTCCTCCATTATTCCATTTCATTTTATTTTTTGCACTATACCAGTGCCACTGGTAGTAAAACTGTATGTATACTTTTGACCCTGTAGGGATTAGAGAAAATACAAAAACAAATTTAAAGTTCTGCAACCAAATTTTCTTTAAAAAAAAAAAAGAGTTAATAAACATGTATATAGTGTACAATCATTCCAGTCTGGAAAAAGCACAATTCAGAGAAATCATTTGAAACCACAAATTACCATGATATTCATGCCTATGATGAGGGAATTTCTGACCACACCTGCATTCTTAGTTTTTACTAATTTTACTGTCTACTGTATTCTTTCTTACTACCTACACAGGTGTACTACAGTGGGAGGAGTCAATGGGAGGAAGTGGCACCCATGCCCAAAGCACTCACAGAGTTCCACTGCCAGCTCATCAGCTTCAACAAATATAGAGACCCGTGGTGTGATACAGCATAACTGATGGCAGACACATACATGCCCAACCATGCAGCAAACATGCAAGCGAAAGTTTGATGTCTGTGTGAATGAGCTTCCCTCCGCTTTCCAAACTGTGTGCATGACGGACAGCTAACACTTCAAGAGAGAACGCTATTCCCGTATTTAACCAGCAAATAGACACTCTTGAAAAATAGATCTCTTTTGAGAGAGTATCGTAGCCAAAGATAGGCAACTAACTCCACATTTCCTGTCACAGATCATCAGTATATGTGAACACATTAACCTAGTCTATTTATTTTTTATTTAGGGTCAAGTTTGATCTTTAAATTGTATGTGCGGAGCTCCTGTTATCATAGGAGCTTTGCTGTCAGTCTAATTATTGCCCCTCCCATGGAGGACCCCTTTAGAATTCTATTTTAGTACCCGAGTATTTTTTTTGACAGCATGCTACAGATAGAAAATCCACATAAATAATTAGCATGTTCTGTAAACTTACCAGCCTTCCTGCAGCTACAGACTCTGTTCAGGAATTCAGACTTCTTTAATTTTTCTGAATTTGGGAATTTTGATTTATATTTTTTTTGGCAGGAATACACAAATTATGCCACAGAGAGCCTCTAGGAGGCAAGCCTCTCTTGCTTTTACTTTAAAGAGGAAAATCAGTCTGCTAGTACATAGGTCAACTTTTGAAAGCACATGTCAGTATGCACTTTAATCAGCTTGCCTTTATTCTGTTACTACATTGCCATGTGTCCATGCATGTTCTGGTTCTCCTCTCCGGGTGTACACAACAGTTTTTAATGTGCACTTTATCAGTCATAGAGAAACACTCTGTAGCTTCAAAAGGATAGTATAGACTAAAGTTTAACAAACCTGCAAAGAGCAAATGTGGGTGTGAATCATGACTGCATGGCAAGTTTGTGCTGAGAAACAGAAGCTAAACAAATGAAAGACTGTTTAAGAAGTGATCATAAACATAATGCTTCAACAGTCGTGTTGTCTTGTTTTATGAGTTTGTCGTGTTCATCCCTTTGACAAAAAAACTGAAAAATTGGACACTACAGCATTGTTAAATGTGTTGGGCACTTAGACATACAGACTATGGTATGCACTCCTGTTTATAGTGACATTGCATTTTTTTTTAGAGTTTTCAAGCCATCCCATTTGGGTTTTCAACAATTTTATTCTTATTTATTAACCCTGACCACTCTGCTGTGATTTCACATTCATGGCCTTATTCAAAAAAACTAAACAAAAAACACTAAAAATACAGATTCTGAACTATTTTATCATTCATAGTTTGTCCTGACTATAGTGGCCACTTATTGTTGACTTCACGCGAATAAGCAGAGCTGTAGGTGTAAACACTGTATTACAAAATTTAGCCAGCAGCCAAGTCTTCCGATAACCCGACGCACGTGTCTCTCCATCCCCTCCGCCTCACGTCCGTGTCCTCTCTCATTGCTTAATTTTTTAGTCCTGGTAAGATTTCACCAGCAACCACATCAGCAGCACAGTGATTAAGACGATCATGAAGTTGAGGAACAGCTCCTGCACCGAGCGATCCATGGCAGCGTGCTGGATGGAGAGGATAGGTGAGACAGTCGAGAAGAGGTTGGTTGCTGTAAACTTTTAAGAGAGAGGTAGGAAAAAGAAACTGTGTTTCAGTTGTTAAAGTTTAGACAAAAATGCAATACACAATGGTGCACATGCTCTGTGCTGGTTTATGCAGTCCCTGTTACAACAAGTTGGAGGGATCAGTGACTTCTCTGCTGGGTTACTGTTTACAGTCACCAAAGGTCACCAAAGAAAAGGACAACAACATCCCCTCATATTAACATGGGGCAGAAACACACACAAAGCATACACTCTTTAACACTAATAAATCAGGTTAAACATGTTCTATACATTTAGAATTTGGGCTGTTTTGATATGTGCCATTAATAGCTTAGATAAAACTGGCAAAACTGAGGCTTTGCTGAGGACAATAGCACAAAGCCAGACCCAGTCGCAGTCGCTGTTACCTTGATTGCTTGGCTGTGATCCCACTATGAACAGGACAAAGAGAAAGCAAATGTTATCATCCGCTCCTTGCCTTGGCCCCCAAGAGAAGTGTTTCTTCTTCTTGGAAATGTCTCGATTGCAGCAGTTCTCCCCGTAGCATCTGTTTCTTGCTGTTGTCCAGTTTTCTGCTGTTGCCAGGGGCACGGCCTGCTCCTAAAGTAGCCAACCTCAGTGGACCGCCCATGGTTCACATACACACCGACTGATGTCACACACCAACTAAACAACCAATAGAGTGTTATTTTCCACAATCTCATCCACTGGAGTTTTCCTACCCATAACCATACAGAGTCTGTCTCTCTCGCTCTCATACACACACACACACACACACACACACACACACACACACACACACACACACACACACACACACACACACACACACACACACACACACACACACAACAGAGGAGGGTCTCAGGGTTATTTATAACACATTATTGGAGATACTTGGTGGATTACAGTTGTTCCAAACACAATACTTATATCATCCAATGGATATAGGAAACTAACAATATCGCCCAGTATCAGAGAAATTGTCCTCAGGAGCAGTCTCTTCAAAATGTAAAATACCAGGCATGCTTGTTTTAAACCAACTGAAGCCTCTGTTAACCAGTCACCTATCGAGTCCCTTCTCAACTTAAAACCAAAGAATTTGTAATGTAAAGCATGATGATATCTTCAGTATACACACTTACGTGGAATTTCAAATAGGTACTGATTATAGAGGGGTGTCAAGCACAGTGGCTTGCACCCTTCATTAAGTTGCTTATCCTTGATGGATGAAGAGACAGAGGATACATAATGCTCTTAGTAAAATGCACACATGTGGATGGGCAAAGCAAAAAATTAAACCCCTTGATTATGCCTGGACCTAATCTGAATTTCTCATCTTTTCTACAGATTAAAGAAATTGTTACTCAGTGCTGATTTGTGGTTATTATCCTACTGTTACTTTTTTGACAAAGCCAGGCAGGGCTGGATAGTAATGGGATGGATTGGTATTATATGTCAATATAACAAAAATTAGCAACTATAATTAGTTTGCATAATACGTACATCTTTATACCCACCAGCCATAGTGGTAGCTACAACTGTTCAAATGCTTGTAAACACAAATATCGAATCAGTCAATCACAGGGCAGCAGCTTAACTTAGGCTAGCAAACATAGTCAGACACCTGCTGAAGTTCAAACTGAGCATAAGAAAAGGCAAGAAAGGTGATTTAAGTGGTTCCAGGCTGGCTGGTCAGAGCATTTCAGAAACTGCTGATCTACTGGGATTTTGCCACACAAACATCTCTGGGGTTTACAGAGAACGGTCTAGAAAAGGCAAGCTATCTAGTTCTCTTTTATGTCAGAGGTCAGATGAGAATGGGAAGACTGTTTAAAGCTGATGGGAAGGCAACAGCAACTCAAACAACCACTCGTTGCAGCCACGGTCTGCAGAAGAGCAGCAACACGATGAATCTTGAGGCAGCTGGGCTCCAGCAGCAGTAGACCACACCATGTGCCGCTCCTGTCATCTAAGAACAGAAAACCGAGGATACAATACAAACAGGTTCACCAACATTGCACAACAGACGTTTGGAAAAGTGTTGCCTGGTCTGAAGAGTCTTGATTCCTCCTGCGACATTCCGATAGTAGGTGCAGAATATGGTATAAACGTCTTAAAAGCTCGGATCCATCCTGTCTAGTGGTGGTGGTGTAATGTTGTGGGGGATATTTCCTTGGCACACTTTGGTGGCCTTAGTATCAACTGATCATTGCTTAAATACCACAGACTACTTGAGTGATGCTGACCATGCTCACCCCTTTATGGCCACAGTGTTCCCATCTTCTGATGATAGGATAAAACACCAAGCCACAAAGCTCAAATCATCTCTAATTGGTTTCTTGAACATTGAATTCACTGTATCCAATGGCCTACATAGTCACCAGATCTCAGTCCAAGAGTTCTCCTTTGGGGTATATTAGAACAGGTAGATTTCCAACATGGATGCACAGCTGACAAATCTGCAGCAACTGTCTGATGCTATCATAACATTCTGGATTAAAATTTCTGATGAATGTTTCTAGTACCGCGTTGAGTCTATGACAAGAAGAATTAAGGCAGCTGTGAACAGTGGCGGTCCTAGCCTGTTTGGCGCCCTGGGCGAACACTCCCTCTGGTGCACCCCCCCCCCCCCCCCCCCCAACACACACACACACACACAGACACGCACATAAAACATATTAAGGATTGTACATTAACATAAAACTGTTGTCGGAACCAGACTGAATTTCACCAGAGAAACATGCACACACACACACACACACGAAGAGAGAGAGAGTATGCATAGTATGCAAACGGCTAACGGCATAATACATCATACAATGAGAACAGGACAAATCAACAATTGACAATGACTAATTAATATTAAAATCTGTAACATAATGTTTGGAGTTTAGTCTGTTACTGTTGCTATATTTACCATTTCTTCTTGGCGCAACTGTAATCCACATTATTTCCTTAGGGATTAATATTAAAGTATTGTGATTCTGATTGTTTCAGGATACATGACCTGCCATTATCCAACGACACATCTGCTTACCTGTATCTTTTGCTCGTTTCTCTTCCTCTTCTTTTCTATTTTTTCTAAACTGAGCACCTGATGACTTTGAACTTTTCTTGTCCATCTTCCATTGGTCTTAATTTTGCACTCCAGTATGAACACAAGTCCCCCAACTTGAGGATCACCACAACATAACCTAATAGACCTACAGCTTAGTTCACAGATTCACTTTGTCTAAGGTGTATTTCTGGGATTTTGCACAACCCAGGATTCAAATCATGAATACATAATGGGCTTGGATTTACATCATTATGAATGAAATGTGCTCTCTTTGGAAGCAGCCGCCCCCCTCCCCTGTGTGTGAGACTTTAAATCATCAAACTGTAAATTATAAATTTTAAATTGTTATTGGTCCCTTTACCCCTGGTCCTAAAGTGTATATTTATTTTCTTACTGTTCTTATATTTATTGTTTGTTTTTTTGCACTGCTGTAACTGAAGCCTCAACATCCACAGCTTTCCTCTAATAGAAACTAAATTGAGAATAGGTTTTCGTTCTTTTGTGGATTCCTGATATTCTGTATTATGCCCGTGCTAAGAGAGGATTTTGACATTTCATCAAAGCAAACATCTCAACTCACCTCACACTTGACAGCTGCTAAAAACGGTGTTATCTCTGACCTAGTGTTAAACCCCCTTGACAAACAAACTTTCTCCTGCACACACAGAGGGGCCACAGAAGGACAAAGTCCGAGCACAGATCACTTGAACCTTTCCATCACAGGATTCCAAGGCCATTCCCAGAGGATTAAACAGATCAAACCGGTTGAATTTTATCACCCTGCTGCTCTGCCAGCCTCAGACCAAGCGCTATTTCACCCAGGGATTCCCATTGTCACAGAGATCCAATTCTGGGGTGATTGAATAACACAGCGCGAATTGTGCTGGCATCTCTGTGCGGGGTGGACTATGGCCCACTGTGACAGCTGTGTGTGCATGTAAGATAGAAAAGTGCTGGGAGAGTTGCCCTCTAAATCTGAGGGGAGACAGAGTGGTGTCAACAAGGCCTCAGAAACACCATTCCACAGATTCTGGGACGCTAGATGTATGTGTGTGTGTGTGTGTGTGTGTGTGTGTGTGTGTGTGTGTGTATACGCATCCATTTACTGAATGCAGTATCACTATGTTTATTCTGATGTGTAAGTTAATGTGGTGACAGTTTCCAACTGGAAACATTATGGAAAATAAATAACAGCAGTAATGTATTGGAATCAAAGCAACACATCTAAAATATAAGATATACTTTATTTATTCCAGCTCTAGGGAAAATTCTTTTGTCATGACAGTTACTACTACTACTACTAATAATAAAAATATTACAGTAATACACACACAAAAAAATAAATAAAATAATACACCTCCTAGACCATCAGGTATCTATTCAATGCCTGAAGGTTCTTATCTATATAGGATAATGTGGAGTCATCATGTTGCCTAGCAACCAGAGCAACAAGCTAAAATTACCCCTCTTTATAATTTGTAAACTATAAGACTGACCACATTGTATGATTTTTATTTCATGACAAGAACATCCTATTTATAACCACGCACACTGAATTATGCCTAATATATTCTGATGCCACCATGTTGCCTAGCAACCACCTAGCAATAGGCTAATATGACCTGGTTTTAGTTTTAACACCTTATGAACACTATCATTTTAATCTATTGACAGTAGCATATAATTTATATCCACAAAGGCTGAATTGCACATGTCTGGCAGCCACCTAACACCAGACTAAAATGACCTATTTTTAGCATGTAAACAACCAACCCAATATCATGGCAAAGCATGAAATGAAGAAACTGCAGTACATCCAGAAATTGCAATATCTGGAGGGGGAAATAGTATGTTTAAAGCCAAGAAGTCCGTGTGACCAAGCAAGTACATTCCTGGGTCCTTCTATCCTACAACAATTAAGCTAGGTGGCTAATTTGTACTTACACGTAAATGTGTAAGTAATGTCTCTTTAAATGATTTCCTGTGGGAAGTGGGAAGAGGAACCCGTATTATATGGCAACTTTATTTTATAACATAAGAAAATAATTCTTTAGCTAGCTACTAAATAGCTATGCTTTGGTAAACTATGCTAATATTAGCTTCTGAATGGTTTGTGTTAGAGCAGACAGCATATGTCTGAGTATGGTATGAGTCTTACCAAAAGACAGCAAATCTAATTTCAAATTACAATCTAGTGTTTAGATTATAACAAATTACTTTAGAAGCATGTCTCTGAATTAAACCTGATAGAAATTGAATATTTTTGCATTCCCCCAAAAATGGTGGAACATATGTTTATTCCATTTTATATATTCATGTAGCCCTAAAATGTGCATTTCATTCCAATGCCAGTAAAAACATTAATTGGCTTTCTTGGCCTTAGGTTGTGGAAAATATCATGTCACAAGTTCCCCATATTCATTAAATACTGTGGGTTAGTCTGAACATTGGTCTACAAATAGCTGGCACTGGAAAATTATTTAGCTCACAACTTTGCTCATTTATAGTGGCCAGATCTTTGCCATAGCAATTATCAGAGGATAGGACTTCATCCCAACTGACTGCCATTCTGGCAGAGAGATTATACACAGATCAGATGGATCTCCAAACACACTTCTCAGACCTCTAAATATTTTGACCGGTTAAAAGATCTGCTGCTTTAGCTTCTATTTCTGCCCATCCTTACCCCTCCCTGTTAGTCCTTAAATAGGCTAATCTTTTGTCTTCTGCAGGAATGGTAATATTTTGTGTTGATGATTTGTCATTATTACTACTTTCATGCTTCTCTTTCTCCATATGCATGAAAAGACATAACCACCATTGGCAGATGTAGAATATTTTTGATAGACTGCAGTTTTTATAACTCACCTTTCTCCAACTACCAACCATCTGCTCACACGTCTCCAGAGAGGCAGACATCAGAGTCACTATTTTAAAAGGCAGCATCTGGTTTCTTCATCCTGTGGTCCCAGCTAATTACAATACAAAGATGCCAGCAGCAGGAGTTTGGCAAATAGCTACCGGTCCTGCATTTCAAAGGTTGATGGCATGCCTCAGGTTACAGAAGTGATTCCACTTGTGTTCTCACCATTACATTGCTTTTGAGATTTTGGCTGGTGCTGAAGGTGAAGCTGCCCTTGAACGATAGCATGAGGAATACCTGAATTACTGTGCAGCTTCAAGCATTTCCACTTGCTAACTTCTTCACCTTAGTATTTAAGACATTTGTGTATGGCCAACCAAATAAGAAATGTAATGTTAAAATGATATCTGAGTTTTCAGGTCTAAATTTTATTTTTGACTCTGGAAACTGGAGTTGACAAAGGATAGGATTCTGTCACTGAGTCATTATTGGATCATTCATTAGCTTCTAAATTGGGCTTTTGGCATGGGATGTTTTCTTTCTGTTCTAAAAATGAAACTCAAACCTTGGGTTTTAAGCCAGTGGAGACTTGGAAAACACTGAAGGCCCTGAAAGTGGTTTAGAAATTCTTCCCATCTCCAAGTAAATGAAACTGATCCATGTGTTATAAAAACAAAACAAAACTGTGCAACATCAGTATAATAAATTGCAACAAAAGTTGTTGGTTTGCAATGTTGGAAATGATTAGAAAATAGGAGAGGAACTGAATCAATCATTTAGTGAGCCATTTTACCAGTTTAGCAAAACCATCACATACAGTGGATACAAATTGTACTGAATGTAGTGAATGCTCCGTACTAGAGGTTAAAGCTTTAATTCTTACTGATATTGCACCTGATATCACCTCAACAGTGATAAATGGGTTTAATTTATTTGAGTGCTTAAAAAAAGAGCAGAGTGTTGTTATCATGTTGGGAGAGGGCAGCCACATGCTCTCCTGCCTGACCAGCTGTTGTTTTGTGGGATAAACAGAGTCTGCCGTTGAGACGTCAGAGGGCTCGCACTGGCCAGCAGTGTAATTACGGAGATGGCAGAAGACAGGTGAAGGCCTCATTACACAACACGCCCGAGTATAAATGCACAGAGACACAGCAAAGCACTGAGGCGCACGCACAAATGTTTCAGAACACAGAGACACGCGTGCTGGAACACGCACTCATGTTCAGAGGGGTTGCAGAGTCATTCATCTGACAGAAGAGGAATTTGGATCCAGGATCTGAGATAATTGGCCTCACTGAGAGAGAAATCAGACAGGGAAGAGTGGCCAGGGCAGGCAATGCATCAAAGACAAAATAATAGACAGAATACATAAATCACAAGTCGATACCCATGCTAGAATATGAGTGAATGCTCGTGTCTGATCAGAATATGTCCAGCTGTGTTGGGTATGGTGCTTTGTTGAAAATGACCAATATGAAGGATACCAACTGTCGGTGTCAGCTGCCAACATTTAAGTTGAATCTGATGATAGACGAATGAAATGATTGAAAATGGAAAGGTAGAGTCCAACACTCGATATTTAATCCCTTACTGTATCAAGTTGGATATTAAGTGAATTTGACATTACCGTTTATAATGCCAGCAAAACGGAGCCAAAGGACAGAACAGAAGCTTTTACGTGATAAGAGAACTGAATAGAATCACTTAGCTAAGACTAAAGAACAAGTTTAACAATGTTGCACTGATTGCTCTAAAGGACATCAAAGGGAAAATGCGTGTAAAAAGTCACATGGTCACAGTCACAGGTTCTTTTTTGAATCTGCAACTTTATTCCAGACTGTTGGATCAGGGGTCATCAAGAGCATCATATCTCCACCTTTGCTTTGTTCTATACTGTACTCTTATGCCTTCATGGTTCACGGTGGACAAAATTCTTTCAGATGCTGGAAAAATGACAGGCAAAGTCCAGATGCACATTTTAAAAATGCACTGATGCTAATCAAGAAAAACACTGTGGAAAAGTGAGGCACTCTGAGTCATCCATCTGGAATAGAAGAATAAGTGTCTCACTGAAGTTCATATGATCAGATTTTTATATTATGTGCACTCAGTGGTATGCACTTCCCTTTCATCTTTAGAACAGGTTTAATTCTTTGTGGTGCATATTCAACAAGGTGCTGGAAGCACTTCTCAGAGATTTCAGTCCATGTTGATATGATAGCATCACACAGTTCCTGCAGATTTGTGCTCTCAGCAATGTGCTCTACAGAATTGCGATCTGGTGACTGTGGAGTACAGTGAATGTATGTTCAAGACATAGGTTTGAGATGATTTGAGCTTTGTGACATGGCATGTCATCCTGCTCGAAGCCTCTGTCAGTATTTGTTGTTTTTATCTGACAGACGTGCCACCTGAAGTGGTCTTCTGCTACTGTCACCCGTGTGCTTCAGGGTTCCATGTGTTGTGAGACGCTCTTATGTATACCTTGGTTGTAGCAAGTCGTTAATTTAGTTACTTTTGCCTTCCTCTGAGGCTGACCATTCTCCTCTGACTTCAGGCATTAATAACACATTTTCATCCAGAAAACGGATGTTAACGGGATATTTCTCTTGCCATACATTTCTCTGTAAACCCTAGACATGGTTGTGTGGGGAAACTCCCAGAAGATCAGTGGTTTCTGAAACACTCAGACCAGTCCATCTGCCAGCAAAAACCATGCCACGTTCAAAGTCACATATATCACATTTTTCGCCATTCTAATCCTCAGGTCGTCCTAATGATGTCCACGCGTTTAAATGCTCTCAGTTGCTGCCATGTGATTGGCTGAGTAAGACAAGATGATAATAAGTTAACAAGTGTAGCTAACGAAGTGCATATTTTTTTTTATTCACATGTAATAATTTCATTTTATTCTTAACAAATCAGAATTATGTAAGATAAACACATTTTACAAAATGTTTCCTGGAGAGGTAATCTTTGGGAACCGAAGTCTTTCAGTCCCCGTTGCACCCGGACGGATTAAAACAACGTACCATGGATGCTAGTGAGGAAAACAACGTGAAGGCCGTCAGGAGAAGTAAAGAAGAGAAAAAACTTCTCAGAAAACAAATTAAAGCCAGTCACACATTACTGAAGCATGAAGGCATCCATACGGCCCCGCAGCTTACCAGGGTAAAGAAAAATAACGTTTATTTGACGGGAAATGGTTCGTTGTCATATGTTTCATTATTCTTCGCTTGTTTTTTAACATTAAAATGATTTTAAAAGTTACCTGCATATCTAATATTTAATTGTTCTATTCATATTTTTTTAATATATATTTATTACTATTGTTGTTATTATTATTGATAAATTAACAAGAAAATCAGCCACTGTTTATGGAAAATACTTTTAATATTTTACTCGTTATAAGAGACTTTTCATTTGCTCCTTTTAAATGGGATTCATTTTTGTGTTCCTGCAGCAGTCTGAGACAGTTTTAAGAACTATTTCTATTTATCTGAAATGATTTCACGCTGTTATCTCTGCAGACAAATACAAACACGAGTTCATAAAAATTGGGTTCATAGCAAAAGGGAACAAACTACTTTATACTAGAGACAAATATCAACATTTTAAGCTAGTAAAAGCATCACAACAAAAACACAAACTACTTCATTTTTTGGTTGTTTTTTCGTGAGAGTATGTGTTGTAGGTTGATTGATTGCTAAGCAGTCTAACAATCCTCGGGGAAAGGCCTTTTTTTCCTTTTTTCTGGCATCTTCTTTTTTTCAGTTATTTTCAGGTTTGTTTGTTTTTGTGTGATTTTTACTGTTTATTTCACCTCTGCAGAGTCTGGTGGTGGCTAATGGTGGCCTGGGGAACAACGTTAGTCGAGAGGAGCTCTCGGCAGCGCTGAAAGAGATGGGAGAAGTGGAGAGCCTGCTCATGCCTCCCCATAAGCCCTATGCTTTTGTCACATACAGGTACACTTAGGGCACAGACAGCACTTTGTCACAGCAGGAATGCGCTTTGTACATTGAGGACCTTTTTATTCCAGTTAAAACTAATATTATTGTCATTTTCATTCTCATTCCAGGTGTGAAGAGAGTGCTCTAAAAGCGTACACCCACCTTAATGGACAGAAGCTGCAGTGCGGAGAGAGCAGCGTCATGCTCTGCCTCTCTTATGTCAACTCAGGTACTTTTACTTTCAGTACCATCAGGAACATTGTGAGTTCTTTCAGATATAGCCTGGCTTAGACATAAATTCTCCTTTCTCGTTTAAATGGACTTGCACTTGCAGGGAGGGTTTTATTGTGTTTATATTAATGTAATGAGTTATTGCAATGCATTTGACTGAAAGTTGTCTTCTTAAAGTTACATATGACATTACAATGGCTTCAGATGCCGGTGATTGTTCTGTATGGGTCTTATTAGAGCTTAGCTCAGCTTTCGATACAGTGGATCCTACACTGGATTGGGTTTCTTCATATGTTATGAAGTGTGTATTTTCTGTGTATTTTCACGCTCTTGTATAGTGACCTATGAGGAGGAAGCATCCGTCCCATTGCCAGAGGGTTTAGTTCTGCTGGAGGATTTTGTGTCCCCAGAAGAAGAAGCTCTGCTGCTCGCTGCTGTAGACTGGTCATCCACTAATGAGGATGTTACAGGTGAGAGTATCATTTCCCCCCCAAAAAAAGCTGTGAAGAAAAGTCAGGCATACACTTTTGATTACGGTTTCTGAATAATCCCCTTTAACTTAACTTCATCCTTATGATTCTTAGCGCAAAAAGCTTTGAAGCACAGAAGAGTGAAACATTATGGCTTTGAATTTCGCTACGACAACAACAATGTGGATAAGGACAAGCCATTACCTGCAGGTAATCTGGATCTTCTTTTATCAAACATATTGTATCAGGTGTGGTTTTGTGGACTGTGTTTTTCGTGATATGGTCTTCAGTCTAGTTGTCACTAGACAAGCATATAATAAAGGAAAACAAAAGTAGCAGAGGAATATGTGTGTTTCTAGGTATCCCTGCGGAGTGTTTACCTGTTCTGGAGCGTTGTTTAAGAAATGGACACATCAACGTCATGCCAGACCAGCTGACTGTAAATCAGTATGAATCTGGACAGGGTGAGTTACAGCTCGAATAATTCACAGAAAGTTTTTGCTCATTCCCAACTCTGTATTTTTTAATTTCTATACTCTACTAGCTGGGATTGGCTCCAGAGCCTCTGCAACCCTTTGTTAGAATATTGTGATAAGGAAGGATAGATAGATTAGTGCTGTATGATTCTCAGTTCAGAATAATAATAATAATTATTATACTGGTCCTTTGGGCAGTTAATAACTGAAACAAGGACTTTTAGTCCCCGTCGCCATTATATTGTAATTTTAAATATACAATATAAATGTAACAAATTTATTAGACCACCACCCAGTGTAAGGTTTATGCCACAGCTGCTACACAGTATTGGTAATTACTAAGACACCAAATTATGATTATTCACTTGCATTCATGGACAGAAAAATTGGTTTTAGTGGTTGAGTGTTACGCTTGATTAATAACTGCTTTTATACCTGATTATTAATCTGTTATTAAAAATGAATAAGAGAGCACACAAACAGAGTTTACTGATTTGCACCACTGGGTGGCAGCAGAGCCTTTTCCGAACAAGTCGATGAGGAGTTATGGAAGCCTTTGGGCTGAGAGAAGTTTCTTAAATGTTTCACTTGATTAACTTTGCTCTGAAGGTTTTCATTTTCCATGTTTGTTTATGATATTTCCAGGTATTCCTCCTCATGTGGACACTCACTCTGCCTTTGAGGACACCATCCTGTCTCTGAGCCTGGGGGCAAAGGTGAGAAGTCGGTCAGGCAACTGTGATTTGATCATCGTCATCGTTGCCACAGACCTGTGAGCTGTTGGTAATTAGTAGCTGTTTGAAGCCAGCATCAGTCAGCAGTACTCGAGGTGCAATCATCAGTGATTAAAATGAAAGTTGCACATAAAGATGGTCTTAAGAAAACACTGCCAGCTTTCATCTTAAAACTGTTAAGAGGTGGTTATTCGTTTAAACCCAGTGAGATCAGCTCTGTGTGTATTCATTTATAAGTTCTAGTTTAATCTGTCAAATTAACCGCAACCTTCCTGAGCTCTGTCATTTATCTGCTTCAGAGAGCTGTCAGTATTGTGTGTGTGAGGGTGCGTACGTGCACACATCTTGTGTCCTTGTGTTTTTCCTGAGAACACTGTGTTACCTTCTCGGTATTCTTTTCAGTTCCTTCTCACCGTAGCACCCGTTCATCCAGCAGGCACTTAAAGAATTAAAGCTCGCAAGAAATTTTGTAAACAAAAGGATGTACACAAGAGTTATAGATTTTCCATTTTCATGTCCTTCACTCTTTCAGGTGTTCACAGGTGTTGCGACCTATAAACTAAGATCGTGGGTTTAGTCTTTGCTGCCTGATTGCTGTGGATGAACACCCATCTGTCCCTGCTTGTCTGAAAAGCAGGGGCTCTGCTAGCAATCAGCTGTCATCTGCTGTGGCATCTGTCACACACACACACACACACACACACACACACACACACACAGAGACAGTGTGTGTATTCATTGTCCTTGCTTTTCAGTGGAGATTCAGAGCCACAGAAAATGTGGGCATATTAAATCACGTTAAAAAAGGAAAGGACACTTGGAGGAATATTTGAAGCGAATAGATCCCGAAAGAAAGTTTTATTGAGTGCAATTAAACCGGCTCTTCTTTAAGCGATGCATGGGAGTAATGGTACTGTTAAGCTGAGGGGTGGTATTTCTCGCAGTATTTGCTGTTTAACACCACTCAAGTACGCATTTACATGTAGTCATGGTGACCTGCTGAAGCTCAAACTGAGCTTTAGAATTGGAAAAAGTTGATTCGAATGACTAAACGTGGCATGGTTGCTGGTGCCAGATGCGCTGGTCTGATTATTTCCGAAACTGCTGATTTGCTGGGATTTTCCCACACAGCCATCTGTAGGGTTTACAAAGACTGGTCGAAAAAAAGAGAATTTATCCAGTGAGCGGCAGTTCTCTGGGTGAAAATGTGTTTTTGATGTCAGAGGACTGAGGACTGCTTGAAGCCGATAAGAAGAAGAACCACCGCACGCAGAAGAGCATCTCTGAACGCAGAACACATTGAAAACTTGAAGCAGATTGGCTACGCCAGATTGCCGCTGCACTCTGCAGTAAACTGAGGCTGTAGTTCCCATCAAAATTGGATAATGTAAGCATGGATCCATGTTCCCTCGTATCAACGGTTCAGGCTGTTTGTGGTGGTGGGGGGGATATTTTCTTAGCACACTTTGGACCCCTAGTACCAACTCAGCATTGTTGAAACACCACAGCCTCCCTGAGTGTTGGGAAGAAGGTGCTCTGCTCCATCTCAAAGGGGCTCCAACTGGGTACTAGTAATGAAGTGCTGAGTGCACATTAGGATTTCTAAATTTGATGTTATGGTGGTTGCAGAGAATACAACAAGTAGCTTATTTTAAAGACAATTTGGAAAGCTTGTTAAATATTTTGCTACTCTGTGGATTTAATGAGTGCACTGCAGTTTGATTCAGTTTTGATTTAAGCAGACAGGATTTGGTGCATAACAGAACTTTATGCCATTCCCTCAGTTTCATTGGATTTAATTTCTCTGAAAATGTAACACAAGTGATTCAGTCATTATTAATGAAACACTTGTTTCCTTGTAATTAAACGAACTATAACTGCATTATTGAGCTGTTTGTGGTGCTGTATATTGGCAGACTTTTTGGTGTGTACTTGTACTTGTGTGTTTGTGAGGACCAGTTGTAGACTACAGAAGCGAGGACTGACTTTAGGGCTAATTGTAGAAGTTAGGCAGAGGTTTAGGGTTACTTATTGTGATGCTTGAAGTTAAGGTAAGGAAGTAAAGAAGTAAAGAAGCTCTCTGTAATTAATTGTACTCAGAAAGATGTACAAACCTGTGTGTGTTTGTGTGTGCGTGCATACGTGTGAGGAGGGAGGGAGATGATGAATAGTTGTGCAGTAAAGCGTAGTTGCCGGCGTCACCATCGATTTAGTCACATTCCACCCTTTCATTGATTGGCTAACACTCCTCAGAGGGGAATGAAGCAGTCCTGTGTGTGTGCGTGTGTGTGTGTGTGTGTGTGTGCGCGCGCGCGTCAGAGAGCGTTCACTTGCAGTTTGAGGTTAAAATCTGATGATTTGATTGACTTGGATACCCTAGACACAAACCCCTATATGTCTAAGACACGCACACACACACACACACACACACACACACACACACACACACACACACACACACACACACACACACACACACACACACACACAAGCCCGTTCAGCTATCTTAGTGAGGACCTTCATTGACATAATGGCTTCCCTAGCCCCTTACCCTAAACCTAACCATTAAAAATGAATGCCTAACACTTACCCTAAACCTAACCATAACCTCATTGTAACCCTGACACTAAAACTACATTTTGAGCCTCAAAAAGGCCTTCAAACCTGTGAGGACCGGTGAGTGTGTCCTTACAAGTGACTGTTGGTTCTCACAAGTATAGTAGAATGCAGATTTCGGTGCTCATAAAGACAGCTAGACAGGAACACACACACACACACACACACACACACACACACACACACACATATATATACATGAATGCCATCTACTTCACAAAATCCAATTTTCCTGCTGTCAGAATTTGGAGAGATACAATTGGAAATTGTTGTAGATGTAATTTCCCAGCAGAGCTTATGCTGTTATGTGCTGTAAGGAAACATTAGGATCAAACACCAACGCTGTGTCTGCTAGCTGCAAGTGAGAGAAAACATGAACAGTGTTTTAGGTGGTCGACAGTGTTTTCCTTTGGGTGACATCAGTCAAAACTGTGTAGTTTGGAAGTTTTGTGCCAAAGTCTCTTTCAGTCCTTTCATTATGGAGCTGAGCTTCCTGGATCAGTAAAATATTAGCTTTAGTGCAAACGTTAAAAAAATGAAAAATTAGTCATAAAGTTTTTTAAATTTGTCATACTACTACTACTACTACTACTACTACTACTACTACTAATAGTAGTAGTAGTAATAATAATAATAGCTGTACAGCAGTATGGCTTAATTAGAATATAGAAACAAACCATCACAGCTGGATAAAATTGCCCAACTCTCTACTGAAGAACTAAAAGCATAAAAACTAGTGCATAACTTGTTTCCTGTACTTGCAGATACAGAAACATTTTGATGAATAATACAAATATAAAGGTGTATTATCAGAAGTTATTACTTGCAGCAGATGCACAGTAATATGTAAAGAAACACTGATGCAGGATGCCAAATTATTATTGCTGTTGAACTGTTCGTTGGAATTGCATGTCCACAACAGGAGCTGATGTCTTCTAGGTGGATGTCCTGCTGCTGTGATGGGCCTTCATGCTTATAATGTTGGCCTCATCTTTGTTGATGTTGAGACTGATTCCCAGTTCTGATGTCAGAAGTGCAGTTTTTGTCCAGCCTCTGGGGGCAAGAGCACCGTGTCATCAGCAAAGTCAGAGTTGCCATGTTGTGCTGATAGTGCCGAGTGAATGCTGTTCCTTCTTCCTACTGTAGAACTCATGATACAGTGAGTTGGAGAGAAGTAAATATGTTTGGGTGTCTACTCAGCAAACATGCACAGGTGCAATGAGAGAGGACAGGATCCATTCCTCGAGAGGCTTACTTACTTACATCATAGCAGTTCTTTCTCATTCACCATCATTGATGATGACTGCATGTACCATGTGTGAGGAATCTGATTGCAGTTCCTGCCTTTCCTATTTAGAAGTGATCCACAGTATCAGATGCTGCTAAGATCAAATGCAGTCGAGTCTGTGAAACTCCCCGAATCATTCCTCAGGCAAATTGTGTTCAAAACCTTTGCAAGGGCTGCTTCTGTGCTGTGATACGAGCGGAAATCTGACTGTGAGCTGTCAAGCATGTCATCCATCAGTAGAAAATGATTGGGTTACAAAGGGAAGGGCCTGGCGGCTGTTTTTGTGTGTGTGTGTGTGTGTGTGTGTGGCATTGGAAATATGCCTGCAAGAAATATATATGTATATAAATCCACACCCAATGACTTTAAAACCTTCATAAAAATGTTTAATTTAATCAGTAATTTGTTATTATCGGTGCAGTGAAGTAATGAGTAGAAACCACTCTTACTTTTAACACAGCGTGTTTGTGTTTGTGTTTGTGCAGACGGTCATGGAGTTCCGACATCCTAATGGTCGCGTTGTTGCTGTGGTGCTGCCTGGACGGAGCCTGCTGGTCATGAAGGGCGAGAGCAGATATCTCTGGACTCATGGGTAAGCTGGACTGTGTCAGAGCATCAGTGTCTCCTTTTGGAGTCAGGTTCTTTTGACCTGATCTTTGGATTGATGCTTAATTTGCTGCTTTTTCCTCTGAAAAATAAACTATTTATTTACTACAATGAGTACATTTCAGTCTGTTGATGGTCTTTGTCTTCAACCTTTGCATTGTATTTGTTCACATCCACGTCCTCTCATCCACTTCACCAGTTGGTTTGTGTGTTTTTGTCTTTTATAACTACTAAAACAAGCTCTTCGTGTGTCCTTTTAGGATCACTCCTCGTAAGTTTGACATGGTGCCGGCCTGTGAGCAGCAATCCCCCGATCATGTGACGCCTGAACCTGGAACACGTAGCAATCTGACTCTGAGCAAGAGGGGCACACGCACTTCTTTCACTTTCCGCAAGATCAGACCTGAACCCTGCCGCTGTGGTGAGAGTGAAGCAAAACACACTTTGCTTTTATAAACTGCTTTACTCACATTATGAGAGTGAGTGAGGTTTTGAGAGGTAAATTTAATTTGAATATATGTAATATGTTACGGAGCTCCTTTTTCTCATTTTTTCATTTCTCTTTTTTTTTCCTCCATTTTTTTTGAGGCCTATAGATCTTCAAATGTTGTTCTAGGTTCTTTTGTGACCTCCTGGATGAGTTGTTGATGCGCTGTTGGAGTAATTTTGTTAGGCTGGCCACTTCTTGGGAAGGTTCACCACAGTTCCAACCACGACTGTCACCATGGTTCACAGGAGTCCCAAACCTTAGAAATGGCTTTGTAACCCCTTTTCACACTGATCAAGCAACTTTGTTTCTCAGACGTTTCTTTAGATCCTGACATGATGCTTTGCTTTTTGAGGTCTTTTAGCCTGCTTCACTTTGTCAGGTTCAGTATAAGTGATTTCTTAATTCTACAGGTATGGCAGTAATCAGACCTGGGTGTGGCTAGTGAAATTGAGCTCGGCTTTCCAAAAAATGTGGTTAATCACAGTTTAGGCTACTACTTTATCCCCCACAGGGCCAGATTGATAGGTTTGGATACCTTTTGTCCCTTAATAAATGAAATTGTCAGGATATTTTTGTCTAATATTAAAATTAGACAGCAGGATTATATTATTTTGTCTGACAGTTTCATCACATGAGAATCCTAAACCCAGAGCATAGCTAGCGCTTTTGCATAAAGACAATAATAAAAGATATGCGAACGATATGATTGTAATTAAACGTTGCATGGCAACGCAGGTCAGAGATAAACGATCGGCACATCTCACCAGTGAACGCCTTCTCTCTGTCTCCAGCCTTCCCCTCTGCCTGTGACAGTCAGGGAGCTCCTTCAACACTCTCGCCCTCTACGCCCTCCCCTCCCGCGCTTCCATGTTGCCATGCCGATGCAGCCCGTCTGGAGGAGGAGTATGTGCACCGGGTGTACGACGCTATCGCCTCTCACTTCAGCAGCACCCGCCACTCCCCCTGGCCTCGCGTTTGCCACTTCCTGTCCTCGCTCCCACCGGGTAGCGTGCTAGCTGATGTGGGCTGCGGAAATGGGAAATACCTGGGCGTAAACCCAGAGATGATTGCAGTGAGTGTCATTTTACACTGAAATGTCTGCACCCCTGAGATACTTCATTGATCCCTGCAGGGTAATTTCCTCTATCACTGCTTTTTTTTTATTGCTGCTGTTTCTTAGATTGTCAGCACTTTGAAATGCTACACATTTTCATAACAGGCGTTTATCTGCAGAAGCATTCATCTGTGTATTCGAGCTAGAACTCCTCTCCTTCATTTCTCACATAGGGACGCAAAATCTAAGATGGGTCTGGGCTTTTTCAAACACATGTAGATCAGCATGACTCATCCAATAACTACTAATGACCTTACACAACACTGTCGCTCTGATAAGGCCACAGAGGTGAGGTTAGAGATGTAACATCAGGTTTAAACACCATCAGGCTTATAGGTGAAAGGATAAAAGAAAGTGAAATGGACTTACGTGCCATAAAAATACATCAAAGCAACACTGTAATAAATGGAATACAGGGTTGTAATTATACTCAGATCTGCTTGTGCTTTAATGACGGGGGAGTGATACTGATGAGCTTTTTAACTTACACGTTCAAGTAGTCTCGAATGACTGCTCAAATGTGACAAACCGTTCCTAAAAACAACACAGCTTTAAATTCTTGGGAGAATTCAGGAGCTCTAAATTCGTCCATGTTTAAGGTTGATTGTCTGGTGGCAACATTTTGTTTTGGTGAATTGGTGGATTGGTTCACTTGAATGAGTTGTGATGTTTAGTAGAACCAGAAAACAAAAAAGATATCCTAGTTGTTTAAAAATCTCTTTAGTTGGAAGAAATTGATACAGTATTGCGATATATATTGATACAGGGACACCAATTATCAATATTTAAGTAAATAAATAAAAATTAATCTGGGAATATTCAAAAGAATAGGCCTCATCTCACCTGATAAGAAGCAACCTTTCTGCAAACAATCGGGGAGATTGTTGAAGGTTTCCAAAGAACTTTTTCATTTATAACATAATAGTTAATGGGAATTTCTGTCTATGCAGACAGCAACAGGGATTTTCACTGATTTATCACAGTTAACTGTTGTATTGGCAGACATAGATTGCATGTTATTGGCAACTTGACCCCATGCAGTCCAGACTGACTTCACATTTATGGAAGGTTTAAGTGACAGTGCTGGTGTGGTTCACCGTGTCATTTTGCAGCAAAAAACAAATCTCTGAAGTGAGATAACTTTGTCTTCTTGGATAAAACAAGTATTGTTTACATTTAAAAAAGTTTAAGGTGAGCTGTTCATCAGTAATTAGGGTACACTGTTCACCTCAGCTGTCAATGCTGGGTGTGAAGTATCCACATCTATTTACTCTGAAGGAGGCTGAAAACTTTATACTGTCAGTTAAAAAAGAATCGCCCCTGTACAGCTATACATATCATCATTTCTGCCCTGAGTGTTTTAGCATTGGAGACTATGGGGTTTATTTCCTCTCAAAGCCAACCTCAAGTGGCCATTTGGGGAACTGCAGCTGTTGTGCATCAGCTAAAGCTTCTTTCCCCGAACAGTAGACAGACCACGTCGTGGTCACACTCGCAGTGCTCGGGATTTTCATAAACATAAACATAAAATGAAAAGGAGGAACCTGAGCGAGCCACTTCAGGACCTGGTTGCATAAGCCTGACATCTGTGCTTCAGAATGAAGTAAAGTTTGCATCATTGGGCTAGACGCTGCAGCTTACACATCTACCTCCAGTGGTAGAGCTTTGGGTCTCTGGGAGGGTATAACTGAATGTGAAATGTAGGCGTGAGTTAGCAGAGAGTTTGCTTTTGGTCACAGGTGTAAACATCACGTCTTGCTTCAGGACGGCTAAATAAATAACAGTAAGGCACAGCAGGATGAGATTCCTGTTGTCGCTGTCATTTCTTCCCTGTGTCTTTTTTTTTGTTGTTGTTGTTTTTGCATAAGCTCAGTTTCCATGGTAATATCCTACATTTCCTGTTTACGTATGCACACTGGGATATTCTTGTTTGGGATTTGGGGGTGCATGTAAGCAGCTTATCCTGACTCAGAGTGTAGCTGTGATAAATCAGAACAGAGAACACTGTGATCATGCAGCGAGCACAGCAGCTACCCCAGTTTTATTCTGCTTGTTCTCATTTTCTCCCAACCCAGGCCTCTTCTCTTCTTCTGTTTTCTCGCCTCAGTTTTTCCCTCTTTTTGTGCCTCCTGCTCTACTTAAACTTTCTGTTTGCACGTCAGCAGTAGATCGAGGGTGTGTGTGCATATGTGTAGTGTTCCCGCTCTCTCACTTGTGTCTGCTGTCTCTTGTTCACCTCGCATAATTTATCTCCATTCTTGCTCATTTTCTCTGGCTTAAATGATCACGAGCAGTTTGTAAACGTATTCTTCTTCAGACCTTGTACGTGCTGACACTCTGCTGACGTGTGCGTTTGTTGCTGTTTGAGAATGATAGTCCACTGAATGGCCTTGTTACTCTCTCTGTATGTGCGTATGTTTGTGTTTTATTTCAGGTGGGATGTGATCGTAGCAGTGCTCTCGTCCAAATTTGTGCAGAGAGGGGTTTCCACGCATTTGTTTCTGATGCTCTGAATGTTCCTCTGCGAACAGCCTCCTGTGACGCTTGCATCTCTATAGCCGTCATACACCATTTCTCCACAGAGGTACACACAGCTCATCCTCATACAAAGAATAACCAGAATAGAACTGTTATATCAGTTTTATTTAGAAAGATGGACCTACAAAAAAAAAAACTTGTATTAATTGTTAGTAGCTCACTAAAGTTTTCATGTTCTGAACTTTTCATGGAACCGTGTGCAAAAGTCTTTGAGCCAGCTCTTATTTCTTTAAATTCTACTAGGAACATGGGAATGGATGCAGTGAATTATTCAAACATGTGCAAACGTACTTGGTAATACTGATATAAGGCATAAGGAGACACACTTAAATATTTGGTATGACCACCTTTATTCTATAGAGCCCGGACTCTCTTGGGCAGCTTTCCTGTAAGGTCTGGAAGTCTTCAGGAATAGTTCTCTAAGCTTCTTGAAGGACATTCAAATCTCTCCTTGGGATGTTGGCTGCTTTTTGTTCTGTTCTCCATCAACATGATCCCACTGTGCTTAAATAATGTTGACATCTGGGCTCTGGGGAGGCCAATCCATGACTGATAGTGTTGCACTGTATGCTTTTCTCTCCAGATACGCTTTTACTGCATTAGCAGTAGGTGTTGATCGGTGGATCAAAATCAATTATTATAACATCTCCAGCTCCAAACCATGACAGAGCCTCCACTGTGTTTAATGGCTGCAGACACTCCTGTCCTGACTTCCTCTGTACATGCAGACTATGATTTGAACAAAACTTTCAAATTGAGATTCATCACTCCATCAAACCTTTTGCCACTGATTCTTAGTCCAGTTCTTATGTAGTTTGGCATGCCTCAGCCTTTTTTCGCTGTTTTTCTTCCTCAAGAATGGCTTCTTGACGCTTCCACTAAGACCATTTCTGATGAGGCTTCAGTAAACGATTGATGGATCCACTGAAGGTCCAAATGCCTGTCTCAGGTCTATCCTGTTTCATAATTAAAAAGACCAAGACCTTCAGATACTGTTCATCTGCTATAGTTTTTTTTTTCTTCGCCTGCCACTTCTTTTATTCTCCACTTGTCCATTTCTGAAAAATATTATTAAGGACACATTGCACACCATAGTGAGATGTACAAAGTGTTCAGCTAATGGCTCTTTGGGAATCAGGTTGTTGGTGCAAAAATCTCTCTTACAATGATTCACATGCAGTGAGTTGCATGTGATTCTGTCTTTAATTAATTAATTTTTTTAAATGTGTGTGTGTTGTAGGAGCGGCGGCTAGCAGCTATGAGAGAGTTGGTGAGACTTCTAAAGCCTGGAGGTCATGCACTCATCTATGTTTGGGCTTTTGAACAAGAGTACAACAAGCAGAGGTCCAAGTACCTCAAAGAGCACAACAAAGAGCATCATGGAAAGGAAAACCTTACTAAAAACACATCCGAAGACAGACGGGAGCCTCATGGGAAATCGGCTATCCAGAATAGCAGACATTTAGAAGAAGGCTACGAACCTGTTGGCAAAGTGACTGATGGCAAGCTTAGTGTGCACACAAACCGCACAGCCTTTAACACCCAGGACCTTTTAGTTCCCTGGCATCTGAAAGAGGGGAAAAAACCAGGGGAGGAAGAGTCAGGAGACGGTGTGAAAAGGAATAAAAGAAAGGAGAAGTCTAAAAAGGTTTTAACTAACCAAACCAGAATTGACAGTAACCCTGGTGTCAGTCCAGGGTTTGATGCAAGTATGTCTCCTGGATTAAGACTTGACACTGATGACGCCACTCACAGCCCAGGCTCTAAACCCAGTCCGAGTGGCACCACTCAGACCTTGAGTTCTCATCTGAAATCAGAGTCTGAGAGCAATCTAACCGCCGTCTTTCACCGCTATTATCATGTGTTCCACCAGGGGGAGCTGGAACAGCTGTGCAGCCAGGTGGATGGAGTCAAGGTACAGAGCAGCTACCATGACCAGGGTAACTGGTGTGTTATATTAGAGAAGGACTGACACACACGTCATTAAAATCATTTTTATGCAACTACAGATCTGCATAAATAAAGAATTTTAACTTACAATTAAATGATCCAATTTTTGCCTTTTACATAGATATATGATTTTTAACTGTGTTGGAATAAATTTAAAAAAATCTCTGCTACTGTTGTGCTTATTTATATCACCATGTTTTGACATTGGCTGAGCAAACACGTCTTTTCCCTGTTATGGTGTCATGGATCGAATAATCCCGCTGCGATAAATCCCACCAGCTTTACTCAAAAATAAATGCAAATGAATGAAACATTTCTGGAGTTAGTATATCTACTAAGCACACTCTGGCTAGCTCACTGAAACCCCACAATAAAAACAAGCCTATTCAGCTGAGTGCAAAGACAAGACTGTACCTCACAGACGATACAACCCTAATCTCAAAAAAAGTTGGGACGTTGTGTAAAACGGAAGTAAAAGCAATGCAATGAAAATGTCTCATTTTAAGACAAATATTTGCTCATTTTGAGTTTGATCACAGCAACATGTCTCAAAAACATTAGTGCAGGCCATGTTTACAGGTGTGTAGCAACCTTGCTTCTTTTAAGATCTGGGAACTAAGGAGACCAGCTGCTGGGCTTTTGGGAGATGAATGTTGTAGCTGCTCAACATTCCTGGGTGGTCTTTGTTATATTTTTGTTTCATAATGCATCAGATGTTTCCAACTGATGAGAGCTCTGGACTGCAGGCAGGCACGTTCAGCACCAGGATTCTTCTGATAAGAGTGACTGACATGATGTGAGATAACTTAATGCATTATGTAGTTCAGCATTATCTTTTGAAATATGCAAGACCTTCCCTGAAAAAGACGTCACCTGGGTGGGAACACATGTTGCTCTAAAAGCTGTTTATACCTTTCAGGACTGATTGTGTCTTTCCAGATGTGCAACTGTGTAATTCCATAGGTACTAATGCACCCCTGTACTATCAGAGATGCAGGCTATTGAGCTGAACGACGTCATATTGTTCGTGAAATAGTAAAATGTCTGTTTTGTGACACACATTTCCCCCACATTTTTAAGTGTTTTTTTTGTTTGACATTGTAACTCGCTGCTTTGCTTCCTCTCCTGACCTCAGTGTCTGCTCTGAAATCACTGAGCTATAGTTCAGTTGTAACCTGTCTGCCTGACCTTTCCAAGGTAAAGGGCTGAGGTGTAACACAGCAGTTCAAGGCTGCGGGTAATTTGGGCAAATTTAGGAACTGGTCTATATTTTTTTTTGTCCTTTTAAATATGACAGAGGTGGCACCTCACAGTCAGGCATCATACAGGCACATGATTAGCTACACACTGTATGCATACAGTGATTAATAACTGTTTAACCCCACCTTTCCTACCATAAATCCTTACAAACAAACAATACAAAACTAAGAATACTCTTAACTAAGAATAAGAGATCACAACAGGAAAATAAAATATAGCTCTATTCTGTTGCCCACATTGTAGAGGGTGACTTTGCATGTAAACAGGAAAATGAGTAGGGAAGAGGTGAAAGTGGGATTGAGCACTTTCAAATTGGTTGTAATGGCTCAGCGTGGGGAAAAGAATCACAACGCAGAATCATTTCTATAGAGAGCTCCAGTAGATTTTCTTTAAACACATCATGTATTTCACATGGTTCACTTTTGAATTACAAAATCTTAGAAAAATCTGAGGCTCAGTTAACTGAAGAGTTAATTGAAGTGCAGCCAGCCTGACCAGGAATTACAGTCAGCTTTATACTGACATGCTAAAATTCTCTGAGTCTATTTGCTGTCTCTAACAGCCATTTGAAGATCAATAGTAATTACTTTTGTACAGGTTATGTGCTCGTTTTAAATTTGTGGACATTTTATTTATTACAGCCTGTACACACTTTGTGATAGATGTAAGAGGACCCCAGAAAAAGGTGTAATAATAAATAAAACCAAAAATGTTAATTGAGCCATTTGATTTATTCTAAATTGGAAAATTATTTTCTGTCCACCTTTTTTGTGACTAGCAGTCTCTTCCAGGTAACTGTTGTTGTAATTTGGTGATGTATAGATAAAATTAAATTGAAACTTCTGCTGTACAGCTTATTAAGAGACCCTCTCATTGGCAGTGCGCAATCACACAAAAGAACAACTTTAATTTCACCACAACCCTCTGGAAATTTAAATGACTTTACAATTGTTGTACATTACTCTAAAATCAGTGCTATGAGATTGATTTTAAGATGACAACCTGATTTAAAACAGAATCTAACAAACAGTCTTGCCCCTGGAAATAGCTCTAAGATATTAAGACAAAGGCAAATGAGATCATTTGGAAAAAAATGTACTTGTACTGTGATGAATGCAGTGCGTTTATTTACAGTGAAATCACAACAAGATGCAGACTGAATTCGGTGAACGTATGTCCCCGACTGCCGTGCAGGATCTCCTCCCAGTGACTATGGTCCGTGTTTCCGCTCACTCCGTTTCTAGATCCCATGCGCTCGCTCTCTCCTCCCGTTTCCGCGATCCTGCAGGAAACCACAAAAGCAGCCGTAAAAAACTACTCACGAAGGGCAAACCTTCGTGACCTTTAAGGTTCTTCTTCTAACTTCAGATAAAACTGAGGTTATAGTAATCTTACAAATATATCCAACCAGATACTGATTCTGGATGGCATTACCTTGGCCTCCAGTAACACTGTGAGGAATCTTTGAGTCATTTGACCAGGATATGTCTTTAATGCACATATTAAACAAATTGTAGGACTGCTTTCTTCCATTTGCGCAATACCTCTAAAATTAGAAATATTCTGTCTCTGAGTTACACTGAAAAACTAGTTCATGCATTTATTACTTCTAGGCTGGACTACTGTAATTCATTTTTATCAGGATGTCCTAAAAACTCCCTAAAAAGCCAAAATGCTGCAGCAAGAGTACTGACAGGGACTAGAAATTGAGAAACTATTGAACAAATATTTCTCCTGTATTGGCTTCTCTTCATTGGCTCCCTGTTAAATCCAGATTTAAATTCATAATCCTGCTCCTCACATACACGGACTTGAATAATATGTGCACCCTGTAATGTGTTTGTGTTTCTTAAGGCCACATTAATTAACAGACCCTTTAAGGCCCTCCTTTTTTTTTTTTTACAAAGCTATGCCACGAAAAAAGTGAGGAAACAACTTCCAGTATGGTTATATCTTTTAGGAATTTCTCTGACAGACTACAATATTTGAGTAGAGTATTTATATAATGTCGTATAGTGTAGTAGTGTGAGTATGAGTAGTGTAATTTATGTAAAGTATTGAAAGCCATACTACCACATGCACTGCCCCATTACCTTAATGTTATCTGGGTAGTTTGTAATCATGTCTGGACATATTGACTTGGACATAGAAAGATTTACTTATCATTTTAAATATGGTGCATCTGTGATTATAGCGTCAAATTAAGTAGTTATGAAGGCATGTATCCAGTACCCATGCATAAGAGCACAGCTGTGTGTAGTTCTCGAATTGCTCAGCTCGGCGTAGCCACTACAGCACAGCATACTGACATATTCACTATGAGTATATGAGGCCATTGTTATGTACTATTACAGCGTTATTATTAACATTATTATTATCACTATGAGAGATGGGAATCATGAATTGGTTCCCTACAAGAGCCTGTTCCCAGTAGTTCAGGTGCTTCAGGTACAAACAGCAGGCGAAGCCAGAGCACAATAAAAAGGTTTATTTCATTTGGTACCTGCGATTAATATTATTTTATGTTTGGAAAAATGAGAAATATCAGATGTTATCAATTCCCTTGTTCGCAACTTATAACTGCTGTGATTAGTTCAAGATAAATATGGATTTAATTAATAAAAAAATATCTTTATGCTCAGTTTCTCTAATTTTGATTGTATAATGCACTAATGCTGAAGTATAATTGAATAACAACTCCTTCTTTTTCTATAAACACCTTCAAAACTATCTCTCTCTTTTTTCTTTTTTTTTTACTAGGCAGCTAAAAGATCAAGTGGATTGTAGGATAATGGGCTATTGATGTCTGTGGAGTGAAGCGTGGTTATTCCATGTGGCTCCTCTGTCAGGTCAGTAATTGATCAGCAGCTCCTCCGGGACCCACAGAGACAAACACATTAGGTGCTGAGACGGCGGATGGGTTGGAGGCTTTTATTGATAGTGGTTTATTGATTAAGTAAAACAGGCTGTGTGTGAGAGAGAAAACATTAACAGAAAAGACGTGAGTGTACAGTAGTGGTTCTGTCAGCACTTGACATTCTGAGACATGTAAAATGTTAAGTGTTTTCCCTTAGGTGTGGCCTATTTATTTGTCTGCAAGACATTTAAATCAGCTCACAGGAGTCAAGAGACATTTCTACTGAAAGCAAGTCCTTTCCTGGTCCATATATGTGATCTGAATAAGACAATAACACACATTGATTGATTTCCTCACCAGCCACTTTGCTAGGGACACTTGTTCGACTGCTCATCCTTCCATTCTCTTTCATTTATCCTTATCAGGGTCGCGTGTGGGCTAGAGCCTATCCCAGCTACCATAGGGCGAGAGGCAGCCAGGATACACCCTGGCCAATCTGCACAGGGCTAACACAGAGAGACAGACAACCATCTGCACTCACATTCACGACTATGGGCAATTTATAATCCTCAATTAACCTAACCCCACACTGCAGGTCTTTGAACTGCCGGAGGAAGTCGCTTAATTTCTGCAGCAACATTCAGAGGATGTGGTGTAATTTGGCAACAGGAAAGCATGGATTCATCCTACCTATATCAACAGTTCAGCCTGATGGTGGTGTAATGACATGAGGGGTAATTTCTTGGCTCACGTTGGGCATCTTAGTACCAGCTGGGCATTGTTGTCACAGCTTACCTAAGTCTTCCTGCTGACCATATCGAACTTCTTCTGTGACCAAACTATATCCATCCTTTGATGACTGCCTACAGCAGGATAACACACCATGTCACAAAGCTCAGATGATCTCAAACTGGGTTCTTGATCATGAAAATGTATTCACGTTTCCTCCAGAGTTATGGGCTCTAAATCAAGTAGGGCACATTTGGGATGTGGTAGAACAGGAGATTGGCATAATTAGATTAGATGAAACTTTATTAATCCCTTGGGTGGGTTCCTCCGGGAAATTCAGTAATAAACAAGAAGCAAATAAATCTGCAGCAACTGTGTGATGATAACATGTCAATATAGGTCAAAATCTGGGGAATATTTCCAGCACCTAGCTGAATGACTGTGGATTGTAAATACAGTCTGTATTTATGATTATATTACTATCTTCATTGTAGACACTAAAATCACATTCTGTTGAAGTGAATTAAATTGTCATTGTAAATGTAAATGTTAACTGTCAGGTGAAACATTGTGCCAAATCATAAGTGTCCATATATAATGAAATAGGATAAGGGGGAAAAATTGAGTCGAAAACATTGGACGACAAAATTACTGCCGTCTTTTGGAACTACAACAACCACAAAACGACAGTAGTCGTAAACCTCAACGCTTTACGACACTTTACAAAAACATTGACGGCGCTGTTATGGCGGCGTACGGACTCAGTTTTGAGAGTACAAGTAGCATCGATGAAAGGAAAGAAAAGAAACGACAGGCACGACAAGAGGCGCTAGAGAAGGTACGAAATGTCAGCTTCCGAAACAGTATCTCTCTTTTTAAATCTAAATTTGTTTAATTGCCACCATTTTTGGTTTAAATCATACGCGTTTTGTTCAAAGGAAAGCTAGCAAGCTAAGTAGGCTAACACCCACAGTCATGTTAATTCTTAGTGTGGGTTTTGTGACACAGCAGCGTCTTTTCAGGGAATTATCCTTACTTGTTATATAAACCGGCACCTTTGTGTCGTTTTTGGTCCCCTTTTCTCTGTTGGAAAGCTAACAGGACTTGTGTATCTTCACAATAACCCGATGACATTTGTGTATCTGAACAGGCAGATCCTGTTAGGCTTGTAGAGAGAAGGCAAACACTGAATGAGGCAGATAGCAGACATGTGCTTAACAGATGATATTTGCCACAGTGTCAGCTACTCGCGCTGCCCGTTTTAAAGATTAGGACGGCCTCGTTGTTATAATCACATATATACACAGTTTGTCGATTGGGCGTTATCTTTTTGCCGTGCAGCTTTGTTTACACTGTTAGCAGATGGAGGTACTCCCACAGAGTGCACCTGATGATGCTTCCAGTAGATGAGCCACACTATCTGCTTTGCTCACACGTAATTGAGGTGGCTAAAGCAAAGAGTGCCACCTGATTTATTATACTGAGTTTAAAGTGGAATAGAAATGATTAATCAATGTCACACGTGTAAACATAAACTGAAAGGCCGTTTAATGTTTAAATATTTGACAACCTCAGCCCTCATCTCCTGTGTAATAAGCAAAACAAAGAGAACCACGTCTCTGTTTGGGGACTGTCTTTTCGATATTGAGCTGTCAAATTCTAATAATTTTTAATGTCAGCTTTTCGGTTTCTGGCCACGGCATCAGGCTAGCTCTGCATCTTCCTGAACTGGTATTATACTGGTTAGGTGGTTAATACCGGGTTAGATCCCCTTCTGTCTTTAGATCTGTCCTAATTTTTTGTCATTAAGATTCAACAAGGTCTTGGAAACTTTGCTCAGATTTTGGTCCTTATTGACGTGATAGCAACACACATGAATTGAGATCTGGTGGCTGAGGAGGGCATCGGAGTACAGTGAACTCATTTACGTGTTAATATTTTTTATTTGTAACATGGTATTTTATCCAGCTGGAAGCAGCCTTCTTAAGATGGACACACTGTGGTCACAAAGGGATAAAAAAAACACATGCAGTGATATGCAGTTAAACTGTGGCATTTAAACATTGCTAATTTGTTATGAAGGAGCCCAAAGTGTGCCAAGAAAATATTCACCACACAATTACACAACCACCAGCTGCCTGAACTGGTGATACAAGGCAGGATGGATCTATGCTTCCATGTTGTTTCCACCAAATTCTTACCATATTCTCTTCTGTTATGGCAAGAATCAAGACTCAGCAGATCAGGAAACAGTTTACAAACTTCTGATGTCCAATTTTCTTGTTTTTAGTTAGAGTGACACCCAGTGTGCTCTTCTGCCACTGTAGCCTCAAGGTTCAATGTGTTGTGGCTTCAGAAATGCTCTTTTGCATACCTTGGTTGTAACGTGTGGTTATTTGACTTACTCTTCCTATCAGCAGTCGTTCTCCTCTCACCTCTGACCCCTGACGAGGTCTTTTCTCCCAGAGACCTGTTGCTCATTTTATATTTTCTCTTTATTTGAACTTTCAATGTAAACCTTAAAGATAGTTGCACAGGAATCCCTGCAAATCAGCAGTTTCTGAAATATTCAGACCAACCTGGACAGAACCGAGAATCATACCAGGTTCAAAGTCACTTAAATCATCTTTCTTCCTCATTCTCATGCTCTATCCCTGTCATGTGATTGGCTTAATAGGTATCTGTGTTAATGAGCAGTTGAACTGGTGTACCTAATAAAGTGTCCAATAAATATATGTCACAATGCAAATGCTAGTAAAAATTTTGAAGTGTTTATTTCCATTTTGTCATCCAGGCCAAGCAGCAGTATGACAAGGAACAGAGGAGGAAGGAGCTGAAAAGGCAGAGAGGGGAGGACACTTGGATGCTCCCTGAGGTCAATGAGAGGCTGCAGCAGATAGAAGACGTAAGATGGAACATTTATACTTGTGCAGACAGTGCCTTTAGGTAGTTGCACGAACCATCCTTACTGCGTTTGCTCAAATATGACTGGGCTCGTAAAAATATGTATTTTTACGACTTATATTACACATTTAATACTTATATTACACATTTAATACTTATATTACACATTTAAATAAAATTTTTATTATTTCCTTCAAGTAATGACTGCTGGTCCACTGGGGAAATCTTTGCAGTATAATCATTTCTTAAGTTTTACAGTAGGTTTGTTTAATTGATTTGTGTGCACCTTTCTTTGTTGAAATAATTAAATAGGTAAATGTGTTTTTTTTATACAATTAATCAGTACATTTGATTAATTATGCATTTGATAAATAATTTATTTTCTATTGAAGGTGTAATTAATGACACATTTTATACAATTATTTATTGATTAATTTATTTATCCATTTTCAATTTTGGTTAATTAATTAGCCGATTTATTATTTCATAGTGTATTTATTTAGTTCTTTATTCATTTCATTTTGGAAATGGATGTCAATCACTGTTGGAGACACATTCCTGTGTTTGTTCTTTATTGGAGAACTTTAACCTGGGATATCTTTTATGATTGAGAAATGATTCTGCGGACATTTTTGGTTATTATGGTTATCTAACAAACTTAAGGTGAAGTTAAGAGAAAATAATCATTCCCTCTGCATCTGCTGCAGGCGGGTTCTGTCAAGAGCAAAAAGAAGAAAGAGAAGAAATCAAAAAAGAAAAAAGAGAAGAAGAAGAAAGCCAAGAAAGAGAAGAAGGCGGCAGAAACAGGAGATGGCTCAAGTGACAGCTCACAGGTAGATTCGAGAGTCATTTACTGCAGGATTCCTTTAAGCGTGGCCTCAAGTTAAATCCTGAAGATTTATCCTCGATTTAAAGCTGATATCTGATATACGAGCAATCGTTGAGCTTTGCAGTTGAAGATTTCATATTGTGACATTTCTGAATGATCAAAGCGTCTTTATTTTGTTATAAAGTGACATCCCTGTCAAGTGGCAATGCTATTGATTGAGAAGACTGCAGCTCTTGTCACTCTTCGATTGATTTTTTTTTTTGTTGCTTCCCTTCTTTGTTATCATTTTCTCTCTTATTCTCTTTTCCTTTTATTTCCTCTGACTCTCTGTCAGGACTCTGAAGATGAGTGGGTTGAGCTTCAGCCTCAGACTCAGACTAAAGCCTGGCAAGTTCCCAGTGAGTCCAAACCTTCAGAGAGCGACGTCAGCCCAACACAGAATGTCCAGGTCACTTCCTCAACAAGTCTTTCTTTTACTAAATAATTATTAGACTCAGAAAGTAATTTTTCAAGGTATTTTTAATTGTAGAATCAGGTTTTCTGAATGATAATGACCTTTCCTTTTTCATTTTTCATTATAAGAGGCGATGTTGTCTGTAGAGATATGAAAGCATTTACATGTGCACACAAGTTTTGTTTGCTTTTAAACCGTACATACTCATTAATTACTTCCGTAAAGTAGCAAATTTGAAAATGTTTTTGGAGTTTTTCACTTCTTTGTTTGCTGTATATGAGAGGAAACGTGTTATGTGTTAAGTTGTGTATTTTCCTCGTTTAACTCTCCACTGTCTTTCTTCACCCCGCAGAGAGACGAATGGATGACTTTTGACTTCCTGGCAATGAAGACTACATCCACTGCTGATAGAAGGGCTGAGAAAGAACGTCAGAAAGAGGAAGAGAGAGCCAAGGCTCAGGCCATTGAACAGGTTTGTGTGTGTTGTTTTTTTTCCCCACTTAGTTTCTGGCTGCAGAGTGACATTACCCAAATGCATCGCGTCATAATAATCTTTTCAGCATACCATGCAAGAAGAGCAGTTTCTGAATCATCAAATTAAAATGAGCCTTCTAGTATTTGCTTGCTTTGTCATAACTACTGGGAGCTGGGTCGTGTGATGAGCATAGCTTTCTTTATAACTGCAAAATATTCACGGCAGAGTTTCTCACAGGTTGAGCATTAACTGTTGGTGGTGCGTGGCATAGCTACAGTTTAATGTACATATCACATTAATTGTTTTAAGGGTGTAACAGAAAACCTACAGCGAATTAGGAGAACTGCTCAGCACAGCACGTTTTTGGATTCCTAACAGGATGCCAGTCAAGTAAGAAGTAGCTTTGATGAACTGCTGTTAAGAAAGTTAAAGAGATCGTTTCTGTCCATATTGTTTCTCTGCAGCTTGGGTCGAACTTCTCACCCAAACAGTGTGAGTGAGACGTTCGTTTGTCACCGCTTACTGTTTTTGTGCTCCTGTTGGATTATTTAAATTAATATAAGATGTTCTTTTGTGTGTGTTTATAATTCTTAGGCTGGTTTGCACAAATTAGAGCTAAACCCATACTGGAAAGATGGAGGAACTGGACTGCCCCCAGAGGAGATGACTGATTCTGCAGCAAAAAAAGGTAACATACTAGACTCTATTGAGAGTTTTCCAGTTTTATGATTGCGAAATGTAAACTATTCTTTGAGGATTTTTGTCTCATCTCCTCAGAATATAATTTGATTCTTAATTGTATTTGTTTGTTTCACTTTATCATCAGCGAACATGAATATCCATTAGTTATACTGGTTCAGATTGAAGTGCAGAGCAGCTTATACACTGTAGATAATTTAGAGTAACCTAACACTGAAAATAGTGTGCTACTCAGATGTTCCACCTATTTGTCCCGTTTTCTGTCTTCTCTTGCTCGTGTGACCTTGATTGTCATGTTTTCTCTTCCATCCTTCTCCCTTCTGCTGGGCTTCAGCTCAAGTAAATGAGGCATTTGACAAATCCGTGGTTTACTATACTGCCCATTCACTCAAATTGGTATTTGAAATATTGGCTTTAAAATAAGTCCTAAAAATGTACATTGATTTTAAATAGCAGAAAACTGGGCCTACTTAGTCGTGTTGTCTTTGAGGTTATATCACACTTTTTTTCTTTGTTTTCTCAGCTTCTCGTTTTATGTACTTTAAGGACCTTTGTTCATGTTGGCTTGGAAGTTGAGTTCCATATTTAATTCTCATCCTTTGAAGCAACTATCTTGATTTAGGAAAGATCTTGTACATACTGTTTTCGAGTATTGTAAATAAACGTACTACATGATTTGTAAAATACTATGCGGGGGCTTTAACATCTTCCCTTCCTGCATGCCTTTTAATTGATGGATATTTTATTTGGATACTCTTACAATCTGAGGCCTCAGAGGAACATTCCTACTATTACAAATAGTGACCCTCTCAACCCCACATTTATATTTCTCCCTTAAACTGCCCACACTGGAAAAAGACTGATTTCTCTGAGCCACAGTCCTACTCAAGGGAGTTTCTGTAAGTTTGCATTGTTTTTTAGGAGGGTTTTTTATGTGTTTTTTTTTTAATTTTTTAATTTTTTATTTTATTAGCCAGAGACTTTGCTGGTGTTCTGAACATCCAGAAGAAGGTAGAATAAGATAAAAAGAAAATAATAAAAAGCATGTTTGTAGACAGAAAACAAAATTGGCCGTGTGACAGGAGAGGAAGAGAAAAGCAAAGCTTCTGAGTCGGGATTTGGGAAAAGAAAGTGAGAGAGCTGCGTTAAGCTGACAAGCAAATTCAGATATGTACGCACGTGTCTGTTATCTCTATACCATAAGTGAAGCTCCCCTTGAGAGCTCGCATAGCCTCTTGTAAACTTGAATTGAGAGCAAAGCAAAATAAGATGAAAAAAAAACAAATACATGGAGTATTCATGTGTGGTTGAGGAATGTTGTTCACCTCATTTCTCCACACTTTTTTAAAAGAGAGAGACAGAAAAAAGACTGCAGTCTTATATTTGTACAGCGTACTTTAAGGACGACAGAGTTTTAGCTTTTTGCTCTCCTCTCTTCAGCTTTGAAGCAGATATTTAAGCAGTGGCGTACTCCCAAACACAAAGAAATAAAATGCTCATTGCTGACCTTGACCAGAGAGACATTTGGCTTTGGTCGGTGCATTTGTCATGTCGTACTGCTCTGGGAAGTTGGAAGGAGCATTAATTTCCCATAGATTTGAAAAATGTGTTTATCTAGTTTTTTCCCACCTCCCTAATCCTGACCTTGGGTTCTTCTCTATTACTCTTCTTCTTTTCGCCTCAGCCTGGCTGTCTTATTTTGTTCACTTGCTTTTTGTGGATTTTTTTTTTTTGTACCTAGGATTAGGTGTTTGTTTTTGGTTTTGTTTTCTTTTGTTTCTGTGATGGTGTGTGCAAAAGGTCCACTAGTGAAAGGTCACCTGGATCTACTGTAGAGTTTAATGTAGATAATGCTAGTTAATGTCTGGTATAAGGTTGTCAAACATAAGGCCTGGGGGCTAGAATCAGCCCAGCAAATACTCCAAATCGGCCCGTCTTAAGAAAATGTGAAGGTGTGCATAGATTTGTAACTTTTAAATGAAATTTATATTTTACAGTTTTTCCTATTGATAAAGACCCCCACCGCTTCCAAAGTCATTCACAGTAGAACAAAACTAACAATTACATACCCTTTTTTTGTAGTTTAGCATCTGTACACCACCACAGTGATGTTAAAATTCACAATCAAGATATGATTGAACTGCTTAAAATGAATTGGACAGACTAGCTTACTTTTAAATATCAGGATTATTTTTGGAGGAAAATCCTTTGCACCCAGTGACCATGTGAAGTCTAGACCCCGTAGGCTTCACCAAACGTGTGTTTCCACCCTTGAGATGCTCCGCCTGTTCTTTACTGCAGTCACCTTCAGCTGCTGCTTGTTTGTGTCATTTTTGTAGCATTTTGCATCAGCTCCAAATCTTTCATCTGTGTAATTTGCCATGAAACAAAGAGGGTAGAAGCCTCGCCATGAAACTGCTGTCAGTTATTTGTCCTAATGATTCTGAGCCTTTGAAAATGTGGGGACTGTGTATAAAAATGACTGCAGTTCCAAAACCGATTTGTAAAATTTTGTAAAACCCTTTGAATTAAAGCAGAGAGCCTGCACTTAAATCACAGCCTTGGTTGTTTGATTTAATTTTGCCTCTGGCGTACAGAGGCAAAATGTAAAAAAAAAATATGTTTATTAAAATAAATGTGTTATTCAAAAACCTAACTGTATGTGTTTTCCCTGTGTATGCCTGCAGGCCCAGTAGTGAATGATGGTGGTCTGAGCTGGCTGAGGAAAAGCTACCAGAGGATGAAGGAGCAGGCAGAGAGGGAACAGCGCAGTCTCAGTGATGTGGTGGCTGAGAGATACGGAGTGAGAATTAACTCTTGCTGCTCTCACACATTCGCACACATACATGTGCACGTAACGGATGATGATGCTGCATAACAATTGAGATTTGGACATAAAAACATCGACTGACGTTCACGTTTATCTTAGTAAGAAAGGCTTAACTGTCAAAGCAAATGCACTTAGAAGACGAGGATTTATGCACACATATTCCCTCACTACTGTGGGAGGAAAGAGACACCTTGGACACCTTGTTCTATTATTAATCTGTGTCTTTGCTGTTTGACATCACACACACACACACACACACACACACACACACACACACACACACACACACACACACACACACACACACACACAGTGCCTGGCGTCCTTTGTTATGTCACTTTCAGCAGTTTCAGCGTTTGTGCATCTATTTATCAGCGCAGAAAAAATTCACTGTCAGAACATTGTGTGAATAGAGCGTGTGTGTTTTTCTGTGTGCATGACTTCTGTTTCCTTTGTCAAAACTTTGTCGGCAGCGCAGCTCTTGTTTCTTATAGTAACACAGCTGACTTTCAGCTTAGTCAGGCAGCCAGAAAGCTGCTTCTTTTTTCTTTTTTTTTTGCCTGATTCATGTTGAACTGCAGTAAAAATACCTTCAGAGTCACCTGCATCTGAGGCCAGCAAAATCTTTACACATCAGAGTAGCCTGCTGGAAATTATACATCAGATACATTATGCATTCACTCTATTGTTTCCTGCCACTTTTTGTTTTATGTACCTTAGGTCCAGAGTAAAGTTCAGGTATCTGATCTGAAGATCTGAACTGAGAACATTTGCCTTGTGGTGTTTTGTATTTCTGTCCTTTTATAGTCAATGGAAGAATTTCAGCAGAGACTTGCTGAGGCTGAAGAAGCTATGTATGGCCAGAAGAGAAGAGAAGGAGATGGCACAAGCAGAGGCGGGTGGAGGAAAGGAGAAGAGGTGTACACGGAGAGGTGGAAGAGAAAGGATGAGGATGGGGAAGACAGAGATCGGTGGAGAAAAAATGAAAAGGACAAGGAATCGTCATCGGAAAGCCGAGAAAGATACCGCGGTGGAAGGGGAGGGGAGAGGGAAGGGTATAGAGGAAGAGAGGAGGAGCGTGGTCGAGATGGAGACAGGTATAGAGAAAATGAAAAGGATAGAGAAAGAAACAGGAATAGAGACAGAGAAGGAGAGAGGGACAGGGATAGAGGACGAGGCAGAGATGCAGGCAGAGAGAAAGATGGGGATAGGTGTAGGGATGGAGAAAGAGAAAAAGATAGGACCGATGCAGCAGCATCATCTTCTGGGCAAAGCTGGAATCAACGCTCCCTCACGCTTGGATCATTGCAAGGCCGCTTCCTCAAACCCTCAGAAGATGATGACAGTGGTGAAAGTGAGTTTGCGTCAAGACCTTTTCTTATATGTACAAAGAAGCATCAATATATTAATCCCATTTAGGGAACATTTGTTACATAATGCTACAGTCATTATAGGAAAAACAGCAATTGGAGATCATAATATGGCCATAAGAATTGTGACCATGCACTATTAATTTGTGATCTTATTCACTTTACTTTGAAGACGGTGAACGTGTCTGCGACAACTCGCAGTCAGCTGATGTTTACAAAGCAACCTTAGTGCATCGAGATGGCGTTAAAACTGTGATAAGACAGTCTGCTGTCAGTTTACAAGGTAGACGGTGAAAAAAAATGCAAATCTGTTGGCATCTACAAACAGAAATTCACATGCAGAGTCCAGCCAGAACCTCATAGATTTGAATTAGAAATTCAGAAATTCCTCCACAAATACTGATGTAGTTGCTATAGAATCACATTTAACCACAAAATGGCATATATGGTATATAAATATGGAATATAAATCCCATATAAATATGGGATTATAACCAGAGTCATACAGTTGGCACCCATTTGAGTCAAGTCACCTCTTGCAAAAAGACGTATTGCAGATCTGCAGACCTTCGCTGAGAGTGATTGCAGTCAGTTTGAGTCGGACCGCGATTATTTCGGAGGCAGGTTTCCTCCCACCAGGCAACCTATACAATCAAAAGTGATCGCCAGGGTGCTGCCTCTGAGTGACTACTTGGCCATTATAACTGCTTGCGATCGGTCACTTGACGATGCAATCGCTTGGTAATCAATTTTTGTTTTCTGGTTGTTTTTTTCCCTTTTATTTCCTCCTTAGTCCTGTGTGACTGTGCAAGAAAACACCAAAACACCTTAACGTTGCTCCTTTCAATGTGGATAAGCAGCAGCTCCACTCTAAACCCCCTTCTGAATGAGTGAACTCCTCCTCCTATGCTAAAGTCCATCCACCCTTTGACAAAAGCTCATTTTCCACACTTGCATCTGTGATCTCATTCTTTCGCCTTTAAAAATTAACAATAATAATGTCAATAAAAATGTCAGCCCAAGATTAACAAATTTGTGAAGTTTCTCAGCAACGATGCTTCATCTGGCGGCACATGGCTACATAACATTTAGGACACTACTATTTACCATCATTGGGCATCAATTACAATGGCTGCAATTAGTCTGCGACTGGTACGTTTGGTACTGACTAGTGACAGAAGAGACGATTAGTCATCTTGTCAACTATTTGTACACGTCCCTAATCTTTAGTTCCTTCCTCTCCAGCTCCTCAGCGTCTTCCTCCTCCTGCACGACCATCCAGAGGGTTCCTGAAACCCAGCTCTGATGATGAAGACTCCAGCAGAGCTCCAGCCTGGAAGAAGAGCAGCAGTCCTGCCTGTGAATCTGACACCTCTGATAAACCACAACAGGAAAACAAGAGAGATGCTGAGAAAACTGTAACTGCTCCTCAACCTGCTGCACCACCAAGGTTTAAAGCTTTTTTTAAAAAAAAAATTATTTTAATGCCTAAAAACCAAAACTTTCTATGATGTTAAACTGCATAAAGCTGCAATAGGCATAATAAGTGATTTATAAACATTCTCATATTTTTCTCTCCTACATAGCTTACCTAATAATATCTTAACCACTGTTGCATATAAACAGGCAGACGGAAATAAGCTCTAAGCTTAGCCAGTTGTCTTTTATCTATGCTGGTTTCTTGTTTGTTTGTTTTTTTGCTGTCTTTAAAACTGTAAATGGCCCCTGCAGCGGAGTTTCTGCCACAGTGCTGTTTGCTCCATGTTTCTGGTGTTGGACATCAGTCACTTTATGAAAGCATTTGTTATCAGCTCCTTCACACAGTGTTTCCCAGTAATCAGACTGATGCTGTTTAGCTAATTCCACCATGCCCCCTGCAAGTCTTCTTTAAAAAAAAATGAATTTCCGTCTCTCTTAACAGGGTTTGCAGCATTTGCGTTTCTAACACCGAAATGTTTAATTTATTTTGCAATTTGTGAGACACACATTATGAAGAATTTAAAAATAACTGCAGTAACTTCAAGTCCAACATGGTCCTTTGTTGTAGGCCAGATGTTGGAGTATCAGTGCTATGTAAAGGCTTCACAGTTGTTCTGTTTTGCCTCATTAAGCTGAGTTGTTTGGGTAAAACGGCACTCGGAACCCCTGCAGCATGAAATGAGTCTACAGTGTGGCAGCAGCATGAAATGATGCTGTGAGAAGTGTAATAGCCTAGAACGACGCTTCCCAGGCTGCAGAGCTAATCCTTCAAGGCAAGGATGTAATGATCTCTGGAGGGCTCAAAGACTCAAATGATTCATAACACATAAACACAGAAGCAAACAACTATATGGTTAAAATTAAAACCTTCACAAATACGTTTCCAATTAG
Organism: Neolamprologus brichardi; assembly: GCF_056152115.1. NCBI lineage: Eukaryota > Metazoa > Chordata > Actinopteri > Cichliformes > Cichlidae > Neolamprologus > Neolamprologus brichardi. The sequence continues at coordinate 19,169,621 of NC_142117.1, read as the reverse complement.
AAGATAAAGCCTCTTATCAGGGTGGCATTTTTGTGTCTTTGAAAGCGGCCGTTCGGAAGGCGGAGTACGGAAAAGTCTAAAGGAAAAGAGGAAAACAGTTCAAGTGAATTTTTATTTTTTAAACTTAATGGACAATTTAATTTTGCAGGTTTCTATTTAGAGTTATGAATTTGACATATAGTAAATCAGTGACATGTTTTAAATTTTCCTTTTCACCTCTTTGTTTTAGTTCACCCTTCAGTCTCTCCTCTGTGTGTTTACCTAGGGCTGAGAGCGAAGGCGAGGAAGAAGAAGAAGAAGAGGAGGAGGAAGAGGTTCCACTGTTGTCAGAGGAGGAGCTGAACAAACTAGGGTCCAAGCTAATAAAGGCAGAGATCATGGGCAATACGGTGAGGCAGTTATTTATTACTGCTGACCTTCTGTCAACCTGTTTTAACTCGGGCATTAATTTCCTCCAAAGCAGCAAAATATGTTGAACTGCACTGCATTCAAGAGGGCCCGAGACTAGACCCGTTACTCCTTCACATACAAAGGACCCAGTTGAAGTGGACACCACCTGGGTGAGGTGTTTCAGTCCAACTGGGAGAGGCCCTGGGGCAGAACGAGGGGAAGCACTGGGGAGAACGTGACTCACGGCTGGCCTGGGAATGTGTTCCTAGAACAGCTGGAGAACGATGTCTGTTAGAGTTTAGAGACTTCTTAGACTGCTGCCCCAACACCTGGACCTGGATTAGTGGCAGCAGATGGATCGATGGATACAGAAACGCCTTTAGAACTGACTTATTCTAAAAGACATACCTCAGTCTAGTTACCTGTATGCTACAAACATCATTCATAACGGAACATTGTCTGGTCGTTGAAAAATCCTCTGGTATTGTGGCAATTTAGTATTCAGTTTGATTGCTTCTATAGTACAATAGTCTCAGATGATCAACAGCATATAAACACACATGGATATGACTACATGAATAAGTCAGAATTTGTTGATGTAAAAAAAACCCTCTAAAGTTCATATTTGTTGTGAAATCCAGAGTTAAGTTGTTCGGCTTTGTGGGAGAGTTGATATCGATTTGCCTTTCCTTGGCACATATGCTTCAACTCTCGTCTTTGCATGGATTTAACAGCACATCAGGGGATCTGTTAATTTATAGCATTCATTGATCCGCGCACTCGAGCCTTCCTCTGTCTGTTTTCCTGTGTCAATTCTAAGAGTGCTATGGGATTTCTTCTGGTGCGTGTCAGAGCTGCCTGTTACAGTGTTACCATCCTGGCCGTAATCACCTCCCTACATGATAAAGCAATCAAACTATGTCTATGTTTGCACACCTGTGTTTCATAAGTGCAGTTCACAGTCACACACTTGGCTTTAATGAAGGTATCAGTGCACTACACTCACCTCCCACTTTATTAGGTACACTTACTAAACTGTGGGGACTTCCTTCTCTTGTTTATACTCACCTGATCATGTCTGAAAGGATCTTTGATTGGTCAAAGTCTCCTGTCTTGGGAAAGTTTTCTCTAAAGCTTTAAACTTATGTTATATATGAACATTGTGTTCTTTGTGTTATAACTAAATTTCTGTTTTTGTGTGTGTGTCTGTGTGTGATTTAGGCCGTCATTGAGAAGCTGAAATCACAACTGGAAGCAGCTCATAAAGCCAAGGAGAAACATGCTGCCAGGAAGAAGCTACAAGAAGCAGCCAAATCAAACCAGGTCTGTAGATATTTTACAAAGTCACCATCTAACTTTATCTAACTAGTTATTGAAAAGGGAGACAGAATATTAAAAACACCTCTCAATAACACAAGATGACCATGAAGCTGTGCACTTGGTTACAGGGTTGTTCTCAATGCGGTTTGCTTTTCGTTCGAAAAAGCCGTGTAGCATTCCTAAATGACACAAAGATGGTCGAACAAGACAGAGAACAAAACGTTTTTATTTTTCACAAAAAGGAAAACTTGTTTTTGTACGTTTCTTTATTCCCAGCTTTAGAAACTGTCCCTAAAGACACCTTCCAGATCACAGAAGTCTGACCATGTCAGCTTCACATCCGAGTCACTCAATTTTTGTGTTATGACAGCAGCCTTAGTGGGTCAGACCTAAAAACATTTACGTATCACTTTTAGTGTGACATAAGTCTAATCCACATATATTAATGCATAGATATGTATAAGATTATGACCTCCAAGGGAATGGAGGAACCCCACCTCCCCACCCCACCCCCCTAAAAAAAAAAACATAATTTTGTTTTGAAATCTGCAAGACTATGCAGACAGGCTTTGCAGAAACTAAAGGAAGTGTTAGAAGCAGGAATGAGCCATGCAGCTGTGGAAAGATGCAAAGGAGGCTCAGAATGACTTCCTTAGAGAAGTTTTGAGCCGGATGTCTGTTTGTAGCAGCATTCTCACATATTTATATCCAGCACCCAATATTGCACACTCACCGTGGCTTTCTCACTTGTTAGTATATCTAAATGAAAGCATGAAGAACAACAATGTAACAGTGACCTGTTTCTAAATGATAGAATACCAGCATTTTAGCAAAAGTGATAAGGCCAGCACTGTTACACATCCTGTATCTCAAAGGGTGAAAGGGCTTATATATACAGGACTAAACGTGTCCTGTGTATATAACACACACACACACACACACACACACACACACACACACACACACACACAAATGTCTTCAGATGTAAGTGAACTCTGCTGTCATGGGTGACTGCTTGTAAAAAGAATTTATTTGTTTGAAGTCGTGTTTCTGTTCAGCTCTTACGTCGTGCAGTCTGGAAACTGCTCCTGTTCAGCCGCTTCACCAGATTCCTAATGAGACACAAATGTCTTGTAGTGTGCTGACGCACTCTCCTATCAGAGGTCAGGATAAGTGTGCATGATGTATGTATGTGTATATGTTTGAAATAAGAGAACACCAGTGGGGCCAAGTGAAAGGGGCCGGATGCATGTGCTACCATGTCTGTGTCCATAGCGCAGACAATTCACAGTCCTCTAACGTCAGGGCACTGCTTCTTCTCTACTTACTGTCTTACTAATGTCTTTTCTGGCTTCACACGCAGCTGGATAGCCAGACAAATGGTTGCATATTTCTTAGATGAGCAGACGCTCAACAACTTTATAAAAACATGAAAAACAGTGTGATTATTCCTATAATCTGTAGATTGTTATTTGTAGGTTAGGCCAGATTTATCCCCAAGAAAGGCTTCCCTGTCCAAATGAAAGAACTAGAATGAAATACCCAGTAAGGGTTCAGGGAAAATGTAATAATTCTTAGGTTTTAGTGCACTTATCAGCCGAGAGGTACTTCAGCACTGTAAAGATGAAGTGGTGTTGATTTGCACTCATTTGAGATCCTTCCAGTTTGTGTTGTTATAGAAGGCAGTTGGCTTCTTTTCAGTGTTCAGTGTTTTGACTCTTGTTGAATGTCTGGCTTGTATTCAGTGTTTTTTTTGCAATGTGTGGAGACTTAAGGCCGTACTATAGTGACTAACGTGGAGGAAATATTCTCTTCTATTATTTAGATTTTTGTCTTCTGACCCATAGAGATGGGAATCACCAGGCACACCACACCACACCACCACTGCTCATATAAGATTATTGCAATTTTTGACATTTTATGAGATGTTGAGTTTTGCAATAACAGATATTGTGATTTATCACATTTTTCAACGGGAAATTATCTCCTTAAAGTTGAACTTTATCATATCTTTTAATCCAATAAGATAAAGTTATCCTACTCTTGAAATGAAATCGTCAAGTATACCAACACTGTGACTGAAACCTGCCATAAATGTTGCTTTAAGACAGTCGGTCTGCGATCGGTGTGATACGTGATCGAATGGGTTCAAGCTAACAATCTCTTTCTGATCGGAAAATCCTAAAAACCGAGTAGAGCCAAGCTGAGTAGGTGCTAGTCGAAAAGAAGCTTTTGTCACCACATGTTGCAATCGGTAGATGCAAAGAAGATGCTGTCTTATTTTGACCCACGTGACTGAGGCATTGGATGCTCTGAAATAGGAAGTAGCTTTGTCAAGCTTGGTGCGCCCAGTGTTGGATGTTTTTTTTTGTTGAGATGTAAGTTTGCTCATCTAACGTTACTGCAGGATTTGCGTGCATGAGACCAGCCCTGTTGTTCATAGTAGTCCCAGAGTATTTTAATGTATTTAATAAAGTATCTGTATTTTGTGTGCCTCTGTTGATAAAATGATACAATATCGCCATGTATTTTCACCCTGACCACCCAGTCTTCATTTTCATGTGGCGTCCTCTCATCTTCTTTGTTCTTCTTTCCCGTCTGCCTGTCAAAACTTTAAAACTTTAATTAAACTGCAGTTACACACGTCTTTCCTTCTGTATTGATCGAATCAAACTGATAACTCTCACCAAAGCAAAGTAAAGATTAGGAAAGTATACGTAAAATATGGAGATGTTAGTCCTGTGTTTTATTCAGAATGAGCCCAGCCCTTTCAAGCCATTTAAAATTTCACTGCAAGTAAGATGTATTTTTTATTCTGAAGGAGCCCCGATTACTAGTTGAAACTCAGCTGCTTCTTCTGTCTCAACAGCCTGTGAAATCTGACAGATCCACAAACATTAAATCCATCCTCCTCCTTTGCAGTGATCTGAGTGATGAGACTGAAAACGTTGCCTTGCTAGTACATTTCAAACAGTTTTCTTTTTTAAAATATCAAAACTTGTTTTTAAAATTACCTTTCTTGTTACAGTTTGTGGTTGTTGAATGGTTAAAGGTTGAGCACCTGCACAGATATAGTTTTGTGTATTTACAGAATTAAATAGACCTTAAAATTACCCACTTGATTTGTTTCAGGCCTCAGATGGGACCAGTGAAGACCGGGAAATCCTGCTGTTCAGAACAGATGAGGCAGGTCGGGCCTGGCCTGTCAATGCCCCATCTGGACCTCAAGAACCGCACGGAGGACGGCGAAAGAAGAAACCGGTAAGGAAAGAAAAATTATGTAATGCAAGAAATTAGATAAATAATCTATTTGTTGTATCAGCTTGCCAACGCTTGAAAAAAAAAAAAGACTGAGAGGGTCCTGGGCATTGATGCAACAGAGGTGTTGAGAGATGGGGAGCTAATAAGAGGCTTGTATCCAGCTATTTGACTTCTTTTTTGTGTGATATTCATCGTGTGTGAAAAGAGAACAAGCACCTGCCTCTGAGCTGAAACTTGTATACAAGAAACAAAGCCCTCAGTTTATGGTCATTATAAATTTATAAAGCAGTCTAGTCTCCTTTATTCTTCCTGTTTCTTTTTTTCTGTCCACTGTCTCTCACCTCCTGTCAAATATATGATTTCAGATGTTTTGAATAGACTTTAATCTTCTGGGAGTGCTTATTTTAAACATCACATCCAAATTCCAGTGATTTCAAAAAAAAAAATTCCTCCACAGTCTTGTCTCTCTTTGCTTCTTTTTGACATACTTCTGTCTTTCTGTCTCGTTTCAGATCGAGACGCATGTTGACGGTGAGCGTGTCCGTTACTTCCAAGATGATGACAATGTCGGTCTAAAGGAGATGGTGAGAAGGGAGAAGATGAGCTCTGCACATGATCAGAATGCCCTTTACTCTCGTATGGCTGCCAAGGTAAGAAGACATTTCACCATAATCGTGCAATATATTTATTTAACTTCTAAAATGCTTATTTATTTACAATATAAATCGTATAATCTCTTTTCTAATGAGGACAAACACAAGATCTTTTTTTTAGTGTTTAGGTTTGAACACAAGCCGACTAACACAAAGAAAAGCGAAGCGATCGCTACTGCTGTTGTACCGTAGAACCATTTGTAGGGGAAAATAGAGGCTACAATGCTAAAAGCCTTTGTTTGATCAGGTTCAGGCTGTGAGGATGGGGTTGGCATGCACTCAGGCTTAACATTGCTCTGGATACCTTGTTAACTTTGTGTTAGCATGTTGTTTGTGCAGATGCTTTCAAAGACCATATGTTGTGTTAACAGTATAATGCAATTTTTTCCTGTCCTGGATGCAGATTGCGCTTTACCGTTTCACTCTTGTCCTTCTACGCTATTAAAAGTAAAGGTAATGTCCATTTCCCCACTCCTCAGAACTTGTATATTTCCACCATTTATTTAATATTAAAGTGAACTAAACAGCAAACCAAGGGATCATTTTGAAAAAAAGAAAGAAAGACAGAAAAAGATGGTCTGTTTGCTCTCTCTGTCAACAAACAGGTAAAGAGGTGGAGATTGAGGTGAGATTACATTTAGTATCAACTGATCAGGGCGCACATCTGGTAATGTGCAGTGCAGTGTAAAAATAGCAGCCACTGCATCTCCAAAAGACTGGAAACTTTCACATTGGAGCTTTGTTCTGCGTAATATTCATGTCAGTGTCTTCTCGACATTGTATTTGCTTTGTTACTCAGGACAGCAAAAAATTAGTTGATTAAAAAATAAATGGAAAAACTCAACCAGGTTTTATCTCTGAAGGACCAATGAGGCGCATCTTTTACACCTTTTCTTTGTTTTGTTTTTAATTTAAATTTCCTCATGTTTGCGAACAAACAGGGCTCCTGTCCACAGTCCTGAAACAACAGCTAAGCAGTGTGCTGTATCCCTGCCACTATATTATTTTATATTTTATCTAGGAAACAGAAATAGAGGAGGCAAAAGTAGGTTTTTATATTAATTAAGGACATAGTGGATCCAAACAAACAAAAGCCGGTTTCAATCTTGGGAGCTGGTCTTGAGTCACATTGTAGTGGATACATGGAAAAGATCGAGGTTCGAGTTAAGGAGCAGATACAAACCCATTGGGGGTCACAAGGCAGTGTGCTGCCAGAGCTGGTCTCAAACCTGGATAAATGGTAGGTTTGCATCAGGAGGTGAATCTGCTGTAAAATCTGTGCCAGTCCGACTGCTCTGGCTACTCCCTTTGGAAATAAAGGGAGTAGTCGAAAGCTGCTTCTTTGAGTCTGAGTTCTTTGAGTTCATACATGCTGTCAGGAATGGCTTTTGTTCTTCTCCCATTTCAGACTGGGTTTATACACTGAAAAAATGTAAGCAATCAATGAACCTTGACAAATGCAGGGCATATTGATTTTGCTCTGCTTATATCCCTGGCAGCAGGTAAGATCAGCAACACACAAACTTGAAGATAGTGGAAACAAAATATGGCAAAACAAACTATGTATGCATGTTAATGTGAAAGATTACCCCCCTTTTTTTCTGTCACACTTCTCTGAGGAAAACGGCAGCGTTTAAAATTTACACCGTCACATCAGTGTTTGGTTCGATGTCATTATTGGTTTCCCTCCACTACTAGCTGACTCTGTGAGACTCTCTCAGCCACTGTGTGGTTGAAATAGACTCACAGCAGAAGATGAGTTCTGACAGGTTGCGGTGCGTGTGTCAGTCTATCAGCAGCTTTGCAGCCCGCACTTTATCATGAGCCAAGACACATTTTCCTCTTTCCTCCTCCTTTCTTTTTTTAGCTGTTTGCTTCTTCTCTTGGTGCAGGTTGGAAAATGACAAGAACCTGTGCGGGAGTCATAGAGAGAGTGTGTGTGTGTGTGTGTGTGTGAGAGAGAGAGAGAGCAAAGCGTTAATAAACAAAAGGATGGAGGAGTTGCTATGGAAATTTAAAAAAAAAACACACACTTAAGCTTTGTCCACATTTTTCCTCGTCGCTGCCTTTCTTACTCGTTTACGTTCTCTTGCTGTCTCAGTCACTCAGCCTCACATATATATTCACTACACATATGTGTGTCTAATATCTCACACGCACAGACACGTTCTGCACCTACAAAGAGTGACACTAAAAATACATCTGCAGTTACCATGGCAGGGCTTCTATAAATACTGCTAATCACAGCTATAGATTGATGATCTACAAAGAGAAAGACAAACTCTCTATTCTCTCTTGATATCACACTCTGCTTCCCTCTTCGGCCCTTCCTTCTTATCTTTTCTGCTTTATCTATAATTATCCGTCTAAGCCTTTTATCCGCTTGTCCGTGTTTCTCTCTTCTCTGTCTTCCTCTCTTATCCCTCCAACTCTCACCAAGCCAGTCGTATGACTTCAAACGTGTTGGTTACATTTTCCAAAAAGCATAGGTGCTTGTTTGTAAATGTGGGTTTTTGTATGCAGATGGTACGGCTGAAATGGTCATCTCAGGCGGCCCATCTGGCTGCGTGTCTGTTCAGCCAACTGTTTGGTCCAGAGCACAATATCTCCCCAACTACTGAACAGCTGCTGACCACAGTGCCATCAAAATAACCCTGAATTTACCTTTGAGAGGCCTTTGTTGTGGTCCTTGATCGGGTGTCTTGAGGTAGATAGTTTTTCCTGATTTTGCTAATTGGAAAAAAAATAAAAATAAATATAAATTAAACAAGTCACAAATTTGCTAAAATCACATAACTGTGTTTGGATCATCCTATTGTCCTCTTTTGAAGCATCAACTTTTAAGAGAATTGTATTATATTTTGTATACATTCATTTTGTTGTCTTTATTCTTTTTAAGCATAATTTAGGATGTTTGTAGTAAAAATAACACGTTTTGGGATCAGCTTAAACGAAAAGCAGATGTGAAATTTAAACATGAAATCAGAGGTCAAATGTGACCTGATGTCTGGATGCAAACTATAATGTGATTTTTAGTACCTGTATTATTACCTGAGTGTTGCCAATACAAACAAAGACACCTGAATTTTAAGCACAGTTTTAAAGATCAAAGATATTTTATGAAAGTTTGACCTCTTCTTCAAGGTCAAATAAGGTCAGAGTCAAAATAATTTAATATTTAACATCCGCATATATCATGTGTTGTCAATACAAACAATGGCAGAACAAAACACAGTTTTAAATAGCACTGTATAGCATTATTATCACTTTGAGCTTCAGATCCATTTGTTGAACTTGAAGGAGAGGTCAGAGGTCAAATGTGAAACATTGTAAATCTTTATTTGGTACTTTCTGTACTGTTGACAATACACACCACACTTCATATTTATAAGTTTTAAGGCTTTTTGTCCATTTTTGACCAATAAATCATTAAGTTGACCTTGAAGACGTTGATGGATGAAAGGCAAATTTTAAAGGATTGTTAACATAAATTCACTCCTCCACAGTTCAGGTAAAACTTTTCATGCTATCGGGCTTACAGACAGAAAGAATGAGACACACACAAATGCCACCAAAACAGAACGTCCTTCATTGATGCAACAAATGACTAATTGTTTTATCTTGTATGTGAAAAAAATTTAATTGATTAACATTCCCACACAAAAAATGGCATGCTAGTTTATTTATTTATTTTCAATAATCACATATTTCATAATGTAAACAGTGACTGCAGTGCATGGGTATCCAAAAACAAAAGAAATGCAGCTTTGTGTGGCTCTAATGCTGTTTTATCAAGAACACACAACGTAGTTTTCTTTACCGTCACCGTGCAGTTTAACATTTTTCTGGAAACATTATGGTCGAATGTCAGATATGTCGGTGTCTTGTGGCTACAGCAGCGTGCTGTATTCACGATGTATAATTTAAATTGCATCAGGAGTGCATCCGTAAATAAATAATAATAATTATCAGCGGTGATAGTGAGGACTGACAGCATGGTTTGGTTGATTTATTGCTATCGTATAATGCCTAATTAGTCTGTGTGAGAGTGCTCGTGATGGCATGTGTGCAGTAAAATAAAATTGTCTGCTCTTGTCTTAATGCGGTATGTGCTTTTGCACACTTCTATGCCCTCACACTCACTCCTACACACACACACACACACACACACACACACACACACACACACACACACACACACACACACACACACACACACACACACACACGCATTCCCACCCACACTAAAACTAATCCAATTTTCACTCTCACACAGTCACTCCTACACAGCGTATCATGTACACACGCACTTGAGCGACGCTTGACTCTCGCTCTCTCAAATACACACAGATTCCAACCTGTTGCTGGATCACCATGGTGACAAAATTCAGACGTAGAAACACTAGAGTCAGCGTCCTGACGAATACTGTTAATGCACAGAGAGTCGACACCTGCGTGCATTTAGTTGACACTACAGCAATGACTTAATTAATAAATAATGACAGTTTCTATCTGTTTTTAAAAATGTATGTTTTCTCTTTTTGTTTGAAAGTCTGAAACAGGAATTTCAAACTGCAACATCAGACATGAGAGAAAATGTATAGAGACGCCCCCCCCTCACCGTTTCCGTCTCCGTCTCTGTCTCTTTATCGCTCTCCTCTAATCTCTAGATGATGGGGAAGACGGACGGCGACAACTACACGCTGGACGACATGTTTGTGTCGAGCGCAGCGCAGCGGGAGGGTGAGGGGAGGGAGGAGGAGAGGATGAGGAACAGAGCCATCGGGGAGAGTAGGAGGCTGGCTGCCTCCATGGAGAAATGCCAGCACTGTTTCAGCAGCAAAGAGCTCCAGAAACACCTTATAGTGGCGATAGGAAGCAAGGTAAACGCTGGTTAATGCAGGCTGTTATGGGACAAGTAAAAGGAATCTGTGCTGGCATACTTAGATCCTCAATCGTTCGAGTTGTCCATCAAAGTATAATTGGAAATATAGATGATAAAGGTGGGCTGTGATTACTTTTGGAATGTCGAGAAAGTTTAAACCTCATAGATTTATGCATGCTTTGCTAAATTTCATCTGTGTCTGTGTTGTGATCTCGTTCTTAGGTGTACCTAAGCCTGCCCGCAGGAGTGTCGATGACAGAGGGCCACTGTCTCATCTGTCCACTCCAGCATCACTGCTCTGCCACCGGCATGGATGAGGATATATGGTCAGAAATGCAGGTTAGCCCATCAGTGCTCGGAATACTGTTGCTCCAGGCTACAGGGACAACTTTTATCTGCATTTATAGAACAGTGGCAGAAATCATTGGAGCCAAATTGCTGCTATAAAGTGTAACTGAGCTCACCTCTGTGCCACTTTACTGCCCTCAGCTGTTCCGACGTACTTTGGTGCGGATGTTCGAGGCCCAGGAGCTGGACTGTGTGTTCATGGAAACGCACATGAATCCCCGCAGGAGACAGCACATGGTGTTAGAGTGTATCCCACTACCCAAAGAGCTGGGAGATATGGCACCTATCTATTTTAAGGTATCTCTCATCAGTCTAATTGAATGTATTGGTTGCTTTGGCGTTTAAATAGCCTTTCTATTGTGGTTTTTAAAAAACAATCTGTGTTCTCTTAGAAAGCTATCATGGAGTGTGATGAGGAATGGGCCATGAACAAGAAGGTTGTCGACCTCTCTTCGAAAAGCATTCGGCAAGCTGTAGGTTAATTTTTACTCTGTGCAGTTAATTCATTCTTAATCTGGTTACTTAGTATTTCTCTGTTTTTTTTCTGCCCTCTGCCTTGTGTTGTTTTCTGTGCAACTTTTCTTTCAACTTTCTTCTTCTGCTCCTCTGTGTTCCTTTTGAAATGGTAATTTTTATTTTTATTTTATTGCCCTCCCAGGTTCCTCGGAGTCTGCCATACTTTGCCGTAGACTTTGGACTCCAGGGGGGCTTTGCTCATGTCATTGAAAACGAACAGAAGTTCCCTCATTACTTTGGCAAGGTCAGCGGGTGTTTTAAGACTCTTACACGTCATGCATCTCCTTGGGCTTTTTTCTTTCGTTTTTTTTCTGGTTACAATACAGTAACATTTCAGTACGAGTGACCTCTCTTTCTTCTATTACAGGAAGTTGTAGGAGGCATGCTGGACTTGGAGCCTCGGCGTTGGAGAAAGATGATTAAAGAAAACTTTGATGACCAGAGGAAGAAAGTGTTACAGTTTGCACAGTGGTGGAAACCACACGACTGTACCAAGACTCAGGGCTAGAAAAATTCTGTTTTATTGTTTTGTTGTACTTCTTACACAATCCACCATGTGCTTCCCAGTGCAGGGATCGCATTTGATGAACCTGGTGTAGAGTCCCAATTTGGAATTTGACGTAAATGTGCTACTAGCAATGTTACCATGAGATAATTTTCACTGAAATAAAAATAAAAGGACAAATGAAGAAATGTGTTTCAAAAGTTTGTTTCAGTTACATATGTTTGCATAATAAATGCATTTTGTCACTACATATATGCAGTGGATAGTACATGTAAAAATGTTAAAATAAGTTTTATGTGACCGTAATAGATCATTTCAAAACTTTTCCCACCTTTAATGTGACCTCTAACCTGCACAATTGAATATAGTTTATGTCTGAGAGGTTCCAGAACTAATTGGTATTTCTTTAGAATTTTTTAGGGTCTTATAATATAAAATGCTTGAAATGACAGGATGATACTGCCACCGCCATGCTTTACCATAGGTATGGTGTTCTTTTGGTGTTGCAACACCAAAACATATCTTTTGGCACAAATTTCCCACATGCTTTCGGGAAACTTGATTTTTTTTTTTCGGGGAGGTTTGTTTTTGCAAATTGTAGCTGAGCTTGATTATTTTTGTTTTTTGTTTTTTTCTTTAGTCCGTCTTGCAACCCTACCTCAAACTCCAAACATATGGAGAATATGGGAGTTTGTCGTTCCAAGTAGTATAAAACCAGCACTTCTGGTTGCACTTTCTGGAAATTCCTGCAGCCCCTTCAGTGTTGCTGTAGACCTGTAGAACTCTTGGCAGCCTACTTGACTAGTTTTCATCTTGTCTTTTCATCAGTTTTGTGGGGACATTCAGTTCTTTGCAATGTCACTGTTGCCCCAAAATCTTTGGGCATCTGCCGGAAAGATGAAAATGAAGAGGAATTACCTTTCAGCATGACAATGACCGCAAGCATACATCCAAATCAACAAAAGATTGGCTTAATCAGAAGAAAATTAAAAGTTTGGACATCCCATCCAGAGTCCAAATCTAAATCCTAAAGGAAAATGTGTGGGGCAATGTGAAGGGCTGTGCACAAGAGATGCCCTTGCAATGACAAGCGGACAAATACTGCCATGTCAAGGTGTGCCATGCAGACTAATACTGAATGCTGTGATAAAATCAAAATGTGCATTTGTTTTGATGTGTGTGCACAGTTGTGCAACCAGCTTACATTTTTATTTTTGTGTTTTTACTCACAGATTTGTTTGTTTTTTATAGTTGAATTGTAAATGTTATAGGTCACATTAAAGGCGGGCAAAGCTTTGAAATGATTCACTGTGGTCTGATTATTTAACATCACAAAAACCTGGTGCTTTAATTGTACAGTGGATACTAAATTAAAGCCCTTGTCTCTATGCCATACCCACCATTCTCATCTCTTGCCAATGCTGCCCTTCTCTGCCTTTCCAGCCGTGGGATTTAATTTCTTTCTCAGTGGTCTCATGATCCTTTCCAGCTGTCATTTAATTCTAAAAGAGGGTTCCATGTCATCACCACATAGGCAAGTGTACACACATGCTCATATGTCAGAGCATTGCAACCTTTAGACCCAGTCTGTTGTGGATACACGCCTCTCGTAAGCAGTGGGCAGCATTGCCCCAGCATGCAACCTTGGCAGTTTTTTGGTTAGAGCATTGGCTTTCTTATAGGTTCGCTGCTTCATTGACCCCTTTTATTTTCAGGTTTGATCTGAGATACTGTTTGAAGCATCGGCACATCTGGTTTGTGCTGAATTTCAAAGAATCACACAGAGGAAGATTTGATTTTGCAGTGTTTGTGTATATGGTTACAGATTATTAAAGAAAAGCACTAAATAAGGATCCGTCCATTGATACAGCTGTGTCAGAAAACATAACAGAGTGACTGGGTACCTCACTGCAGTTCCTCCTGTTCTTTTTTTCTTACATTTTTAACCTGTGGGTACACAGAACAGGGACTCTTTATTTAATAAGGAACATTATTAAAATACTCCTCAGACGGCACTGGTCTGCACTTTTATTAAGAGAAATCAGGTGTGTTGTGAGACCAGGGAGATTGCCCCTTACTTGTAGTATGAGCACTGACAAAATTTCATTTCCCTGAAAAGGCAGTGTTATGTGTTATTATTGTTGTTTTTATGAGCGATCAATAATCTGTGTGTTGTTTATTATTTTTTCTATGTGCATCAGAGTGACAGTTTTGGCATAAATATGCTGCACTTGCTGCCATGAACGTGATGCAGCTGACAAAAAGAAAAACAAAGCCATCACTCAATACGTGAAATCAAAAGTCGGGTTACAATTTGGCTAAATCTATGACATACTCCTTTATGCAATTTCCTACTCTTTAACCCTGGTTGTACTTAAAAAAAAACATCCTCATGACCAGTAAAGTAGGTTGTTTATATTGTACATGTGTCAGAGAGACACAGTTTCACGGTTAATAGCGTCAGAGTGGTGTGGAGTGATGTACGGTTATGGCCAATTAGATTGGCTTCTGGCAGATTTATGGCCAAATCAGTCATTTGTCTTCTCCCATCTCTGCCTCAGCTGGCCTGACTCCTGGTATTCTGCAAACCCCCGGCACCATCCTGTTGCACTTGCTGTAGCTTTTGGTTCATTTATGCCCCCACCCACTCTGCCTCAGTATAGACAGGAGGTAGATATTTGACAGAGAGATAAGACAATAACATGAGTGTATGTCTTCTGCGTCACAAAATTGAAACCGACATGCCTGCTTAGCAGCGCTCGCCACAGACACACGCGCAGCAGAACGAAAGGATCTTAAAGGCATGACTCACTGGTGTGTGCCATGGGCCTGAACCTTTCTTATCTTCGTGCATTCCATAACTACACGCATTTCATCTTTTACTGGCTTAAACTTAGTGATGCTGTTTCCTGTGTGGCTTTGTCTATATGTGGGTTTTTGCTCCAAGTATGGATTTAAATACTTCTCATTCTGTGTGTGTTGTACTGCACTGGTTAAATTGTGTGACAGTATGGCTGGTATTGTTTTTATCTTTTGAGTCTGCTGGTGTGCAGTACTGTGGAATGAACTACTGGAAAGCTGGTTTTGAGTGGGCCGTTGTGGCAGTTTATAGTTCTGCCTCTGTCTTTTCTACAGATAGATTTCATCAGTCATGCAAAATACAGATGCGCAACTTTCCAGGGATCGTAATTGAGGTCAGGTCAGAAGACACGTGTGGTCTGAGTAGAAAGAGCCATGGTGCAAGTGTTCCCTTTCATCTTTTAAGATCCTGTCACTCAGATTTATGCATTTTTAATGTACTTGTAACTTCGCCCATATGAAGAGTTAAAACGATTTATTTTCCAGGGTTGGCTGTTGCCTGAAAAATCATCACAAGATGCTTTTTAGTCATTTTCATAAATTCACTTTTCTCCATCCACTCCACCCTGCGTGCCGTCACCCCTCTTTTGCACGTTACGTGGTGTATGCTGTACAGTGCAGCGAGGAATGCCCAGAACTCTACATTGGAGAGACCAAACAGCCACTTCACAAGCACATGGCACAACATAGAAGAGCCACCTCCACAGGACAAGACTCAGCAGTCCATCTGTATCTAAAGGATAAAGGACACTCTTTCGAGGATGCCAATGTTCACATTTTGGACAGAGAGGACAGATGGTTTGAAAGAGGAGTGAAAGAAGCCATTTATGTCCACTGTGAGCAACCATCTTTGAACAGAGGCGGTGGTTTACGACACCAACTGTCTGCCATCTATAATCCAGTTTTGAGTTCCCTTCCCAGACGCCTTAACGCCCACTCACATCCTGGGCCATCTGACCTCAGGAAATCACATGATAGGGTGGGGCCAGGTTTCACAATGAGCTCACCCAAAACCCTGGCTGATTGTGACCTACACCCGCTTTCACACCTTGGCTCATGTGATTAGGTAGAGGATCATCAGGGGGTCCTTTGTCCCTCTTTGGGGGGAAATTCCCACTGGGTTTAAATCTGGGACTCTCCACCATTTGACCTTAGAACTGAAGAAGCTTCTCGGATGAGAGGTGAAACGTCTTCAAGCAACTCAAAGAAGTCCAGACACTTTTCTTTGCAAGCTCCTTTGACTACGATGACATGGATGACTGAGAACCTTCACAGACGTAATCTGTTTTACTTCTACTGACTTTCATTCCTCTTCTGTCCAGTGCATACCTCCACCTCTCCAGACTGTCTTCCCCCTGCTCCCCACTCTCACCACAGATCACATCATACTCCACGTAGACTCCAGTCCGACCTCATCTGTCAGCCCGTGCATCCACCATTGCGAAACGTACTGTGCATCCATCAATCCATTTTTAATTCTGTAGGAAAAGCAAGGAGCTGTGCCAAGGACACTCAAGGTTGGATTGCTTCATCCGTTATTTCAATGATAACATTTCTATTGTCTAATGGCATCCGTGTTACATGCGCCTATTGAAGGAGATTACCACAGTATTTCAAGAGTTGCCCTTTCTATCTGTTCTGCTTCCATGATCGCACAGTCAGTGATCTGTTGCCCTGTCTGTACTTAGCTTTAGATGGCTGGCAGCCAGCTCGAGGCAGTCTCTCAGCTGGTAAGCTTATCTCCTTTGGAACATCATTTATTCTATTGTAGTGTTGGCTTTATTAAATGCCCACATTATGACTGATGGATGGCAGACTGATGCAGACAGATAAGGAAAGAAAAAGAAGGCGTTCGTGTGTGTGTGTGAGTGTGTGTGTGTGTGGTTGTCTATGCACATGAGAAAGTGTGTGGGTGTGAGTTAGAGAGAAGAGAAAAAATAAAATGATATGCAGTGTATTGGGGTCACGCTGCTCCAGAAAGTCAAATGAATTAGCGCGCACCTTCAGGAAATTGTGTTAGGGTGTGTGAGCATATACATGCACTATGTCCGTCTGACTCAGTGTCTTTCTGATTGGTCCATTGGGGCCATTAATGAACATGATCTGCTAATAGAGGTCAAGGTCGCCACTGTTGTTAGCGTCAGACTGATAGTCATTCTGTCCTCTGATCAGATACAGCAAGCATGTGCCACCGCCGGGAGCTCCATTATCACCCTTTAGAGCCATGTTCGTCCATGTAAACCCGAGCTGAACATATCTGGCACATTGCCACGGACCTGGCTTATTGACCATGGCTGTTGTTTGATTACGATCAGATGCTGCTGGAGTGCCATTTCCTGTTAGTTAATTGAGGAGCAGACTGTTGTCTGCCAAGATTTCACAATTATGAAACCATGTTAATGACAGTATGGAGACTTCCATCTTTAATTCATTTAATGTAAAAGTATTGCATTCACTGTGTACTAATTACAGCCATTTTTATATTTTCCCCCTTTTCCGGTTGCTCAAAAGTAAATGGACAAACTAACATAATTTTAAACAAAATGATTGTCTTTAATACTTTACATGGTGTTCATATTACACACATTCACAGTAGAGTCTACAACACATTTGAACTACAGATCAATTGAGAATGTATAAATAGCCTATTTGAGATGAATGAATAGTTGATTTGTCTTTAATTACTGTTTTAGAGAGCATGTTTTGTGCTTTTTGTTTTTGGAGAAAACATCTGCTTTCATCCAAGGTGACGCCACTTTTTACTTAAGATCTGAAAACACACAACCACAGTGATTTAAATCTATTTTATTGAAAGTGAAAATGGCAGTGTTGGGATCAAAAATGATCAATACTTATTGTGTATTAATTAACATTTAGAGTTTAATGAAGACTATCCGGTGCATTCAAGGCATTGGTAGTATATCCTTCATGGGGGATGTGCTTCCCACACTCACTGAAATGGAAGCCCAGGTCCCTTTATAATCTTATGAGCTACTTTTGCTAGCTATTTTAGAGAACTGCCCTCACTTGGCGCCTTTTCATTTAACGCTTTTCCCGAGCACTATATACAACATAACTCCTTCACACAAACACTGTTTTCAGTGCGTCTATCTAACATCCCATGAAGGCTTGAGCAGTCAGGAAGCGAACCAGCGACCTACTGACTAGTTAACTGCTCTTCAGTTATGTCAGTTTGTCATTGTCCAATTACTTTTGTCCAATGTGTGTGTGTGTGTGTGTGTGTGTGTGTGTGTGTGTGGGGGGGGGGGGGGTATGTATGAAAATGTCTCTAATTCCTAATACGAAAGACCTAATAATAAACAATAAATAAAAATAATAATAAATACAAAATAAAAAAATGTAATACAAAAATAAACTAAAGTACAAAGACTATGACATTGCCCAACTCTGTCTGTCTATCGATTAGCTCTGGTCTGTTTTCCAGCACAGAGTAGCGCGTTGACGCGTACTTCACAGCGCGTGCTTCGCAGATTAGAAGCACAGCTGGCGCGTGCTGCTACTGCTGGCTCACCTTTCGCGCTCACTCTCTCGCGCTTTTACCTTTCCAGCTCACCTCTACACCGGCCATTTCTTAAAGCAACAAAAAAGGGCCAAGGAGCTGCCAAGGAGCGGAAATAAAAAGATGGAGGAATGCCCGGACTGCGGTTAGCTGCTGGAGGACCAACAAGAGAACCGCTGTCGCAGAGGACTAAGAGCAGGAGGAGGAGGAGAGAGAGGGAAGCAGACGCATCTCACATCTGCGGTGACTTTGGGGATTTCTGGGCAGCGTGAGGAGAAAAAAAGGAAGATACGCTACATTTTTTTCTGATGCTGTTAAAATCTCCCGCGTGCAAGAGGAATAATTACCATGTGTTTGGATTATCGGTGGACCAGCGCGTTATGCTCTGCAGTTTCGGAAATTAGGGGGACATATCCTTCAAAATAGTTGCGTCTTTTATTAAAAATAAACACTGTTGCCGGGCGTGATGAATTCTTCCGCTCCTCATTTTTAATTGGAAGCATCCGCTGGAGTGTTTGGCCACCCGGGGGAGCGGCGAGGAGGACGTTTTTAGGGGGGTAACGGAGGACGGTTTTAAAGAGGTGATACCCTCCCCCTTCATAAATGTTTGCGTGCCGTTAGTGCTCTCGCTCTCAGTCGACCTCACCCCCTCCTCTCTCTCTCTTTCCCCGCGTCTCACACGCAGGCAGACGCGTCTCATATGCATACACAGACACGGGCAGGACTGGACATTATCTCACCCGCACACCGACACAGCATGCGCGCATAATCACACACACACATACACACAAGTCTTTCCTCTCAACCAGCCAGCCCTCCCTCCCCCCACTATCTGATGACTCCCCGGTGTACAGGTGGACGTGGTACGGAGCCGACTGTAGCATCATCCTCATCCTTAACACCGCCACTGTTATCATCATCACCATCCTCCTCCTCCTCCTCTTCTTCTCAGCAGCACAACCACCACCATGTCCTCGTCGTCGCGCAAGATCTCCTCCGAGTCGTTCAGCAGCTCGGTGGGCTCGGACTGTGGGCTCGAAAGCCCCGGGGGAGACGGAGGGGACGGCGGGTTGGAGCCGGCGGAGGAGATCCGAGGGTGCCCCTTCTCTTCCTTCCCCTCCTCCCACAGAGCGGTGCTCTGGAACGGCCGCAGCCCCGCCGAGAGGACCGTGTGCCCGGCGGGTGAAGAGCAAGCACCCGGCGGACCCCACAAGAGGGTCACCAGGAGGAGAAGGGTGAACCTCGACTCGCTGGGGGAGAGCCTGAGGCGGCTGACCTCACCCACGGTAGGATTTCAAACAAGTGTGAAAAAGCTTCACCGTGACCTCATCAATTGTCTTTAACATGTTTCTAAAGAAAGTTGCGGTGATTCAGGTGCATTTTGACTCCTGCAGTCAGAATATAGGTCACATCAGGGACTTAAAGTGTGTGTGAATTTGTGTAAACGATAAAGTATTCTTCTAAATCATTAAAAAATGCCTCGTTTGTCATACAATTAGGTCAATTACTGACCAAATCAGGTCTCCTGAAGATGAAACCTGTAATTTAAAAACCAGCATGGTCAAATATCCTGATGCATTTATTTCACTGCTCAGAGATGTCTCCAAAGTTCAGAGGGAACAAAAACAACCCAACAACAACATTCAAGCCTCTCCACATTAGTGTGTTACTCCCAAAAACCCAGACAATGTCTTTTCTTACATCATGATAGGATGTGTGCTGTGCTGTCTACGAAAAAAGCCTCTTTTCATCCTTCACCTCTGATAGCCTGAATCATCTGGCTGATTATATAATAAATATGTTGTTGTGAGTTAGAGAGAGACAGAGAGAGAGAGCGATGCCCATGGCTCGTCTGTGTGTATGCGAGGATGCTGGGAGTGTGGCGAATGAGCCTGCTGCTGTGTCTGCGTGTCTCAGTTGTGTGACAGGCTGTAATACAATAAAACCGCTATTAGAACTGAGTGCGATTGTGATGGATGGCGTGTTATTAGGGAATCTGCTATTGCACTGTCCCTGGCGATGGTACATCGGTTTGGGATTTGATTGCATCTGTTGTTCTGTAGTTACTCAACAATAGAAAATAAGTAAACAGATGGACAGACAGATGTGGACAAAACAAAAGTACCAGTTGGGGACAGGACATCAGCTTTTAAATAAATTATACCACAATCTCCAATACTTATGATATTAAGGTATTTGCATATTATCAATGTCACCATAATGTTGCTTTTTGGTGCCTTAAAACTGGGTTTAAGCACTCACCTATTCCAAACTTCTGTCTGGACAGAGAAGATATTTCCTAGAAATATTTGTAAACACCAGAAAAATGTGCATGCTACGAATAAACTGGGGAATAAAACAACAAATCGAGGAATAGGATGACTGTTGTGAATGTCTCCTTGTACCTGATTTGCTCAAGTATAAAAGAAGCTTATTTAGCCACAGTGCTTCAGTAAAAACATGTTAGTTTAGGTGCATAAAAATAATTTAAAAATACTATAGTGCGTTTATTGCAAGTAGTCTGTTGTTACATCCTGATGCCTGTTTAGGATATTGAACTGTAAATGTTGTCATGAAGGAGTTCAGTAGACATTGCCCAACTCTAAAAACTACAAAATCAGCGCAAGAGTAGTCTTCTTGCTGTGTTGTGAGTGAAATATGTATCTATCCTGAGTATTTGGTCATTGGTTTGTGACTTTGCAATTTCATGCTGAAAATCGAAAAGATTATGAACCTGAGTAGTTTGTGATAGTTTGGCCATGGTTTAACATGAGTGGGAAGTAAATCAGACACAAGCTGAAGACTTTGAGCCACAAAGTGTGCTGCTGAGACTTGAGACAGGCCGGAGACATGTCCACGGTCTACTTTGCCTCTCACCCTATGACAGCTGGGATCGGCTCCAGCACCCCCATGACTGTGACTTGAATAAACCAAAGAAGATGGATGGATAAATGGAGTGCCACATTGACTCCATAGACTGTGTGTAAAATATGGAACTAACTTCCAGGTCCTGATATGCTCTAATGCAAAATTGTGTTAAACTTGTGTTGTTTTTTTTTGCTAATTGCTAATAACCAGCAAACCATGACTCGTCTGTTTTGCAAAAACAAACGTGTCCAAGACTAAAGACGACTCCTCGTGTCGTGATTTAGCACCTCAGTAAACACTTCCTTAACGAGTTTATAGCTTCACTTACTTAAGTCTTACTGAATACAGCGTGATATTCATTCTACATTACTTATGTTTACAGCACTTTTTAAAACACACAATTACAAAGTGATGCAATGTTTGGATAAAACCACACATTAAAGATACGTTTTCAGTTCCCAGCATACAGTCAAACATAAGGTCATACTTCTAGTCCCACATGCATACTTCCATGCACGTATTAGAATCAAACCAAAGCCAAAAATATAAAGGAAATAAAATAGGAAAAGACAATTTATAAAAATGAATTTTCAGCAGTTTATAGCATTCAGGGCTGAGGATGGCTGATCCAAAATTTTAGGCGTTGCAACCTAAAAAGTGCGATCGCCTCTGGTTTTAAAATGGAGTGTGTAACAGTTAAGAGGTCCTGATTGAATGATTAGAGAAGCCGGGCTCAGTAGGTCTGCTATATAGCAGCAAGAGCATGGCCATGTAGGACTTTAATAGTTATTAATAAAGTTTTAACACAGATTCTGAGCTTTAATGGAACCCAGTGAAGAGAAGCATAAAGAGAAGTGAAAAGCAGACCAGCTGAAGGCGAATCTTAGATGTAAGAATCTGGACTGGATAAGCTTTGAGATGTGAGTCAAAATCAAAATTTGATATTGCTTACAACTGACCAGCTTAGAGTAGCAGTCAGGGCTGAGCCCGAGATTGGACTGGAGGATATTTGAAGCCATCTGATCAGTAGCAGTGGTGAAGCATTCGTGAGGTAGAAGAGGCTGTTGAGGTTGTTGGGCTTAACAGTAAAATACAGAATAGCAATGATACGTGTATTCTGTATGTTTACCCAGGGGTAAACATACAGAATACAGCACTGGTGTGGCTGTCTTTCGATTATTGTGTCTCCCAATGATGATCATGGGAGCTGTGATGGTGATGAGGTCAACTCAAATCATCAAAATGTAAGTCCACAAATGTCAGTGGCGTTGTCCATTGTTTATATACAGCCTATTCTTGATTCCCTTTGGTACCGGCACTAGGTTCAGTGTTTTTATTTTAAAAAATACCTCAAACTTCACAGTCCTTGTTCTTTTTATCCCTGAGTAGATTTTAGGGATCAAAGACATGGATGTAATGGGGATTTTTTTTCTTGACAGTCAAAATGGCCTGAAATGGTGAAAATGAAGGCAGCAGCACTGTATAGTCTTGTCTTGTTTGTGGTCTGTTGGGGGACTAATGAAGAATAAAGCTTTGTCAGATGTTACCGCTGGGATGCTTTGTCATCCCAGCGGTAACATCTTGTTCCACTTGGACAGAGATAAGTATAATAGCTGAATAGATGACCATTAGGTATACAATACATAACAGTTTTTGCTTCTAATCTGCTCTCATATGGTTACAAGATCTGTGTGTACTCCACGGAGCAAGAGCACTCCTGTGTTTTCATCAGGCTACGGTTGGATTTGGGAATAGGTTTCTCCAAATTGCAAACACTCAGCTCTCGTGCTCCCATTCCTGCGAGAAATAGATGTTGCGGTGAAATCGATGCAAAAGAGCAGCGATTGTCTGCTTTTCTTTTCTTTTTTTTTCAATGGCCAGGCATAACCTCACAAAATAATAATATTCAATAGCATAGGTGAAAAAAACTGAAGTTGGTGTATATTGGAGAGGACCAGTGAGAGCCAGCTTCAACTCTCAGCTGCAGCTCTTACTGGCCCTGATCTTTAATAGATCTATGAAAAAATAGGGAAGAGGGAACACTTAAAGACTGATTAGTATAACACTCAATGACGGTAATATCCAGCATTTACTGTACATGTGGATGACTCTGTGGAACTGTGTGTGTGTGTCTACATGCATGTATGTGGGTTTTTTTTGCAATAATATGCAACAGTTTGGCATGCACACAGGTCATTATGATGTGCTTTGATCACAGAAAAAGGGAAAATGTCCAAGGTCTGATGGGTATTTGTGTGTTAGAGCAGCTCTACCAAAAAGCCGTGGAGTAAATGTCTCCTTACCATGTTTCTTTACTATGGAAATGTAGGGAGGGAAAGAAACAGGAATGGGGAGGGATTAAAATGGAGCCGTAAGTAGCGACATACATATGCAAATTAACTCACTGACTGATCAAACAACACGTTGTTTATTATCTTTTTTGTTCTCCCTCTCACACAAACTCTGCTCAAGCACACAATGGGTGCGTGCAGAAGCAGTGTCGACTACTGATTGCACTGGACCGTGACCGACGGAACAGAGCGTGCTCTCTGTGGTTGTCTTCACACTGACCTAGAAGAAATAACACACGCAGATACATCCGTGCTCACCCACAATTACATGTGGTCAAACGCTCTGCCTGTTTCTTGTGCGCTTAGTTTTGTGTACACACATGAAGGGTGGCCATTAGCTTTGTGACCTGTAATGCTGATCAGCCCTGAGTGTTGGTCACAGATATGAAAAAGGTGAAACTCTAGAGTACGTCCTAGAGTGTAAATCCTTAAAGAGTAGATCAGTGTTGCTGGAAGCTACACTGCTTACAAATATCGATTACCTGTTACATAATTAATTAATTATAGGATTACCTTCCTGCTGCTGTCTGTCATCTTCTCTTCTTTACCCACATTTATATTGTATAAGGAGTCATGAAGTACTGACTCTGCTAATTCAAATTGGTGGAGGAATCTTCATGTTTTAATAAATAAACTTACTGGCCACTTTATCAGACACACTGCTTTAAGCTGTTAAGCCTCCATCAGTTTTCTGATCTCCGCAATCTCCTCCCTTTTGCTCCCATCTTTGGGTGCGTGGGTGCTTAAGAGGTTAACTGCTCATTTGTGTAGATATCTAAGCCAATCGTGTGGCGGTAAATCAGTGCATTTAGGCACGTGGACACGGTCAAGACGACCTGCTGAAGTTCAATCTGAGCATTAGAATAGGGATGAAAGATGAAGGGTCGGAATTTGGTGCAAACAAGATAAAAGTATGAATCCATCTTGTCTTGCATCTGGTGGTGGTGTCATTTTGGGTTTCTTGCTACAGTACCAGCTGAGCATCATGTCACAAAGCACTTAATTTCATACTGGTTTCTTGAACACCACAGTGACTTCAGTGTACTTAAATGAGCTCCACAGTCATCAGACCTCAATCCAACAGAGCACTTTTGGGGTGTGGTGGAACCTCATGGATATGCAACCTGCAATACCTGTATGATGCAGTCATGTCAATATTAGCACAATTTCCTATTCCACACACTCTATCACAATCCAAACAATCAATAATCACATCAGATGCAGCTGTTATTTCATTAAAATGGTTGTTTTTTGTACTGTTAAATTACAGTTTTTAGAAGATGAACATTTCCTCCTTAGCTCTAGAAGCTAAGGCAGACAGGTTTAGCAGACGTGTTAGCTGACAGCACCACCTTCAAGCAGAGCATGGTTCCTCAACCCAAATGACCATGCATCGCACAGGAGTGGGAGCTGTTCTAAAGGGGATATCACACAGACACACACACAAAGGTACCAAGTATACAAAAAAGCACAATTCATGAACTCTGTGTTTGTTCAGATACATTTTTTTTTTTACTGAAACTGGATCTGAGTAGCTGCAATTGTGACATATAACAGTATTTTAACAGCTAATGGGCCTGTGAGTAATCAAGGCTGAAGGTTGTTACTGACTTATTAAAGGCCTTACACTGGATGCTTTCCTTTGGATTGACTTTTATTCCTGCATAGCTGTCCCCAAGTGACCAGAGTTTACCTCACCTCTGCAAGCTGAGATTTAGTTTCCCTTAAATATACAAGAAAAATCTCCACGGGCCGTCTTAGAGAAGAGTGTTGTGGTTAAATGCAGGCTGGAGGAGGCCTGCAGACGTGTTGACACACACACACACACAACTCCCAAATGTCAACCATGCATTGTGCAGACCTCCGTGTTGGGAAAATTGGCTGCTTTATTCGACTCATGTCCAGAGGCTGGTTTGAAATGTGAAAGTGTAGAAGAAAACAGGACAGTTCAAAACAAACAGATGCGCAACCGTATCCGAACAAACCTCTGTGCAAAGCGTAGTTCGACCTTTGTAGTGACAATTTTCAAACCTGTTTTGTTTTTGCTTTCCATCCGTTTGTCAGACACGGTTTTCTAAAGTGATTTACAATGAGTGTGTTCAACCTTTGTAGAGGAAGCAGCTAGATGTCATCAAATATTCACTCCACTGTCGTGTCTGAGACACTGGCTGCATTACGCTTACGCTTATCGCGCTTTATAGTCACATTAACTGCTGAACTGTTCTCAGAGAGAGCATTAAAATCCAGATAAAATGCAACGATTGGTACAGAACTGTTTCACTTTGTACCTGGTTTACTACTCATCACTCATTTATTATCTCATGCTGAGTTAATCGCAGTCTCATCGGGGTGTACGGCTTTCTATTTTTTTTTAGAAGTGCTGCTTTCCATCGATGTTGAAGCACCAGTAGCCGCTGCTTCATGGCCATCATGACCACACCAGTTCACTCTAATGGAAATTTGGAGGAGGAAAATGCAATCAAAGAAGAAAAGAAGGAGCAGGTCCAATGTGCTTGTATATGTGTGTCTTTGTGGGTTATAGGGAGTCAGTCACACACAGACAGAAAAGGGAGATTCATGTGAAAGAGGAGGATTCAATCTCATAGGGAGAGAAAGAAAGCAGAGGAAAAGAGGAATGAGGCAGACAGAGTCGTTTTCATTTTATATAGTATGCAATTTAACATGTTCATTATCACCCGTTCAGTATCGTTCTGTTGCTCCCAGCTGAGAGTTTAAATAACCCACAGCAACAAGTTGGGTATCTTGATTTGGTAACTCGACGCTTACCAAATCCTACCATCTCAGCACCTTTGTGTAACTGAATGAGATTAATGTGTGTACAGTAAACAGGCCAGGGATGCAACAATGTAAACTAATGATCATGAGTGTGTACAGTAGGTTTGCACATTTAGGGCTGATACCAGTGTGTGCCTGTGTGTTTGGCCAGGTTTACAGTAAGTATTATTATAATGTAATGTGGCCAGTGAATAGCTTCATGAAAGATGCATTTAAAGGAGTCAGGCTGTCATGAGAAAACACTCGTTCTGTTCTGTACGTACATTTAATTCATTTCAACTTTATTTATATAGCGCCAAATAACAAGAGCCGTTGGTCCAAGGCGCTTTATGTTGTGAGGTAAAGCCCAACCATTTGAGCAAGAACTTGGTGACAGTGGGAAGGAAAAACTCCCTTTTAACAGGAAGAGCCTCCAACAGAATCTGGCTGAGGGAGCGGCAGCCGTCTGCCGTGACCAGTTGGCGATGACGAGAGGAAGACATGACAAAAAACACACATACATACACAACTATGCTGTATATAGAAGCTTTGTATGAATACACAGTGAAAGTATGTTGTTTTTCTTCACTATTGGTTTTTGAAAAGTACAGCCCATTGGGTGTGTTTTCATCTGTGAGTTGTGCTCATGCTGTTAGGCTGATGTGTGGCCAACTGGTGCTAAAAAGTGACAAAATGTGTTTGTGTCAGCAGGTGTTTTTTAAGCAGCTAACATGCAGGTTAGCTACTATATGACATCTAACTGCGTTCACCTTTTAAAACGCCTGATGACGCACACACAGCCCGGTTCCCTGACTACCTCTCATCATTTCTCATGTTTTTTGTGCTGCATGTTCACAACTCACTAGCCTTTATGTTTGTCATTCCCTCTCTGTCTGCAAGACAGACACACACACACACACACACACACACACACACACACACACACACACACACACACACAAACACGCACACTGTCCGGAGTGGGTGGAGGCCTCAGAATGACCTCTCCAGCTGGCACACTGTGTTCTAGTATTGTCACTACAGCCTTGTATTTCAGCTGTACCACAGATAATCACACTGGACCCGCCCTCTCAAGCTTACGCTGTCAGTAACGCAAAACACGGCAGCTGTACACACATGGACACGGACAGTTAATCTCATTGTGTTATGGTCATTTTGACATTTTTATTTAACAATATTGTTTTGGGGTTTTTTTTTGCTGAAATTTGGATGATAACAATATAAAAGGGAATAGAAAAAAATCAGGAGGCTAGTTATCCGCCACTCCCCCCCACCCAAGGCTATAAATTTAATTTATAGTGATTTCAGGATCCCGGTAGGCCATGACCATTGGACAGTGAACTGCACAACCATAAACCTGTGGCATCTTAAACAGCTTCAGCCATTGTTAATGGTATTCACACCTGTGCTGTACTGTGACGTGGCAAAAGGTCTTGAGTGGAAACAAAGCCTGTTATATATTAATCTATCTTGGCTACAGTTACACATCAAGGCTGACTTGATCACAAGTAATCTGATTGGATTTTTTATATCAGACTGGATCATGTTTTGAAAATGCATTGTACAAAAGAAGAACAAGAAGAATAAGAAGAAAAAGGACTGAAATTATTGTTGAGCTGTCCAGGATGTACCCTTGCCCTGGCGTCAGCTGGAATAGATACCGACCCTGCCTAACCCCGGCTGGATAAGCCGATAAGAGGATGGCTGGATAGAATCAGTGAAATGTGATTTCATTAGGTCTTTGTTTTCAGTACGTGTTGTCGAAAACTTTTTAAAAATGCTGCGGCCAGATTGTTAACACATTCTAGCAAGCAAGCTCATAACACTCCTATTTGTTTTAAAATTCCTGTGCTAATGTACAGGTCAGGCTCCAGATCATATATCTCAGTTTCTTACAAAATACGCTGCTGCTCGCTGTCTTCATTCACGGAATCTGTTATTTGTTCTTCCTCGTACACAACTAAAGACCAGGGGGACAGCGCCTTTCAGTCTGTGGCACCAAGCCTGTGAAACAGTTTACCATCACAACCCTTTTTAGCTGACTCTGTGGACTATTTTAAAAAGCAGTTAATTTTTTTTAACAGGCTCTCTACTAAGAATTTTATTGAAATATTATTATTATTTATTTATTTTTAAACTACCTGGTTATTTTATCATCTTGCCTTTTAATAAGCAAAATTAGTGTGATCCTATCAGAGCAATGGATTTCAAAAACAAAAAGCAATTGGATTTTACAATTGGTCAAACCTTTGCATCAATGTCCATGTGTCCCTGAAAAACCACACGGCCACAGACCAAAGACATGCTGGTGATTCTAAATAAAGCGTAAACTGAGGCACATGTCATCCTCTGACAGCTGGCACAGCTGGAGAATTGGTTAAGGAAATGAAAAATGTTAAAATGTGTCCATATCTACACGCATGTTTTCAAGCTGAGGTGTAATACCAACTGAAAGATCAGCAATGAATCGTGAACAAATTTTTATTGGTTAAAATTTGGAGTTTGGTAAATTAGAGCGTGAAGTTAAAGGGCCATTTATCATAAAAAACTAATTCAGATGAGGAGAAACAAAAAAAAAAGCTTTTCTAATATTTTTCACTTCTGCTTGCAGACGCAGACTGTTCAGGAAGCTCTACAGCGGACTCTACAGTTCTACAGACAACAGGAGATCAGGTAAGGCTGGCTTGCAGTCAGTCTCTCTTTCTCTCCTTTATTGGCCTCTGGTGCGTGGAAACTTCTTCTGTCACTTGCTGTCTTTCTGCTGTCTTGTCTCCATATCCCCGCTGCTCATTCTCTCTCTTTTTTCCTTGTTTTTCTCACTTGGCTCACTGTCACACATGTTCATACGCACACCTGTTCAGAACCTGTGAACCTTCCTCGTGTCTCTGCTATCTCCCATTCTCCCCGCTGTCTTCTCTTCCTCTGTTTCTGCCACACTAATACAAGCGAGACAGACAAACACACGCACACATACACATACATATATAGACACACACTCCTTCACCTCTTGTCTCGGGCTCTCTCGCCATCCTGCCCTGTCAAAACTGTAAGACACAGTAGAGAGGCTTCAGTCGGGCGTAACACAAGTAAGCGTTGTTCACGAAGCATACACTGCATACTGATACAGACCCTGGACTGTGACCTGGACTTCTACTGTTATTTTCTTTAACTTTCCTGACCACTCTGCTTTTCACACTTTGGCCTCAGTTGTTGTCGCTCGGTATTTTCTTGCTTTAATGAATGTACTTCATTAAGTAATTACACAAGTAATACTCATCTTGCCTCTAATTTTGGAGCATCACAGTGCATGTAATTGTGGCATAAAGATTAGGGAATAAGCTTGCGAGCAAAAGGCCTCTGAACTGTCTGACAAGTGGACAAATAAAAACATTCCTTATTTGCATTGTTGAGGTGACCTTGAGCATTTTTCCATGCCTCTCTGTTGTCCATCTGCTTCTGCTGGCTCTGCTAAGTGATCAGCAAATATGAACGTGTGCAGGGTATGCATCAGGTCACAGAAAACGCTAAAAAACATATGTACTCAATTACCATTGAAAGTCCCGAGCCAATCAGCTAGTGTCTCTGCCAAGTGTAAAGTTTGTTGGAGAAGGATTATGCTGTGGGGCTGCTTTTCAGGAGTTGGGCTCGGCCCCTTAGTTCCAGTGAAAAGAACTCTTAATGCTTCAGAATACCAAAATATTTCAGACAATTTAATGTTCCCAACTTTGTAGGAACAGTTTAGGGATGACCCCTTCCTTTTCCAACATGACTGCACACCAGTGCACAAAACAAGGTCCATTAAGACATGGATGAGTGAGTATGGTGTGGAAGAACTTGATTGGCCTGCACAGAGTCCTGATCTCAACCCGACAGAACATGTTTGGGATGAATTAGAGTGGAGACTGCGAGCCAGACTTTCTCGTCCAATATCAGTGTGTGACCTCACAAATGTGCTTCTGGATGAATGGTCAAAAATTCCTATAAACACACTCCTAAACCTTCCAAAATAGTGCAAATGTAATTTCTCATCACGGAGACCATTCATGACGAACCACCATAACTTATGTGTTTGGTTTGTTTCCTTTACAGGTGTCAGGAAGTTGGAGGGGAGAGACGAGAGGAGAAATGTCCATTTCTAGAGAATTCTGGTTCAGAGGAGGATGTTCTACAAATCCTCCAATACATGGCCACCATACTGGGTAAGTATATGAGATAAAGGTAGATGGGAGTGTGTTTGCCACAGATCCTGCCTTTGTGTTTTTTTCCCTCCCCATTTGCATGTCCTTCAATATTAACATAGTTATTTGTGCATGTACATACACAGAACCATCCCCCAGAGGCTTGACTTGGAAAATACATTATAGACACTTCTAAGCCTTTTAAAGGAGATGCGGTATCATGGGTAGTGTGCATGCAGTCGCAAATATACAACTATTTACAAGGATAAGCAAACACACACCACCACACACTGTATGACTCACTATGGGGGCTTCTACTGTCTCCAATGCCCAGCATCAAACACACACGCACACACACGTGCATGCACGCACGCACGCACGCACGCACGCACACTGTCCCGGTGAGTCACTCAGTACAGCTTCTTCTTCCCTCTGTTACATCTAAGATCTCTTCCTGCCTCCATCTACAGTCTCGTACGTCCTTTGAGTCTTTTTAAAAAAAATTTAATGTTCTGATTTTCTGCATTTTCTCGGTAAGCCAGTGTTACAGTATGGCGTTTATGTCTGTTTTGGGAAGGTGTTTGCCTATGCAAATGTGCTAGCATGCAGTCTTCCAAAAAAAACAAACAAACCCAGTGACACTTCGCTCAACGTGGATGACGCTGTGCATAGGTCGAATGCTTATTGGCTAAAAAAATTAGCCTTAATAGGAAAGAAAGTGACAGTGGAAAAAAGTAGCATAAAAAGCAAAGACTTTGTTCGTAGTGGACACATTTCAATGTTTTTTGCACTCAGTTTAGCTTAAAGACTGCTTATTTCAGACACTCCCCCGTGGTGACAGTATATAGCTATTATGTGTTCACTGGCTTTAGAAGCTATCTGTACACTCTGCATGGGTCCAATTCAAAGCAGTGTTTTAACCATTACCACCACTATGTTCATAACGTTGACTCTAGCGATAGCAGTAAAAAGTAATTCTTCTCGCATCCTACCCTTAGAATTACTAGTTAACCTAACCTCACTAACCTCACTAGATTCCCACAGTCCAAAAACTGTGGGAATCTAGAGTACCCAGAGAGAACCCACACAAACAAGGGGAGAACCTGCAAACTCAACACAGGTGGTGGAATGGAACTCAGGACCTTCTTGGTGTTAGACAACAGTACTAACCACCATATCCTTTAATTTCTGTAATGAGCAAGAACGCATTCATGCATTCTTTTTATGCCACTTTCTGATAAAAGCATCCAGCTCATTAATACTCTTTGGTTTCTGTGCTGCCAACCCACCAACGATTTTCAGTGAGAATAAAAGCTGAAGTCAGAGACATCAACTCAAGGATATTTGAGGAATGATTTCTAAACTTTGGGCTGATTCAACTCTTCAGTTTACACTTGGAGGGAAATGGATTCTGTAATCAAATCAATCCAAGTTTTATGTACTTCTTGGCCAAAAATGTACTCTGCTGTGGTCTCCAGCTGTGACATCCATATAGTCTATACTCAAACTTTTGTCCTCACCATGCCTCTCCTTTCCCAGCAAAACTGGCAGTAATTTCATAATGCTCCTAATAGAAAAACTGGAGCTAAGCTAAGGCATCGTCCATCATTAGCTTTCTTTCCTCATAGATCACTAATGGCGTTTCACTAAGGTGCCCCATTTTTTTTAAAGGAAACATTTACAAAACCCCATTTAGGCCTCTTTTATCTGTGATTTCATTCTTTTGGTCATCATCCTGAGCGCATGACTGTTGGAAGAAGAGTACAAATCAGCTCATAAATAACTGATACCTGTATCATGGTTCATCTTAATAATAATAATAATACATTTTATTTATAGAGCTTTTCAAGAACAGCCAAGGACATGTACAAAAAAGCGAACAAAAAACAAGTAAAGGAGAACTAATTAGTGTTTAGATTACGCAGTTGTGTCACATAAAGCGAAACACTGAGGCCTACAGAGGATTTGGCTTTTGCTTGGACAACTGGAATATACTCTCAGGCACAAGAGTACCAAAATTTCTTCTGTTACGTCAGAAGACGATATTAATCTCTAATCTGGATTCACTGACTGTGCTGTTCGCAGTTTTGTTTTTCTGTGAGCCTGTTTAGTCGGAGCTTATGATGTCTTTAATGATACTTCACAAATTCTGTGGATTTTCTTCCATATTTATTTATTTATTTTTTAGTTTTATCCTGTTTTGAGGTTTTATTTACGTCAAATGTCGCTTTGACTTTTTTCTAATCTTTTAATCCCATTTTTTTTCTGTCACTCAACAAGCACCCGACATGTTTATTTTATTTTATCTGTATTAATTATTTTAGCACAGCTTTGATGTTTGATTACTCAAAACACTGATTTTCTCTGCTCGATATCCCTGAAATGATTTTTTCTGCTGGATTTAAATCTCGATATACATACCATGGAGCAAAGATAACGTTGGGTTTTATATAAATTGCCGCTGTAACAGAAAATCATACTCGTGTAGGCATCAAAACATTAAAGTGCATATTTCTTCTTCAAAAACCGGAGAGTATCTTCTCCAATATGTTGATAGTTTAGCTGTTTAGTTCACTGTCTATGATATCAAAACTATGTTTACATCCTCAGAAGAGTGCAATACAGCATGGCTGACACTGGTGTTTCTCATCCCCCTGTCCCAGGAGTACCATTCTGTGAGCTGCGAGAGCATTTTGGAGAGGAGTTCTTTGGTCTCTGCTTTGAAGAAAATGAACGTGTACTTCGGGCTGTGGGTGGCAACCTCCAGGATTTCTTCAATGGCTTTGACGCCATTTTGGAACACATTCGCACCTCTACGGGGCGCCGTGCCTCATCTGAGAGCCCCTCCTTCCAGTGTAAGGACCCCCGTGAGGAGGACAAAGGCAGAAGAAAATTGGACAAAGTTGGAGATCAGGCAGAAAGAAATGGAGGAGGAAAAATATTGGTTCTTCATTGCTTCAACCCTGCCCCTGTTGTCGGGTTGGTCATGCCGGGGTTGATCAGAGCTGTTGCCAGGCGTATCTTTCATTCACAAGTGGAGGTGGAAGAGGTGCCCCCTCTAACTCCCTTGTTGCCCAATAAAGATGCAGAAAACACAGACTGTGACTCGACGACCCCGACCCCGACCGCGTCTCCCACTGCCTCACCCTCCTCATCCCCATCCCCTCCCTCTCCTTTCCCGACCACTGCTCCGACAGTTTGCCTGTCCTTCCAAATCCAGGAGACAAGCCCTCTTTGCATCTCTTCCCTCCCCAACGCCGCCTCGGCGACCGCTAAACGACCCCCACTCTCGATGTCCACCAACCCCAGCGATCTGCGCATTGGCCTGGCCACGTTTTGCCGTGCCTTTCCGTTTCACCTTGTCCTGGGGCCTCACATGGAGCTACTGCAGCTTGGGGAAGGACTGAGGAAACAGACTCGTATAGAGACTTACCGGAGCCTCTCGTTCAGGGACTGTTTTGAGATTGTCTCACCTAAGATGGATCCCTCATTTCAAGGCATCCTACTGAGGCTTGCATCCCCATTTACTATCCGTACCAGGCCTGACACCACACAAGCGGACATCAAGGAGAAGGTAAAGCTATCCTACATGGAAGATTAACTCCAGATTCCAAGTTCTTAAGTAATGAGGTCACTATTGTCATGTATTAATCAACACATCCTAAAAATCTAACCATGCCATGATTTTATTCCAGATGCATGTGCTGTCTTTTTTTGCCACAGACACAGAGATTGTTAACAAGCATGATGCACTTGTTGGAACAGCTTACATTCTGTATCACTGTTAAGACAAACATGGCTGAAAAATGGCACTGCCTTTAGATCAGTGAACTGTGGCTTAGTTTTGGGCAGACTGATCCATGTTTAGCCTGATTAGAAGAGCATGCACTCTTTGTCATGTCCCAGCGTAGGGCTTTATGCACCGTGGAAAAAATGGAATCTTTGTTTTGCCTTGGTATCACATGAAAGCTTCCAGTGTTTCCTCTAAATTAGTGCAAGAAGGCCACAGTTTTATTGTCTTTATAGTTACAAATTTCCCCAGATACCGATTAGTTTAATGTGTCCTAAGTCAAGGCCGAATTTAGTATAGCTAAATTTGAACTTCACTGTCTTGTCTTTCATCTCCCCCCCAAAAAAGTAGTCATGTGTTAGCAGCACTTTGTTTGTATTGAACTCTATTCCACGTCATCACATCAACGCCCACAGGCTTGTAATGATTTTGCTCAGGAGAGGTGTGGTTTGAATTGGTTCCAGTTTGCGAGAAAGAATTAATCAGTGGGATTTGTGTGCTATATCCAGCTCTCTATCGATTAGATGGTCTCCACAGGTCGCCAGCGATAGCACCAAACACCCTGACGCTAAACAGAATCGACAGAGAAGAAATTAATCAGAGCAGCCACGGTGCTGCGCAGTGTATGTGTGATTGTGTGTTTGTGTAGAGTGAGTGAGATAGGTATGTCTTGAGCTAAAGCTGCAGAGAGGTACATTAATTTTATAGATTCATATCTACCATATCCGCAAGTCATGAGATATTTACATCTTTGATCCACCTTGAAGCTGAACGCTAGTTTCTGATCATTTTGGATACAAATTTCTTCCCATTCACCTCGAACCAAAGGCTTGAGCATGAAAAAAAAACTGTGATTTAGGTAAATAAGTGATATTTGTTTGATTTTAAATCATTTGGAGGGTTGTTTTCATATTTATGCGTTTGTCCTGTTCCTCTGCTGTCCTTTTAAGCAGTTGCTTGTGTAACAGGTGGCTTATTCTGTGTTCAGATGAGAGATGAGATGATTTTAATGAGACAGTGCCAGGACTTATGCAGGCAGACTGTTTTGGCAATTCTAAGCACAGATGCTATTTTTACTCTTGTAGGCAAAGCAACACCATGAGCAAAAGGGTGGGTGAATATAGATGGTGTGGAAGATATGGAAAGAAATCTTTACCTATTGGCTTTGTAGCGGGTGCAATAGCTGGGGCAATGAAATGACTACATGTATCATATATAGTGGCAAGTTAAATGAATGGCAATGTGAAGCTATAGTTAGTGGCACACAATGTGTTTAAAATCTCACCATGTTATGCTCCTTGTCTAAGCACTGTTTGCTCTAGTCATTGCCCTGGCACGGCAGCTAGCAGTTAAAATTCATTTTTAAACTAAACTGACATAAATATTTCAATAAAAATACCTGTATAAATAATTGAAAATCATAGAATTTGTTTTACTTTTATGCAAGACGATAAGTGGGTACATCAAGGAAGTCATACTCATTTTACATCATGGGCCACTTTGATCTTAAGTGGGCTGGACCAGTGAAACTAAATGATAGGCGTGCAAGTTCTGGTAGCTGGTAGCTCATTGCAGAGACTTTTCAATTACAAAAGTTTTCATGAATTCACTGAAAATGTCCTTTTTTAAAAAAAAAAAGTCATGGAGTGACAATTTTAAGAACTACTGCCCTTAATTACCACATTTCAATACTGTAATAATTTCTTAAAATAAAGCACTTATTTGGGCATGGTTGTTGTCTGAAAAATGCAAGCTGCAATGTAGATGCTAAGATTCATATATAGAAGGTTCCGTTTAAGTGTTGTTAGTCTTGCTTTGGCCAGTTTTAGTTCTTGATCCATTCATTTGCACAGCTACACAGGTTCATGTCCTGGACACGCGTATGCAGAGGCACACAATAACAATGAACCGCAAAGTCCACATTCCACATGCCCTCAGCAGTCGGATCCCCCCTCTTCACAGTCAGATCTCAAGCACCACTACAGCGTCTCCTCTCAAGCTTTCATCTTCTCTCTGTCAGTGTCTCTTAAAAATTCACTGTAATTCTCTCTCCCTCTCTCTCCTTCTCTGCTGCTTACTGAGGTCTGTCTGTTCCTTCACAAAGCTTTTCTGCTTCTTATCTCCAAGCCTTTTCATTTTCTTCCATTTCTTCCATTTTCAATTAAAAAATGCAGCTATAATTGCTTCAAAAATGCCAGATGCATCTGATTGGCAAAGCACAAACATAAGTTACTGATTGGTGCTACGAGCAAAAGATTGCGTGTGAAATCAGGTTTAAAATCATCCACAGTCCTCTGGTCGAAAAAGGTATTTTAGCACATCCATGTTTACTTCAGAGTCAGTGAGGCTTCCTTCTGTGTGCGTCACCAGTGACCAAACCTGGCACTGCTGAAATTTAAGTTATATATCATCTCCAAACTCCAAATACTATTTGCTAGAGACTTTAAAATATGTGTTTTCAGAGCAGGCAAATGTAGTTTTTCCCAAATTTTTGCCCGGTGAATCTTGTGTCACCTGGGCAGACAGGCAGAAAAAAAACGAGAGGATGGGCTGACATTTTCACCAGAAAGGGCAGACAGTGAAGGCGACAGGCCAAGGTAAAGAGGCCTCACTCCAGTGCCGTGCAATGTGTGTGCTTGTTTGGATGGCCTTCACTGAATTTTCAGTTTGACTTCTTTCCTCTCTTCGCCCAGGGATATGTGCTGTGCAAGAGACCTACTGAAAAGGTCAGCTTGGTCTTTGTGCGCAGCGAACACTGTGGTCAACACACTGAGTGCAAACAGAGTGCACTCTTATATACTCACCTCTAACCGATGCATCATCGCCTTCGTCATGTTTCTCTCACACTGAAGTTTACGTCTGCCTCTTAGTAGGGGTGGGCGATATATGATTGAAACAATATAAATTTGGCCAACAATAGAGATTTTGACTATACCGCTCTATCGTGATAGCGCATGTTGATGATGTCATCAAGCTGCGGCTGTTTTGGTCGAAAGCATCGCAGCGGCTACAACCATTAATAACTAACCTTGTATTGTGGATGAATAATCTCAGTTTTTCTCCTGACTGAAGTTTGGCCCGTGTATAGCATCCTGCTATGCGATTGCATTTGTCCCTGACCACCAGAATCCCTCACGTTAACTTGAGGGTTGGCGTTCATCCTCCAGCTTCACTGTGCTAATGTTATGCTAACATAGCTGTGTCGCTAGCAATCACGTAGCACATTATATACCAGGTAGTCCAACTTCAGTAACCCTGCAAACACCACTGCTGTTTAGTTTTCTGTCTTCATTTATGTTGGAAGTGGTAGCAGAGCTGTACGTTTTAATTAGTTTCAAAAATCTCTCAGTCAGAACATGGTATGTCACGTTTAGGTGGAAACTAGCGAGCTAACTTCCTGTTAACTTGTAACTCCATTAAAATTAATAAATTCTGTTTTCATGGATGCCTGGATGTTAAACTTAATTGTTACACCTGGTAAAGCAGCAACACTGATGATTTAATAAAGATGAAAGAATTTAGACCATTTTTAACTCTCAGTGTTCGTTTGACTTTGGGACCTGAAACGGACGGAGTTTTGGACCCAGATTACTCCGCGAAGCTCCTCACTACGGCAGCCGTAATGCTTTGACAGTTCATCAAGCAGTGCAGCTTACCAAAGTTGTACTAAAACATTTTTTAACAGATTTCTGCACGCCCCAATCAGTTCTAGGTCAGTAAGCACAACCAGAATTTATACATAAAGCACACTCTCGATTTTTGAGAAAATTAAAAGATTTTAAGTGTGCCTTATAGTGTGGAAAATACGTTATACAGAAGAAAATAATATATCACGATATATATCGTTACTGCACGTGCTTCAAATTATACCGCGATATAGATTTTAGCCATGTCGCCCAGCCCTACCTCTTAGATTATTTGGATTTCTTGTTTCTAATTTGGAATAAGTACATATGCATTTAGTATGGTGCATTTTTCTTTTCTTCATACAGAAGATAGAGCTCTCTTGAAACATCTGTGTGAGAGGTCAGACAATGAAACACAGTGACAATGCTCCCAGTCTTAATAATGTGGTGAGACTGAGACTGTCCTGTACAAGAAACCAGTTTAAGTGACACAATGCTTTATCCTGCTGGAAGCAACCGTCAGAAGATGGGTACACTGTGTTGATGAAGTGACGGACATGTTCAGCATTGATACTCAGGTAGGGTGTGGCATTTAAATGATAGTCAATTGGTACTGAGGAACACAAACTGTTCCAAGAAAATATCCCCTGATGCTATCATCCGAATGTTGCAGCAGAAATGGAGAGTCATCAAAACAAGGCAATATTTTTCCAGCCTTCTGTTGTCTGCTTTTTGGTGAGTTGTGTGAACTGTAGCCTCAGTTTATTGTTCTTAGCTGACAGAAGTGGTTCCCTGTGTGGTCTTCTGCTGCTGTAGTTCATCTGCTTCAAGTTTCAATGTGTTGCGAGTTCACAGATCTGTTCTGCACACCTTGGTTGTAACGTGTGGTTGTATGAGTCGCTGCTTCTTTCCTATCTGCCCAAAGCAGTCTAGCCATTTGCCTCTTACCTCTGACATCAACCAGAGAAATGAAGCTTGCATTTCTCATTTTCTGGCCACTTTCTGTAAACTATAGTCATGGCTATATGAAAAAAAAATCCCAATAAATCAGTGGTGTATGAATGATAGAACAGCTTCACTTTAACAGGCTGCTGAAGGGATTCCTGTTAAATATCTCATGTCTGA
The DNA here is from genome assembly GCF_056152115.1 of Neolamprologus brichardi. Taxonomy (NCBI): domain Eukaryota; kingdom Metazoa; phylum Chordata; class Actinopteri; order Cichliformes; family Cichlidae; genus Neolamprologus; species Neolamprologus brichardi. The sequence goes on along the minus strand of NC_142117.1, from coordinate 19,130,630 downwards.
GAAAGGTTGGCAGGTTTGGTGGTATTTTTGGGGCCAAGGTCTGAATGCACTGGATTTTGATATATTTTGTTACTCTTAAAAGTAACAGGGTGAATAGCTCAGAATCCGTGAATCATGGCATCTGCCTCCACAGCAGTGATGCTTTGCTACTAATATCAGAAAAGGTCCTAGACTCTTTGGGTCAAAGAGTCAAAATTCTGGTTAGGATGAGTCAGTCGAAGTCTAAGTGAGCGCTATGTGTGAAGTGGTCTATATTAGCTTAAGCCTATATTGTTCAGCTGATTTTTGGCAGTTATTAATAACACGGTGTGTTTTGGGGCAGTCACAAAGAAATCTTGCTAAATGATAAAGTGAACAAACATTTGTCAAGGAACGGACAAATCTGCTGTGTAATACTTGCGTAGCAAATGCTTCGGTACTGCATATGTATGGACTCTTCAGTGAGGTTTGTGTGTGTGGGCATTATTTGTGCACCTGTTTGTCAGAGTACAATGAAAATCTTGACATTAACGCCGCCTTTGATCTCTGAGAGTTAAATCACCGTCGTTACCGTTTGTTCGGTGGAGAGTGCTTTGAAAATCAGTGTCCTTCCTGTCTATGTTTACAATTGCTACTTTAATAAAATGCAGTGACAAGGAGGAAAGAAATGAACTGACAGAATGGGAGGAAACATCAGAAGAGATGGAAACGGTAAAAATATTTTTAGCCTGTGATTGTTGAGACAAAGAAACCTAAAATAGAAAGAGAAGGATTGATACAGATTTAGTGCTTCAGTGTTTTTGTAACATTTGGCACAGAGATTGACAATTGAGTCCCTGTGTGATAAAGCCTTAAAATGAATACATCTACATATCCAAGTAATGGAGAGGCGCATTCATCAGATTCTTGGGACGGATCTGTTTTCCACCCTACTACCGTATCAATCTATTGTGGACGAGCGCATACTATACTCCCAAATGCTATATTTTGGGGCCCAGAGATTTGGTAGTAATCATAATGCAAAGCAGAGGTTTTAGAACTGCTTCACTAACCAAATCACCTTACATATAAGTTTAAAAAAAACAACAACTTGAAAATAATTTTTTTTTAAGTTCTTTTTGCCTTTATTAGATAGTGGACAGGGAAACAGGGGAAGGAGCTACATCTCAGCCTTGTAACACACAGGCTCCTGCTCACCTGTCGAGCTAAATTGGCGCTCCATGTTACACATACAGTAAGTTAACCCTGTCATGCCAAGTGTATCACATTTAATACATGAGTTTTTGTGACCTCTGCATCATCAGTGTGATTTCGTCCCCCGTGAAAAGCCTAAATAAAAATTGCACGAAACATTTTTAAGCAATAAATTGCACAAAAATGATGGATGTAGCAAACATGATACATATATGTTAATTTATATACATTATTTTCTTGTGTCAGAAGGTTCACTAAATGGTCCAGTTTCAAAAATCTAGAATTTTCCCGCAGTTATTTCACATTTCAGGCTTTACAGGACTGAAGATAACGGCCACGATGATGTAACTTTCAGGAGAAAGTAACAGAACGCCTCATAGTTTTCCTCTTATGGTGAAAGAGGTATGCCTCGCTCTCTGAGAAAGATCTCTGATTTGCAGTACTAAACACAGAGTTTTCTCTTTACAAAAAAAAGAAAGTCACTGAAGGGCTGTGAAAAGTCTCTAAATCTTGTTGGCACCAGTGAGGTGAAGTGTGAAAGTCACTTCTGTAAAAGAGTGGGCTGTCAGTTGCTCAATCTGAGACCTTAAAAACCAAATAACAGCTCAGCTGGCATCTCAAAGCAAGGATGTCCTGGGTTCAGGGTGTGTGTACGCGTGTGCGCTTGCCTTACTGTGAGAGTGTGATATAAAAGAACTGTCCAATATAGCCAGATCTTTGTAGCATTTTGTCCGTGTGTGTTTGTGAGTGAAAGAGGAGGTGAGGGAGGCTGACTCATTGACTCTTTGCTGCCCAGTGCCTGTTCATGCAAATGAGAATCTGTTGACATGCCAGAGTCTGCTCACAAAAGACAATCCATTAACTGTCTGTTCCACCTCCTGCTATCCTTCTTCCACTCTCTCTTCCTCTCTCGTACCTCTCTTCCATTTTTCAAGTCGAGTGCGTCTCATTTCCTCCCATGCCTGTCTCTTTCTCTCTGGTCCCCCCCCCTCACTTTCTGCCTCTGTTTACCTCTCATTAACTTTCAGCTGTTTTATCCTTTGCTCTTTCTCCCTTGCTGCCAATGGCCACAGACGCCCAAATCTGTGCATTTCAATAGTCTTAATATGTCAAATGTGAATACTACTGTTTGCTGCTGATCTTGTATTGTAAATATTACATATCCAGAAAACAAATTCACTTATTCACTTATGGCTTTTAGTTGGAGTATGAAGAAGGGAAAGGCAGTTCTTGCTAGCATGTAATAAAGCTGTTAATAATATGTAGGTTTGATTTGCCTTGGTGTAATTTAATAAGGAAACATCCTTCTGACCTTTTAAGGTTAGAAAAAGCATTGTGATGTCACTCAATAACTACACACCAACTACACACTATAATTGTTTTTTTTTTTTGTTGCCTGTCCCATTTGGTTCTTTAGCCGTCAGAATTGTTGTCTGAAGACCAACAAGGATACCCAATGGATTTACTTTGCCAAATGGATCATCACGGCCTTGCCGTATTGGTCCATTTGATCAACCTTTGTTGTTATTATTTATTTTATTTTATTTTCAGTTGTTACAGACCGGACAGACATGACTGAGGGATAGGAAAGGGAGAAAGAAAGATGAAGGAAAAGAAAAACAGAAGGGAAGAGGGACAGTGAGAAAGGGCACTTAAAAAGTTGAGAGAAAAAGAAGAGAAAACAAGCAAAAAAACCCAACAAGCAACATACTAAACACAACACCATCACGTTAATCTAGCTAAGTGTAAACAGCAGTAAATACTAAATATTGAGTGTTGTTATGTAGCAAGCAGGACAGACAGCGCACAATGTGCTTGGAAATAGCAGGCAATAAAGGTGTAGTTTATGTCTATGAACAGTGAACACCCGTGTGCACACCTGTGTGGATCAGCACGCTTGTATTCAAAAGGTTTCCCCATGTAATGGTCTGCTAGAGGATGTAGAGAGCCATAGCCCTGTCCCCCAGGGCATGAAGCAGGCATGGAGGAGATCCAGGCTCCAGACATCCAGAGGCCCCAGAGTGCGAGAGCCCAAGGAGGACCACCGGAGGGGCATCCGTGCCACCCTCCTGGGAAGAGCTGAGGAAAGCCCCAGATGAGGGGTCACCCAGTAGCCACGGAGCAGAAGCCAGAGGGGGCTGCACTGGCGTGCCCACCGGCTCTGCCGGCAGCCAGCTGTGCCAGAGTGAACCGAGCCGCAGGCCCAGAGGCCGGAGGCCCGAGGGCCCCCTTTGCCCCGGAAGAGGCCTGACTGAGCAACAGGCACCAGGCCCCGCCAAGTAGTCACCGAGAGTGAGCTGGTACATACCTGAGCGCCCAGCCCCGGACACCAAGAACCACCAACGCACCGACCCCTGAGGGCATCAGTTACCGGCAGGGAGTGTGGTGAGGGGAGATAGGCCTTGGAGGGCCTGGGAGTTCCCAAAGAGGTGGAGTGTAAGACCCGACCTGACATATAAACACACAAACATGCATTCCCACCCTCATGCACACATATACAAATACTTAACACCCACCCACTGTAGGGATAGACATACATGGACACTGTACACACAATCACACTTCCCAAACAAACTCTATACCCCAGGTCCAGGTACCCTCGCCCCTGGAGGGGGAAACGGCACGTAGACCCAGGAGATGTTACCCTTTCCCCCGGGGTGGAGGCAAGCAGACCGCCCCTGGTTCCGCAGCAGCAGGGAGGCCCCGCATCCCAGATCCCAATCGGATGGCCAACACCTCCTCCCAGCCCCCCCGCCCCGATGGGCAGCAGAGAACAGGGGTGTGTGAAGACCCCAAACCTCCCTCCTCTCGCTCATGTGTAGTGTTGCTGCGTGTTGTTCTAAGGTGCATTTAAAACACGGGAGAGCATGGTGCTGCTGCCAGAGAACAGCAGGTGTTAGCATGGCCCCTCCCGAGAACCCTCAATGTCTACATGGATTTAAAATTGAGAGGTGGGCACCGGCGCCAGAGGTGGGGTTGAATACACAGACCGTCCACTGGACGCCGTTAACGTGCCCACCCTCAAGGCCCTATATGTATGTGTTAGGAGAGTGTGAGTAATGTGGATGTCTAAGTTGTGGAATAAAATTGAGGCACGGGTGAGGCACACTATAATTAAAAGATAAGATACGTGCAGTAATATGGCATGCAGTAGTAAAGTGCATTACTGCTTATCTCATAGGTGCAGAAGAAGTTTTGATCCCTTATGGTGAACACACATTGACCTTAATGCCAGCTACAAACAAGAGTCACTGCAATATTCTGAAGTAGGGTTACAACACACTGACCTCACCTTACTTTCTGCTTTTATAACAACATTTTAAAAAGGACATTTCAGTGCCTCCTGTGGCTTCTCCCTCACTAAAATCTGATCAGAGCTTTTTGCTGTTGTCTGTCTTCTTTCTGTCTTTATTGTGTATTTGCTGGTTTTTCACAACCTTTTCTCCTCACTTGTTCTTGCAGCTATTTCTATAATGCTGCTATTTTTCACCATTCGCTTCCTTCTTTCTCTTTCACCCTTTTCTCCAAACCTTCCCCCTGTATCTCTGTCGCCTTCTTTTCCAGCCACTGTTCCTTTTCCCTAACCTCCGTACAGTTCACTCGCCTCCTCTTTCTCTGTGCAGTGATGACAGGGATGCAGGCAGAAGCAGAAGAGAGTGCTGAGCTAAACAGAGGCGCACAACTAGGGCAGCACAACTGCCTCCAGGGGTGTGTGTGTGTGTGTGTGTAAGTTTTCTCGTGGACTAACACAAAAAATGGGAGCGACGGAGCGACAGGGACGGACGTTCAGAGCAAGGTGGCGAGGCAGCAGTACAATTATAGCTACTGTACAAAAAACCCTCTTTATTTAATAAAATTCTTTGTGAAACAGTATTGAAAAAACTGAAAATCAACAAAAAAGGAGACTAACAGTTGTGAATGTTTACAGCAGTCCTTTCAGAAAATTATGTTAGATCTGGAGGATGGTTTGAAATTATTGCTGGATGTTTGTAGGGCTGATATCCCAATGCCGTGACACGGTGCAGACATTACAGTGCACATTAATCTGTCAAATACTGGACTTCATGTAGTTAACATAGGGGCTTTTTAATGTTGACTTATTATTAGACATTATTCAGGCTTCTGTCATGCTCCTATTAGTTTTTCATGAGAGCTTGGAAGTGCTTGATCTTTAATGATAGTCTTGCTGCTAGTACACTGTACTGTAATGTGCTTTCATCTACTCTACTGATAACCAACCATTGTTTTGGTGTGGCCTGTTTTGGCATAATAATGGATTATATGAAACTGAATCCTACGAATGCCAAAATGGGACCAGCAAAACATGTATTTGTTATATAGATGTACAGTAATGTGCAAAAATCCTGGGCCAGGATCTATATTCGTGCTGGCTCGTTGGTCTAGGGGTATGATCCTCGCTTCGGGTGTGAGAGGTCCCGGGTTCAAATCCCGGACGAGCCCTGAATGTTTCAAAAAATATTTCATGTTTGCCCCCCCAAAATATAAAAAAATGAGTGGTAGCTCAAAACTATTGCATGTTTATACATATTTTCCCAATAAAAACAGGACCTATCCATACATTTAGAAACACACTAACGTATTTCAAAAAACAGTTGAATATAAACTTGATCTCCTGACTGACATACTGTCACTAGATGTCTACAAGTTGTTTTGTATATTTACTCCAAAACGCTGTTTAACGATCACTTTCAATCTGTATTGTCATCTTTAAATAAAGTGACAAGTCACACATGGTCCCCTTTGTGTAAGCGTGGGAATTCAGCCCTGCCTCCTCTATAGAGAGCACAGGAGATGAGAGAAAAACAAGGAGGTCAAAATCTCCACTCACAGCAGGGTTTCGAGGGATGTCTCTGGTCGGCAGCTGTGCTCCGCGTTATCAGATGCAATAATCGGCCTTTATTGGAACAATAACAGTAATTTAATTTTCAATCTTATCAGCCTGTAATATACTGGGCACCAATATATCATACTTATCTAATTAATAGTACATATCCTGTTACAGTACTGGTCTGATAAGATGTACACACTAAATAGAAACACTGAGGGACATCGTGATAACATCGTGATAACTGAGTTACAATCAGGGTTTTCTGTGTAACTTTTATTAATAACAACTAGGAGCCTTCAAAGTGCTTAAGAAAAGGCAAACTTAAGACCCGTATATCATTATTGAAACAATGTTGCCTTGCTTCCAATATCAGCAGTTAGCTGAATTAAAATAAGTTGTAAGATCAATTTATAATTTGTGTTTTCATGCAAAATCAGATTTCAAAGAGAAAAAAATATCAGTGTTACTTTTTGATCATGTGAAAGAGTCAGAAAAAAAGCCTTTAAAGGCTGGGTAGAGACCGACAAGACGGAGAGTAGTATATTTGTACTGATTTCACAGTCTCCATGGAGATACTTGTTAGTATGTCAGACGTGTAGGCCCTCCCACTTGCCAGGCTCAACCTCAGGAAACAGCAGCTCACAATGACATTTGTTCAGGTTGGCATATGTTTTTTCTCTGCGTGTATTTGAGCGCGTGCATCAGCGTGTACGAGCGGTTATGCTCACATGACTGTTTTTCCAGTGCGATGAACTCTGTCAACCAGTAGTTTTCATCTGAACTGAATCACAACAAGATTCAGATCCTATGAGTTGCAGCCTGCATATGTGCAAATATGTTTGCATGCATTTTTGTATGTATGACTGTCGGCATTTCTGAGAAACAGACAGTCACGGGCCGCGTGAGTGTGTCCCTCTTGGATGTATGTGTGGGGAAATGCCATGTTTGTGTGTAGATGTAGACTGTATGTATTATGCAGACCTAGGAGAGCCTTGTGCTATAAATAAAACAGGGCTGCAGTGTGCTCACTAGCGGAATAATCTATCTGACACTATGGAGAAAGAGGGAGAGCGAGAAGGAATGGAGCAGACAGAGACGAGTCCAGAGAGAGAGGAACGAAAGACGAGTGAAGAGAGAATGAAGAAGAGGAACTGAAGAAAAAGGAAGGAGCAGGGTTACGGACTGAGCAGGAGAGAGAAAAATTAAAAGGGGCTAATCCACAGGGCCTCTAGCACTTAGTTAGCACCATGACACAACTCAGAGTCATGTTCAAAAGGGCGGTAATGCCTTTCTTCACTATCTCCTTGGGTAATCTGCCATCCATGCTCGCCTCAGTCTCTCCCTTCTACACTATGTCTGCAAAGAGCAAAAGGTGGTTTGTTTTGTTTATGTTCCTCACACCTGTGGTAAGGACATTTAGCAGGTCCTGCACACATTTGTCATTGGGTGTAAGTGCTTGTGAGCAAAATGTCAGAAGCTATTAAAACCTCACTGAAATCTCTCTGATGCTGTGCAGATATTGTTGGCAGTAGAGCTGCCGGTTATGGATTGGGTTGCTTTTTTTTTGTTACGGTTTACCCAAATTGACCACATCTTTTGACCTTTTCGACATATGCCAAACCAGTATTAGCCTTCTTTGGCTGAAATATTTGTTTTCCATGGATCTACTAACATTGTAACTGTTGCTAATGCTAATAAACTTTATCCAGTTCTTACAGACCCTTTCCCAAGAAGTCTGCGTGCATTTATACATTATAAAACATTTGATCTTGCCTTTCAAAATCTTATTTAAAACGTTAGCTAAATCATAGTAATCTGCTGTTGCTGTAATTCTAATCTGTGTTGTAGTTACAGCATTGTGTATATGTACACTTGGATGCAGACTGCAATTTTTTGACTCATTATGTTATTATTTGTATGATTGCATATAATTTGTTTATTGAAAACTAATATCGAGCACATCCAACAAACAGCCACCGAATAAACAGCTGTTGCCGCTAGTTGACCTTGAGCTGTATCTAGACGACTATAATGGGGCTTGATATTGGATAATAGCTGGATATTAAAAACATCAGTAGGTCTTTTATTAGTCATAATCCAAACGGGTCACTTTTGTTTCATTAGTACAAGTACTGTAGATCATTATTTGTCTGCTACTAGTATTAATTGAACAAGGTTATGATAACAAGAATCTGTTGTTTTAAAGCTACAAAGCTGATGTCAAAACCACAGTCTGCCTGATTTCTTTAAGTAAAGAAAAAGTAAATAGACATTTGCCTCTTTAACTCTTCTCCCTGCCAGGTGATGGAGTTGAAGGGTCAGATGATCCATGTGCCCGAGTCGTGCTCCGTGATGTTTCTGGGCTCTCCCCGTGTGGATAAGTTGGAGGAGCTGATGGGCAGAGGTCTCCACCTGTCAGATATCCCCATCCACGATGCCACACGGGATGTTATCCTGGTTGGGGAACAGGCCAAGGCTCAGGATGGCCTGAAGAAGAGAATGGACAAACTCAAGGTAAATCGGTTGACAGTGTAGGCTCTGGCAAAGTAACTAATTTACCCATTTAACTAATGGGAAGGCTTTCCACGAGGTTTATGAGTGTGTTTATGGAAAGTTTTGTGTTTTTGTGCTTCATCCAGAAGCACATTTATAGGTCAGATTAAGGACAGACCAGCTGTTTGGGCTGGGGGGGATTTAGCACTAGCTAGCAACATATATATGGTCTTAAGCTATAGTCATTCCACTCATGTGCTGTTTGTTACGTTGCAATCTTTTCTTGTGATGCTGAGTATGAACTCAATGTTGAGAGTTACGGCTCACTGCTTATCGAAGTCTTAACACAGTGAATGTCTACAGCAAGCTACTCTTCTCTCTTTTTCCTCTACTACCTACTGACTGCTTCACTTTATGTGAGGCTCACCTTGTTCTTTGCTGCTGTTCAGTTTGTCAGAGACCAAGTCATGGCGCCTAAACTGGTGAAACTACACAAAAATATTCAGTATGTTTAGTATGTTTATTTGAGCTTTTCCACAATGCGAACAACTGAAGTGAACAAATTAAATCCAGTGCCTCAGCTGTACCGGCTACTTAAAGCTCCATATTGACTGTATTAATGCATACTGCCTGGAAAAAATGTGGCTCCTGGGACTTCCTCTCATAATTTGCTTTCAAAGTACCCTTGAGCAAGTCACTGAGTCTTGACCCAATCCTGTGCGTCTGTTCATTGCATCACTCTCACTGCAACTACACCCCCAGGGTAGTGTTATAAATAGCTATGTCTGAGTCAACTTGCCTGCTTGAACAATGGTATAGCACTAAGAAGCTTACCCAGAGAAGCAAATAAACATATACAGACACACACAATCCAGAAAAAACAATCACACATAAATACATTTGCATCCACCAGCATTTTTAAAAAATTTGATGCAGTACTCCCACATCTCAGGATCTCTGTCATCAGTATCCTCTTCAAAGCAAAGCGCACAACCTCTCTCTCTTCTCTTCCAGGCCACATTAGAGCGGACTCATCAGGCACTGGAAGAGGAAAAGAGGAGAACCGTGGACCTGCTTTATTCCATATTTCCGGGCGATGTGGCGCAGAAGCTGTGGCAGGGGCAGCCGGTGCCCGCTCGCAAGTTTGATGACGTCACGATGCTCTTCTCAGACATTGTGGGGTTTACTGCCGTGTGCGCTCAGTGTACGCCTATGCAGGTCATCTCCATGCTGAATGAACTTTACACACGCTTCGACTACCAGTGTGGCATTCTGGATGTTTATAAGGTCAGTAGACCGAAAGATATCCGCCTCCTTCATAGGATGTAGTAATAATAAAAGAAAAAACTGTGAAATATTATTTAGGCAGGAGCAGTTTGATTTGGTTGCAAATGTAATATCTTTACCGGTTAATGTGTATATTTGTGTAAAACGAGTTCATTAAGATTGTTTTCCCGAATTTAAACCTTCCCAGAAAGTTAGAGCCCTCATTTCTTGGAATCTTTGGAGTGTTACCACACGAGCCAGCCTTTTCAGGGTGTGTCACTGTGTTTGTGCGTGTGCGTGTGCGTGCACTGTGTGTGTACGTGCCCTCATGTGTGGGTGCACTTGTGTTGTGGAAAAAGTAACTGATTAATGGCCAGTCTGTGAGAGCTTAACAAAGATGTGTCAATATTGTCCATCTGACAGTGTGGCTTTATGCCTAGTTACTGTATCACTGTAGTCTGCTGTCTTTTCCTCTTTTTTCATCTTTACTTTCTGTTACCACGTCCTCTTTTTTTCCAATCTTTTTACCCATTTTAAATTTTTCCACCTTCGCTCCTCTCCAACATTGCCATCGTCAGTCATCTTTCATCTCTACCTTGGTACCTCAGTGAGCGTGACGGCAGCGTACAATTTCCCATAAAAATGCGCTGTTACTGTGTCCTCTCTCAGAAGTGTCACACACATATCAGATACACGGAGAAGTGAGATGCAGAGGGTGAAGGCAGGGAAGTTGACTGTATGTAACGAGGTATATGTGTATAGCAGGGGAAGAGTTAGGGTGTCAGCTTGTGTGTGTCAAAGAGAAAGCAGAAACAGGAGGACATGGTGAGGAGACTGAATCACCCATATGTCGCCATTGTCATGGTTACTGTCGAAATGATTTAGCCGGTGGCAGGCCTTAATGAGAGCAGTTTGTCTCCAAGCCTCTCTACTCCCCTTCCCCAACCACCACCACACACACACAAACACACACTTTTATCCTTCTGTGCCATTTTTTAAAAGTCTATGTCCATGACACCTAGTTTGTGTTGTCATGTGGAGACATCCATGAAAGTGACACTCTGTTTGCTTTATTGACACGTGCGTTCTTAAACTGTTTACACTTGCTGCTACTGCAGACTAGGAAATACTTGGCTTTATGGCTTAAATCTTCATCTGTTTATGCAGCAGTTGTCATAGTTTGGATATTACACAGAATCAGTATACTTGAGAAGAGGTGAAACCTCCCTTAAGGGTAAAATCCTCATTAATCAATTGGGGTTTGGAAAAACTTAGGATAGGAACTAATAATGAGCACAGAAAATGTGACGTGTTTGGTATTCATATACATCACACAGTTTCTGACGATTTGTTAGCTACACCCTGATGTGAATCTCCTGTTCCACCACATCACAGAAACAACCGATTGAGATCTGATGGAGGCCATTTGAATACAGTGAATTCATTGTTGTGCTCAAGAAACTGGTTTAAAATGATTTGAGCTTTGTGACATGGCACCAGTATGATAATGTGACGATGGGGTACACTGCAGTCATAAAGGGATAGACATGGTGAGCAAATTACTCTGGTAGGCTGTGTTGGTTAATTGGAGATAAATGATCTAAATTTCAGGAGCAGGACCACACCTCCAAACACGCCCCTTCTGGGTCTTATCTATATATGACCCCCCCAGTTCTTCATGTCCCATCCTCCCTCCCCTTTTTCAACTCTTCCACTTCTTCATTTCTCATTAGTACATGGGGATCTGCCAGGCCCATCTAGGCCTTTCCCATACCACAGCTCAATTCTAGATTAAGCCATTCATCTTTATCTACTAAAAAATGCTGCCAAACCTAAAATCAGGACGTGGGCCCAGCTAGTGAAACGGTACTCAGTTGGTACTAAGAGGCACTATTGCACCACCACTGGCATCCTGAACTGTTGAGAGAAGGCAGGATGGGTTCATGCTTTCATGATGACCCTGTTATCCAAATGTTGCAGCAGAAATGGAGACTCATCAGACCAGGCAACTTTTTCCAATCTTCTACTGTCCAATTTTCAGTGAGTGAGCCCAATTGAACTGTAGCGTCAGTTTCCTGTTCTTAGTTGACAGGAATGGCACCTGGTGTGGTCTTCTGCTGCTGTAGCCCATTAGTTTCAAGGTTTAATGTGCTATATGTTCACAGATGCTCTTCTGCAGACCTTGGTTGTAACAAGTGGTCACTTGAGTTACTGTTGCCCTCCTATCAGCTTGAAGCAGTCTGAACATTCTCCTCTTACCTCTGACATCAACAAGACTTTTTCACCCAGAAAAATGCTGCTAACTGCCTTTTCTCTTTTTCAAACCATTCTCTGTAAATCTGAGAGATGGAGATGGTTGTGTACGAGGCTACCAGCAGTCTTTGAAACACTTAACGCTTTCTTTCATCATCATCTTTCTTCCTCACTCTGATGCTCAGTTTTAACTTCAGCAGGTTGTTGTAATCGTGTCTACATGCCTAAATGCACTGATTTGCTCATGATTTGAACTGGTGTACATAACAAAGTGGCCAGTGAGTGGATTTAGGTTGATCCAAGCATCTCTGCCTCCCAACCCATTAACAGGGAAGCATAACAATGGTTAATATATAGGACAATCATCATGTTCACTTACCAGCAATTCCCCATAGTAAAAACAATTATTTTTTTCCACTTGAATGTAAGCTTTAGGTTGATCCTGGTTAAGTACAAAAAGTTTTAAAACATTCATGGTTTCCAGGAAACAGATAAAAATAAACCCACAATTGGTTGGTTTTATACAATACTGATAATTTGATCATAATTAAAAACTTTTAAACTTTTTTTTGTCTAAGGCAAGAGAGAGATGCAAGAGAGAAAATAGTTTATATATTTTATCAGGAATGAGAGCAAGGAGAGGTCTCTGCAGAGAAGTAGTGAGCATTCCTCAAATGTTTGGGGCAGAGATGGGCGAACACAAGTCACTTCAGCCAACCATGTCCAACAGCTGAGGAACACCCACTCGGGTTCTGCAAAGGCTTCTTACTCATTGACGTCCTTCAGCTTTAGCTTAACATGGTTACATGTACTCACAGCCACTTTTCATTTTGCAGATTGAGACAATAGGTGATGCCTACTGTGTGGCAGGAGGGCTTCACAAGAAGGTTGATAGTCATGCAAAGCCGATTGCACACATGGCTCTGAAGATGATGGAGCTTTCAGAGGAAGTGTTGACGCCTGATGGTAAACCTATCAAGGTGAGTTTTCATTCATTTTCCATCTTGCGTCCCTTATAATAATTTCAACTTGCTAAAGGGGCTGAAAGTGTCTGTTTATTCTCTCCTATTCTGCATCCCTAACGTTTTTTTTCCTGCTATTTATCTATTTTTGTATAGAAAGCTGTCTCCTGAATAAGTTATATACAGTTTAATCTTGTGCTACTGTTGATCCTGTACCTAGGTTTACATGTCAAATTTCATGTGGGTGTGTGTAATTGTAAAGCAAATCATACTAAAAGGCAAATTCTGCTGAATTGGTTGTTATCAAAATAACTTAAGCTGATCCGAAGTCCTTCTGTAAGGTTCTGGTTACAATTTGGTGCCGAATGATGCTGTTTATCTCTTCACTTCCCAGATACTGACATTCCTAACATTGTGGACTGATCAAACCAAGTGTGAGCAGTCAGTTACTTGCTGATCAGAATCCCAAATATCTCACCGTATCCTCTCCGGTTATCAATCGTCATTCCATGGCAGTTTAAACAATGCATTCAGTCATAACAGTAGCTACATGACTGCATACAACAAAGTGCAAGTGTTTGCTTTCACATAAGCTTCATTAGTCTAATATTTCCCTTTTAACAGTTTTCTCTGATTCATCCACTTCCAACAAGATGAAACCTTAGTTTGAGTGCACCATTCACTGAGCTGCCTCTGCACTACGATAATGCTTCCTTAACAAGTTTTGTTTGCAGTCATTTCTCTTTTATGTGTCCTGTGGTTATAATTATAAATAAGACTTTGTGAGACTTCCTAACAGTGCCAGAAACAGAAAGAAAAAATCTGAAAAGATGAATACGGTTTTTGAAGACGTTAGTGACATTTATTAATTGCCAAGAGATTTTCTTGGCATATTACCACCCTTAAGCCAAGCACTGAATACTTTATTTAGAAGTGCCGTGAATTAGCCAGCTATTGTGAAGCTTTGGACTGCATGCTTAATTTGAAAATTTCATCAGCCAGTTAGCGCTATTAACACATTGGTTAAAGATGCTTTAAAGATCCTTTCTTGAACAAGAAGCATATTTATATGCTTTTCCTTTTTCTTGATTCTTCCCTTGTTACTTTTTCTATCTCTCAATTTTTCCATGTTTACTAATCAATAAATAATATATGTTAAGATGGTTTACCCAAGCCAACAACATTTTTAAGACACAGCCTAAGTGTTGCTTAGCTGACATTGGTACAGTTAATACTCTTTTTTTTTATCTTTCTTTTTACACCAGGTCCAACACATAAGTTTGTTGTATTTTATGGACATTTTTATGTCCTATTGTTGTTCTATTGTTGTGTGAAAGGAACACTTAATACAGTTATTTTGCTAGAAAAATATACTACAGGATATGGACAAAAGTATCTAATCTCTTAATCTTGGAATTCCGATGTTTACAGTCAGTTCAATTCAAATTATTTTATATAGCACTAAATCACAACAACAGTTGCCTCAGGGCGGGTTTACAATATAGGTGACAACCCTACAATAATAAAGAAAAAACAGAGAAAATCCCAACAATCATATGACCCCCCTATCAGCAAGAGCTTTGGCGACAGCGGGAAGGAAGAACTCCCTTTTAACAGGAAGTAACCTCCGGCAGAACCAGGCTCATTTGCCAAGATCGGACAAAGACATGCTGTGGATTAGAGATTAATAGACAGAGATTAATAATAATGAATGATTAAATGCAGAGAGATGTATAAACAGAAAAAGGTGAGTGAAAAAAGTTAAGTGAAGAAGAAAATGGCATCATGGGAAGCCCTCAGCAGCCTGGACCTATTGCAACATAACTAAGGGAGGGAGGATTACCTTAACTATAAAGTTTGTCTTTTTTTGCCAGTCCCATTTTTACAGGTGTATAAAATCCAGCCTGTAGCCACGCTGTCCACCTTCACAAACATTTCTGAAATTATGGGTTGTTCTAAAGAGCTCACTAAATTTGAGCCTAGTACTGTAACAGGATGCCACCACTGCAACAAGTCAGTTTGTGGAATTTCTCCTCTCTTAGATATTTCATGATCAACGGTAAGTGGTATTATTGCAAAGTGGAAGTGTTCAAGAACCACAGTAGCAGTAAAGTTAGAGAGTAGAGTTGACAAGTGCTGAGGCGTGTAGTGCGGAAAAGTTGGCAACACTCTGCTGACTCAGTAGCTGTGGAGATCCAAACCTGCTCGGGCATTAACATCAGCGTTAAAAACTGTGCGCCTTGTGCTTCATGGCCTGGATTTCTATGGCTGAGAAGCTCCTGTAGGTGTAATGTGTCCATATAGTGTCACATTTAACAGCTGCACTTGAAATAGTAACAGTGGTACTGTCCACATCATGCTGGTGTTGTGAGTTTTGACACATCATCGCAAAATTATCACTTATCGGCTCATTTTCATAAGTACAAAAATGAAAGCTAGTTTGTGGAACTGCATTTAACAGTGGTCTCACTGTACTTTTAAAAATGCTTTAAATTGTGTGTGGCTTCAAAGAGAGAGGAGAAGGAAAGCTGCGGGAAAAATGATGAGTACAGTATTTTAAGTAGGAAGGGAAGCAAAGAGTCACGAAGGAGTGAACCGAGTTTCAACCTCTCATGTTAATTTAGACGAATAAAAAGGAAAGGGGAATGATTTATTTATGACTATCCTTAGTCCAGTCACTGTGAAGGTCACCCAGCACACTTACGATGCCAAAGTAGCTTTGCAGGCTTTGCTGTATTAAATCGTATTACAGGCTGAGGCTTTGATATTCAGTGTTTTTCTTATTGTGAATAACCAAAACATTTAGAAAGAGATACTGAGTAATGGGTACTTCTGGTTTAGTATAATTTTACAAAATATGAGATTAATTAGCTCTTTTTTAAAAGACAAAAATGGATATTTGTGACTTTAACAAATTGAGGAACAATAAACATCAAGACCCACAAACCAGGCATAAGTGTAAGAGAGACTAAGATGGACAAATGTTAAATAACAGAGATAACTGCTCTGTGTACTGCATGCTCCTAACATTGTCCATCCATCTTAAAATAGAAAGACCTTGCCAAGCATTTTTGGCCTGCTCTCTTGCTCTCCCACTTTCTCTCTCTATTTTCCCCTTCCCTTCTTTATCTTTCACCTCCGCCTCCTCATCTCCCCGCCGACTCCTCCGCAGCCTGGCTCAAACTCCTTTCTTTAATTTCACCTCTTTCTTTTTTTTCCCTTCATCCCGAAATGCAGTCTTGTTCTGCTTTCCCTGTTTTGCACGCTTTGTAATGCTCTCCTCCTTATCTCTCATCACTTTATGTTGGCATAAAGATATTCAACACTTCAGCATGACAAATGGTGTTCAGCGAGTGCACTCAGCTCCAGCCAATGCTGCACTGTTATGCAAACTAACACGAGAGCTGTGAGAGAGGAGTGAGAGAAAATGTTTAGCCACGGAGAGAAGACTGAGCAAGCGATCGAGTGACACAGAGACATATACAGAGGAGATGTCAAGAGAGATTCACGTATAGAAACCAAACATTGTGCCGTATGTTGTTTTTATCTACATTATTGCCTCAATTACAG
Source organism: Neolamprologus brichardi (assembly GCF_056152115.1). Classification (NCBI taxonomy): domain Eukaryota; kingdom Metazoa; phylum Chordata; class Actinopteri; order Cichliformes; family Cichlidae; genus Neolamprologus; species Neolamprologus brichardi. The sequence goes on along the minus strand of NC_142117.1, from coordinate 19,114,064 downwards.
GTCTATGCCACGATCTGTATGTATGCGTGTGCTTGTGTATATGAGTGGGTGTATGAGTAGGTGAGCAGGTGTGGATGGGAGTGATGTAGTGCTTGCTGCGGCTAATAGGAACTGTGCCCAAACCTCAATGGTTTTCTCACCAAATATACTTCACAAAACACGCTGTGTTAACACTCTCTGTATGCAGGTTTATATTCAAACTAAACAGTTGTTATTCTTTTTATGTGGGCCTGTGCCCAGCAAACAGAGACTGCATCTGCAGAACTGAGAAATGGACATGGACGTCCATGCAACCTGTATAGGACATTTCCATGCAACAGCCCGGCAGGTTGTTGCATGTAAACGATGCTCAGTTGGTACTATTCCTTAGCCCCTCATCTGTTGTTCCGACAAGGTTTGGGGAAAACAAAAATATATATTTTATTTATTAATTTTTTTCCCCCCTGTTATTTGGTAGGAGGGGATAAAATGGCTCTTTTGATGTTGAAGGTCGTTGAACTTGTACCATTACACAACTACTGGCAGCATAACCCATTAATACAAGGCGCGATGGGATACTTTAAATTTTGTTTATGGCAAATTCTGACTCTACCCTCTGAATGTTGCAGCAGAAGTGGAGGTTCATCAGACTAGGCATGGTTTTCCGATTTTCTATTCACCAAATTTAGTGAACACATTCAAATTGTAGCTTCAGTTTGTTCTTCTTAGTGGACAGGGGTGGCACCTGGCATGGTCTTCTGCTGCTGTAGTCCAACACCTTCAAGGTTCAGAGATGGTCTTCTGCATATGTTGGTTGGAACGAATGGTTATTTGAGTTACTCTTGCCTTCTTCAGCTTCAAGCAGTCTGGCCATTCTCCCCTGACCTCTGACATCAACAAGGCATTTGCACCCAGAGAACTGCTCTCTGCAACATCCTAGGGATGGTTTTTATGGGGAAATCTCATTAGACCAGCAGTTTTTCAAATACTCCAACACCTACAGTCAAGCCACATTTATTTAAATCACCTTTCTTCCGCATCCTGATCCTCATTTTGAACATATCTTCCCAATGTCTGCATGCCTAAATGCATTGTGTTGCTGTCAAACAACTTTTAATATCTAATATATTAATATGATGATAAGAGAAAATAGCAATGCACAGTTTTGTGATTTATACCAACCCGCTCCTCCTCCTCCTTTGTCAATGAATTGGTACAAATTATTAGGCACTTAATATTAAGTGTTACCTATTAGGGAATAATCTCTAACAGGCATTTTTTCCAGTTTCAAAGTCTAAAAAAAGGCTTCTGTTTTTTTTTCTTTCTTTCTTTCTTTCTCAGAGCACATGGCAACATCATTCAGATTGCTTCTTTTGTCTCAACAACATTCAGAAGCCCAAGACATTCAGTTTTGCAATGCAATAAAGAGATGGTTGCGTAGCATGTTTAGGAGGCGGGACCCATTTTTGAGACATTTGACTTTTTTAATGATTGACTAATCAGCTAACTGACTGTTTCAGAATTACAAATCTGACTTAACTTTGCTTAAGTATTGCTGCACTTGTGCTTACACCGGCTAACCCTAGCTCCCAGTTTTTTGTGGTCCTGCCAATATGAATGCAACACTTGTTTTTCGTTGAAACTGTTTGCATGACTAGGTATTTTTTTCAGATAATGCTATAGGGTCTATACCTTACAATACAAAGAATGACTGATGTTATGTTAAAATGAAACTGAACTGAGCCTTAAAGCAGTTTCTTTAAATGTGTTTTACCTCAGTAAAACTTACAAACTGCTGAATGACTGTATGAGAAATAGTCACTCTTTAACAACAACTCCCTCCTCTCTGTGTCTCAGTCTGTCTCCATCTTTGTGTTTATGTCAGCTTGGCCAGAGGCTAGAACGCGATTGGTCGTCTGCGCTGCTGCGCCATTTGCTCTTTGGCTCACTGAAGGCCATGTGCTATGGATGCTGACTCACAGCGAAAAGGGAGGGGAAGGGTGCATGAGTTTTACAGTGTCTGTGTTTTGAGACTGAGAAAGAAAGAGAAGTGTGGGCGCTGGATGTAGATTTGTTTGTGTGAGTGTCTGTTGTAGAGACAGACAAGTACATGGCCATCTGTAAGCGGTTTAGCTACAAAAATAGGTCACTCTAGTGCACCTAGCAGCACCTTTCTCCTGTGCTTTCTGTCTCTCTCATTTCCTTTGTCTCTCCGCCTCTGCTGTCAAGGTTTTGCCATCTAATTATAGGGTTATTTTGTCTCCCTCTCCATTGTCTTTCAATCTGTCTTACTCCTTCTCTCTCACTACCCCACTCGGCTGTTGTTGCTATGACTACCATGCACTGTGCTGGAATGCACAGTGTGGCATTGATTACAAAGGTGAAGAGACGCTCAAACAGATCATTAGAAATCTACTGGGTTCCACCAGAGACATTATGAAGAATCTTAAACAGAAATCTATGAAAGCATCCAACAACACCATAGACCGCGGTTGTCCCGCTCCCAGCCTTCAAAGAGCCAATCAGCAGCAGAACCAGAAAACATATCAGCCAATCACGCTGTTGCAATGACACAACATTCAAGGTTCACAGCAGCGTATTGGTAAACAAATCTACTTGTTGTAGTAAAGATGTAGGTATGTCTATCTCGCACGTTTCCTGCCTAACTGTAGCAATAATGTGAATCAGCATGACAGCAAGAGCTCCAATGGGATAAGCCAGGGATATTACAGGATTTAAAGCAACATACAAGATAAAAACCAAGCAAGCAAAAAAGATGTGACAAAAGAGTGAACTTCAGTTACAACCAGCACGAGAGACAGGAGTTAGTAAGACCTCCATCATACAGCCCTAGAGTTCAGCTGGCAACCACGTGGCAACCTCTGGTCTCTAGGGAAAAATTTTTATTCCCTGACCAGCTGACAAGAGTCTGCTGGAGATTGATGGTGAAATTGTTGTAAAGAGGGTCATTGCTTTGGTAGTTTGCACAGAAGATGCAGATTTGTCTACAGACAGTCACTGAGAGGTTTTGAAACCAGAAACAGGAAACCAACACGTTTAAAAAGGCACACTTGTACTTTGAAGTGGAGACAAATAATTTCCATTTCTTCAATGCAAACTTTTGGGGACTGTGGACAAATACTAGCGACAAAAGGAATTGCAAGGAAGTTTTAGTGCAGCAGTCAAAGGAGCTTGCAAAGAAAAGCGTCTGGACTTCTTTAAGTTACTTGAAGACGTTTCCCCTCTCATCCGAGAGGCTTCTTCAGTTCTAAGGTCAAATGGTGGGGAGTCCCAGATATAACCCTAGTGGGAGTGTCCCCCCACAGAGGGACAAAAGGACCCCCTGATGATCCTCTAATCGCCTGAGCCAAGGTGTGGAACTGGGTGTGGGTCCCAATCAGCCAGAGTTTCGGGTGAGTTTATTGTGAAACCTGGCCTCACCTTATCATGCGAATTCCTGAGGTCAGATGGCCCAGGGTGTGAGTGGGCGTTAAGGCGTCTGGGAAGGGATCTCAAAACTGGATTATAGATGGCAGAGAGTTGGTGTCGTAAACCACCGCCTCTGTTCAAAGATGGTCGCTCACAGTGGACATAGATGGCTTCTTTCACTCCTCTTTCAAACCATCTGTCCTCTCTGTCCAAAATGTGAACATTGGCATCCTCGAAAGAGTGTCCTTTATCCTTAAGATGCAGATGGACCGCTGAGTCTTGTCCTGTGGAGGTCGCTCTTCTGTGTTGTGCCATGCGCTTGTGAAGTGGCTGTTTGGTCTCTCCAATGTAGAGGTCTGGGCATTCCTCGCTGCACTGTACGGCATACACCACATTGTTAAGTCTGTGTTTTGGCGTTTTGTCTTTCGGGTGAACCAGTTTTTGTCTGAGTGTGTTGCTGGGTCTGAAGTATACCGGGATGTCATGCTTGGAGAAAACCCTCCTGAGTTTCTCTGATACACCGGCTACATAGGGGATGACAATGTTGTTGCGCCTGTCCTTCTTATCCTTCCTCGCTGGTGTCTGATCTTCTTTTCTGTGCTTCTTTGCTGACTTTAAGAACGCCCATTTAGGATAGCCGCACGTTTTTAGTGCTTCCTTTACATGTGTGTGTTCCTTCTTTTTCCCTTCAGGCTTAGAGGGAACATGTTCTGCCCGGTGGTGTAGGGTCCTAATTACTCCAAGTTTGTGTTCCAGAGGGTGATGGGAGTCAAACAGGAGGTACTGGTCTGTGTGTGTGGGCTTCCGGTAAACTTCGATGTTGAGGTTGCCATTCTCTTCAATGTGCACAGCGCAGTCCAGGAAAGGCAAACAGTCATCCTTCGTGTCTTCCCTGGTGAACTTGATGTTTTTATCCACAGCGTTGATGTGCGCAGTGAAGGATTCCACTTCTTGTGTCTTGATTTTGACCCAGGTGTCGTCTACATATCTGTACCAGTGGCTGGGTACTCTTCCTTTGAAAGAGCCAAGAGCCTTGCTTTCCACTTCCTCCATGTAAAGGTTGGCTACAATAGGTGACACGGGGGAGCCCATGGCACAGCCATGTTTTTGTCTGTAATAGCCTTCGTTGTATTTGAAATATGTGGTGGTGAGGCAGAGGTCTAACAGTGTGCAAATCTGATCGGGTGTGAAGTTGGTCCTGTCCTCCAAGGAGTTGTCTTCTTGTAGTCGTTTTCTGACAGTCTCCACTGCCTCCGTGGTGGGTATGCACGTGAAGAGAGAGACTACATCAAAGGACACTATGGTTTCATCTGGATCCAGGGTAAGTTTCTGGACCTTGTCCGTGAAGTCGGTGGAGTTCTTGATGTGGTGTGGGGTGTTCCCCACGAGAGGAGCAAGGATGGTAGCAAGGTGTTTTGCAATGTTATAAGTGGCTGAGTTTATGCTACTGACTATGGGTCTGAGTGGGACAGCTTCCTTGTGGATTTTTGGAAGTCCTTAAATGCAGGGTATGGCATCCCCTGGGTAAAGGCGGTGATAAGTAAGGCGGTCAATGATTTTGTCCTTTTCCAAGTCTTGAAGGCAAGCTATAACTTTCTTTTTGTAGCTGCTTGTGGGGTCTCGCTTTAAGGCTTCGTAGGTATTGTTGTCACTGAGGAGAGTAGTGATCTTTGTATGGTAATCTGTAGTGTTTAGGACCACGGTGCATCTTCCCTTATCCGCTGGTAAAACAGTGATGTTGTGGTCTTTGCTCAGGGAAGCGACGGCCTTCTTTTCCTGTATTGTGAGGTTGGACGGAGGGACTTTGGCACTGGAGAGGGTGGCTGAGACTTTCATCCTGATTTGCTCTGCTTCTGTCTGTGATAATTTATTAATCCGAATGGCAGATTCTGTGGCTGTGATGAGGTCCACTATGGGCAACTGTTGTGGAGAAATGGCAAAATTGAGACCTTTGGCTAATACTCTCTTTTCAGCTTCAGTGAGATTCCTGTCTGAAAAGTTCTTAACCCATTTCTCCTGACTGTCTTCAGGTGTGTTTTCTTCTATGGGTTGTGTAGGTTCAGATTCAGAATGAGGAGTGTGTGTTTTTGAAAGCAAGGTGTGAAATTTCCTGCGTTGTCTTTCTTTTCCTTTCGAGTGTTGGGCCCGCTGAGCCTTGTCCACAAACTTGTAAACCTCTTCTAAGATTGGAGAGGGTAGAAGTGTTTCCAGTTCCTGCAGAGTCTGGCTGATCTTGATCTGGAGGGCATCTATAGTGAAATGGACCTGTCTTATCCTTTCACTTAAAAGGTGATTTTGCGCTCTCTGTAGAATCAAGTCTGCTCTGTATCCCCTGACAGTGGATCCAAGGCGCAGGCTCTTGGGAACAACTCTGGTTTGTCTGCATCTTAGGTTGAAACGGAGATGGTTCCTATAATCCGCTAGTTTCCTTGATTCCCTTTCATACTCCCGCACCAGTTGAAGGGTGTTCCTCCCAAAATGTACGGCAATATGTCTGTGAAGGTTCTCAGTCATCCAGGTCATCGTAGTCAAAGGAGCTTGCAAAGAAAAGCGTCTGGACTTCTTTAAGTTACTTGAAGACGTTTCACCTCTCATCCGAGAGGCTTCTTCAGTACTTAGTGCAGCACTGTATCCGGACCAATTTCACTACGCTGTTGATCGTCTGAGTTGTTTTTAAGAATAGTTCCCAAGGTCTTTCCAAAATGTGCTCCAGTGTGTGTAAAGAAAGACCAAACAAGTCTGACTTTCCTGTAAAAGTTAGGAAAAGTTGTAAAAGCTGTGTATTTCCATATCTGATTCTCTAATTTGGTTTGCGATACTGAATCGAAAAGTAACAAGCCCGGTCTTGCACCAGGTAAAAAGAATACTTACCTGGTGTGTCGAATAAGTCAAAATGTGGTTTTAAAATCCTTATTTTAGAAAGAGTTGTCAAATACTTCAGGACTCGGTTGCACTGGCTTATTTGGGAGGGGTCTGTACACCCCCCATAATGACTTTTCAATTCAATTCAATTCAATTTTATTTATATAGCACCAAATCACAACAAATGTCGCCTCAAGGTGCTTGAGTCCCCGAGTGGTAGAAATAATGCTTGGTTGAGTGACCATGAAATGCAGCGATAGCCAGTTAGCTTTCACTCCAGCCTCCAGCCATTTATAGATTCATGCTTCAGCCAGATTATAATACGAACACCGTGTTGCTGCCGTGGATCTGTTACCAAGTGGAGATGGAATCAATTATTTATTTGATTAATTTCCCTCTCATGCTCATGCTATTTTAAGATTTTCATCTCTCAAAAATCTGCTTCTCCAGGATATCAGATTAGGTAATAACATCCAGACTAATATGGAACCATGATTACGACGCTACAGTTTCCATTTATCGGATCAATGCAAACAACATAGCCTTTGTACTGCAGGATAGACAGCAAACGAATTAATGGCATCACCCTGGTTCAGCAGGGAAATCAAATTTATGAACATCTGCAACAGTGGCAGGTTTGTTTACTCATTTTAGAGGCCAGGACGAGTTCAGTTTGGGCACTTTGCTCTGAACTTTAATGCGGACAGTAATATTCTTTGGACTGTAAACAGACTCAGGTAAAACGGCTGTATAGAGTCTGTTTTAATGCCAAGTGCATGCGTGCTTCCAAGATATGCACATGAAATCCTTTCACTGCTTTAACATACCTTCCACTTCTGTTTTTTTCCTCTCCCACCACCTTCTTTCCTTTCTGTCTCAGCTGAGGATAGGTATTCATACAGGTTCGGTGCTGGCAGGTGTGGTCGGTGTTAAAATGCCACGCTACTGCTTGTTTGGAAACAATGTGACGCTGGCCAGCAAGTTTGAATCAGGAAGCCATCCCAGGTGTATCAATGTTAGTCCCACAACGTATCAGTAAGTACTTGTGCTGTATGTTGCATAAAAATGCGTTTCATATATACTGTATACAGTACCTTAAGTTATGGAAGTATACGCCCTCACAGGCTTTTTATTTGGTGTTACTGTTTTAATATGACTCATTATTCGATCATAACTTGATTTAATATTCACGTTATTTTACTTGACCTCTGTTTTACTTTTTTTAATCTTCTCTTATTTTCGTCTCTTTTCAACAGACTGTTGAAAGACGACCGCTCTTTTTCATTTGTCCCTCGTTCAAGGCTGGACCTCCCAGAGAATTTTCCCAAAGAGATCCCAGGGACATGTTACTTCCTGGAGGCGGGCACATCCCACAGTCACGCCTCACTGACCAGCTCTCGCTCCGCTCCTCCGGCCTCTATGAGGAAAGTCTCCTACAGTATTGGGACCATGTTTCTAAGAGAAACAAGTTTGTAGAGCCCATACACAGACCAGGTTACACAGTTAATTATTATGTTAGTGACTGGATTTTGAACTTGTGCAGGAAACCAATTACACAGATCTTTGGATATGCAAATGCATTATTTAAGAAAAACTTTGATTCAGACCTGTGGGATGGCCTGTATGAATGAAACTTTGAAAAGGCTTTCATCATAAGTGAAGAAGAACAACATGCCCTCGTCTCTCCTGAGCAAAGGAGATACGGTTCAAAAGACTTAAGGAACAGCTACTGCGCTAGTCTCACAAGGACCCTCCCCCAGGGAAGTGTACTGATGGAATCAATTAGAAGAGAAACCTTAATATAAACCTTCATGATCTAGCTGGATTCCTCAGCTCCAGACCTGGAATCTGGTTCTCTCTGACCTGCGTCTAAACACGGGAATGCTTGGAGAAAGCCTGGGGATAGACCAAACATATGACCGTAATTGCACTCAATAGAAATGGAACTGCGCAAATTGAACAAATCCACTTCCCATTAACAAACTGGGTGCTGAGTATAAAGTTGGGTGAATTTTTGCAAGATGGCAACATTGCCATAAACGTTTGCTGTGCATCATGGCCACTTTTACACGGATGATAACAACACAGCAACCCCTTCCTCCCCTTGCAGCTGTCTCTGTGTAACGTCATGCTTTACCAAACATACGTCTAACAACTGCTACTTGTTATATTAGGAAGCATCAACCTAGGAGCAGTTGGTTGTGGTGGCGTGTGATTAATGAGAGGCACAAAGGAGACAATTTAGTAGTCATCTAAGGACAAATGCCAAAACCACGAATATTAGGCTGACTTTATAGGTCTGTCTGCTTCTAACCTACTGAAAACTATAACCAACCCAAGTCCAGCCATTTCATTGCATATTATATGTGTAGGTCTGCAAATTATTCCCAGCTCAGTGCCTTTTTATTGCTCAAATTTGGACAGATATAAGATGAATTGAATTATATATATATTATAGAAAATATAGGGATCGCTCAATTTATCTCATGTTTTAAGTTGTTTTATGACTTTTTAAAAAACGGTTAATGACATGAAAGGAAGAATGACATTTGCCAATGCTTTTAAGCCACTTTTGTATTTGTTGTACATTTCACTCTTGGATGGTAATGATTGGTTGGCAAGATAAATCAAGCCTTCCTCAAAGAATTCAGATATTTTAATTTGCATTCACTCGACTGTGTCCAGATCCAATACTACACATTAAATAGTACTTATAATACAGTACTGTGCCAAATTATACACTTAGTCGTAGTATGCGTATCTTACACAGTTCACACTTACACACATAACCTGTTTTAACGGCTTTATATTTTTAATATACAGTATGCAGTTCTCTACTAGCCCTGTCAGGTGCAACCACCAGGTTTCAGATTACGTAGTAGTCTGAGTATAATTTGCTCAAGCAAATCAAGCGATGTCAAGCGAATTCATCTGAGACAGTCTTCATAAGCTATCATCATGCAGCGGGAGCTGAAGGTTTGAAGTTGAATAGTCTTTGTATATTTGATAGCCCCGGCAGATTTGGGTATTATTTTATAGTTACTTTAAAGTGCTGCCAGTGTTCTTAAACAGTTGAGTAAAAAAATGTTTATATCAGTTTAAATGGTTGATTAAGGTAAAAAAAAATATACGGGGTTATAGTTTAAATTATATCGATATATATTTGATGTTAAATGAAATGTTTTTATTATGATATGAAGGGAACAGAGATAACAGCCTAAATGAAATTATTACTAATGGATGGCCCCCAACAAGCAAAAAGCATGCATAAGATCTTTGTTATTTAAATCCGAATGAGCGGTACTCATTGCTTCCGTTCCATGTTTGACAACATCACATTATTGCTCATGTTGCTTTAAATCTAACTTCCTTAATAAACTGATAATAACATCTGTTCCGAAAGAAAAGAATGGTTTTGTCACTGGTTTACTCCTGCACAGATTATAGTTCATAATTTTAATAGAAATAGGATGTTGCAAATTCACTACATCTTGCCAAATGAAATTCTTGTTGCTTGAACCCAACAAGATAAAATAAAAAAGTGCCAAATGTGCATTTAGACACACCAGAACACCAGGTTTTATTCCTGCTTTCCACATCTTAATGGCTCGCGGTAGTAGCAGGGAGAAAAAACAATGGTTACACATTGAAACTCATTGATATAAGAAATCCAATAACAAATACCTTTTCTGCCCTCTAACGTAGACATTCACCAGCATAACTATGTGTTGTTCCAAACTGATGGAAATGTTGTTAAGAGGGCAAACAGCACAGATTTCCTTTTAAACTGCCAGTGTTCATTATTGCCATAAAATTCTGTCACCAGAGTCTCAGATGGGAGGAAGCATTACAAAGCAATGAAGGCTTGCACATTTTAATTTAATTTAAAAAATTTTTTACGTGTCACCATCATACCCACATTTCCTATGAACAAAAACGACTATTTCTAAAGTGTATGCTATGCAGTAGAGTGCTTACAGTTGGCTAGACAATAAACACATCAGTCAAAAACATGGCAGCGTAGCTTTTTGCCTAAAAAATATTACGAGTTGCAACACAGCGAAAAAGTTTTTTATTAACATGAAACTAGGTGCCGTTGTTTAGTGGGACAGCTTTGCCATCTTAAGCTTAGAGTTTATCACTTAAAGACATCTGTCAACTTTAAGCTTAAATCGGTGGATTATTTTGCATAGCGGGTTGCTAAACATTTTATTACACTTTGCTGAGCAAAAAAAAAATAAAAATCTGTCCAAGACTGTCCATTCGTTTTGTGTGATGCATAGAGAACCAGAATCTGCAGTAACCATCTGAGACATCAGCAAAACATGCATCTTATGTAAGTATTCATCAGTGGCTCAGAAGATTAGCATTTCTCTTTACATAAACTGTGTCAAGCCTATCAGTCAAAAGTAACGTGTATGTCAGACATAATGGTGTTCATCAGGTCTTCCAGAGTTAAGGGAAGTCGGTCTTTAAAGCCAGGGAAAATAAAAAGGTGGTTATTGTTTTTTTAATGGACCATAAAGTTAGATTTCACAGCTTTTCTGTGAGGTACCAGAAGGGTGATTTTATATGAAACCACAATTTTCAAAGTGTCTTTAAATTCTACCTAAAATTTTGTGTTATCGCTGCAAATAATCGACAATATTTGCATTGATTTCTTTTTTTGGAAGGACTCAACTACTGCGTTGTACCCACCAGTAAGATAACCCCCCAGAAACCTTGTTAAGTGTATTTGACAGCTGTGTTACTGAGCCTGGGGGAAGGTTTTTATAGGGCAGGCTTTCGCATACAAATGTACAAGTACTTCCCAGCTGTCATCCTGGCGATAATGCATAGACAAATTAATGTATACTTGATAAATCTACTGTAGCATAAATGTAGTGCAGTGCCTAAATTTTTGCTGGTAGGCTTAAAATAGGACGTTACACCAGCATTACACCCACACAACTTGTGTCCAGTCCTTACATCTCCAAGTCTGTAGATTCTTGACATAATAATAAATGTTTGGCCTGATCTAACAAGTCTATTTAGATGCAGAGGTGTTGCAGGTACTGATTCTTTACAGTAATACACCAATGCACAAGTCGGTGACTTACTCACACACAGGCGTTCTTTAAGGTAACAATGGCAATACAACTGAGCTATAGTGTATAAATTGTCTCAAATAATGAACATGAACAAATATTGTTAAGTAAGTGTGTGAGGGTCCAGCGTCCAGTGAGACAAAGCCAAATACATCCACGACTCCTCCAGCTGTTGTCTGCGTGCCTGATTGCGTGACTTTGTGTGTGTGTGGGTCAAAAAATAGGAGATAATACAAACACCACTTATTAGGAAAATCTGTACAATTTTGATTATGTAATGTATTCCAAATGGGATAAAACAAACAAACCTGAAATTGTATTACGATTACTTTGCAGGTTCTTTTTGGTATAATTCCAAAGTGAATTGTGAGTTGTAGCAAAACAAGAATCTCTGCTTTGTTGTCCTTATTTTTTATTTCAGCTTTATACTTTCTGTCAGTATGTTTCATCCATCTAAAGGCAGGCTGGTTTTCTCGACGCACCTCTGTCCCACAAAACCTTCATGTGCTCGGTAATGTCTTCTTCTTTTTTTAAGAACTTAAAAAAATATAGACACTTTTGTTACTTTTTCATTCTGTGTTTTACTGAATTAAATGATTTTGTTTGATGACGCATTCATGAAACATTTTCTTTAACTGAAATAGCATGAAAATATCATTTTTATTGAAGACTAAAGTTGCTATGTTTTTTGCAGGACATTGTTATAAACTGTTTTGTTGCCAAGTTCAGCTTCACCCCCACTGACATACAGTACAAAGGGTCAAAGATGATGGGAAACTGGACTTTACTTGTTTTAACAGTCTAGTTTTAACAGCAGAAACAAATGAGGGTTGATGCCTGGGTCCGCCAAAAGATTTGTATTTCTATGTTCAGCTCCAACCTTTGAGAAATAGTAGCTTCCATAGGTTAATTTAGCACTAATTAATCATTTCATTTGAGACCCAGTGGTTTATAATCACATTCAAAAGTCTGCAGAGGCTCTTGTACTTTGGTGTTTTATGTTGTAAACATAGCAAAACTGAATCTGGAAATGAACCCCGTTTGACCCTGCTGTTGGAATTAGGTGCACTGTATATGGAAGGGGCATGATGACAACTGTTGGTTTCTGACTGACATTAAGGGCACATCTTATGTCTTATATGATGTAAATAAAAAACACCAAGTATCTTTAATAAGGAACAAAGCCTGCGGCTGTTACTGTGAATGCGTGCGATGACATGTCAATGAGTGTGTAAAATGGTGTTTGTGTGCAACTCTGGTAAAATTTAAAAACTAAAATCATATTAGCATAAATAATAATTGTAACAAAAAGTAGACTTTATTTTTATTTTTATTATTATACCAAATCAAACTTGACACTTTAGAGGTTGTGTGAACATCTTGTGACCAAACTTTACTTCTTCAAGAAAAGAGATGCTCAAGGATTAATATTAACACTTAATTCTGAAACAGGCAGGTTTAAGGTAAAGTGACACTTGATAGTTGAATGAGTAGCAGTAGCCAGTTTATAGGCTGTTAAGAGTAATCACTTTCAATCATTGCTATGCTGTGTGTGATACCCTGTGTCTGCATTTTCCTGTTGCTTTTCATTCTTATTTTTCTGTGCTCCTGGTGTGCAAGTTACAGACTATATAATATGATTAAATATGCAGAGACCAGGTGACATCACTGCCAACTCTCTCAGGCTGTATAAGAGGATGGTACCACTGTGAGCCACGGGCATTGTTACCTGCTGTTTTGGAGTCTTTAGCATTTTGCCTGCCACTATCTTGGTTTTATGATGGTGGAAATGACAAGCAAGAGGTAGATCTCACTAAGACGCGCTATGTTTGTAGCCACACAAGGCATTTGTTACCTTTTTAATGAAATAAAAATAGCGCTGTATTGAAAAACAAAAATTCAACATCTTTGTGCTGCCAGAGAGGTCGCCTCCTGCTGGCTGCTGGAAGGGATGCAAATTTAAAGCACTGTCACACTGATTTCATATTTATTTATTTATTACATAGGCCTTTAGTGTTTTGAGCTTGCACTTCAGTAGCAATCACAACATTAGGTAGTGTGACACCTTCCTGCAGGCTTGTGCAGACGTGTGGATGTGTTTATCTCTAAATCAGAAGATAAACAATCGAAAAGTAATGTCTTAATAAATTTGTCTTGTTATTATTGAAGCTCCCTATCACCATTCATTCTCCACCTTAAATCCCAAAACGGACGGAAATCGACGTAGCATTTTCGATGGGAGAAATGTTTCGTCACTCACACAGCATTGTATGATGGTGTAAGATGTATCCTTAGGCCCCCTCCTCGATTCAGAGATGGGCTTTCCCTTTACTTACCTGGATGATTGAGCATGCATCAAGACATTTTTTTCTCTCCACCTTAAAATTGTGTTTGAAAACAGAAGCTGACAAGCGTTACATATTTCACCTTTAATGACGGTTCAGTTCGGCCTAAACATCTCAGTTTGTTCTGACAATGTAACAGAGAGTCTATGCGCTCAATAGCAGGGCCGTTTCATTGAACCAGATACAGGCTGTTCCTGTTGAAATGTCTCCGGTGCAGAACCAATACAATCAATAACATGATGAAAGCAATTTGAAGGATCATACATGTGCTGCAAAGGAAAATGATCTCTTTGCTGAATAATTGCAATGTCTTCAAAATAAAAGTAGTTTACTTATTTTTCTAAAAGTACCTGAAGGTTTTAATTCTCTAACTTCTGTGTGTCTTATGTTCTTCAACTCAACAAACTGTCTGCTTGCTATGATGCTCAAAGAATGCATAGTCTCTCACTAACTAGAGTTTAAGTTTATTTTTCTCCAGCCTTCATTCAATACATTAAATAATATCAATTGCATGTAACAAACCAGTCTATTTTAAAAGTTATTTTTGCTTATTTTGTGTATTTTTCTGTATTAATCCTCTCAGATATTGCAGTGCTGCTGGTAATGTGATGACAGCTTTGGTTGTAACAGTCAATGAACACGACACAGCCAGAAGCCTGCAAAGATTTTTATGAACCTTCCAATGATGTTTTTCTTTCTTTTTATCTTTTCTTCCTCATTCCTCCGTCCCTCCAGCCCTTCATCTGTCCCTTCTCCCTTTATCTTTCCCCCTTCCTTCTAACTATGCAAATACACCCCCATTACCCTAATTGGCTCTGGGAGATTTGAATATTTCACGCAGATCATCTTCACTGATCAGGTGGGTGAATGTGGTCTTCGACATAACGTCGTGCAGGTGCTAATGGAAATCACACGCAAACAATGTAGGTAAGAATGAATGAACAAAGGTCAGGTTATTTTCACACTGTGCCAGTCGTATTAGCTCAATTAAGTAGGAGTTATAGAGGTGCTGATAGTATTAGCAGTTCAACAGGGAATTATGTTGTTGTGGGGTGAGGGTATGTGCATCTGAATGAATTATGTACTTATTATTCATGGATGGATCTGTGGAGGAGATCCTCTGCTCTCTGATTCTCATTGAGGAGCATATGGTGTGCTCTGCTTGACCTCTTGGGAGAATTTCTGTGGGAAAAATGATGGCAGAAAAAATATAGCAGAATTGACTGACCTCTAAGAAAAGGTTGCACATAAACTGTACTCCTCCTTAAAAACTGTGATTTGTGTTCAAAAGCATCATGCTTAGCCTTTTTGTAATCTGAGAATGTTTTTTTTTTTGTCTTATCCATTACTAAAATATTACTTTAATGAAATCTTTAATTTTCCTATCTGTAATTGTTACCATGTTGCTGTTAAAACAATTTCATGTTTTTGTATTTTATGCAGAAATTAGATACAAAAATTAGCCCCGATTGTAAGCCTTCTCTTTCTGCCTTAAACTGTCACACAGCATGTTGTCAAGGTTCAAAGGAACTTCAAACTTAATGCATATTTACATTATATTCCCTATTAAATAACCTCAAAAAGTTATTTACTATACCTTTTAAACTGTCTCCCAGAGCAGCCTGGTGACATTGGGACACTATATAGCATAGCTAGCAGGTCAGGTTGGTCTGGAAATAAACACGGTGGCCCCAAAAGACTGCAGAATTGCCACTACGTACACTTTTTCTCACAGTTAAATTTCATAAAATAAGAATGTGTGGTGAGAATGTGCTGTACAGTGGCTCAGGCTTTAAACTATAATGGAGGTAAAAAATAATAATAATTGAACAAAAGATTTTATCTTTCCAAATTTAAACTGTAGCGTTACTGCCAAAGCCCAGAGTCACATCCTGACAAATATTAAATCATAACCCTGTAAGAGAACTGGTTCATAACCCAACCCCTTTATTTCCTACATCAATATGTAGTCTTTACTAGTAAAATTTAATCAGGCCTCTTATGATAATTTTTCTTGTTATTGAACATCTGCAGCAGTGCCTAATGGTCATCTTTACTTCTGATTTTACTCTCAGAAAACCCAAAATGCAGAGATAGGCTGTGTTTTCTTTTCCTCCCTTCAATACTTTTTCTTCAATTTTTGATTACCCGACTGCGGTGAGAATGTAGTGCACCGATTCAAAGAGGAGGAAGACCCAAACACATAACACCAGAGACAACATTATATCCAAAATCCATATCCTTAATCCAGATAGGCAGCGGTCATGCACAAGTAAATAAGATAAACAAAGCCAACAAGGGAGAAGCAAAAAGCAAAACCCAGAAACATTCTAAAGGTTCAAACACTACACATTAACAAGACTTTTGGGAAATGCTGGGACGCTGAGCGGCAGGTGAAAGACAGGAGGCACATGTATAGGAAGTGGGAACAAATGTGGCAGCTTAAACACAGACAAAGGAAAACTAACAGAAGACACGAGAACTAAAGATCGCAAAAATAAAATGGGAAGTAACTTGAAAAATGACAGGTATGAGGCACTCTCTCACTGGCTTCACCTATAAATCCATCTTTTGTATACAAAACAAAATACTAAAAAAATTTATGATTTAAAATCAGCAGCTGCTTTGTCCTGTTGGTTTAGTTAGTATTTAGTTATCTCTTGGTGAATTGCACATCACTCTCTTAGTCTCTTTCTCTCATTTTCTTCATTTTTTTCTTTGAAGGACAGTAAGAACTTTAAACAGTATTCACTTATTCCAGATTAATGCTAATTTTCTTCTCCACGGCCCTTATTTAGACCCTGCTGTTGTATTACAGCACAGTGGAATATTCAAAAGAAACCAAATGAAAGCGCCAAATGAGAACTAAAGACATGACGTCCAGTAAACAGAAACCTTGGGTGAATTTATCCCAAAGACCCAATAATACCCATATCCTGCCTTGCTCTGAAATGTTCTACCAGGGTCACCAGAGTGGAAACGGGATGAGGATAGTCGAGGATTAGTGCTGATCCATGCATATTAAAAGATCACAGAGGCAACCATGTAAGGCTCTTTGAACCTTACCTCTTTGTGTGGGTCTGCATGTTTTTCTGTGTCTATTTACATGTGTGTGTCTGTAAGAGCTTGTAACCACCTCAGAGACATCCACCTCCTGTGTTTTTGAGGATTTTTGCTGGACTGTACGCATTAGAGTTCAGATTATGCATTAATTCATTTTTTTTTACTGGCTGTGGTCAACCGTATGTGACATACTTGTTAATCTCACAGATGTATAGGACAGCAATTGTTTTTTTTTGTTAACCACAGTCTGTATATATATATAAAGAGGATTACTTGAAAACACTCCATAATTCTAAGCCTTCTAACAAATGTCCACTGCATTAATGCATCAGCCTCTTTTGGCATTTAATTCTGCATTGATTCAATACGGGAAAGCTTCCTCAGAGAGTTTGGTCCATGTTGACGTGCAAATTTGTTGGCTGCACAGTTATGATCTTTCATAGTGGATGTTAGGAACACTGGATGATGAAATCCCAACACACCACTGAAATTGATACTTTTTGTCTTTAAGTACTAAACATTACCAAGGCTGGACATTGGTCACTCCTCAATTATATGCTATGACCATATTCCCAACCCATCCTCACTTACGCTCCATTGGTGGATTCGTTTATTAGATGTACACGATTGCTTGTTTTGCTTTTTTTCCTGCACAATCAAACATTTTGAGTAGATTGGTGGGTATGCTGGACACATATGATTGGTTGTTCCTATTAGGATTTTTTTCTACAAGTATATGGTATTTAAAGTGCTGTTTTCAACATATTCCTTGATGACCTTGATGAAGGCCACAGACTCAAACGTGCTGGTGAAGTTATAAAGCCATCAGAAGATGGGTACACTGTGGATGTGTTCAGCAACAATACTCAGACTGCGAGGTTCCAACAACAACCAACAACCATCCCACATCCAAAGTCAATTAAATCACGTAAATGTGGGTTTTTTTTTACACTTTTTCTGTCAAACCTGCTGAATCATAAATGTAGCGCTGATGTATGGATGCTTATCATGCCTATGCATACTTCAAAAGAAACTGTCCCCCAGATCTACTTTCACTGAGCTTAACGTCTTCCACTTTAGCACATCTCTGATTGTTGTTTAAACATTTGTGCCTTGGTATGGATAGAAATAAGTAGAAGGAAATATGTGAGCGTCTTCTCCAACACGTTAACCCACTTATCTAATATCTATCATCTATCACTTTGGACACCTAATGTGTTTGTTTGAAAAATAATGAAAAATGCTCTTTTGACACAGCTGAAATCACACTAATACACAATGCCCCCTTTTAAAACTCCAGAGAGTAACTGTATCTAATTCAATGGTTTATGTTTTGTGGTTTTGGAGTCAATCCAAGGGTGTTCAAAGGAAGCAGCAGGACACAGACACACAGCTGATGAAACAAAGTATACATGACTCTGCGTGTGTGGTGAGAGTGATTTAAGGATACGCTCTCAGTACTACATCCTGGAACATCCTGTAACCTCATTACCATGCGCTCATTAGATACTCATTTAAACCAATCAGATTTCTCCATAATCTAATCATTCTTTATAAATTATGAGAGAAATCCATTATTACTACAAACACCCAGCTAATTAGAACTGGGATGCACCATCTGCTGCATGTTTGTGTAAGACTACATAGTTGGGGATTCACTCTTACATGCATACACTGTATTAATGAGGGTGATTTAGATGCGCCTCACCTTCACTGACTTGTTTTCTTTTTAAGTTATATAAAAGAGAACGACATCACTTTTGTTGCACGTGTGTTACCTATACTGACCATATAAGAAACGCGTTCCCCTTTTATTATTTATTTTGCCTGCAGATCTACTATTCTTACACGTGCATGTATGTATTTGTGAAGCATTATCTTCATTGACTTGACTCGTACATGAGGCAGTTTAAAAACACAAACTGCAAACAAAATGGATTTCTACCCATTTTTAGGAAATGTTGTGTAAACTTCTCCAGAGTTTGAGAGTAAGTGATTTTTATTTTTTTTTCACATTATCATATAAAGTATGCACTGTTCCCATTTTTCAGCTGAAGCAGGCTGCTGCCTCTAGCAAAAGTACTCTAAAAACCCCACAGCACAGCATGACACAGCAGCAGGCACAGTAAGCAACCAGCCGGCCGACGTAGATTTTTTAGCAGATGGGGCTTCATATCTTTCCTGCAGGAGTTGGTAAACAGCAAAAACAGTGATAAATGAGAGTGAGTATTGGTTTTTGCTACCTATCTTTTCCTTCTGGAGTGCTTAGTCTTTGTCCACAACTAACCTTAACAGACAGAGAGTTTATGAGAGCGCAATAAATCTCGGATAATCTAATAAGTTGAACATAATTTTGAAGCACTGCTTTAATTTGATTGCCATAACAGACTTGGGGAAAGAAAGGAAGGATGTAATACGATACACTCCTATGAAATAGACTCATGGACTCCATGCAGTCCTGTGGAAAAAAGTTTACTCGTATTGTTTCCATAGCAATTAAGAGAGTAATTAGCAACTAGTTGCTGCTAATCAAATGCATTTGATCTAAGGACCTCTGTAAAATCAATAGTTTTGCAGTTTGCTGGACTGGAGGATTCTGGTAACACTACAATCTATCCAGGAGTCAAGTCCAGGTCAGATGGTGCAATGCACACACATCACTGTTAGGCTACGTTCACATTTTTTTTTTGCTTGTTCACACTACAGATAAAATGTGATGGCAAACACGCTCTAGTGTGAACCCTCAAAGCGGCTCGCATGCGCAAAAGAAGACGTCACACACAACGCGCTCTGTTTAGACCCAGTCCAAACAGTATTGTTTGACTGATGGCCCTTAATATAAAGACTTGTTTCGGACTTTACGTTTCCCAATTTTGCTTTAAGTTATAAAGTTATTTTGTTATTTACATATGGCCTAATAATAATCCTTATTGCTGTTTTAGAGGAGCGGTGCTTCAAAGGATAGTTGCGGATTTCTGTCAGAATCTGCAGATTATACAGTACAAATAAAATGTTCAACGTTGTCTTCCCAACAGTTTCACTAACATCTACACTGGATGGCCAGGAAGCATTCAGGATGTCTTCTCGGGCGCTTCTCCGGCGCTGATAATTGGCGTCTGTCTTGTGTCAGTGACGTAAAAGACGGATTTAATGCGACACGACCATTCAAACAGCAGTCGCTTTCTAAAACATCAGATATGTATCGGATTCAGTACCACATACGAAAGAGACCCAGATCGGATTTGAAAATATCGGATTTGTGCTGTTCACACTGTCATACCATGATTGGATATGGGTCGCATAGGGTCAAAAAGGTCAGATTTGATGTTCTTTCGCCTGCAGTGTGAACGTAGCCTTAGACTCTACAGGCCTTACTTACCATGTTAAGTGTTAAAGTTCATGACAATTGAAAATTGAAAAAGACTAAACAAGTACAAGTAAAACAAGTTACATTTAAATAAACCAAGATTTCATGAACTATGTCCTTTGGACAGATGAGATGAAAGTGCAGATGTTTGGCTGTAATGCACAGCACCATGTTTGGTGAAAAACAAACACAGCACATCAGGACAAACACCTCATACCAACTGTGAAGCACGGTGGTGGAGGGGTGATGATTTGGGCTTGTTTTACAGCCGTGGGACCTGAGCACCAAGTAATATTCAGCTTTGGTTGCACTTTATATTTTATTTCTAATTAGCAAATGTAGCAAACTGTAGACTGACAATAGCATTTAGCATTTGTCACCAATTCCATCTGTCTGAAGAGGATGGACAAATTATCATCATAATGAAGACAATTAGAAGTACAGAGAGACCACTCTTTATGTTTCCTGCTTATTCATATGAAAATGTATTATCCACTACCCACAATGCAACTTAGCTTGACTTTTGGCTAATGTAGCCACTACCCTTAAGCGGAGGTGATGGAAAAGGCTTTATAAAACTATTCACAGATGCAATTTTACTGCAAAGATACTCTGATGTTAAATATGGGATTATTTTTACCAACACACATGGAAAGTGAATTAAAAGTGTAAAATGTTTATAAGTGGCATTTTCTTTATCGTTGTTGGAACATAGATTAGTTGATCATCTCAGTCAGCTCTCATTAAATTCAAGACGCGCAGCCACGTACACCCGGCCACTCTAACAGATGTATAAACAGTTAGTCTGACCTTGTGCGTCTGCACACATTCACAAGTTGAAATAGAGCTTAACAACAAACAGACCGCTGACCTGTTTGACATGTGACATTTGGGAACTTGTTCTAGTCAGTGTCCTTTTCTTCAGCTGTAACAACATCTGTGCCTGTGTCATGTGTGCATACGTGCATTCATCCACATGCTAACAAACAGTGGACAAGGCATATTTATGGTTGGGTGATTTTTTTTTTAACCTTTGTGGTCAGAGCTACGAGGGAAGAAAAGATATGTCTATGGTGAGAAACGGTTGACTTCTTGCCATAAACTATTCACTGTTACTCTTAAAGTTTCTACTTTCATCCACGTAGATGCTTCAGAGCTGTGTCAGAACAGAATGTCTAACATGCATATAAAATGTGGAGCAAACGTTTGGGTCTATGGTGGGAATCTGAGAGAGGCAATCTGATCTTTAGACTTATTTTTTATTAGCATTCACTGGTCCCTGAAAGTCCTGATAAAGGCCTCACTCAAGGGCAGCATGGCTGTATCCTGCAAAGAGATATTATTATTTATTATTTTATTTTATTTCATTAACATCACCATGACAGAGCACAGGGTGATGTGCCTTATTTTTTGCTGCTGGTTTGGCCAACCTTCTTGAGGACACAGGCTCCTGTTGTGTTTAAAACGAGACTTTTTCTCACTGCTTCAACAAGGGTAATTTTTAGAGGCAAACAGCAGCTGTAACATCCGCTTGACTCTGTGAATAAAATCAGTATGCTGTGTACATACATGTGCATTGTTATTTTTGTCCTATAGAAAATCTGTATTAAAAAATAAAGTAAATACAACATAATCTGCAGTTAAAATATTCAGAATATCAGACTATTTAATGGAAATAATATATGAATATTCTGGTTATCTCTCCTATAGTTAGATTTCAGGAACTTTAAATCAAGGTGACTGGAGTGTAGACTCAGATACCACAGCTATAAGGTTAAGATCTAATTTGTTGGCCTACAGTAGCTGTTTCTGAAATCTTGCTTTTGTTTTTAATTCATTTGAACTTGTCCTGGATTGACTGTCAGCACCTGAGGCTCAAGTAAAGCTGAAAACTGTCCGATCCCAGGTGCATACTAACAGGGCAAGATTTTTGTGACCCGATAGCACTGAACAACATTTTTACTCAATATTTCTGATGTGTCATGTTGACTATGTAATGTGGATTACAGTTTGATGTTTGAGAACTGAAATCATTTTGTACCATTTTGTACAAATGTTATGTTCTGTCACTCTCTCTCTCTCTCTCTGTCTCACACACACACACACACACACATGTTTTACAGTCCTGTGGATTTTGAGTGTGTCTGTGTTCTTTTTCACCAGTCTGAGCTGGTGTGGATGTGCATTTAAATGAGTGTGTGTGATGCCATGCACTTTGTCTCCTACCCTGGAGTGAGGTTTATTTTTGAGGTGATGCATGATGGTTTGCTCCCACAGGACACTCGTGCTGTCAAAACAAATCACTCGGTGTGTGTGTCTGTTTATGTATGTCTCCACATGGCTGGTTTATTTCTTTTATGCATCTACCCTATTAATGCTTACAGTGCATGTATGTGGCTATGGATAGATTACTTTGCATGTGTGCATGCAGACTTTGTATGTGCAATAAAGCTATTTTACTTCAGAGCCCTTAAAGTGAAAAATTCCAGCTGTAACTGTGTATATATTTTCAACAAAAAACCATTCAGGCAGCAGCTATAGCTACAATGTCACATACAGCAGGTTTACTTTATATATATATAAATGTATATTGTGTGTTCATATGTTTTTGACCAGCATCAATAATAAACTACGGTATTCAAAAGAACCACTGAAGAATAACCATACTCTGATCCAGTACTGATAATAGAAACAGTCTCCTTGTGCAATCATCAGCCACTTTATTATGTACACCTCGCAATTTTTAGACCAGGAGCGTGTCCAGAAGGGGGGCATGGGGTGGCAGCCCTCCTCCCCTGAAATTTGATTAGATAAGCTTTATTTTCAGTCTCTGAAACCAGCTGAGTGTTTCCTTGGCTGTGTGTTTGGGATCACTGTCTTGCTGAAACATCCACCCTCATTTCATCTTTATCATCCTGGCAGATGATGGCAGATTTTTCCATTCATTCTTCACCCAAAAAGCTCCACATCATGATGTTGTTATGGTGTTTGTGGGGTGATATGCAGTGCCTTTTGACCTCAGAACATGGTGTCTATTATGGCATCCAAGGAGTTCAGTTTTGGTTTGGTTATCTGACCAGACAACGTGATTTAGTGCATCACTTAGTGTTTTCTTTGAAACAATGGTACCTGCCAGTTGGAGGTCTTCTGAAGCTCTCCACAGGTGCTTCGTAAGTGTTAGGATTGCTTTCTAAATACTGATAGATTTCATTTGGTGTTGTAACTTTCTATACCTTTTTGCACCTCCCTTTCTTCATGTGTTCAATACTGTTTCCTTGTGTCCTTTCTCATTATTACACATAGTTTATGGACATCTATGGTTTGATTACTGTGCATGATTGGACTGGATGGGTTGTTATTGACATCTGGTGAGAATTTCATGTCAATAGTACCTTTAGAAAGATATTTACTTGTTGACATGTTTAATACTTATTTTACCGGCTGTATATTTAAAGCCTTATGCAGCCACACTTCACATAATAAATCTAATAGGTCACATGAGCCTGAAAATTATGTTTTCCATGCCAACTCTTTAATCCATTTTTCAATGCTAGAATATTGTACTGTTGTTATTGAATTTTCAAACTTTTTTAAGCACTGCACATGCTCTGAGAAAAATCCAATTATTGTGAAATTAGTGTGACTTTGGTTTTTGACATTTATTCCATATTTTAACAATAATTAAAGTTATGTGTTGTGTTTTTGTGATTTAAGTATTTTGTGTAAAAGTAAATGAACCAAAAAGTCTGTAAGGTTATAAGGAAATCCTTTTTGAGGGTCGATATTGATTGATCTCTCACAACAGTTTTAATCACAGTGCAATGCCTTATAACACACAGTGTTCCAGTGAATTTGTGGAAGAAACAACATATTCTGTGGGGGGCAGGTGCAAGGCACCGGATCAAATCTGAGGTCTAAATCCACTGTGGCAGCTTTGACGTTGCTCTGACGTGCGGATGTGTGTCAGTGCCTGAAGAGGAATTGATTTTGTGCATCCAAGGCTATTCCCCGAGGACTCGCAAAATTTGACCATGTTCATAGCTCATTAACACACACACACATAGACATTTACATGTCTATGTGTGTGTGTGTTAATGAGCCATTCCAAAACACAGTTATCAGTCTATTTTATTAACCCAGCTGATTGCTTTTGTTACTGGCAACAGATGGTAGGAGACTTTCTAATCAGCCCTTCATGCGTTTACTTTCAATTGTCGTTGTATTTTGTCCACATAACTCTCTTAAATTCTGCAGCACTCTTTTTTCCTGTCAGCTGACTTTATTTTATCTTCATCTGCATTTTTCAGACCTTTTACCTACATGGTTGGAAGCTCCATACCAAAAGTAAAAGTTCCCACTTACGGAAAGAAAATATGGCTCTAAAATTAAAATATTTCAAAAACAGTTTTTCCTTCTTGACCGAGTGAACGAGTGTGGTAGGCTGACTGTCAGAGGTGTTTCAACAATATTAACAAAATTCATAGAAACCAATGTGGCCATTGAGGTCTAATGATATTTGATATTAAACCACAGAATTATCATTTGAGACTTAATAGTTATGTAATATGTTTCTAAACCAAATTCACTGTTACATTAAATTTATTAAAGTTACTACTCAAACAAGTATGTTCTTACATACTTTTTCCTGCACACTTAAATTGAAATCCTCATTCATGTTGAGGAAAAATACTGCAGAATGGTCTAAAAAGTAGGCCTATGTGGCTGGGACCACTTGATCCTACTCTGTCACCATGATCATTACATATGCAAAATGCCATACAACATTAGCGGTCATGCGTTTTTAAAATCTTAATATATAATAGCCCACAGATTTCTGTGGGACCTGAGCTCTTTTTGCTACCACAGGTATCACCGCCTGGTGACCACTAAAAAGAACGCAGCTTTGAAGAACCTTGCAGACTCAAAAGCTATGTCCATCTTTCATGCAGACTACCCAGGAGTTGATCCAGGAGTTGAAGCTGTATCACGATGATCATAAATACTTCAGGGTTTCAGCGGGCAGTTCGAGCTCTTGTTGGCAGAGTTGGGAACACTTCTCAGGAGGCAGAGAAACAATTTCAGAGAGTTGATTGACCCAGAGCAGCATCCAGCTGGTAAAATAGTATTATTTTACTATTTCCATATCATTGCATATTCAGTATGCAGTATATATTCAGTACTGGTGCTCATTTTGAGCTAGGAGCATCATTTTTGCCAAATGCAGTCTGTTTATTTGCATTTGAAAAATTGGAAAAGTAGAAGTACAGATACCTGGGTTAAAAAACACTCTAGTGTACCTAAGTACCGAAGCAACTTTTTTGCTCAAGTAAAGGTGAAAAATTACAGGCTCTGAGAATACATGAGAATACAAAAATGATTAAAAAATACATTCTAATTGTAATTTATGTATGTAGTTTGAATCCGTGATGTAGGACCTCTGAATTCAGCAGTTTCACAGCTATCCTGGCTGATGTCCATCCCCTACACTGACACTTAGTGTAACCTAAATCTAACCATGAACACCACAGCCTCTGTGCACCGGTCCAACACAGAGTTTTACTGTAAATTCATCCTGGACAAACCTACCCAGTATTTTCATGCAACATTTAAAAAACAAAGTTAGCATAGCTTAGTTTGTTTTGCAGGACGTTTCGCAAAACGAAAATACATAATTTAGCAAAACCCATCATATACAAATCAAATAAGTGAGTAACATTATGACATCACATGTAAGTGTTATATTTGCAGTTTATCAAGTGTCACTGAGCAGTCTTTACCTTTTAATCTAACCTGTCCTGTCTTTCTCCAGCTTTCTCCATCTCTGAGTGAAGTTAGCTCGCACTCTTTTCTCTCCCTGTGAAATACAGCAGCTGGACCTTTAGCTAGCAACACAGTGTGCAACATTTGATTTGTAAAGTCCTTAACTCTACTATTTCTGCCCTCTCCCACTTAACGTCCTTATTTGGCCCTCACACACTCAGATGTAGGTGCCCCAGTTACTTATGGAAAATAGGACAGTGACTGTGGATGTGTGTCTGTAGGGCACTTTTTCCTGCACACATAAGAAATGGGTGAGCAAATGTCATACTACAGAAGATGCTCTGTGTGTATGTACTTGTTTTTGTCGTCTGTTCCTAGTCTGACTAGCTAATGTGTAGTGATCACCTTAATCGTTTTGCAGATTTGAGCCTTGAAATTTTAGGATAGGTGTGCAGGTTCATGTTAGCTTTGCAGTAGAATCTCGCTGTAAGAAGCACACACGTTATTTAACTTATTGAGCGTGGTATTAAACTTCCTGTTTTGTCCTCTGTTAGCCATATTTTAGAAATGTCAAGGGTCCTGAAATGCAAATTATTTCCCTTTGCTGTATTGGAGTATTTATGTTAACAATAAATGACTAGTTGTGAATGGAAAGTTCATATCTCAATCTGCTGAGCTCACCTCAACTCTTAACCTTTAAATTAAAGTGTTTTCAGTCCCATTGCCACAGGTGTATTAAATCAAGCACCTTTTCAAATACATCCAGTAAATAAAACTCTAGAAGAACGTGCTGTTTAGGTAAAGCCAGACTAGATATGTCACCATTTGCAGGATTTGGAAAATTGACAAAAAAATCTGAGAATGAGGCACTTTACCTTTAACATTGTATTAAATGAAAATAAATATATGAAAACATATGAAATCAGACACAATAGGCAACAGTGTGGATTTAGGTTTGTAGTCATCCCATTTAAGAGCACGTGCACTAATTACATGGCATTTGCACTAATGCTGAGGGTTACTAAGTGTCAGTGTAATTCCATGCTGTACAAAAGCTATCACATTAACTCACTGATTAATCTCAGTCAGGTGCATCAGGAGGATTAGATAGAAAATGGAAAACACACACCAATGCCTCTAATGTCATATTGTACATACTGTATACATGCATCTTAGGCGAGATTAATGCAGTACTGTTTCAAATCTAGCAAAAAACAAACAAAAAGAAAATAAAAGCGTGCATTGCCTTTTTTTTTTTGCATGATCTTAGTATTCAATCATACATTTGATCATAGGAATCACATCACCTGTAGGAGTCCTCGCACATCTGTCACATCTGGTTAAACAGCCAGGTAGCTAATAGATAACCAGTCAACTAATTGGAAGGGCGGTGGTTGGGCAGTCCTTGGACTTCTGAAGCTCATCTCACACAAACAATGTGACATT
This sequence comes from Neolamprologus brichardi, assembly GCF_056152115.1. Lineage (NCBI taxonomy): Eukaryota > Metazoa > Chordata > Actinopteri > Cichliformes > Cichlidae > Neolamprologus > Neolamprologus brichardi. The sequence continues at coordinate 19,086,726 of NC_142117.1, read as the reverse complement.
CGTCGGAAAAAACTTAAAAAACTCTGACGTTTTTAAGGTTTTCTAAATTCCACTTCCACATAATAAAATAATGAAATGTCAGGAATCCTGTGGTAAAATACTGTAGCTGTTTCACAATTTGCAATTTATTGGAGCGTTTTCAAATGACTCCATCCAGCGGAATAAACACACACATTTTGGTGCTTGTAGCCACTTCTGAAAAGTTATTACAGTTAGGCGTCAATGTGGCCTCACCATCGACGATGTCATGAGATAACAAAACAAAATCAATCAGTAACCTGATAACAAAGGTGCCAAATTAAAGATAAGGAAAACCAATCGGTTATATCTTCGAAGTATTTTTTTGTCAATGTTTCGTCTGAATGCCTTCGCTTAAATGTTTCATCCAAGCTTGACTAGAAGAGCACGTAAAAGTAAGTAACTTTTTCTGTGAACTTCACATACGAGACAGAAGCACACACGGACACAAATATTTAAGTAAGCACTCGGCAGTCACAGTGGCTCACTCTGCAATCAGAGCAAACCAGCAAATGTAAACGCGCTAATTTTCTGATCGCTGGGTATTACATGTGTGCCCTGTGTGGGTACTGGTGTGTTGTATGCGGTATTTGTGTGTTTGCGCGTTTTGATTGTGTCAAATGTGGCGTGACTTTCTAATCACGTTGGGCTGCACAGATCGTGTTCCAAAAATGTGAAAAATAAAAACACAGTCAGGACTTATGAACGCAAGGATGCACGAACTAAAACAAAATAAGACTTATATTTAAGAAAAACTGCTCAGGAATCATAGCCTGTGATCTCATTTTGACAGTTTTCTATAGGTATGACCATTAATGTCTATGACTGTTTCTGATTTCTCCTGCAAACCAAACTTTGGTTGATTGTGGACTCAGAATGAAACATTGCCACTGAATAATGTATGACTCTGAAGTGGAACCAGCCTGAGCGATAGAGGATTATAACGAATTCCAGTGGCACATAGAAGTCAGTCCTCTTATCCGTTGCTGAAACACTGCTTCATATCTGAGCAAACATGAAGCTCAAAGCTTGGATTGAGAAAAAAAACCTGACTCGGGGCCGTGTACGCCATATCTTCGCCGACTCCAAGCTCCTACATCAAAGTAGCACCACGCTCCCTCAGAAGTAGCAAAGTTTTAAGTATCCACAAGAAAGAAAATGCAGGAGAAGAGAAAAAAAAAATCCACTCTGAATATATTTTCCAGCCGACCAGACAGACATAACAAAGTCGGTCTATGACACTACAGTAAATCACTTTAGGTTTCAGCTCACAATCTGTTCTCACTGAAGTAGTGGCTTGGCAATTCAAAAAAGCATGAATATGAAAATATCAAATTCTTTGCTTTCAGTCATTCTGTTGTGGATACACATGTATCCTTAGGCTTATTGTCTTGGCTCATGAGTCCACCCCTTCTAAACTTCAAGCCATGGACTGCTGCCCTGAAATTCCCCTGTAAAATTTCTTCATGCAATTTTCAGTTCATTGTTCCCTGATGATGATTGCAAGTCCAAACCCCGAGGTAGCAAAGCAGCTCCAGAATAATGCACTCCACCATCGTTCACAGTCAGGCTGGAGGTTTTTGTGTTGTCGTGCAATGCCTTTTCCCCCCTTCCAAACAAACTGGTTTGCAGTCAAAAATAGTCAAGTTTTATTTCACAGGTTGGTGGATCATCCAGATGGTCTTTTGAAAAGGTCTTTATACCATTTTCAAGTTTGTTCACCCCTGTAATGTATCATCTGCATGTGAAAATCATTATAATAAAGGCATGGTTAAATCTAAGAGGCCCAAAGTGTGCCTAGAAAATATCGCCCGCATAATTACACCACCAGCACCAGCCTGACCATTAATACGAGGCAGAATGGGAAAACTCCATGCTTTCATGCTGTTTATGTCAAAATTTGACCCTGATATCTGTATGTCACAGCAGAATTTGGTTGTATTTGAATTACTGTCGCCTTTTACCAGCTCGAAGCAGTCTGGCCATTCTCCTTCTGGTATCAATAAGGCATTTTCATCAGAAGAACTGCTGCTCACTGGATATTTCTCTTTTTCAGACCATTCTGTGTAAACCCCAGAGATGGTTGTGCTGGAAAATCCCAGAAGATCAGCAGTTTCTGAAACACTCTGAGCAGCCCGCCTGGCACCAACAACATTCAGAGTCCATTAAACCAACTTTCTTCCTTATTCTGATGCTGCGATTGAACTTCAGCACGTATGTCTATGTGCCCAGATGCACTGAGTTGCTGCTTTGTGATTGGCTGATTAGATATTTGCTTTAACATGTAGTTGAACAGGTGTGCCTAAAAAGCTTCTTTGCATAAAAACACAGAAGTGCTGATACAGAGATTTTATAAACTTATAAAAACGTTGGACAGAGAAAGGCTAGCTGCTCGCCTCTGTTTAAGCTAAGCTAATATGCTTCCAACTACACTCTGCTGGGAAATAAATAAGTGTATTTTCCAGAATTCTTGATGCATTTTTGAAGTAAATGCAAAGCAAAGCATCCTATTATATGTCACATTGGCAGCTGGAAAAAATCACCTCGAGTAGATGAGAATGTCATCATATTGAATCATTAAACAAAGTAATGGACACATTAAAGGATGAAATAAAATTAATGAAATGTCAGGCGCAGCTGAAAAGGTATTACTTATCAGCTCAGCAAACAAGTGCACTCATTACGTGAGCTTTCCTTCCTATGTGGGATTGGCTTCCTAATCACTCAAGCGCAAAGTCTTCAGTGGACTTGTTAGGTTCATAAGTTACGACGGGGTTTTATGTTTTGTTTTACACGTTGTTTGCAAGGCAATGGTTAAAAATGTTATTTTGAAATCGAGTCTAATTTTAAAAACATACCAGCGAAAGTTTAAATGCAGCAGAAACTGTTCTCCTGCTCTTCCTCCATCAGAAGAAACATTACTCTTATCCTCAACAGCAGGCAGGTGGAGTTCATCTCTCACTTCAAGCTAAACTCAGTCTCATGCCCAAAGCAGTCTTGTCTCCAGCCCACATAAGACAAAAAAAGGAGAGAGAAAATCTATTCCCATGGTCTTGTCTCTGACACATCAGTAAACCTGAAGCAAATAAAAATGGTCTCTCTCTGAGAAAAGCCTGTGGGCCTCCAGTCTGACCCCGCTGCCTCCTCTCTCCTCTTCACCGCTGCAGCTAAAGTAAGATTTAAGACGATGAGGAGGCAAATGAATTCACTCCAGCTGCAGACAACGACGGCACACATATGTCATTTCAAGTTGTATACAGATATCTCTGTACAGGCTCAGCAACGTGCACTTTTTCTCTGACATTTCAACACTATGTTATCTGTCACATATACAAGTGTAAACAAAAGGACTCCATAAAGCCACCTGGAGAGTAGGTTTGCCTTTTAATCAATACCCACAAGTCCTGTCTGTTCTCTCGGAAGGTTAAGGAGAGCTAGAAAAAAGAGAGCGATGAAGATGAGCAGCAGATTCTACAGGTTGGGTTAAACAACCAGTCCGTGTCATTGTGTGGGTCTCAGACAACCAATGTTTGCCTTTGATTACAATTTGAAGGCAGATGTGGCACTGAAAGAACTCTTTGTGGCTGGTTTTACTTGATGTGTTTGTGTATCTGTTCAATTCAAAGGTTAAAGCAAAAGCTAAGTGTAGGATGTTCATTGAGATTGCTAACCGACCTCTTGGCACTGATGATAGCCAACGTGTGCAGGCGAAAAGACTTACGATCACAGGTAAGAAATAATATGCGATGCAGGGAAAAAAAAAGGTTAATGCGGCAGACTGACACGAGCAATCTATGAGTTAGCCTCGAGAGCAGGAGGAGAATAAGATTGAAGGAAGGAGACGGTCAGCTGAATATGTTCAACAAAAACAGACGCTACCAGGCAGAGAGGTGAGAAGGGAGGGAAAAAGAGAAAGATGAGATATGATGGCAGTGACAATGTGGAGGAAGAAAGGAGGAAAACATTCATGCAAGATAAGAGTGAAGTTAAGAAAGAGAAGCAAGGTTGAGAGACATTTACATTTAGATACACAAGGGAGGAAAGAAAGACAGCAGTAAAAAAAAATGAGGCTTGAGCGTGCTCAACTGTGATACTCACATACATAAAAATGTACTTGTAGCATTTGGTAGCAATGCTGAAACTCGTTAATATGCAAAGTTTTAATTGTTGACATTGAGAAAAGTTATGTTTCAGAACAATTATTATAATTATTATTCTGATGTGTAGAGAATAACAACAAAGTGTAGAAAGAGTGAGGGTGAATGACAGGAAATGATCTGGGAGAGAATTGAACCCAGACCCCTGCAGGAGGACTATAGCTGTCAGTGTATGTCATCAGTAATGCTTAGCATGCATACTGAGGTTCAGGTTTTCTTTCTAAAATAGGAAAGAAAACCTAGTTTGTCCAAAGAATATAGGTGGGTGGTGGATATGTTATTAAAAACAACTTTATATATTGTAAAGCATTACTGGTGCCCTCACAAATGTGCAAGAGCATGTCATGAGCACAAATACACCTCCATATGACCTTGGATGCTGGCTTTCTCCTCTTAACACTGGAGAATATGGCAAAAATAGAGATTAAGAAAAGCAGCTGATCTGCAAAATTATTGAAGTTTATTTTATTTGCATTTTACACATTTTAAACATTTGAAAATGACAAAAAAAAGTTTTGTTTTTTTTAAATTTTGATCATCACCAATTCCCTTGTTAAACATATTTATTCTTAGTTTTTAGCCAACAGTTGGATGGAAACATTTTGCTTCTGAATTTAACAGGGAGTCAGTGAAGTGACCTTAAAATGGGAGAAATATGCTCTCTTTCTGGTTCCCTGTTAGTACTCGCGCTGCAACATTTTAGATCAACTCAAGGCTTTTCAGGGATTATGAATGGCAACAGTCTAGCCTAGAAGTAAAAAGGCAGGAAGTAGTTTTTCAGCATCACTCTGAGACAGGATGTTTCTAATTCTAGAGATATTGTGCAAATGTATTAAAGCAGTCCTACATATGTTTGATATTACATGGAAAGATATATCCTAGCTAAAAACCACTCCAAAATTCCTCACAGTGTTTCTGGAGGCTGAGGTAAGAATTAGGATCTATTCACAATTTCACAACAACTGACAGAAACCTCTCACCAACCAGTCATGTGACCAGAAGTTGCCTGGTGGTTGCCAATCAGTTTCTAGTTTCATGAGACTTAAATCTGATTCAGTGTGTAGAAAGAAAACAAAAGGACATGTTGGATATATTGTGTGTCTGTGTATTGGTTTGGTGATTTTTGTTGAATTTCCTGTCTTTTTTTATACTTATCAGAACTGAGAATCTAAAGATAGATGGTGTCAGATACTGTCTAAGTTCTTAGGTCCTTTGAGACAAGCCTGTGAGTTCTGGCTTGGCAAATAAACTTGACAGGACGTGACTGGATTCGGGTTGAATACCAAAGCGACTTCAGTGTCAGTGTTTTTCTTCTTTGGCACTTCTGAAAGGTGTGCGTTTGTATGGCAGCTGAGTGTCGGCTTCAGACGGGCGGCTATGTGGACGTGTGTGTATCCTTCTGTCTCTGCGGAGCTTCAGCCTTCATCTTGAAGCTATCCCAGTAAGTGGGGTCTTCGTCTGTTAGAGGTGAGGCTGAGTCGATGAGCTCTCTGAACGACAGCATGGTAAATGTGGTGGGCGGAAGAAGAGAAGGCGGACGAGGCTGTGAGGAACCAGGAAGAAAGTTAATATTGTTTATTCTACAGTATGATAGCTACTCTTACTATTGTAGCTAAGTATTGTTTTTGTTTTTTTGAATCTATTCGTTCCAACTTCACATTTTTTTAATGGAAAAGTTATGCTTCCTTACTGCAGGGCATGTGTTGTCTGCTGGTCCGAGTGCTACAGCAACATGATGATCAGCATCCAGTAAACTCTCCTGCAGAATGACACACAAATCCAAAAATATGCAGTCTGCATAGACTTTTAGGGTGTTTGGCACAAAAAAAGGCACACAGTAATGTCAATAGAGAGAAAATCAATAATTTATTTGAGTGGTGAGGAAAACTAAATTTTAACAGGCAGAAACCTCCAACAGGCCATCGGCATCGATGCTTGGGGTAAGTGCAAAGAAGAGAATGGAGAACCAACAAAAAAAATGCAGCAGTGAACACTCAGCAGGTTGGCGATGTGGCCAGTGATAGCTCATCGCTGCAGTTTCAAAGAGTTGCTGAAAAGTCAGAGAGGAAAGGAGACACAGAGGAAAAGTATGTGTGTGCACAAACTGCAGGGGAGACGACACAAACTGTAAATGCACTGAGAGAGAAAGGAAGAGGTGAAGTGACCATTACATCACAGCGTAGCTGGTTTACAGATGATATAGGGTCACCTGATGCAGGCCTAATGATAAGCTTATCAAAGAATAAAGTATTTAAGGTTAACATTAAAGAAGAGAGTCTGCATCACAACCTGGTTGTGTAGGAGCTTGACAGCTAAAGGCCTCCCGTGGTATTTTTGGAAGAGCCAGAAGTAGAGAGCAAAGTGCTCTACTGGGTACTATTAGATCTTTAAGATATGACGGAGTTTGGTCGCTAAGGGTTTTGTATGTGAGGAGAAGGATTTTAAATTCCTTAAATCTGGAAAATATGATCTCTTTATAGTTTCTCTTAGTGCTTTTAATAGAACATGTTGGATCAGAGACGTTTTGAGTGAGCCTGGTAAAAATCCATGCACCGAGTCATCAGCAATGCTCTGTGACAGGATGTTCCTAATTTTAAAGGATGTCATGTTTTTTAAGGGCTTGAAAGAGATGGCCTAGATCATTGTGGTGTGTTGTGTACCAATATGTTCTTGCTTTAAATATTTGTAACTTAGTGTCTGCTCTAGGGCAAAGAAATGTACAGATTAATAGGGGGAGCAGAGCAATGGCAGAAAGAGGAGTTCTTTGCTCTGTGAGGTGCACTCCTCTAATCTTCAGTTATCATGTGAGGCAGGATGAAGAAACACTCGAGAGCCCCCCCCAAATCACAACCACTTGTATTTCCGTATGAGGTCACCTATGATTCTCTCTGAAGATGCTCTCAAGGGCATATTCACTGTGGAAATGTGTATCAAGGACTCCTCTGCATAGCACCCAAGTCCTTTGAACCACTGTGTTAGACTTTCCTAAAAGCTGCTTCCAGCTTGTTTAATGCGATCCCAAATTATATGCAAGAAACCCCCATGGAAGCTCGCGTGGAGCTTGTCTTGTTTTGAGCTGCCCTGGTTTGTGACACATTACTTAATATAAAAAACAAAAACCAAACAAACAAACAAAAAATACACACACACTCATGTTATCATCTTTGCACTTGAAACTAATCGGTCATCAGTTCTATAGCTGCATACAGTATTTCACTCTGTGTGGGAAGCAGCGATTGCTGAGGGCTACGTGGCTGGGAGGAGGCGAGTCTGCTGATAAAGAATAGCTCAGAGCAGCTCATTTCCAAAAAATGTAAGAAACAAACACAGAATAGCTTATTTTTATCTGTGTGTGCGTGAACTGAGCAAACATTTGTGAAGTGTGAACTAGCACAGCACTGATGCATTCGTGACACAAGTGGAAAATCCAGAAAAATGGAGCAATTATCAAATGGCATAGCAACATTTTAAACCTGAGAATAAACCCACAGACTACTTGGAAGCTGATGAGAGACAAAAATAGACTGAATTGTTGAGCTGTGACCTCTAATACACAAACCTCTAGATTTTAACAACATCTCTGGACTTTTATTTTTCTTCACAACACCAGACTCACTTCGAATACCCAGTCCTCTTCTTCTTCCTCATCTAGATGCATCTTGGTCTGGTGCAGTACCCGGTCCTGTGTGAGCGGCTCAGACGGCAGGTGAAACTCCACCCTCTGCAGGTTGAAGCCCAGACCGGTGCCGATGGCTTTGATGAAGCTCTCCTTCAGGGCCTTGATGGAAAGGGAAGAAACCCGATCAGCTGCATGCAGAAAATGATGATCTGTGTGTATGCGTGTGTCTTCATGTGTGGGATGGTGTGTGTGTGTGGTGGAGGGTGTTTTGGCTAAGAAGAAACACCACTTAAAACCGCAACAGATGGGAGTTTGTGCACACATGTTTATCAGAGTGCACACCAAAGAAGGACATTGTGTGTCAGTGTGTGTGTGTGTGTATCCAACCAAAACCGACCCTGCTCGACAACCAATAAGCCACAATAACACTATTACAAGGCTAATCGCTATGGCAACCGTTGAGCTCTGCCATTAGTCAACAGTGTGGTGGTGATATCAGTGCTTGACGTCTCTGTGCCACCCTCTCAATCGCACAAAATCTTTACTTAGCTCCACTGTTGCTTTTGCTGACCATCTGTGTGTGTGTGTGTGTGTGTGTGTGTGTGTGTGTGTGTGTGTGTGTGTGTGTGTGTATTAGAGAGAGAGAGCGAGAGAGTGTGAGTGCATGCAAGAAACTGTGAGTGAAAGGAGGCAAAAACCAAAGAAAATGAAATGAAAGCGCACGTCTCTGATGACAGCGTTTGAGAAACAAATTTGCACATGTATGTAAAAAAATACAAGTGTGTGTCGCCTCAGAGGACAGCGGCAATGTTATGTTCTCCCTGTGCTTTCTTCTGTTACACACACAGGGCACAAGGTAGTATGGTTGCCATGGTTACCCAGTGGCGGTAGAACGCGGCGAGTTGCTGGTGCTCCAAGCCGGCTGATTGGATGGCGCTCCACTCGTGCGCTGTAAACTGACGAGTCATAATGCGGAAAAACTCCGGCACAGAGCTGCAACCTGGAGCGAATGAAAGAGGTGCGGGGACAAAAAAAATACAAAACCAAAACAGGAGGGGAAGAGAGAATGGATGAAAATGATAAATGAGGGGAGGGGAATGAGGGAGGTGATGGAAAAGAAAAACAGTAATATTCAAACACAACCTGTGTTTGATGGAAGTGTTCCGCACATTTGAATTCTGTGGTCACACAGAAATCCACATTTACACACACAAACAGCCTTGGCCTAGTCAATACTGTACATATATGATGCAGCAGCGACCCCTTGTGGTGGAATTTCATAGCTCAACGAGTCCAAAAATGTAGTCATTTCATATATTGGCAAGGGTATCCTAACCAGGGAACCACAGTGTTTACCTGGCATGGCGGTCTTCATGATATCCACCCCGACCTGCCTCCCCTGCTCTGCAGCAAGCACTGCGTAGTCCCCTTGGTGGGAGAGATTGAAACTCCAGGCCAGATCTGACTCTGAACTGACCTGTAAGGAGAAGGATGTTTGAATGTATCAAAATAAATGAAGTCTATACTGAGCTTGACAAAAATCCACTATTTGGGCCACGCTGACCCCTCCCTGCACTGTGTTATAGATATATTTCTGATATATTTCTGATATATAAGATTTATATCTGATTTTTAGTTACTTGTGCTGGAACACTTGTAGTTTAGTGAAATGACAATGCAGTGAAGTAAAATGCTGCAGTATATGCAAACTTTTATGAATTTTATGAAAAAAGGAGTGAACCTTGACAGGTGTTGCCAGGTAAGGTTTGCCTCTGGGAGATCGCTCCAGTCTGATCTCTGACCATGGGATCCCCATCTTCTCACACACAAGCCTCCTTAGCAACAACCGTCCAGCCTGTTGAGGCAACAGAGATGCAAAGACAGCTGTATAAACTTTTCAGAATAATTAAGGGAACACTTGATGATAACAGCAGAATACAAAGTTTTATAAACGTTGGGGACATCACTCTGTCCAGGTAATAAACATAAACTACTTTTGATTGCTTTGGTGCAAATTAAAGTGACAACAGGTGTACTGGAGATACAATATGCAACATATTAATGGCATTTCAGGTTGGGGCCACAGACTGCTGTTCTCTTCTTTTACTTCAGTTTAGCTTTTTTTTTTTTTTTTTACCAGTGTCCTTATCACTGCTGGTAGCTTGAGACAGGCTCTCATGACACTGTCTATCTTCACAGATGAGAGCAGGTTTGCACTAAGCACATGTGACAAGATGTGAAAATATCTGGAGATGCCATGGCAAGCGATACGCTGCCTGAAACACCATCTGTGAAGAGAACAGGGCGCCCTGCCAGTTCTGGTGTGTGAGGAAGGTCCCGCTAAAAAGGCCCTCATGCCACGGAAACCTGTAGCAGTAAACCTGCTGGGCGTCGTTCTGTAAGTCTCTGCTTTGCACTAAGTTCAATTCAATTTGATTTTATTTAAATAGTGCCAAATCACAACAACAGTTGCCCCAAGGCGCATTCCAGGTCTATTCAAAATACATGGAAAGCTATGAGATGTGTTTTATTGTGTTAAGTAGGTAATGCGGAAAAAAGAAAAATCACAGCCATCTTGTGGTCATAATCAAGACACACTGGTCTTCCCAACAGAAGTTAACTTTACAGATTTAAAGTATCGCTACAGGTATCGGCAACACTGGCTCTTTGTTTACTTGGCTCTTGACCGATACCAAGAATCGTTAAAGTTTAGTTTTGGACTCACCATAGCTGACTTTGCATCCTTGGCGAACACAAACTGCCCGATCCGATCTTTCTCCTCCCGCTGGATGCAGCGGGCAGCGAACAGCCAGTCTGACCTGCTCGGCGTCCACGATCCGCAGCGGAAAGCCCACCGGACGGAACCCATCTCCTCGCCCCCTGCTCCACCTCTGACATCCGGGCTCCTCCACCGCAACTGCGGGCTGCTTACGAGCTGCTAACGAGCTAAAGTCTTCGCGGTGTCTTTGAATGTAATGTTCAGAGACGTGCGGATTTTCGCATAGATGTATCCCAACAGACTTTCCTGTTTACATTTCGGAGTTGACAGCGGTGCACATGCCCGGAAGAGCCCGGCGAGATTCAATGTCGTCATAAGTGGGCGCGGTGGAGGATTAACCAATACGAGCAACTAAAATGGCGCGTCACTGGCGGTACCTTCAAATGTTTCAATAACATTGGAAATACGACAACACTACGATTCAGTTTCAATAAATTACCCCCCATCCCCGTGCAATACAATGACAAGAGTAGAGAAGATGTCCGAATGAGATAACACCAAGTGCTTTTGTTTTATTTAGGTCTAAATATCAAGTCTAAATCTCTCGAACCTTAATCGTCTTTACAGCGTTGGAACCTTAGTCTCTCCCGTTTCAGACGGGGCGATGAACGCAGCATTAAAATTGCATTTTAAACCGTGCTGTTTGGATTGCGGTTTTTCTGTGTGATTAAGGTGAGTTGTTTTTACTATTATTACCAGTGGTGTTTTATTGGAGGAGGTGACGAGATGCAGAAAAAACATGAAATTTATGACTGTTCTGGCAAAAATGTGCTGAGCCTCTCTGGTTACTGATGCCTTGTAGTCATCGAAAAAAACAAAACAACCGTAATTTCAACGATTTGGAAGGTTAAAGAGGGAAAAATGTTTAACCTTCGAGGTTTATCCATTTATATATTTATTTATTTATTTACATACAACTAGGTCTTTCTTGTGTTCTTGTGCGATAAGGTAACGCATGCCAAATGTGCTATTATCATAGTAAAATTCTTGTTACAACACATTATTGTCTGCTGATTATAGACAGATAGTGACGACTCGCAGAGTATAGTGATGTTTGATGTGCTTCAGAGACACGTGAAGCATGAGCAGTGTTCCTACCCACCAGTATTCATCATAGTTACGAGCGATAGTATTTGCCTGTCTTTAGATTGAAAGGTGGCCTGTAGCTGATTGTCCAGCTCAAATCCAAAATTAGGGCAGCTGATTAAAAAAAAACCCTTAGAGTAAATTAAAATAGTCAACATGTGTTTTTTATCTATAAAAACGCCCCCCAAACTAACTCATTCCGCTTAATATACAGATTAGTTCACAAGTATTTGTATGATGACGCAATCGGTGTAATTTTGCCTGTCCATGCAATCATGGTGTATTTTAAATCAAACAATCAAAATGTGATAGAATTACAGACTTTCATCATTAATCCAAGGGATCTAACAAAAGTACTGCATTAACTATAGGTATACACAGTCTTTAAATTTTAGTGGCTCAAACGTAATTTGTAACATGACTGACAATAAGTTTTATGGCCAGCTGAGAGAGAGGGTCATAACTTTAGGCTCTGCTATGGTACAAAAGAAAAAAAAAAAAGAATAAATACACTGAACAGCCCAGCAACACCAAAAAGCCTAAAAACCCATAGAAAACCACTGAAGTGAATGATGACAGAATTACTTTTATAGTTAAGAAAAACTGCTTTACAAATCCAAACAAGTCAAGAACATTCCCGAGGAGGCAAAAGTATCATTGTCAGTTACAATAAAGAGTCACCTTCATGAATGGAAATACAGAGGTCTCTACAGTAAGGTCCAAACCACTGGTTACACCGAAGAAGAGGAAGGCCAGATTGGATTTGACCAAAAAATACCTGAATATAAGGTAGAGATCTGAAGTGTACATGGGCATGTATGGCTGCCAGTGCAACCAGGTGACTAGTGTTTACTGATGATGTGTGTGAAGTGTACATGGCTGTACTCTCTGCTCAGATTCCACTAATGCAACTGTAGGTGGCTGTATAAACTAAATCGTGTCATCTGCTTTCTTTTTCGTCTTTTACACAGGGCTAAACAAGAAGAAGGGCTAAAGAACACTTTCACCCTGTGATGCTTCTCTACACGTGAGATTACCTGGCAGCAGCCCATTCCAGGAGAAGTTGGACTGCAACCTGAAGCCTTCTTATAATATTAATAATAGCTTGTGTCTTATTAAAAGAAAAAGTGAACCCTCCAGTCAAACTTGAGCAAAGCAGGGAAGGATTTGATGACTTATCTCTCCAGTCTACCAGATCAACACATTTCTTTCCAGCTGGCATTGCTTTAACCCCCAAGCCTTAAATGTCCTAACTTAGATACTCCCAGGTGGAAAACTTTAAAGAAGCTGCTACAAATGGAGCCACGGAGGAATTCCTCCCCGGTGTAAACTGTTGCGCTGCTGAAGGACAGCTAAGCTACAGCAAACTTCCACACTTCTCTCTATTTGAGGACTGAGTTTCCCTTTTACACTGAACTGCGACCTGTCTCTTTACACCTCTGTTTCAGTCCTTTTCCTCTGATACCTTCTTCCATATCTGTGCCTCTCTTTCTCATAACTTCACTCCTGTTTTTCCGGTTGTCTCTCTTGACTTGTTTTTCTTGCTCTCTACTTTTCTGGGGGCTTCTGTCCCACTCCTTGCTGCCACACTGGATTTCCTGCAAATGAAGCACCTGAAGAGGAAGAGGAAGAGCAACTACAGCGTGAGGGAAACACAAACTCTCATCAGGGAGATCCACAAGAGGAGAGACGTATTGTTCTCCAGACAACAGGTGGAGATTCTTTTCTTTTCTTTTCTTTTCTTTTCTTTTCTTTTCTTTTCTTTTCTTTTCTTCTTGATTTTATCCACAGAAAAATGCATACACAGCTCTCTTTCCACGGAAGTGTGAACCAAGGTGCGGAAAATGACAAAAACAGCAGCACAAACCATTCAGATAATTCTGCCATCTCGCCCGCCCGTGTTTAGTCAGCTCCAATTTATATTGGTCTAAATTAAAACATCTAGAGGCTGTAAATAATGAACAAAACGATGACTCCAAGGTTTGAACTGGTTACATTACCGTTGCTGCCACTAGAGAGCACTGACATGTCTGTTTTTCAGCTGCAGGATGTCCTGTGTGTTGCACCCTGGACACATTTCTGCTTATACATAACAGTCAGATTTTAATCTTCCTAATGAAATCAGTAGAAGAGGTTAAGAAGGTAGAGTTGAAAAAAAAATTTAATCTTCATGCTGACTACGTCACGTGTACACTCTGCCCCAGTGTTCGCTTTCTTCGTCCCAGTGAAGAGAGGGTAATTATTTTCATTGGCACAGGAGAATTTAATTTGTGCAGTCACTTTCTTTTCCATTCAGTAAACTAGTGTCATATTATTTGCCTCTTTGAATGAAACAGTTTAACTGCTCATCTTTCTTCTTTAATAGAACACAGCCATTAATGAGCTGAAGAGGCAAGCATGGGAGGAAGTGGCACAAGGTGTGAATGCCCTGGGAGAGGGGGAGCTACGCACTGCTGCCGAGGTGCGTTTGTCTCCATTCGGATCGTATCGTTGCTTCTGTGGACCCAGTCGTGATTTTTAAAGCAGCCTTCCCTTTCTGATGTACAGGTGAAGCGTCGTTACCTCGACTGGCGTGCGCTTACGAAAAAAAAACAGCTGCAGACTGAACTCTCTCTCTCTTCCTCGCCCCCCTCTTTGGCCATTAAGACTGAGTATGGAAATTCCTCTCCAGAGCACGAGGCGCCTTCTTTGGGATCTGGTTGTGACCAGCTGCTTGACCTCTCGGGCTTCCCAAAGGACTGGCACTGTGACTGGCCGGAGATGGTGGCTCTCAGCGGGTCGAGCGGGCAGGCCGCGGGGGCACTGCCGGGAGTAAAGATGGAGGACGATGTCAGTGAATACAGAGTAACAGTGTGTGTGTGTGTGTGTATGTGTGTTTCTCTCTGTAGAGTAGCCATCAAAGCTTAGAGTCTGTTAAATCACTTTTCATGTATATGCACACTGATTATTTTGTAAAAATATGCTCTTTAATCCAGAGCTGCTAATATGAGAAGACAAACAGCCTATGTTGAAATTCAAGTGTTGCTAATGTGTAATTAGTCAAATTAATGTCCTTACCAGCCATTACTTAATACACATTATGCAGCTCAAGTGTCTCTAGTCAATCCAGTCTGTTGATTGTACTCCAGGTTCACAAGGTAGAGACTAAATTAAATTAAGCACGTGTTAATTAATTAGGATATAATTGAAGACTGACATTTAAATATTACTTTTCTGTGATTACATTAAGATCTGCTTTTAGATCAAATCCCACTGGTCACTCTTATCTTATGAGACAACGCTTCTTGGGTCCTATATATAGGTCCTAGATATAAACTTGAGAAAAATCCCATTCTTAATCCATAGGGTTTAATATGATGCCCATCCAACCTTTGCAGCTATAACAGTTTTAGCTTTTTTGGGTATCATCTTAGAATCTATCTTAGGAAGGGGCCATCCCCAAACTGCTCCTACAAAGTTTGGAGCATGAAATTGTCCAAAATGTCTTGTTCTTTTCACTATTTTAAGGGGCTAAGCCCAACCCCTGGGAAAGAACACGTCTCTGCTGATCTAGAGACCAGTGCTGGTGTGCTTTACACCACTGCAGCCGACGCTTTGCATTGCACTTGGTGATGTGAGTTGCTCGGACATGGAAACCCATTCCATGAAGCTCTCTACACACTGTTCCTGAGCTAATCTGAAGGCCACATGAAGTTTGGAGATCTGTAGCGATTTACTCTGCAGGAAGTTGGCGACCTCTGCGTACTATGCGCCTCAACATCCACTGACTCTCCTCTGTGATTTTACGTAGCCTACGTAAAATGAGTTCTCAGTCGCTTCCACTTTGTAATAATGCCACTAAAAGCTGACTGTGGAATATTTACTAATGACTCCACTCGACTTGGAATTCAAAGAGCTCCTGAGAGCGAGCCATGTTTGTAGAGTCAGTCTTCATGCCTAGGTGCTTAATTTATATACCTGTGGCCATGGAAGTGATCGGAACTCCTGAATTCAATGATTTGGATGGGCGAGTGAAAATCTTTTGCCAATATAGATATTTATACATCTCAAAAATTCTCCACTATTTTGTGTCTTTGGTTGATTTAATACTGCCTTATAATATAAAACTGCACGATATCTAGTATAGCGGTACATATTATCAGCCAGAGAATCTGCAGTAATAAAAGAAGTGATGTTGAAATAATCAGCTCAGCACATGAAACTATCAAATGTAGTTGCAGAGATTTAGTTTAAAAATAATTTGGGGATAAACTCTCAGCCAGAAATCCAGATTGATGACTCAGAATAGCTCATGATTGTATTTATTGCTGTATCATTTATATAAAAACAAGAAAATAACTCAGGAGAAATTAGGATCCCCCATTTACCCCAGTGCTTCTTGAGCGCATCTTTCTTTGGGTTTATTTGTGAAGGCTTGCTTCAGAGTCTCCTGTGAGAATTAGAAATAAGTGTGGCGTTCGCTTTAGTTATGCCGATCCAGAGGAGCTCCTCGTCCTGCTGATACCAAACACACATCCAATAGTTAAGGTGTTGCTACAGTTGATGCACATTTGCAGGCCACTTTGCACCCCAGCTCCTCATTTTCATGCTGTCTGACTTAATCAATTTCATGTCTGCGATCACTGATGTCTGCAGCGTTCTACGCTGAAAGCCTTGCTGCTGATCTCCCCACTGGTTATCCACATATGTGTGAAAACCTGTTAAATGATGACTCTCTCTCTCTTTCTCCTTCCCTCTAGCTGGACGGGGATGTGGGAGATGGAGAAATGGATGATGATGATATTCCCTCTCTTCTTTGTGACATCGAGGCACGTGTAGAGGGGCATGATACTGATGTTTATTCCCACAATGACTTGGGCATGCCCAGCCCCTCCAAGGATCCGACTTCCACCACCAGCAGAGATCTACTGCTGCCCGGTGGCCTGATGGGAATGCTGGGTGAACTCAGCAGTGACGAGAACATAGGAGCAGGGTTTCTGGTTGCTGTTGAGAAACATCGTCTGGAGCTAGAGAAACAAAGGCTGGCTGTGGAGACTGAACGCCTGGTGGTGGAGAAAGAGCGGCTATTGGTGGAGAAAGAGCGACTTCGTCAGACAGAGGTGGAGAGAGAGCGGCTGCAAATAGAGAAGGAGAGGTTACAGGTGGAGAGAGAGAGGCTGAGGCTCATGCGTGTTGGCCAATCAGAGTACGTCAACTCTTCTTTTAACCTGCCGCCGCAACAAGGCCCAGTCCTTTCCTCTCGTTCGTCCTTATCCTCAACTCATGATGGACAGAGGGAGAAGGGAGTGTCGGCGGCGGACTTGGAGGCAGCAAAGTTAAATCTGGAGAAGGAGAGACTGCAGCTGGAGAAGGAGAGACTGCAGTTCATCAAGTTTGAGGCTGGCAGGCTGCAGATTGAGAGAGAGCGCCTGCAAGTGGAGAAAGAGAGAATGCAGCTCCACAAGGACCATTTGTCAGTAAAAATCTGATAAGAGTGAGAAAAAGAGGGTAGCTGAGCAGGGTGAATAAATCAGATGTCTCCAGATCACTATTGGTACTAGCAGCAGATTTTTCACAGACATACTGTCTACGTTTGGTGCGAGACACTTTAATGATCTTTCCTAACTGGCCAAGAAGAAGCCCGAGAACAGTGCCTTAGGATGTAATATTTGTTCGGCACAGAAATGTGCTGTGGAAGATGTTAAATAAATACTGGGCTGTTAGTGCAATTAATCTTTATTGGTGTAGAAATCTTTAAGTATATATATGAAATAGTGCTATTGTACTATAACTCCTATAAACCCTAACCCTTGCCTATCTATTACTGAAAAACAAATAGTTCAGTCACACTACAGTAAGCATATGATGGCAACCTCCTTGCATCTAGAAAAATAATGGTGGTTGCGTTATGATTACATTGAATATTTTGCATTTGGTAAACAACTGCAAATAGCTGCGACGAACTGGTCACATAGAAGGTACTGTAAGTGTGCAACTCCACCTACCTCTGGTTGGCCACTTTTGGTTGAAAGGGGATTGCACAGGTCACTTAGTGGGAGGCAAATAATTTTCTCCATACTATCGGACCTGGACCGACTGCAGTCAGTCTCAGACAGATTGCTGAAGGTTTGCAAATAGTTTATAAACTAATGTAGAGATGCAGAAAGAATGCCGACAAGTTCACTCAGTCTGATTCAGTCTGATGCGTCCCTTTGTATCCCTTTGAAAAGGGGTCTATTCTGGTTAGATTTCTATATAAACGCAACACTGTTGAGCACTTGTGTCATCGATCCATTGATCCATCCATCCATCCATCCATCCATCCATCCATCCATCCATCCATCCATCCATCTTCTTCTACTTATTTGAGGCCAGGTCATATTTGGACTGTGAATGTAAGTAGTGATTGTGCATTTCTGTTTAATGTGAATTTTTGTGTATGTAGAGGCTCACAGATTCACAGTTTCCACCTGTTTATGACAGTTAATCACAGATTCTGTTAATTCAGTTATAAATTGACAGCAGACTGACTCTGTCCTTTTGCTTTTCTTTTTGCCGTCTTGATGTACTAAATTTGTTCTAAAGATGGCACCTGACTGCGTGCAGACATGGTCCCTGTCAGTCATTTCAAAGGCAGCAAAATAGCATGGTCATTGCACACGGTCACAATAATTTGGGGCATTCTGCGATCTCCAACCACAGTTTTCTCTAGTGTGACTGTAACAAAAAGCACACAACTTTTCTTGTACAGAAAAATTTTAGTTCACAGAAGACAAACGTGATTGACAATAATATTTTAAGTTGATATCTCACCTTTTCACAGACTTTTATATACTAATATCACTACCACTGAGCCAACACGAGTCACACCACAACCCTGAAACTGAGAAACCTAAATGGAATTCAGCCATTGCTAATTTTATATACCACACATCTGTAGTCTTCCTACTCATGTCTGGAAGGACTTTGCAAGATTTTTAAAGAAATTTCTGATCAGCAAGTTTGATGTGCATGCTAAAAAAATACTGTAAGTGAAGTAATGAAAGTTTTGCTGTAAACATGCTGTAAAGTATTACTGGCTTGGAAGACTGTAATCCATACAGTACTAAAAGCTGTGTCATCTGTAACATCAATGACACCAAACACAAGCTTTTATATCAACAATGATAATAATAGTCATCATAAATATTGTTACTTTTTCCTAATGTTAGATATTTTTATGTTATGTTGATTTATATTTGACATTCAATCATAGTATGAATATATTATTATATAAAACTAAAGTCTACGGAGCCCAAATTCATGAAACTTTCTTTGAACACAGGCAAAGAAAAGGTTAAATATCTGGGTATAGGTCTGGGTCAATTAAAATAACAAAATCTGGGTATTGGACTTTGTGGAGAATGCATTACAAGTGCATCTTTTTAAAATATTTTCCTGAAATTGTGCCTTTTTGCTAAAATACTTGTTGATAAAGAGAAATTCAACTTCAAAAATTGTGGTGCTCAGAATGAAATAAAATCTGTTATACATCCAGATCCTAAAGTGCTGCTTCTGATGATTAAGCTGTGAGGGCCCTTTCATGCCTTTATGCATAACGATAAAAGAGAATAATAAGAAAAAATGTAAACGTTTTTGACTCTTCTGCACTGATGCTCTTTAAGAAGAAGGGACAATTGCTGAAATGTCCCTGATGTGCCTCTCAAAAACTGCAACTTTTGAGGACTTTACTAAATCTGATGTAACCTGGTGACACTTGAAAGTGAAACATTTAAGTTCATAAGAAAGACCTTCATTATCACCCGAGGGCTTACACAAACAAAGACACGCATTCAAAGCGAGGTCGTCGAGGCAGACGGATCAAATCACAAAAGGCTAGTTTACTTCTTGGTCCCATGGTTTATACTTGTCTCTACTTGAGAGAGGAAAGCCGCATTCAAAAGGCTCTGCTTTATCTTTAGACGTGCTCTGAGAATCCACTGTATTGATTCAAAGAGTCCCTCAGCACTGAAGTCATATATTGAGTCAACTGACTGCTGTCTAGACTGTGTGAGCGTATTAGAGGAAAAAAAAACAATATAATATTTCCTTCCTGATATCGTGTTAACTTTACTTGACCTTATTCAGTGATGCAGCCCATTATATCAGGTTAACAGATATTACACATTTATAACCTTTCTGAAAAAAAAAAAGAAATAAAAGTGAGAGAGCGCTTTCAGCGTTGTGAAGGTAAAACACTGTCCACAGACTGAGATGCCCGCAGGTCCTGTGGCAGACTGTTTCACAGGTGGCGAGGATAAAAACTAAAAGCTGCCTGCCCAGAGGTCACAGAGCTCACTACAGCTCAAAGATCTGTGTCCAAGGATTTCAGGGGTCTAATACCTTAAAATCAGCTGTTTCAAGATTTGAAAAACAGTGGATGGACTTTAGAGGTAATCTCAGGTTTTTCTTCTCAGACTTGCTGTAAGAGCTCTCGTTGGCAGTCTATAAAAGAGAGAAGAGATATTACGAAGCCAATCTGATTAGTAATGAAAGTGAACATTCTGCCCGTCTAGTCCCATTCTAACCCATCGTTCTGTAAAATTCCTTCAATGATAAAATGCTTTGTGACTGTGCACTGAAAGCCAAAAAAAGTGCAAAAACAGAAATTTGGTTTCTGAGACACGTTGAGTCATGTAAGTAATGATAACACTGATCTGATGAGGTGCTGATTAAACCTAATGTGCTGTTTTACTGCATATTCTGATATTTCTGTTGGAGTGGATGCATAATTTAATAAAAACCCTTGTCTTGTCAAGATAAATTTGCTTTCAACATATTAGTTGGATAGAAGAGCATGAAAGTGGCTTCGTACAACAGTTGATTGTCAGTCACTTGAAACTGGTTGGTGTCTGCTGTTCCTCTGTGAGAGAAATCAAGGCTTTTTGGGTCATTCCATCTAAATCCATCAAATTACGAAACGAAAAAGAAAAAAATAATCCCACTTGATGTGCATAAATTTGTCTGAATTTTTTTTTTTTTTTTTTTTTTTTACTGTGATTAGGTTTCCAAAAAAAAAAAAGAAAAAAAAAAAAGGTGTTAGATGATTTTTTTGAGGGGCCATTTTAAAATTCTATTATCTAAAAAACTATTTGAGCTAGGTCCTTTATTAATATTATTATTATTACTATTTTTTTCATAACAACTATCTGGTAGGCTACTATGGCTCTGCTAATATAGACCAGAAACCATAGTGTTGCAGGGAGGCAATATTTTTTCATAAATTTTATTTAGAGCTTCGCACGTGCACAAAATCTGTTACTTTTTGCAGTCAACTGCATATCTGAAATCTCCCTTCAGCAGCTTCTTTCTAACTTCCTTGGACTCTCGTGAAGTAAATTTGGTGCCATGATGGATTTGTATGTAATTTGACATTTGACCTCGACTCCCAGTGCGTGTGTTACTACTGTCAGAGAAATTTATCACAGATTTAAGGGAATCAGCAATTAGTTTGTCACAGTGTGCAAAAAAAGCTAAGACAATCATCCAGAAGCAAATTGTTTTTGTTTTTTTGTAATCAGTTCCATTTGATTTACTCATAAATCGAAACTGAAATTATTTTAGTAATTCTTTTTCCATTGGCATTAAATGACAAACAATCTCATTTATTCTTCATTCAGCCAGAAAATTTGCACTAATTCAACCCTGAAGAATCCCAGCTGTGAGTTTATTTATTGTCATCTCATTTTTTGTGTGCGGCTACTCTAGCTCTGTACGCGTATAGGTAGGTAGTATGTACTAGAGTAACCCCACTTCTTAACAGTCTTAAAATATTCAGACCCTAGCATCTGCAGTGGCAACAACAACAACAACAAACCAGCACAACGGTGAGCTGCCTGTGTGTGCTAAGAGTGTTGGAATTTAATCTTCTATCAGATCGTGAGAAATGCCTCAAGAATAAGAGAGAGCAGGGGAGGTGGTCATAACGGGAAAGGAGCTGTGGATGACAAATCACGGTGTGACAGGGATTCCCCCTGAGAGACGAATGCAAAACAGGAGAAATAAGATATGACAAGAGGAGGGGAGGATAAAGAGAATGAGCAGTGAGAGCAGAGGAGAAATGAGGTGGGGCCGAGCAGAAGGGGGATAATGCAGAGCTGAGCGAAGGTAAGGCAGAGGCTGAGAAAGATAAATTGAGTCAGTAAAAATAAAAAGGTGAAAAGGCTGCTGTCACTCTGCAGTAACGATAAAAGAGGCAGACTGGAGGCGTGTGAGCGTTCACATGTATGCATTTGCACACGAAGGTGCAAGGTTAAAAGGGCGGTGGAACTCCACAAAACTGTTATTTTGCTTCATCTTCAAGTAAATGGGAAATACTTGTCAGTAATAACACAGCATGGTGTGCGAGCGCATGTGTGGGTTTCTGCGAGAGCGTGAGTGAGATGGGAAATAATGGGAAATGCTTGTTGGTGATAGCTCTGCATTAAGAGTGTTAGATCCCCGAGGACTGAAGAAAAATACAACCCAAATGACAAACTCACAGCAGGGAGTTTTTAACCCCATAACGGCAGGTCTACAGCGGAAGAGACTGAGACATGTTGGTATCACACAGGGCAGACACATAAGAAATCCTGTAAAACTTAAAAAAAAAAAAAAAAACCCAAAACCTCCATCCGTCTCTGGAGAAAAATGGATTTCTCAAAACCACTGATTGAGCGATTTAGTTTTGGTTTAAAATCATGTAATGGCACGAGTACAGACACAAAAATCCAACCTTTTTTTAGTTTTTAAGCTAAGTTAAGGGACGCAGTAATCCTCATCTGCTATGATCTTTTTGCTTATAAAGTGCAAAGCAAAAAGCAGAAAATATGTAGAAACAAAACACTAAAATAGTTCCTGAAGCTGCATGCAATCTATAGACAATTAGATGATATGCATGAATCAATTTCAGTTTGGTGTTGTGTTAAATTCTCCACTGTAAGAGTGTTTTTCTTATTAGAGAAAAACATGGCGGTTAATGGCTGTTTATAGGCCTTGCGGTCTGGAGGTCTCTGTGCCAGAAACATGTCTAACGAATCCTGAGTAAACTGGGCTGCGTGATGGTCTGGCTGAGGTATGAATGACTCTGATTAGAATCTCACTCAAAGATAAGAAACCCTCGGGAAAAGTGTGTTTGGTTGGTAGATCTGGGATTAAATACAAGATTAGTAAACCCTGACCTTGAAATCACTTGTTTATGTTGTGGATAATCTATAGGCCTACATCAAAAATACTACAATTATTATATATTCACATGTTGCTGTTTGTGAATAAGTGGGGATCATGTGTCATGGCTCCTGCACACTCTACCTTTACCTGAAAAAGAGTATTTGTAAAGAGAGGACTATGACCTGCAGGCTGGTACATGTGGATAAAAGCAACTTTGGACTATGTCAGGACTTGAGTTGCCTAAAACTGTGTGTACTTCATTTCTCATAATGACTTTACACTCTTAAACTTGCTCTATCAGGAGATGTTATATACTTGTGCCTGTTGTACCTTGGCAGTTAAGTGTTTCATTAACTTTCCTCAACATTAAGTGCTAATTTATTCATATAAGTCAACCATGTATTTTGTGCATGTAGTAGTTTTACAGATTTAGGAGTGGAAAAAATGCAGTAACCCTTTTTGCCTCTGTACACAACTATAGTAGAGTTTAAAGGTACAGTGTGTATGATGTCACCACTAGATGTCAGTACATTACATACAGATTGCAGTCAATTGAATTCTGTTTTCTTATCTCTTCAAATAACAGTGGCAGCTGAGGCAAAAAACTGGCCACAGTTAACAATCAATATGTGATTGAAGATGTGATTGAGGCTCAAAAGTAATTATACAGATAAAAGATCTGTAGATGATTCCAAGTGTTGTGTTTAATTTGGATTTGGTAGATGTTAACTGCAGCTCTCAGTATGAGGTCATGCCATCATTAGGCCATAAAAACAAATCTATCAGAGAGATAGACAAACCTTAAGGGTGGTAAAATCAGCGATCTGTTATAGTCTTAAAAAGACCTAAAAGACCACATGTGTCAGCTAAAGCACATGCAAATTATTTACTTGGTTAAGAAAACGTCAACATCAACCTAAGTGAAGAAGACTTTTAAGAAGGTTTGAGTTTCACTGTTAAAGTTGACTATCAGATGCCTTCCTGAATATAAATACAGAGAGTTCACAACAAGGTGCAAACCACTGGTTATGCTCAAGAACAAGGAGCTCAGATTAGACTTTGACATAAAATGTCTAAAAGACAGATTAAACCAAATTAAACTTGTACCAAAATGATGGGAAGAGAAAAGCATAAAGACTGACAAAAACAGCTCGTGATTCAAAACATAGCACATTACCTATCAAACATGGTGAAGGCAATGTTAAGGCATGGGCCTGTATGAGCGCCAGTGGAACTGTTGACTCTCGTTGCTCAGATTCAGCCAAGTGCTGCAAAATTGATTGGACAGCACTTCACAGTAAAAAGGATGATGACTCAAGTCATACACAAGAAAACCGAGCGTTTCTCAAGGCAAAAAACCCCAAAAATCAGTATATTTCAATGGTGAAGTCAGTCACCTGATCTGAGTAGAGCATGCTTTTCACTTATTAAATACAAAAATGGAGAAAGACCCACAAACAAGTAGCGAGGTCTGACAGAGCATCTCACGGGAGGAAACCCAGCATTTGGTGATGCTCAGGGTTTCTAGACTACAGGGATCGAGTTCAAATCACTTTCATGTAAAATAAATAAATAGATAAAAACAATAAAATTGATAAAATTAAATTTTTTCCAGTTTCAGGGATTCAGTTACTTCTGAATCCCTGAAAACTGGGGCTATAAGTTGATTGCAATTCCAAAGTTAATCCAGTACTTTTGTTGGGAGTCAATCTAAATCTGTCCAAACTGTGGAACTTCTTGGCTTTCTTCTTTCCTTCTTTCTATGTTGCTTTTTTCTCATGTTTCATACTGCTTAGTTAGTACTTACCTCAGTCCAGTTAAGTATATTTGACTATGGATCCTTCATTGTGAAACAAACCATTAAATAAAGCGATCAATATCAATTTCATCATTTGATTGAAAATTAATCCACCGTTCTGCTGTTGGAGGTGTAGAATTGAGATTACTGGATAAATAAGCACAGACAGAGACAGGAGATTGAGCATTGATGTTTTACTAGAAAAAAGAAAACTGATGGAAAGAAAGAAATAAAGGAAGAAAGAAACTGTTAAAGCCAGAGCATTGACAACCCACCAGTCAGCTTTTTGCTGTCTTCTCACGAAATCTTATGCTCTGGTGGTGAAAAATAAAATAAATGGAAAAAAAAGAAAAGGCAACAGTATCATGTGAGGTTGAAGTGTCTGGTGTTTCTGGTCTGGTGAGCTGGATTAGTGATAACTGTAAGAAACCCACTATTTGAGCATTTTTTCTCATGCTGGATTGGTGCAGTACTTCTGCAGGCTCCTGATCCCCTCGGCCGAGAAGTGAGTAGAAAATTTCTACCTTACTGGTAAAATTTATGGATAGTTTAAATCTGTTGTCTGAAATACATGTAGACTCAAGAGGTTCTTTTCTGTTTATGTGTTTGTCTGTTTGGCTTGAATAGATCTGATGCAGGACTAATACAAGATGAGGTGCGAGTTCAACAGACAAGGTTATGATACAAACGGAAAGCAACGCTGAGAACGCAGAGCTAGAAGAAACTCAGATTGTCAACCGGTGTCTCAGGTTCTTGATTAATCTCTAGCCTGTTACTTTGCATTGGATTAGGGCAAGAAATTAAAATATTTTCAAGAAATCATTCTTGAGATGTGCTATGTACAGAGCTTTTTGTATGTCAGGGGAGACACGAGCCAAAGGAGGACAAGACAAAACGGGGGGAAGGAACAATGATGGCCTAAGCAGGTGAGATGTAGGGTAAAGGACAGACTATAAAATAACAAAACTGAGGGGCTTAGAGGTCACTGAAACAAAAGAGGAATAAGAAGGGCAAAAAACATAAACATACAGTATCGGGCTGCATTATGACACAGATCATAAGCATCATGCTTTAGCTGTATTGCAGTATAATAACTGCACTAATTTACTTCCCTTATTTTTTCCCAAGATTTCCTCAGATATTAAAGGATCAGTGTGCAGGATTTAGAGTGCTTCTTTAAGCATGTTTTCATCATTATATAACAACCTGTACCTGGGAATGACTGTGTTTCAGTACTCTAGAATGAGCCCTTCATACGTACACAGGAAGCAGCTCGTCTTCATTGGATATTGGCAGGTTTGGACCAACCAAATGCCAGAGGACCTTTGTGTTTTTCTGTCAATCTGACAGCCAGATGTCACTAACACCTACACACCGGTCTTTAATTCAATATGCGTTTTTCTATTTTCAGGTCCCCAAAAATGTACCGGACCATATAGATTCGGGGAAAAACATAGTCTACATATTGAAGCGCAAACCCGTTCAGTTTGAACATGAATGTGAACGAAACGCGATGACAAAATGTGATTTAAAAAAAATAAAAGCACCATTAGTGCTACACTTTTGAAAATGCCCCAAACTATTTCCCAACAGTACAGCAGTCAAACTGATCCACCGCCTCTACGTACAGTCATAAACAGTGGCATTTTTACATTGTTTCAAGTGGCTTTGAAGCTAACAAAACATAGATTTGAGGGAGGTAAAGACACTATTAGACAGTGTAAAGCAGTGAATAACTAATGGTTCTATGGTTTGAGCCGACCGCGTCTATGCAACTATGTATGTGTGCATGTTTCCATGTGTGTGTCTCTGTGAGTGCCAGATGGACATTCAGTGTTGTTTCGGACACATGAAAACTGTGGTTTTTAAATATTTTCAAGTTATCAAAAAACAGCCATTGAACAGAATGTATGCCATGGCCTCTGACAATCAGTGATCAATGTTTTCTATAGCTCTCTATAGGCTTTTATATATATATATATATATATATATATTTATTTATTTGTATTATATATAATATGTAGATTTATAAAAAAAATTTAATCTTAATTACAAGTAGTGGCATTTTTTTATATTCATTATTGCAATGAATTGTTATCTAAGATGATTAAAAAAGACAGGTGAATTCTTGTTTTGCTACGCAGTTATTTACAACAGTTTTAAAAAGCAAGCTCTCTGATATGGTACCTTTTCCCAGCGACTGGAAAAGATGGAGGATCTCAAATAACAACCAAACTGCCCATTTGAGTTGAACTGAATTGGAAATTGTCAAAGTTGGCCTTTATAGTTCAAATATCAGTTGCCTTTTACCGTGGAAAATGAATGCGTTCCCACATTTTTAAAGATTTTTACCCACGTATTTCAAACGTCTCGCTCATTTCTTCTGCAAACGTCTGTAAGATCCCAGTTGTCAGGCTGAGAAACACTTTGTTAGGAAGCCATTTGAGATCTGCCCATGTATTTCTTTCTTTTTTTTTTTTTTCTATTTATCAACCTCACCCACTCGGCAAAATAAGTACTCATCACTTTGCTATTTAGAATTTCTACTGTCATGTTGATGCTGTTGATGAAGGGCTCCATGAATCACCACGTTTTTTTTTTTCTTTTACAAACCCCTGTGTAGTCTGTGTTTTGGAGGTTACTTCTGTTCTATATTGATTAACTCGCTGGTTTGGGGCGAGAAACCATTCTATAAGCATTTTCATTCATTTTGAGCAGTCCATGGCTGAGTAGTCCAAATGTTCAAGCTTACAGTTTTCTGGTCTTCTAAGGGTTATACTAGCTGGCACTCTTCGCAGGCAAGTTAAATTGATGACGACCGTGATGATGATTATGATGAAAACAATGTTTGTCGTCTTAGTAAGGCGCTGTTAAGGGGGTGTGGCTTATTGTCCAATGAAGAGAGAGCGGGAGCTAAGTAGTTTGGTTGTCTGTTTTTTTTTTTTTTTCCTCTCGTCGGCTGTGGTCATCATCTTTATCAATGTCATCATCATGATCAGTTTTATGGTCGTGTTCACAGCTCATTGTTCATGGAAATCTGTGCTGGCTTTCCCGTTGGTTCGATGATATCGCGATATTGGCATCCTCTCAAAAAAAAAAAAAAGAAAAGAAAGAAAATTAAAAAGAAAAGAATGCTGCAGGCAAGTGTGACGTCATAGTTGTCCATTGCTCTGTTTCTACACCGTTCGCTCCACAGTTGTATTCATCAGTCTTCTGTAAAATGAGTCAGTGGCAGCAGGAAATGTGAAATGATGATGCGGTGTGTGTGTGTGTGTGTTTCGTGTAAAAATGTGTTTCTCTGTATCTGAATATTTGAGCTTCTGTTGCTATGATCATGTACGTGCGGGTGAGTGAGAATATATATAGATCTTTTTGTATGTAAGTGTGTGTTTGGGTCTTTGTCGAAGTCCTAGTATGTTTGTGTGTTGTTAAGGCACGGCAGGTGTTTTTTGGTTTTCAGGGCAGTCCAGAAGAGACCACTGCAAGGCCGGGGTGTCGGAGGGAGGCGTGGCCAGCATGCACAGCTTTGGGGCAGTCTGGCGTCAGGACGCGGCCATTCTCCCCCACACTTCCTGTGATGGACAGACGAGCCTTGTTCCGCATGGCTTCAGAAAAAGACAGCTACATGAGGAGAGATGAAATGGAGGACAGGAGAAGGGGAGGAAATAGCAGAGTGAAGATATCGTTTGTGAAAAAGAAAACACTCTCATAGACAGAAACACTGCACAGCAAATGCAACAACAACTAAAATGACAACTTTCTGTAAAAACACATGCACAAAAAGCACTTACACATGCATGTGCCTGTACACACACTACACATATTAGGCTCACAAATACAAAAAAAAGGTCTCAGGGCGCGATCACGTAGACATATAAAATATTTGAAATAGTTAAAATTATATTGAGAAGGTTTTGCTGTTTGTAGTTTGTACATAAGCAAACCAGTGCTATAGGAACCAAATAAAGGATTGAATTAATTATCAAGCTAATCAGTGGAAACTCTGATGATGGATTCTTCTTTTAAATAATTGATCAAATAAAAATTTGAAACATTTGCCGCTTCTCAAACTGATCATGTACTTAATTTCCCTTTTACACTTGTTATTATTATTATTATTCAGTACATGTCTTTGTATTCAAGGGTGTTTAACAAAAGTAACAAAGACATTAGCCTGTGGTTTGGAAAATTCTAGTCAGCATCTTTTTGATCCCTCTAAAAAGACCATTAGATCAACATATAAGGAAAACACATTACAATAAGAGACACAAGTGCTTGGTTGTAGGAATAGAAGCTGTAGTAGTAAATGAATGAATAAGGAGCAACCCAGTAGTTAAAGTTATTCATCAGTTCTACCCTAATAATGCCTGATGCTCGATTTTATAAAATTAAAAATGATTATTTACCAAATACCCAGCTGGGAGACGCTACTTAACTCAGCAGTTCCTTATTACTTCAGGATTGCTTCACCGTAACCTCCCCTTCAGGTGTCCCCTCAATTAAAGTAGTTAGTAAAGTCGTACGTAGCTAAACAAGTCTCTTATTGTAAAATGCTGACCAAATATGAGACATGAAGCTTGTTCCTTTTTTTAAATTATTAAACAAACCAAAATAAAAAAAGGGTCATGGATTTTAGTTCAATAGCCTGGAAAATATCAAATTTTGAAATTGCACTTGTTAAAGGTGACCTGTAGAGTTCTAGTGTAAACAAACTTCAGAATCAGAATCAGAATACTTTATAGATCCCTGGGGGAAATTATTTTCATTTAAAAAGAAAAAGTTTATTCATTACTTTTTAAAAACGTTCATTCATTGAGGCTGTGGAAGCGTTATAAAAGCTGCTAATAAAAGAATGTAGGCTTCTTGTTATGTGACATCTTGACTGAGTGTGCTATGTAATGCACGCATCTGCAAGCAGCTTTGCATCCCACCTCCAATCCATCTCCTCCTTTCTTGTTGTGTCCGACTTAATCAATAATTTGCTGTTGTCCTTAATGCCTGCTTAGATCCATATCAAGGCTCTTGTTTGTGCTCAGCCTTCCTGCAGCTTTCCTATATGCAGATTAAACGGCAGGGAGGAGTGCTCTCTATGCTTTCCACATATGCGTGAGAAAGGCTAGGGAAGTCCCAGAAGAGAGCCATGCCCTCCAAATATAAACCACTGCAAATGGAAATAACATCTTTACACCACAGTGGTGCTGACTGAACTCTAATTTACATTTTACTTGCTAGCACTTCTTCTCTTTTTTGTGAATTGCTGTGCTAAGCGATTACTAGCAAGAGTACATGTGCATTCTTGTGCATGATGCAAACAAAATAAGCAATCATACATTGTGGTACTAATGATAAAAAACTCCACAGGAAACCTTTAAGTTTGTTTTTGACACCAAATTAGAGGTTATCTAGAGAACGATGTAAAATGTTTTGATTTGATGTTAGTATTCATTTGTATTTTAGAAAAAAAAAAGCTCTAATTCTCTTTTTGAATTACGTTAAACAGATGAGGTGTGAAAGCACCCTAAACTGCACATTCAAATCTCATTAAGAGGCTACCACGCTGTGCAAATGCTACTGTAGCATACAGAGGCAGGCAACAATCCACAAACATGTACACTATAGACAAGAAGGGTTTGTGTTTTAGACAACTGCATTTTATAGGTGACCATGCGTTTTTGGGTTCTGGGTTTCAGTAACCTGACAGACTCGGGTGTGGATTTGGAAGGATAGGATTGAAATGGTGAGGACTTTGGAAAGACAGAGGGAAAACAGGAAGGAGTGATTTTTCTTCCAGGGTTTCAAATTCATAGAGAGGGAGTGACTGGCTATACTGCTCAGAGTCGGGTGACACTTCACACAGATGAGCTACTCTGGGATGTTTTGTTTTCTTAAAATTTCTCGCCTGCTAAATCATGTTAGAGGTTTTCAAACTGAGTACAGTGAACATCTAGAGGCAATAATCTGTTTAAACGATGCTGGCAAAGAAAAATAGTACATTCTTAATCTTAAACTTCGAATCAGGTGTTCTTGTGTGAACTTTTGTATACCTGAATTACAAGATAACATCTGAAAATAATGTTGTGTATTATTTAATTCCCCTTTCCGTTGTATGGCTTTCTTATTTTAAGGGTTGTGAAGTGTAGAATTAAAGAGAAGACGTGGAATTTTTAAATAACCTATACATTTAATTTCTTTTGTGTGGTACCACTGCTCTTTGAAATATTCTTGTACGACTGATAGCAGACCATAATCATTTGGGGAATTGCTGTTAACATCAGTGTTGTTACTTTTGAGTGTGGTCCAAAATGGTCCGCTGTGAAAGTGGTTTGTCTTTGGTGAATTCTCCATCATATTCAAAACTGTCAGTTTATGTCGAGAGCCAACATTCAGTGCGCATTTAACTCTCCTTATTTTTGCATCCTCTGTATCGATTTTGCTACTTTCCTCAAGGTGAACATCAAGTATGACCTCATAATGCCTCTAAATGGTTTCCTACGCACTGAAATGTTCACTGTTTTCTGTTCACTTTGGTTAATTGCTCCTTTATATAACAATAAACATGAGTCATGTTGCAACCACATCACAGAGTAGCTGTTCCATATGAAGTACTTGCTTCATCAATTATTCGTCTGCATTAAAACTAAGTAAGTAACCGGGCTGTTTTGAAATTGTCAGAGCTGGAAAGCCAAAGTGCCTTTTTTGTCTGTCTGCAGTAAGGATGCACAACTCCAGGTATTGGATGACACAATAGAGACGTAGAGTAGATGATACACAGTATCAACTAAAAGCCAGCGGAGATGAGACTGGTAACTTGGAACTTGCTCTCCAATGTGTGCCTTTGTATTGTTTTTGTATAAATTTCTCTATATTTATTCCTGCTGTCTGCTATTTATATTTTATGGCCATTTGAATACAGTGAACTTATACTCATATTCAAGAAACCAGTTTGATATGATTCAAGCTTTGTGACATGGTGTATTATACTGGTGGAAGCAGCCATCAGAAGATGGGTACACTCTGCTCAGAAAAAGAGATGGACATGGTCAGAAACTGTACTCAGGCTGGATATGGTGTTTAAATTTCCCAAGGTGTGCCAAAAAATATCCTCCACACCATTACACCACCAGCAGCAACATGAAACTTTGATACAAGGCAGGCTACCATCTAAATGTTTAGGAGAAAATGAGACTCTTCAGATTTGATTCACTGTTGCTTTCCTGTGTTAACTCAAAGCAGTGGGATGATAGTGTGGGAAAACTTTTGAATTTCAGGAGGTGTCTTGGCCATGTCCACCTGCCTACATGCATTCAGTTGCTGTCATGCTATTGGCTGATTGGATTATTGCATTAATAATAACTGAAAAGGTATACCTAACAAACAATGTGGTAGTTGGAAAATTTAGCTTTTACGTACGTCAATATCTGTATTCATCTTTCCACTTGAAATTAAGATAAATGGAAAAATAAAGTTTTTACAGAGAAAAGATATATAAATAAATAAATTCATAAATAAAAGCAAATAAAAGCTACTGTTGGCTTAAAAAAATCACCTTGCAATTTTATATTTCCCTCAAGAATTTGTACTTCTACAGATTAAGGTAATTTTTCAGGGGGAATGTGGCGCAGCAGCAACTTTGCTGAAGCTTTCAGAAGACCAGACGTGCTCTAAATTAGTTTGAATTGGCTCAACACTAACTGGTCTTAAGAGGGACCAAACACAAATTTCTATCTGCGTTCATGTGCTATTAACAACCCACTCTACCCATTTGTCTGGTATTGCAGTGGTGCTAGAGGGAGTAATGAGATGTCTAGTTATGCTGAAAGAACGGACATCTACAGTTATAAAAATATCTTAATAATGCTTTTCTTCATAAGATGTCTGCCACATTTTGGGTAAAAATATTTTAAGTCAGACCCAAATCCACGGTAATTGGTGTCCGCACACTAGCTAATTAATTTGTAGCTGGAAGCAGTCACAGATTTTAATGAGGGCTACCAAATTAACAAACTTTTGCTCTCAGGATGGTGAAAAACTGAAAATAGATAATCCCTAAAACCTTGTGAAAGTTTAACCAAGAAAACACATCAGCAGAAGAGGATAACGAAGACGTTTTTAGCATTAATAAACTTGAAACTTTTAAAGAAGGGACTCAAGATGTCACATGTGAAATAAGATAATAAACCAACACCATTAATTATGGTAATTAATATATAAATAATTAATAAATAATATATTCATTAATTTATTCATTCAAAATAAAAAGGTTCTAAAAAATCAAAATGTATTTAATGCTGGAGTTGTGCATCGCGGCTTCAATATGTTATTTGAAAATTACAATGCAGGTGCCTAGTCATTAACCAAGAGCATCACCACCACTGTCATCATCATCATCACCATCATGATCATCTGCAGCCAAAGACGATGGAACCAAATCTGCGGTCACATAAATCTAACCCCAGTCTAGCACAGGGTGACGTAACCGTGACAAAACGCAAACCAAATTTAAACCCAAAAGTCTAAGAAAATATTCTGCCAATAAATAAATAAATAACCAAAACAGCCAAAATTAAGCAGAAAACATAAAAAAAATTAAAAAGTATATTGGTTCCACAATGCTTGACCACATACTCATCACCACATGAAGAACAACACGGTTGCGTGGGGCTGCTGCGACAGCCTCGTCGGTACAAAATCTACAGCACCACCACCATGTTCAACACCACCATTACCCCACCTATACGGGAGCCTCTAAATCCTACCCCTATATCTTGACCCCCTCGGAGCCGTACACGTTGTACCCCTCCCTATAAGTGGCTAGATTCTGGGTGCTGGGGGAGGGGCTGGGGCAGTGGGGGGGGCTAAGGTCCACCTTCATGCGCTTGGCTTCGGCCCGTGACTTGTAGCAGAACTCGACCAGGGCCACCAGCATTGCCAGGCCCAGGCCGCCCACAAGGATGTAGAAGACCCCAGCCACGTTGGACAGGCTCAGAGCCTGGGACGACTTGTCCTGAAGAGATGGGAGGGAGGGAGGATTCAAGGAACATGTGTTTAAAAGATGAAAGGGTAGTGGTAGTAGGACAGGTAGAGGAGAAGTGGTGGGTAGACAGGAAGGAAGAGTAGAGAAGAAGGGGAAAAGTGAGGTGAGACGTTGAGTAGGCTCAAGGTGAGAGCAGTAAAAGGAGAATGGTGCAATGAGGAAGGTGGAGACAGAATAGGGAATGATCAGAGGGAAAGGGAAAATGAGGGAAAAAGCAGACAAAGAAAAGCAGATACAGTAAGTTAGAAACAGAGAAATGGAGATTATACCAGATAAATTAATATGGTTACAGGTACTGAAGTTATGGTATTATCATAAATGATCACAGTAATACATTCTACTTATATAAACTGACATACTACTCATATAAAACTTTAATCTCTACTGCCACCACATCTGCTACTCCACAAATACTGTATACTACAAATCTATCATTACAGCTACAAAACATTCAACAGTTCTAGAAATGTTACAGTGTGCAAAATAGTGCAGCAAGAGTGAATTATTTGTAGAGCAAGTTTTTAATCTGAGCGGGGATTTTACTTTGCTCTATTTTTTGGAAAAGCTCCTACTTTAGTTAAAATTTAAAGCAACTCCCATGTCAAATATTTATAGCAGGGCAAAAAACAAACAAACTGTTGAGCAACAATTTTTAGGTTTAATTTTGAAATAATTTGAATATAATTTTGATTAATGTTTTTAACAGGGGAGGTATTCAGTATGAACTCCCTGGTCTGTTATTTCCCAGTTGCTTTGTAATTGTAATTCATTGGTAATTTAGATCCATTTATACAAATACTAAAGCGTAATTATAGAAGATAGTTTCTGTTTTGTTTTGTTTTTCGCTTAGCTTATAGCTCATTATATTATTTATTAGTGATATAAATTCTATTAATGATAAATGCAACATTCTGTTTTTACCTGATTAAAAATGTATATATATTTGTGTAGCTGGGCTCCTGTCCACACTCCAGAACTGATTTTACAGCATGTCAAAATGAGTGTAGCAGCTGATCATTGCATTTTATTTTGACTGACTTCTTTCAACAAAAGTTTTGAGGAAATAATAACAATCTAGACATTAAGGAAACATTCTTAAATTAATAGAAAACAAGGGAGCTGATCCCTGATTAAATCTCAAATATAAAATGGAGAGACAGTAATTGCAACAAGTTAATATTGCTGATGCATAAGAATCAGTGCCATTCTCATGTGGAATGGACTAGCATATGAGATTAAAACAGAAACATGGAAGTGAAGATTGTTGATTTTACATATTTTAATATATTTAAACATAACTGATGTGAAGATGGAATTGCCTCAGATTGCTACAGAGATTGAAGAAGACTGTTGTCTTCATTTGTATTTAAAATTAGGTAAATGTGGTCCACCATCCAAAAAGACTCTTTTAATTTTAATGTGGAGCACGTTCAAGAAATATCTAAAGTGTTTAAAATGTTATTTCTAAGACAGTAGTTGCAGTATATTCATGATGAGAGTTTCAGGCTAGCGTTCTGCGGGCCACAGCAGCGTGAGACTGACCTTACTTCCAGAGTCCTTGGGTCCACACTCTCCCTTGTCATACCACCATTTGTTTTTCAGTTTGTCTAAGACGCCTGCTTCGCTCAGTTTCAAAACTGCAAGGTTTACCGGGGTTCTTCGCGTGTAAAAATAACATAAATAACATCATAGATCATGTTATTTTATGTTATTAGAGTATTTCTCATTTGCATTGCACATCTCAGTAACAAAGAAAAAACTTTTGCTTAGATTGAGTGACCTAGCATGGATCCCACTGAATACATGTGTGTATGCTCGTTGAGGAGGGGCTGGGGGGAGTGAGGAGCTAAGGCGAGCTACAGACATATGAGTGGGACCCACCTTTGTCACTTCAGGTAACACACCCATGCTGCCCCAGCTCAACCTACAACAATCCAGAGGCAATTACTATTAAACCGGGACTATTGGCGTCAGGCTGGCTCTGTGTCACAACTGGGAGAGTGAGAAGTTCGCAAACTTACTTTGCATGCGTTGAAGCAGAAATGATATTTTCTTTAAACTCTCCCTAATGCATATCATCAGAGAAAACAAATGGGTAGTTCTGTCTGTTGGTTGGTTGACTGTTTTGACACCTTTAAATATGAAATTTGGGGTGAGCATCAAAGGGTTAATCCGTTGGCAGTCATCAACAATCAGTCATCATCGAAAACCTTCCAAAACCACGTTTATTTGAATACACATAGAAATACACTAACAGGAAGACTACTGCCAGTCCACCACTTTGGGCTGTGACTGAAACCGATGGACTGCTATGATATTTGGATGAAACTAGGCAATGAAATTCTTGTGTTCCTAAAGATGAATTGAAATAATTCATCACAGAGTCAAAGTTTTATTTATTCAGTGTTTTGATTTGTGACAAAATCTAAATATATACACTGCTAATGATGGTTTCAATAATAGTTTATATAGTTGCGCATACTAACAATAATTAATATTAATTACATGACAAATAACAACTAATTAGCATGCATTTAGCTCAAAGCCTGTATCTAATTACAGCCACTAACAAGCATGTAGAATTTATTCCTGTTCAAATGAACTTGATAGACTGCATTTAAAATTTCTCAGTTTTCAAATTGACTAAAGGAATGAAACTTTTGTTAAAGATCCAGCTGAATACTTTTAGAAATTAAAATGTTTGACTCTTTAACACACTATAGAACTTTTTTTTTGCTGAAAAATGTTCCAAATTGCTGAAATCACACATATCCTGTGATTGTTTTTCTGGTTTTATTAATTATTCATCTCTCCACCTGCCTTTAGTCAAACTGAGCCTCTCAGGGGGTGTCTGCATTTGACTCTAACCAGACTGTTTTCTCTCTACTCTTCCCAGAGCTGCCACTAGGGGGCAAATATTCCCGTCTTGACAGTAATTGCTCTCTTTATTATTCCAGCTATCCATCAGGGAAACCTCTTTCCATTACTTTGCACTCTGTCCTGTCAGAGGGACATTACCAGTTCAGTGCAAAGCACCTTTAAAATGGTTATCTTCGTGAGATGTGCTTGATTTATTTTGGCAGCTACTCAGAATAGGGATATTTTTCCATGCATTATAAAGAAAATGAGCATTTCCCCCCCTGATGATTCAAAATGAAAGTAGGATATATTTACATTTTCCAGCAATCGGGTTCTGGGTCTCTACCAGGTCCAGCCAGCTGATTCATTTTAAAAGAAGTTATTTCAGGGGTTTTCATTGTATGTGTATCAACAAGCTTCAAAGTGCATTTGTCATTGTGTCTGAACTTATATATAAAGTCACAGACCGTGGACATCAGTGCAACCATGTGCCTATTTCTGCAACTGCAGGTTGTCTCAAGAGATTTAAGCTATCTCTTCTATCCTCCCTGCTTGACTCTTTGCCAGGGCAGATGCATGTGTTACGCTCCCAGGACGGGGGCTGTCGCGAGCCACTCAGCTGGTGAGCAGCCCCTGTCACCTGGAGGTGGGGGGGGCAGACAGAGAGGGCTAACCTTGGAATCCCCTCCCCCGCTGCCACATTCTCCTTTGTCATACCACCACTTGTTTTTCAATTTGTCCAACAGGCCCTGCTCGTTGAGTTTTAGCACGGCCAGGTTGACCGCGTTTCTTTAAGTAAAAAAGGAGGAACAGATAAGATAGTTTGGTCAGAGCAGAGGATGGAGGGACAAACAGACAAGATGGACGGGGGACCGTAGTCAGGAGAAGGAAAGGGAAAAGGAGGACAAGAGGGAGCAGAAATTAGGATGGGCTGAATTCACACATACAGGTGAGTTAGAGGGGGAAAACTGCACCCCGGACAACGCTCTCCCTTACTATTACTCTTTGACTTCTGGAATTTTTTTCCAAATTTGTTTTGTGGTTTTACAAAAAACCCCCTTGCGTTACTCTTCTGTATCTGGCTGCACTAACATCAGATGCTACCACAGTGAGTGTCAGATTACTGGTATAAAGTGTGTTAACCAGGTCTCTGTAGTGTACTGATGAGGCGCTTGCCCCCTCCTGCTGCCCCCTTGCCGTCCTATTGCTCTGTGTGTGCACATTGTGTTTGTGTGGCCTCAGTTTCCTAAGGGCCTGCTTACTCTGTTAAAGGGACTGACCTCTAAACAAAATTCAGGGACACAGGGATAACTATTTGGCATCCGTACAGTGTGTGTTTGTCTGTATACCTAGCATGATTTTAATGAAATACAAAATCATTACTTGCCAACACTTCTTTGTAGATGTGCATGCAGTGTGTGGCCTTGAGTGTCTAAAATGTTTATGTTTAAGTAATTTAATTACATGTAAATTTTCCATGCAAAAAAGAACAAAAATGAATTGAATCTGTTTGAATGCAATTTACTTCATCAATACACAGTTTTTAGCAGGGGTGTCAAACATAAGGGCCAGATTCTGCCATTCGCACCCGCATTCACACTTTGGGCAATTTGGATTAATCAATTAACCTATCGCCACAAACTGCATGTCTTTGGACTGTGGGAGGAAGCTGGAGTACCCAGAGGGAACCCACGCAAACACGGGGAGAACATGCAAACGCCACACAGAAAGACCCCGGCCTGATGGTGGAATTGAACTCAGGACCTTCTTGCTGCGCGGCAATATTATTTGAAAAATCATGCTTCATGTTTACAAGGGCCAAGAGTTATGGTATGACGGTGTCATTTTCTGCTTTCTATGCCACATCTCTGATTTTTACAGCTGCCCATGAACTCTTTCCTGTCATCCTCTTCTTGTGCGACTGTGCTCTGCTTTTGTTTGTGCGATGCTGATCGGCCATACTAATCTTTGCACAAAGGTCACAGCAGTCGCTGCGTACTTGTTTATTTGTCTGGCCCTTTGTCTGAGCACTTGCCTATCTGGAAGCACTATCTCATCTCTGATGGTCTGATGGTACACTGGTGTTAAGAGCTTAGAAACAATATTCGAGAGATTTGAGAAGAGACAGCGTTCTCTGGGGTGATCTAATCTGCTGGCCATGACTAATCTCATCAACATAAGAGGAATGGATGAAAACAGTTCAAAAAGATCTGTAAAGCATGATAATGACAGTCACATATTAAAAGTCACATCAAAAGGAGTCATATAGCAGAAAGTAAACAATACTATTAATGTTCAGCTCAATCATCAGAGTATTCATGCTCTTCATCATCATCATCATCACATCAAATGATTACTGCACCAGGAGGAGAGGCAGGCTCACCCGGCGTGCGCCCTCGCAGCCTTGTGCAAGTCTGTGTTTCTGCAGACTGAGAGCAGCCTGAGACAACCGTGGATAGTCCCAGGTATGTGTTACGGGGGAGCTTCCAAAGGAACCTATCCACTTGCTGTCTGTCACAATTTTCCCTCATAAACGGGAAAACTTTTTTTTTTCTCGTTTAAGAAAATAAGAGGTAAACTACAGGGTGACAGGGGTCTTGAGGAACTTTGCACCATGCACAGGGGAAAGTTATAGGACATGGTGTGAGGCTGATGTGCTGTTTGTGCTTTGCCTTTTATGTGGCAAATCTGAAATGCTGACAGAGATAGATGGAGGAGAGAGGAGAAAGCAAGTGGTCCAGCTTTGCTGAATTTAGTCAATTATTTTTTTCCTCAGCAGGCACTTGTCACATTGAGAAGACAAAGTTTCTTTACTGCTGTCACAGTCACCTGGAAAATGAATTATCTGCATTGCTGAGGATATCGCAGTGAAACCTATTGAGACTGTTACTGTAAGCTCAAGTTAACAAGCCAGAGAAACAAATGTCTACTGAGGGAAAAACAAGATAAAATGACCAACTTCACTTTGTCATTTGTTTCCTCCATCTTATGGTTTCTATTTCATGTTGATGCA
Organism: Neolamprologus brichardi; assembly: GCF_056152115.1. Classification (NCBI taxonomy): domain Eukaryota; kingdom Metazoa; phylum Chordata; class Actinopteri; order Cichliformes; family Cichlidae; genus Neolamprologus; species Neolamprologus brichardi. The sequence goes on along the minus strand of NC_142117.1, from coordinate 19,047,197 downwards.
CTTTTTCTTTTTAAAAAAACTACTACTGATTTTTCTGTTTGTTGGGCTTTAATTTGAGATTGTTCAATTATCTATTAATTTAACTGGTTTAAAGATTGAAACTGTGTCTTTCTTTTGTTTGTGGATCAGTGTTTTTCCTGTATTATATTTACTTTGAATTCCCCCCATTGGACAGGCCCCTCTGCTTCCTGTTCCTCACTTTTTTTCTTTTCCTGGTTGTCTATAAATTCCCCCCGTGGCTCTGGATGGAGTGGCAGCAGTCTGAGGTTCTGCCTCTCCTCGTGGTCATTCTCTGGTAATAAATCTCTCTTTTAATCATTGTCAACATCAGTATCATGGAACAGTGAGATGATAGCAGACAAATGAACAGAGTTACCTGGAAGGTGGCCCTGTGGAGAAAAGGTGGTTGAAAATAGCAACAAAAAAGAAAGGAAGGACACAAGCACAAAGCGACGTATGGATGACAGCGACACAGGACAAAGACGGTGGAGGTGACATGCTTTGATTTAACAGATGGCAGAAGTGAGAGCAAAGAGAGTCGAACAGAATTACAAACAATACAAAAAGGAAGGCAGAAAGTGGGGGAAAAAAGAAATTAAGGTATTAACAAAAGAAACCATGACTAAACAAATGATTTGCACGTTTAACACATTTATCGAAGTCACTGCTGCTCGGTAAAAACATATAACTGCCAAGTGCCTATCCCATAAATCCATAAATTGTATTAAATAAATAACATTTACTGTTAATTTGGGACTTTACGCTTGCGAGAATCAATCAATGTCCACTTCGGTCAATTTTTACAATTCTTTGGTTGAGAAATTTTCACCAGACAGCAGTGAGAGGTTGATTTAGGTCAAGTATAAAAGGCACAGCAGGGTAGGTGGAATATCGCAGCAATAGTCCAGTATCAGCGTCGTTACTGTTTCCTATTGTTACACTATTCCACCCACCTTAACTGTGAGCCTTTCGGTGTTGCAATGCCGTATCCTTTGGAGTCCAGGTTGCCTCCGACTTTCATGGTATCACAAGGCTTTCGCTGCTCCGTGTATTCGTTCATGGTGGACTCGAGAAGGAAGGCGTACTTCCCCTTGGACTTTCGGACCCTTGCCACGCCTTCTGCTGTGGTTTTGGTGAAGACAGTTGGCTCAGCGGATTTCATATATGACCACATCTTCTCGTATACAGCTATTTTGGATCTCTAGCATGGAAGAGGGGCAAAGGGGAGAAAGGAAAAGGTTAACAGGGAATTAATGGGTATAAATTCACAGTTATAGGAGAAAATTTTCCCTAAAATGATGTGGAAGCCAGCTGTCAAGGAAGCTACGTTGTAGATCTTCACTGTATATATTTCAGCCGTTTAACAAAAATAAATGAGTCCCACTAACAAATACTGCCTGTTTGTTGCTAAGTTATTGGTATTCTCCAAAAGATATTAAAAACACATTTGAGCTGCATCATTGCCCTGGTTATGTTCTTCATTACCTTTAACACAGGTTTTAAGTCAATCCCACCTCAAAAACTCTAGAGGTGGATGTATTTGAATTTGCCGCTGATTGATGCCAAACACATTGCTCTTAAACTTGATTGGGGAAGGTTAACAAAAATGAAAACAAAATTCCATTTTTGTGACCTATTTGAAATGGATTTATGCTTCAGGAATGAGTAGAAATTAATTGGTTTTCAGCTGCAAGAAAATATAGAACAATGCCTGCCAGTCTTTTTCTTTTACAAATGTTACTTTGAACAGTGTGCGGACATTATCTAATTAATTATTCAAATCGACATGCTGACCTTAGTGCTGACTTTACTGACGCAAAAAGGAGGCTGTTAATCCATGTTAACAATCCATGTTTCCACTGGATTTGATTTGTTGCTACAGATGCTACAGCTTCGTATGATGTGAAGCTGACTTTTCCTCTTTTGGTCCCTGAGTAAAATGATGCTGTTGATGGTGTGCTGTGTCTTCAATGTTTATCACATGGTGTATAATCACATTTCCTGTATAACCACATTTAAATTATGACATGGTGCAGATGCTGACAAGTCAAACATCAGTCTTACTTTTTACTGGAATACTTGTACACTAAGCTGGTGTGTGGTTATGAATTTAGGACTGAGTACAGTACAAAAGTCTTCAGCCACCACTTATTTCTTTATATTTTGTCTTGAACAAACCAGACATTTTTGGACTTTGGCTGCTTTTTCACTCATTTTCAGTCCACTCTTTGTGCCTGGCTATTTTCAGAGGAATGTTGTGTTTTTTAAAACCACTTACTGTGGTTGAATCATTCAAGCATACAGAATATGCCGAACCTAATGGGCGAACCAGTGTTGTAGCTACATATATAACAAAATGTATCTTTAGGCACTTTGTTACTATTAGCATAGCCTATTAAAAAAATGATAATTATTTGCAATTTCTTTACTTGAAACTTGAATCTATGAAAAATTCCAAAATAACTCAGTTTTTCAAGCATATAAACTGTTCTTTTGTACCAATATGGTGATACCCAAAGAGCCAAAAACCTGGCATATCTCCACATGTTATACAGTGTTTCCTTAAAGACACATAATGGAAATGACAGAGACAGAAGTGGCCGGCCTAAAAAACTACAAGACGAACCAGGGACAAAAAGCAGGGGTATGTCACATCACTGAAAAAAGACTGAATATCAGTGGCGACGGGTCATATGGGGTGATGAATCCAAATTGAAATTTTTGGGTTCAATCAATTTGAAGACAGAGGAGGTCAGGCGAGAGCTACAACAGTGAGTGTCTACAGCCATCTGTAAAACATTTCAGACAGTGGTGCTGGGGATCTTGTCAGAACTGATGGAATTATGAATGCATTGAAGTATTTTCAGATCTTGATCCACCGTGCTGTACTAGCTGGAAGGCGTCTGATTGACATCAGCTTGTTTTTTCAACATCACAATGATCCCAAACACACTGTCAATGCAGTAAAAGCACACCATCACCTATCGGTCATGGATTGGTCTCCCCAGAGCCTGGACCTCAACATCCATGAAGCAGTGTGGGATCGTCTTGTGTGGTTATACCAGATATTGGCTTTTGAGCTTATTATAATTGTACAAACTCTGTTGCACATATTTCAGTAAATAAATTCACCAGATACAAAGATACGAAGAAATGAAGGGTGGCTTAAGACGTTTGCACAGTATTGTATATAAACTCTATTATATTTTTTTTATAATGTGTACTGTATACATCCTACATATGTCTGTGGTCTTGTAATTCTGCACATTGGTCTGTGTGTATATATGTGAAACGATTTGTTTGCTTGTGTGTGTGAACTGCGTGTAGTCAAGAGTGAAAATAACAAGCAGAGGAGTCAAACTGTCATCCTCCACCAGCGCACTGCTTCTTTCTTCTCTTTCACTCCTGGTGATAAAGTGTTATTCAGTCGCTCTTCGAGCAACAAGCCAGGGCCTCAGCCACTGAAACCAGCACCCGGGGAATGATATGTGTGTGTATCAGTGTGCTGCTAGTGCGTGACGGACACCTATCCCATAATAATGTCACACACATCAAAAGGCTCCGCCTCTCTTCATTCAACCCTCTCTTTCTCTTCATTTTTCTCCTTCCATTTCTTCCTCTGTCTATCACAGTTTCTCACCACCCCCTCCTGTACACCTCCAGCCCATCTATCCAAGCCCCCACCTATCAAAGAAAGTGAGACCGAGAGACGCCGATAATAAACGCGCGCGTACAAAGCGCCGTCTAGCCTTGGAGGGATGGATGTGTGACAATAAGGTGTGACTCTTTCCAGATTCTTTAACAATGAGCGTAGCTGTGAAAGAGGAAAATGGATGCTGCAAGTCACCTTCAGGCATGCACAATATGGAAACGCTTTTAAACATACATGGACGCACGTACCGTGTTTCTGCGCATTGCAAAACGCCACTCAAACTTGCTTACACATATAAGACACATGCATATGTTGCTTTATGTGCACACGATATTGTATGTACACATCCACGGTCACACAAACACACTTGCATGCACACACAAGATAATTAATGGTGGTGGCGAATCCCCCTCAGCTGTGGGAGAGTAAATTGCTTTTTCACCCTCCACAGATTTCAGCCTGCTCGTTATGTTGATGATGCCAGAGCGACTAACAGAGGCACAAACTGCCTGCTACATTCTCCCCCCTTTCCTCCTCTGTCTCCAGACACAAATACCAGTGCACACATTCCTACAGAGCAGAACTGTTTATATACACATAACATGCACAGGAACAAAAACAAATCTTAATAATTGTGTGAAGCAAAAGGGAAAGAAAAAAAAAATAGGATTGTGTGCATGTTCATGTGTGTCAACTATTAGCACTGACTGGAAGCCACATAGGTGAAGAGGTCAAAGGGTGAAGGTGTAATTGGGGCTTCTTTACCCCACTCTGCTATTCTTTCCACTTTCTTTTCATAGCAGTATATCCTATTCCACCGGTTATCCTTGGCTTTACTTACCTTACTGCCTACTTTTATAATCATTATGGTTTTATTCCTTTATTTTGATTAACTGCTAAGGACTGTGGTAAAAAAACCCAACATCTTTTCACTGTAATCAACATTGCGTTTGAGAAAATCCAGCACAGATCTTTTGTTTTCTCGTGTCCAGTGTAATCTTTTTAAATCTTACTGTGGGCTTTGATCAGGTTTTACACACAAACTAACTGGAAACAGAAAGTCATCTCAGCTTAACATCACGTTTCAAGTCTCTCTCAAGTCAAGATTAGTACACGAAAGATCCATTAATTTAGATTTTCTAGAATTTTGTAGATTGGTTTTCAAGTATGTGCTGCTTGAATTAGCCTAGGTAACAGAGGCACACTCACTATTCCCTACTAACATACAAGTGATTAAAATTCTGCCACTAAAGTATTTTCTGAACAATGTAATATTTTAAATAGTCATCTCTGTAAATTTGAATCTGCACTCAGTTGTCAGTTTATTAGCTATACCTTACTAATACCAGGTTGGACCCTCTTTTGCCTTCAAAAATGCTTTAATTCTTCGTGGCATCGATTCAACAAGGTGCTGAAAACTTTGATCTATACTGACGTGATAGCATCACACAGCTGCTGCTTTGTTGGGTGCACACCAATCAATCCCAAAGGTGTTAGATTTAGATCTGATGATTGTGGAGGTTATTTTCAAGAAACCAGTTTGAGATGATCTGAAAAAATATCTCCCTCACTATTACACCACCACCACTGTTGATTCCATGATGGATCAGACCATTTTTCAATCTCTATTGTCCTATTTGGTGAGTCCATGTAAATTGTAGCCTCAGTTCCTCCTGTTCTTAGCTTACAGGAACAGCCTTATGTTGCAGTAGCTTCAAGTCTGGATATGATGTGCACTGCACAGCTTGTCTGGTACAAACAGCAACGACACATTTAAAATAACTTAAATCACCCTTTTCCCCCATTATGATGGCCTGTGTGGACTTCAGGAGTCTGTCCTGACCATCTCTACATATCTAAATGCACTAAGATGTTGTTGCCATGTGATTGGCTGATTGCATATTTACATTAACAAGAAATTTAACAGGTGTACCTAATAAAGTGGTAACCTTGAAAATGTCAGTGTTCCAGATGCTAAAAATAAAGGAGGTTGCATTAACAACTGGCTGGTTTTCAGTACCAGTAATGGTATAAGTAATACTATACTAATGATACCAAGAGTATTAAAGATGTCTTCCTCAAAGTCGCAAATTAACTTTACTTAACATAGTAAAAAACCTGAAAAGGCTCAAGCAATCAAATAAAATGAACAGTGTGCTTTGAGTTCATACCCTGAAGAATTCTTTAGTGGAGCCTGAGTCCAGCGTCCCATAGGCTATCTCTGTCTGTTTGGCCAAGTCCTCTGCACTCTCTATCGGTGAAACCATCCTCTCCACAGTGAGGAATGCAGCCAAGTTGGCTGTGTAAGAGGAGATGATGATAAGAGTAAAGAACCACCACACACCTCCAACAATACGTCCAGATAGAGACCTGCAGAGAAGAGAGTGGGGAGTGAGGTAGGGAGAAAAAAACAGGGAAAGCAGAGTGAGGTGTAAGAAAGGGAAAGATAAAGTCAATTTTTTTTATTTTTCTTTTACAAAGTGGCCAAGATGGCAAGATTAGGGAGATGAAAGAAAGCAAACACAGACGAGAAATCAGCAGATGGATGACACGGAGATGGTTAAGGTAAAGATGACAGTGAAGGGATTAAAAAACGAGAGAGAGAAAGAAACACAATTACCGTTGCAGAGATATGCAACACAGAAAACTGTAGCGTCACAAAGCATTCTGTGTGCATGACAAAACTGACAGTACCGCCAAAGTAATTGTCTTTCAACCTGAAAACCAATTCAGCACTAACAGCAACCGAGGCTACATGAAACAGATAGCAATCGGGGCAAGCCAGCAACTCTCTCATCCTCTTTCCTTCTTTTCCTTTTCTCCATGCTTACGCTGTTTATCTCCCAATTGTGAGCAGGAGCATCAAAGTAAGTGGCAATTCATTTTTTTTTTTTGCATGAACTTGTTTTCACTGAGTAAAAGGAAGGAAAGCAAGTGAGAGTGAACCTATTAGAGAAAGTCAGAGAAAAATACATGAAGGCCACACGATGTTTCCTTTTAAGTACCGCAGTCAGTAAAAGACCTTGAAATTCTAATGGGCAGAAACAGCAACAAGGAAAATAATAATACAGAAAAAAATCAAAAAAACAACTTCACTTCAGAGGAGTGAGAAACAAAGTGAAAATATTACTGGGCATACACTACAAGACATTCAGAAAGAAAGAAAAATGCAGAAAATGACTGATAAAAGACCTGATAAATAACTTGAGCATGAAACCAAATCATCAAATTTAAAATGTTTAAATTCTAATTCATCGCTTTTGCTTTTAAGAAGCACTTTAATATATATATATATATATTTTTTTAGGTAAAATTACACCAAAAAGAAATAAAACAACTGAAAGGTGCTATGATGAACTCCTGATTCAGGTGAAAATGATCTGTGAACAATTCCTACCACATTACAAATAATCATTTGATCCGTTGTTATCACAAAAACACTGATTACAGCCACTCAAACCTCGGGCGATAATCAGATCCTCTTGCATACAATCAGACAATGTGTTCCGATATTTACCGGACAGACAGTAGCCTGGTGATACCAACACTCTGATGTGAGAGCGGTGGCAGACAAATTATTTTTAGTCTGGGTTTATTTGTAAGAAGTGTGAGCGGAAGAGAAAACGAGGAGCGAGAAAGAAGAGAGATGCATTGACGCCTGACTCGCATAAATTGTCACCTTTTGGAGCAACTCTGCATTATGCTGCTCTTCAAAATCCATCGCACCTCTTAATCCACACACACGCAAACACACACAGACTTGATAGTGTTTGTCCTTGAGGCCTTGATCTGTTTGCTTGAAATAATGAACCTGGCATACACCGTGATGGATTCTCAGACGAAACTGTTGTTAGATTTATTTTTATACTTATTAGGATACAACAGAAACTTTCTGTTTTTTTAACCATGTGACACTTTGATGTAATGTTTGTCTTCGAGCCCAGAAAAGGAAATACGCTGGTGACAGGGATTAGGAGGATGAAGAGGATGGCATGTTCAGAAGTTTCATAGATTTCACAGGATTTCCATTAGTGGTCAAAAACGCAGAGGTGATCTGACTGGTTAGGTGGTGAACAATACCTTATTAATTCAACCTTGTGGAGTGACTCTGGGTGAGTGGAAAAAGAAAGTGGTATAAAAGAAAAAATGACCGTGTAAGGAATCTGTTGAAGTTTAAGTTGCACCTTATTGATCACTGAGGAAATTCTGACCTCTGTAACTGACCCACTACAATCACTGAGTGGCATTTGGCAGAGTGCACTGCTTATTTCCTTGGCTAGTGCTTCAGGCAGGACCGGTGACAAGAGAAGTGGCGTAAAACTTTACTGCAGTTCTGCATATCTTGTATTCATAAGCATTACATAAACTTTTAATAACCAATATACGCTCTAATGTATTTTTAAGGAGCATTTATTAATTCATTTGACAGCTCCTCTTGGGGCAACCGCAGGTGCTGGTATGAGCAGATACTGAATGACAATACACTGCAGCAAAACACATCTCTAACATAAAATATACGGGTTCCTCAAATTTATTACATCAAATTAAAGGCTCCGGCCTACAGCTTTCATAAATTACCAGTGTTGATAATTACGAAAATCATTTTTGCAACGTATATGCGGGCTCTTTAATAGAAATTTTAAGCTAAAATACTAAATACTAAATACTAATACTAAATAAACTACTGTTGTTTTCCAATAATTTTCAGATTTACTATAACCTAAGCCACATTCTTGCCCTAACGTAGTGCAAACAGCCACAGATGCAAAAGAGAAGAAGTAAAATAGTAATTGCCAAACACAGGATACAAACTGAAAATCATCTGTTTGATATGTGTCTAAACCACTACCTCCTTCACTGAAAATGGACTCTTTATACCAGTTAAACTGACTTGTTTTCTGGAAGTGTAATTTCTCTTGCTGCTTCTGACCCGTAGAGGCACTAGACCAGCATGTAAGCAAGCACTCTTGCTTTTTTTTTTTAAAGCAGATGTTAGTAGCATTCCTAATAACATGCAATCTTACTGTATCCACCAACTCCTCCTACACGATCAGGAGTTGAGGAATCAGAAAATTGGGCACACTGGTTCATCACAGCCCACTGAAGGTTCTTATCAATACCACATGTTATGACATCATCGTGTGATCTAGCAATCACCTAACAGTGATCTAAAACCACAGTCTAAACCAGGGGTGGGCAACTCCAGGCCTCGAGGCCGGTGTCCTGCAGGTTTTAAATCTCACCTTGGGTCAACACACCTGAATCAAATGATTCGTTCGTTACCAGGCCTCTGGAGAACTTCAGGACATGTTGAGGAGCTAATTTAGCCATTTAAATCAGCTGTGTTGGATCAAGGACACATCTAAAACCTGCAGGGACACCGGCCCTCGAGGCCTGGAGTTGCCCACCCCTGGTCTAAACAGTACTACAGTATGAACATGTACTAGGACCTAAAATGCATGTGTCATTAGATGAGAGAGGAATAGGGTACGGTGAGGACATATTTCTTCTTCTTTTTGCATTAGAATTGTCATCTTAAACTAAACACTGCATCCATCAACGCCGAGCAGCATTTCCAGCTGTAGTTGTTGACAGATGAATTTCCGAGGTCCATTATTTTATCAGCAGAATGCTCAATTCGAGCATTCAATCATTTTTCTAATTAATTTTATTTACATTAAGCCTGTGAGGTTCTTTGAATAAATCATCCTCAGTGTTCATGAATCTAAAATGATCACATCTGATTCATTTTATTTCTAGATTAAAGGTTTCATAGGGGGAAAACAGAATGTTGGACCACAGTGCAGGACAGCCAGCAAAGTTAATCTGACATTATAGTAGAGTCTAATTTACTATTTTTTTCACTTTAATACCTTAACTTTGACATGTAATTTGCTGGGCTGAGACTGGGCTAGCATCTGCTGCAAACAATCTGCCTTTGTTCTGTTTACATTTAGACTAAACTTGAGCTTAGCGAGGATTTTCTTTTTTTTAAATGATAAAACCTGGCAATACAGTGAAGAGCCAGGGAAAGATCGGTTTCCCCATTTAAATAAGGCTCAACGTTTAATGAAGTCCTACAAATCTGTAACATAAAGCAAAGTCGTTAAACCTCACAGTAAAGCTTCTCACACTAATTACAATACACTGGGAAGAGACACAGATTGTGCAGCCTTTCAGTGTGTTTAAGGCTGATTTACAATTATAGCTACTCCCATGCACAGTTTTCCTCTTGCTGAATGGGCTGTTAATACAGATGTGACAATGACAGAAACACTGTAAAAGTTAAACGGCTCACTGAGTCTGCACATGGCTCTGACACATTCTTTTATGCTATGTTGGGGGCGAGGTTACTGCTTTTATTCTGAAAATCAACAAAAAATGGTTCTGTATCTCAGGCAGCTTGATAGAAAACCATCCTATTGGACAACACGTTTGCCCTCTGGCGCTTCATTTAGATGGAATCGTGTGTGCAAGCAGGCATGTGTACAAATGTGGATGAATTCTGCTGTTCTCAGAGTGCATGCCAGTACACTCGGCTGATCTTTGACAGCAGTGTCTTTGATTCTTTTCGCGTCTGTGTGAGAGATGCCGCCTGTGTGCGGTTTCACAGTGTTGGTATGCAACAGGCGAGTCATTCTATAGCTGGTCATGTATCATCTATGATAGCCAACAGATTGCCTCCCCAATCCAGTGTGTGAAAGATTAATGGCATGCTGTTCGTCTTCACTCCCTCTCACACGGACTCACACTGTCACCCGCAAACACTCGAATCCTTCTGAGCTATGCAATTTGTTTAGCATCCAATACATCTGGATTTCATCGCCTGACGGAAGACACTGCAATTTTGAGCTTCAGGTGTGCCCATAATATCTAGAGTGTGTTTTTATTTTTACTCCCATAAGACCAATTGAAGACCAGTGTCAGGCAGATCAGTTGAAAACTATAATCAATTACTCATTAAATGTTATTTCAGCAACAATTACAACGAGTCACCTCACTTGACTTCACTTTGATCAGTCAGCATCAAAGATTCCTTTAAACACCTCCAAACCATCTAAAGCAAAGCTGTCTTCAAGTTAGGGGAGGAAGCGAGACCAGTTTCATCAAATATCAAGTCTGCTGGCAGTGTGACTGATGTTTTAAGAAAGTGAAGCTTAAATGTTTGCTTTTGGCACAATAAAAGACAGAAAGGCTGAATAATGCAGATGGGAGGCATAATATAATACAACCTTTCTCTTCTTTGTCTCTTCTTGCTTTCATCTTTTTGCGGGAACGACTACAGGTGTGACATAAAGTAAATCGGCAAAATTATTGAAACGGGCTCAAAGACGCCACAGCAGATGAAGGCAGAATAAAGGGCATCAAGGTGAACATGAAAAAAAAAAATCAAATTAATCGATTAAACAGTAGGTGCTGCAGGCAGGTAATGAACGGCATAATAGGAGAAAATTTGAGGAACTATAAAAGTGAAGCAGAAAAGATCTGAGCTGCTTAGAGAGAGGAGCCTTGAAAAGACTGTTCATAAAATAAAAAGGATTACTTGTGAAATTCATAAACACGCCGTCTGTCAGCGTGACTGGGTTCTAATCAGTGACCTTGAGACTAATCATTAATTACTCAGTAAGCTTCGGTGTCCCAGTGCAGTTAGTTAGTCATGCCATTAGCTGGATCTGTTGCTACCATTAACTATTCAACACACCCACAGCCATTTGCTCAATGCACATGACACTCACAAACACACATTTATACGCAGCCACACACACTCAAGCGCACAACTGCCCAGACAGCAGCACACACACTCGCACAGCCCCCCTCAATACACGTACACACAAGAGACGGAAGCTGTAATTTCATATGCTTATTGACAGAGACAGATCTAATCCCTGTGAGATGTTCACTGGCGATCACTTTACCTCTTTCTTGCTTCCCTGCAATCCCTCTTGGTCTTTCTTATTCTGAGAACAGACATTTCCACCATGATTTAATCGCTTTCTTTTATTTTTTTTAAGTCCCGCACTATCACCTAACCATCCATCACTTTGTTGCCACCCTTTATGTTATGACCAAGCCAATCGCCATCATTAGAAACCCAAAAGCCCGGGCTAAAAGATGACAGGCGGGTGGGGCTAATGCCCTATCAAGGTCACTCTGACAATGTGTATAAATACGTTCATGGCAGCCATTACCTTGAGCTTGAGTGGAAAGGTGAAAGTAACACAAGTCGGTGCGTCGGTTGCGTGGGATGCTCAGATAAAGTAGTCAGTAGTGTAAACATGTAGACACGCCACCACACACGTGCACAGCAGTTTCCATTATATAAATGCCAACTACAAAAGTGAGCATCAAAGAAAAAAAGAGGTAGGGAGGCCATAGATGGACAGATAGATAGAGAGAAAGAAAGAAAGAAAGAAGAGAGCTGAATAGGAGTGTTGTTACACTGTGTCTCCTAGACTGCAGAGATGACTGCAGCACAGAGAGAGGGACCCACGCTGAATACCAATGGACTTACTATGGCAGCTCACTACAACATACACAGTCAATACACAGAGTATACGGAGTCAAACAACCAGTATCGACACATGGGTACAGATAAATAAATGAATAAATGTAATAAGACAAAACATAATGCTGGGCAGGAGAGATGCATAGTTCACCAAGCAAAAAAAAGAAACCATGCACTTGCAACAACCAACGAGGCAAACTGCAAAGCAGATGAACACAGACTGAAATGAACATATAGAAGAAACAGAAACGCATTCAACCAGTCAGAAAGAATATTTCTTCCTGCAGAGGCTGCCTCTTTTCCTTTATTCCCAACTCCACAGTAAATGTCAGCCTCGATATTCTGATCCCCGCTGACTGGCAATACATGGGACAATACAACTGGAAGGATGGAGGAAAGTGAGGATAAAGCCTGAGAAAGAAAATAGGCGTCCCATCGTCAGGGTAGACATATGGACGATGAAAAATGATGGAAAACAATAAAAAAATTTGATTCTTTAAAGACTTCAGCAAAATAATGTGCAGAGCAAATAAAGTAACTGTAGACATACAGTGGGGCAAAAAAGTATTTAGTCAGCCACCGATTGTGCAAGTTCCCCCACTTAAAATGATGACAGAGGTCAGTAATTTGCACCAGAGGTACACTTCAACTGTGAGAGACAGAATGTGAAAAAAAAAATCCATGAATTCACATGGTAGGATTTGTAAAGAATTTATTCGTAAATCAGGGTGGAAAATAAGTATTTGGTCACTTCAAACAAGGAAAATCCCTGGCTCTCACAGACCTGTAACGTCTTCTGTAAGAAGCTTTTCTCTCCCCCACTCGTTACCTGTATGAATGGCACCTGTTTGACCTCATCATCTGTATAAAAGACACCTGTCCACAGCCTCAACCAGTCAGACTCCAAACTCCGCCATGGCCAAGACCAAAGAGCTTTCGAAGGACACCAGGAAAAGAATTGTAGACCTGCACCAGACTGGGAAGAGTGAATCTACAATAGGCAAGCAGCTTGGTGTGAAAAAATCAACTGTGGGAGCAATCATCAGAAAATGGAAGACATACAAGACCACTGATAATCTCCCTCGATCTGGGGCTCCACGCAAGATCTCATCCCGTGGGGTCAAAATGATCATGAGAACGGTGAGCAAAGATCCCAGAACCACACGGGGGGACCTGGTGAATGACCTGCAGAGAGCTGGGACCAAAGTAACAAAGGTCACCATCAGTAACACACTACAACGGCAGGGAATCAAATCCCGCAGTGCCAGACGTGTTCCGCTGCTGAAGCCAGTGCATGTCCAGGCCCGTCTGAAGTTTGCCAGAGAGCACATGGATGATACAGCAGAGGATTGGGAGAATGTCATGTGGTCAGATGAAACCAAAGTAGAACTTTTTGGTATAAACTCAACTCGTCGTGTTTGGAGGAAGAAGAATACTGAGTTGCATCCCAAGAACACCATACCTACTGTGAAGCATGGGGGTGGAAACATCATGCTATGGGGCTGTTTTTCTGCCAAGGGGACAGGACGACTGATCCGTGTTAAGGACAGAATGAATGGGGCCAAGTATCGTGAGATTTTGAGCCAAAACCTCCTTCCATCAGTGAGAACTTTGAAGATGAAACGAGGCTGGGTCTTCCAACATGACAATGATCCAAAACACACCGCCCAGGCAACAAAGGAGTGGCTCCGTAAGAAGCATTTGAAAGTCCTGGAGTGGCCTAGCCAGTCTCCAGACCTCAACCCCATAGAAAATCTGTGGCGGGAGTTGAAAGTCTGTGTTGCTCGGCGACAGCCCCAAAACATCACTGCTCTTGAGAAGATCTGCATGGAGGAATGGGCCAAAATACCAGCTACTGTGTGTGCAAACCTGGTAAAGACCTATAGTAAACGTTTGACCTCTGTTATTGCCAACAAAGGTTATGTTACAAAGTATTGAGTTGTATTTTTGTTATTGACCAAATACTTATTTTCCACCCTGATTTACGAATAAATTCTTTACAAATCCTACCATGTGAATTCATGGATTTTTTTTTTCACATTCTGTCTCTCACAGTTGAAGTGTACGTCTGGTGCAAATTACTGACCTCTGTCATCATTTTAAGTGGGGGAACTTGCACAATCGGTGGCTGACTAAATACTTTTTTGCCCCACTGTAACAGAATGAAGTACAGCATATAAAGTTCGAAAGAAGACGTAGTTCCAGCACTCAGCACTCACTAACGACAAAGGCTGGTGATGCTACCAAGGTGTTTTTACCTACAGTGGACAATACTCAAAATTGAACTTTCTTCAGTTTTTCTGGTTGTTTTCAATTCATCATTTTTACATATCATATTTATCTGGAGCCACTGTGTCACAGAGAGGGCTACTTGCCCAAAGAAGTCATAAAGCTTAAATAATAATGCACATATACATACTTTTTCAAATTTTGTTATTCAAATTTCACTTGTTGGCCTAAATTAACACCACATACAAAAGAATTTTATACACAGTCTCTTTGGATTTGATCTCTTGTACAAACATAGCAAGAAATTCTGTTATGTTTGCCTTTATAATCATTTAGTTCATTTTGTTGTTTTTTGATATGGTTGAACAGCTAATAGAGGGAATGTGATACTGCAGATAGATATCACGGTAACATACGCATAAGACATCCTTAAATTTGTAATAAAAGTAAAAGATTATTGGATATTTTCAATACAAGGAAACTTGAAGGCATCTCGGCAAAAAAAAAAAAAGGGGGGGGGGGGGGGGGGGTACAGTCTGCGTTATGATAATACATAAATACCTTGTCTTCACTGTAGCTGTAGCACATTTCTGCTGTCAGGTGTGACTTGAGTTAGCATTATGATTCTGCCTGCTTGCAAAGGTGAACAAGGGAATGTGAGATTAAAGGAAATGAACTGAGGAGAAAGAAAAGTGATATGACATTATGATATGCAGGACATGTCTCCTTTTCTAAGCACATGATCTAGTATTTCTGCAGAGCACAGTGTCAAAGAGGCTCATCCATCACATGATTTTATGGCAAAAAGCCTGGTCGCCGGGCTTATTTCATTTTTTCATCAATGAGTCTGATGACTAATAAACTCTTTGACCGTGATTTCATGTGGAATAATGCTACTACGTGAACACAACCTAAATTTAAAAGCTTTATAGTCACAGACACTGCCATCTAGCCAAATTGGCACATTAAAAACAGTAAAATTTGGCTTCATTCAGCCGTGGCTCCCAATGACAAAAGAAATACTGGGAGAAAGATACCGGAGAGCACGTTAGGGCCACATGAATAGAGATTAAGAGGGACAATAACAAATTTCTCCTCCCCTTACTGAGACTCCTTTGCTACAATCAGCAGCCTTAGTGTATGCTGTAAGAAAGGGGTGTGATGCTAATCACGGTGCAGGGATGCATGGTTTAGCAGGAGATGCATAGGTTGGGCAAAAGATTGGGCAGACCGTAAAAGGTTTTTGATTATAAATGATCTCACCCATAACGCTAAAAGTCACTTTAAGCCCTTAACACCCACTGGCCAAAATATGAGTCCCTTGAAAATTCTGCTGCTGTATTTTGAATGACATTGGTCCAATCTGAATGACATTTGCCAAACCGCAAAGCCTCATGATTCAGAGAAGTTAAGTCTTTTACAGACACCATTGCTCTTATTTTTAAGCATGCAGCAATACATTGTCTCCCTTGAGTCATTATATATAGCACGCTGTTTTCAGCAAGAGCCCATATAAAGCACTACATATATGGACAAAGCCATTGGGAACATTGAGTGCTATCTATTTAAACATGTGTGGTCAAGAGTTAATATACTGGTGTTTTCATTTGTGCTTCCATCATTAACCTCGCGCCTGTTCACTGAATGCTTTCACCTCTCCTTGGCCTCTTCTTTCTTATTAGAAAGCACCAGGTATGTCCCCATATTGTCAATATTACAATTAAGAGATATGCATCTCCAAAGCTCATTTCTGTGTAAAAAAACAGGGGGTTGAAAACCAAATGCCATCAGAGTGGAGAAACACAGCAAATGTACCCGTCCTTGTGTATCTTGTGAGACTAAAATGTTGATACGGTGTAAATCAAAGTGCATTTACTTCATCAACTGTAACTGTAGGAGGTGCTACTGTGAGGAAAAATCTTAAGCCTAAATTGCCAAGATTTGTTTGAAAAATTCATAAGATAAACTACACACATTTCTTACTGTAAGAATATAATGTGGCATTTGCGGCCGCTGTAATCCTGGCCTGTGGAGACTTTGTGCTGTATTGGAAGTGACAGGCTGTAGTGATTTATGTGACGAACACTGGCTTCATGTTAAGTATCACATTATTGATATGACAGCTGTAGCTTATGCTCAGGACCTGCAAGTGACAGAAAGGTCCACATGTGTGTGTTGGATTGTTGTGAAACTGTACGCTGGCTGTTTTGTTCTTTTACATGTGTGTGTATAAGGAAAGCAAAGTCTGTAAAGTGTCTGTTTATTCGTGTGCACAACTTGTATGACCGTGCGCCTCTGAGTGGTTGTGCGCACAGCCGATGTGAGTGTTTTCCATTTTGTGTGCAAAGGCTAGAATTGGCCTGTCAGTCACAGTAAAGTGGGGAGAAGAAGGAGACGACATGTGTCGGGAAGTGGAGAGAGAAAAGGAGAGGGTATGAAAGAGATGGATGCGAGAGCACAAGAGAAGGGCAGAGGAGCAAAAGAGGAGGAGGACGAAAGTGAAGTTTGGGGGGATGAAAAGAAACTTTTGTTCTTTTTTTGAAAGAGAAATGCAAATGGAAATGCAGCACAAATGTCTGAGCGATTCTTGGTGTCAATTCATTTCAGAAACAGCAGAATAGTCCTTGAGAAGAAGAAAATAATAAATAATGATAAAGTTTACCATATACCACTTTTCAAGATCTGTGATATGAAGTCCTTTGCAGGAGCAGCAAAGTAAAATGATTACTGAGCAAAATAAAAAAAGCACCAGAGACAATTGAAGTGCTGCAAAAGAAATAATTTAAGAAATAAAAAATGGTAACAGAATCTGAAACTCAGGTAAAATCAGGAAAAGCTTTCTTCTTTAAGTATATTTAAGTATAAGTATATCCATCCATCCATCCATCCCACCCCTCGTTTATCCCAACCACCTTCTTCATCTCATCCAGAGGAATTGTCCTCAAGCCAACTGAGAGACATAGTTCCTGTGCATACTCTGGGCCCTCCACCGAGTATGCCCAGAACACCTTGCTTAGGGGAGGCCCAGGAGGTATCCTAATCAGATGCCCTAACCATCTCAACTTGCTCCTTCTGGCATGGGGGAGCAGCGGCTCTAGAATGACTAGATTTCTCACCCTTTCTCTAAGGCTGAGCCCAGCCATGCTTCAGAGAAAACCAATTTCTGCCCCATGGAATCATGATCTCTTTTGGTCATTACTCAGAGCTTGTGACTATAGCTAAGTGTAGCAATGTAGTTTTACACTTTGGTTTTACGCTCAGCTCACTTCACCACAACGGATTTGTGCAGCATCTGCATCAATGCAGATGCTGCACAAATCCGTTTGTCGACCTTCCGCTTCCTCACTTTGGAACAAAACCCCAGATACTTTAAGTCCTTTCCTGTCGAGAACCATGGGCTTGGATTTGGAGAAGCTAATTCTCATTCCCACTTTGAGCTGGAGGCCAGCAACTGATGAAGCCAACAGAACTATATCATCTGCAAAGAGCTGACACGAAATCCAGAAGTGACCTGGCTTGTTAGAAAACAGCAAAAGACTGCCTGTAAATTTCCCCTGCAGTGCATATTGTGACATTTAAGGTCATCGTTGCATCCCTGGCCTCTTAGTACCAAATCAATACATATACACAGCACTCCAGGACTGGATCCACTCACTGGATCCCAGTATGGGTAATGGACCGTTGCTTGGGCTGCAGCATGTAGGATCTTCTAATTTGTGTTGATCTTACTGACTGGATTCTTTTCGATGTCTTGTGCTTGGAAGACTAAATCCATTAGGACACATTGCAGCTATAAAGATAATCTCCAAAAATGTAAGGAGAGTGTAACTCTCCCACAGGCAGATAAACGTCATGTTTTAACGATTTCAGGTAACACACAAAGGGTGTGTCATGTTGCAGGTGGAATAATGTTCAGGTGAGAAATAACTTTATCTTCCTAAAGTGTGAAGCTTCCATTTCCATATACGTGTGAATGCTTACATAACAGTTTTTTTTATTGTTCTCCCAAACTCAACTGATCACACTATGTTTTTCTTGCGTTCATCACTCATCAGGCTTTGCTTTCATTTGTTTTAGTGTGAAGTGCTCCCTGCTGCTCCTTCTCTCCTTAGACTTGCTCCCTAAAGGTCTTGAGGATGCTGGCAATGAATATTTCACTAAACTGCATTCTCAGGTTATCAATAATAAAATGGCATATTCTTATAAATATTCTAAAAATATAGCTGGACTCTGCCTCTTCTGTGGTGCATTAAAGATTCATACACACCTAGCAAACTGCTAAATCTTCCACCATAACAGACCCACATGTACATCACCACTGGACTGTATGCAGGTGTTTTCTTCACACTTCTACATTTTTGTGTTTGCATGTGTGTGCCTTGGTGTATCAGCCCAGCTCAGTTAAACCTAGAAAAGTGCTAAAAGAGGTGATTCACTTTGTCAACAGTCTGAATCACCACTGTCTAATACTACAGCACTCAAGCATTACAGACAGTTACACAGGCACACACGCTCTCCCCAGCCCACACACTCACCCTGTACACAGCCTTAAATATGATCTCGCTCAGTCTGACGCACATGCATACACAAATGCACTCTGTTTGTCTCTCACAGATCATTTCCCTCCCTCACCGTGGCGAGATGTCGCAGCCTTGTTGCATGAAGGCTCCCAGTGAGAACCACAGGGAGTTAAAGATGCCAAACTCATTTGGAGGTTGGTCAGTGGGGCCCTGCTCCGTGGCACCCTCCTCTGGTTCCTCTGCATGCCACTCATACGGACTGAAGCGACTCACCTAAGATAGCATATGCAAATTTTAAAGAAAAAGAAGAGCTGAATAGGAACATTAAAATGAAAAATTGAAACATGTTAAGGACTTGAATATGCACACAAATGTTTTCATTTTAATTTCAAGAAAGACACTACAGGACTGCCAAGGTCTGAAATGGTTAAAATCCCCTTTTTTAACCCCATGGTAATGAGACACAGACAGCACTATCACCAGTGTTGTTATGCTCTTCCACAACATTAGAACACTAAGTCAGCAATACCAGTGTATATAATCTATACTAAATATTGCGTATAAATATAATAGCAACAGAGTAAACTTGGACTTGACAAAGCTAAAAACAGTAGACACGGTGTGCAGCTAAATTACAGTACAGGTAGCTGGCTTGGCGTCATTTCCCTGCATTGCTCAGTAATAATAATAATAGTGTAGACAAAGTTACAGACCCATTTGAGGTAACAAATATTTTTGTGTGGCTTGAAAAAACAACAGAAACATTGAAAAAGAAAGCAGCAAAATAAGAAAGAAATTGCTTTTTGGGCCATTGGTCATCAGAAAAGAACATTTGTGGTTGCAAGCTACATTCACAATTGTTGACTCTACATTTTCTTGTTTCCACTTTTCTACTTTATCACATGTGACTGTAAAGTACAAAAATGTATTAGGCTTTTCATTTATATAGAGGCAATGAATATTTTTTTTGGCCTTAAATCAAACTTTGGCAAATACACAGTACTGTGTGATTTCTAGTCAGTTAATATGTACACTAATAATTTTAACTCCAGAACTTTAGCAAGCTAAGGTTAACTGTAACCTGTAACTTTGTTACATTACTTTGGTTATAGTCATTTGATAACATTATCTGATTAGTTAGCTGTTATTTTCAAATTACTTCATGAGTAAGACAACCCCTGGGCGTATGTATAGGTGCTGGACTTAACTATGTTTTGCTAAAGTTTCACAAGTCGGCTAACCTTAACTTACCGTCTAACTAACACTGTCATTACTGCCATATTTGAATCCAGATAATTTTTGTAACTTCTTTAATAATAATAATAATAATAGTAATAATAAACAAAAACAAAAAATGAATAAATAAAAACAAAAACCTTGATCCACTTTTAAAATCTAATTTCATTAGCTATTTCCAGGTGCAAATGCTGCTTGTAAAGCTTACAGTAAAGCTTGATATCCAGTTATTCATGAATATGAGGCTTTACAAGGATTAGAAGTTAGCAAGCTAGTTTCCACCAAAAGATGACATTACATGTTCTGACTGTAGTATTTCTAACTAATGAAAACATACTCATAGCACTAGTAACTCTACTGCTATAACATGGGATATGGACAAATATGGAAAACCAGAGCCATTGGGCTAGTAGACAAATAATATTGTCTTACCTGGTTGATAGCTACAGAGCTATGGTTAGGCTAATATAAACACATTAGCACAAGGAAGACACGATGGTTGAGCCACAGCATGAGTTTAGTCAGTAATATGTTGCTGTGTGGTGAATCGCTCTTGCCTGAGAGCGATTCTTTTCTGAAATGTTCAAATGTTTGGTGACCAAGACACCATGAGCCCATGGGCTGAAGTGTACTCTGTGAATTTTTAAAAATGTAGCTTAATAATATAGTGCACAAGTAGTGCTAATAAAAAGATGCAGAGGCTGAGAATGAACACTGATTATGGGCTTGCAACATTACAGCAAAGCACGGTGGCCTCTATCAACTAAACAGCAGAAGCTTTTGTTGAAGTGTATTTTTGAAAATGATTATCAGCTATTAGTGGACTCCATTTCCTAGCAAGTAGTATTGCCTAGTCTTCATCACCTTTGGCACCTTTACATTTTTATGTTTGACCAGAGTTGTTTTCTTTTGTTGTTTACGATCAGTCCACAGGTCACAGAGTTAGTTGGGTAGGGTTGCATTTTTTTAAGTTGTGCTATAATCTATTCACACAGAAGTTAATACAAAATGATAGAAATGTGTTTTCAGAGGCAAACTGAGCTAGCAAGCGGCGAGAGACATCTGTTTAACATCTCAGAACAGACAAAAGGAAAACCTTGGAGAGAGAATTTCTGATTTATATAAAAGAGGAAAAACTGTTTCCTTGAATATTCAGACAATCTGGTGTCACAGGGCTTATGCTGATCTTGTGCATGCTAAAGTGGGCTGTCTTAAATAACTGACATTGAGCATTTAAATGTCTCGCATACATCACTATTATGATATTTCTGTTCATAGAGGATGCCTTCAAGTATCCAATGCTTTCCTGCCTAGAAGCTGTCTTCAACACTGTAAATGCCATTTCACCTGAGAGTGTAAAGGGAGTACTGTCATACTTCTTACATTTTTAAATGCATTTGCTATTGAGGGCTAATCTATAAAACAGGAAAATATATACTCAGAGACATCAAGAGTCATGATGAGTTGTGTGGTAAAAAAGCACCTTACAATAAAAACTAACTTCTGTAGCTACTGTATGCGCTTTCATCCCTTAACTCAAGGCTTCAGTAACTTTTCTAATCCGGTCCTGGGATCCAGCTCAAATTCTAACACCTAGTATGTAACAATAACTCACCAAAAACAGCACAACACTGACGCCAATGTAAGCGAACACTATGCACATCCAGATCTCGTAGGCCAGTGGGTCCAGGAAAGAGAAAACACCTGGTTTAGACTTCTGAGGCTTCTTGATCATGATTGAAATTCCCAGAGACATGAAAGGCTTAGAGAAGTCGATCACCTCCTCTCTCACCAGGGTGATGGTCAGTGGGGCCACAGCAATTTCTGCTTTCTGCAAAGGAGAGGGGTGGGGCTGAGATTTCACTTCACTCTCATGATTTTACTGCAGTTAATTTGCAGCAACTGCATATAAAACAAACAAGCTATAATGAATAGAAACTGTCAATGAGCAAAGCAAAGGGGAGCTGGACTCAAAGGTGAGAGAAGAAGTGGGAGAGCAGAGGGTTGAAAGAAATGCAGGCGGGTGATGGAAAACCAGAACGACAGAGGAGTATTTCATACAGTAGACATGAAAGGCAGTGTGCATACAGACTTAAACACATTTACAAAATCCAAAGAAAAGTCAGAAATACCATTAATTCAGGACACAGACTGCTGAATGATTGCATGATTCTTAATGATAGCTACAGTGGTAAGTGAAACAACCTACGATAGCAGCGCATTGCTACAAAGTAAAGATGTTGCAACACAAGAAAAGTAAACAGCAAATATAAAAGAACGAGGACAGAAGTGATATGAAAAGAAAACAGAGAGGACAGGATATCAAATACCCACTCAACCTAATGCACAATAGAGAGACGGATCAAATAAATGACAGCAAAGATGCAGGGGGGGTAAAGTACAACAAAGAAAAGTCAAAGACTACAAGTGCAGTACAGTATTTTCTATGTGTGGAAGAAGAGTTGTCAGGACGGACTGTGAGTGTTTGATGCAAATCAAACCCGATTAGTCAATGTTCTGCTGTGTCACCTTCCAGATTCTGGAGGGTAATTAATTCTGTCGGTGTTCTGCTGCAACGTCTCCGCTTTCACTCTTCGTCAAATCGACAACTGACATTGTCATGTGTGTGCTAATAAAGTTTGTATTCAGACAGCATTGTGAGATCTCAGACTGTGCCTGGGAGTATATGGCATAATTAACCAGCTTGGCAAAAATCTCAAGAAATAAGTGAACCTGCCGTGACATTACATCTCAGTGGGAAGCTAACTTGGCAACTATGGAGATGCAGAGCTTGTGAGAGTTGCTATACTGCAGGGAGTCGTTTTGAGAATTTCTCGGTCATTGCATGATGTAATGGCTCTGCAGCTCATACGACCTCTGCAAAGATTATAGAAGTTTTTGCCAAAAGGCACCGAAGTGCACCATAACAGGATGCGATTTGTGATGCTGTTGTAATGTCATTGTGATTTCATTTAAATACCATACCCTGATACTTAACAGAAAATCCAGAACAAAATTCAAAGCATTCCTTGCATGCTGCAATTATTCCATCCTTACCCCGTACACAAGCTCGCCAACCATGCCATTCCATATCTTTGTCTCTGGATCCCTCGCTCCGTATTTCCCATCTGGTACAATGGAGATCTTGTATTTAATTCCGATGTGTTTGGCGATCTCAGAGGCAAGGTCCACACAGTATCCCTCATACTGGTCGTTGCCCTCATAAAGCTCCCAGTTCTTCTTCAGCATCACGTAAGGACCCTCCTACAAAACCAGCATAAGGGAAGAAGGACAGCTGTTTGGACGAACATGATGGCAGGAATTAAGAGGAACCAGTCTGTTTACGAACAATGCACCACGTATGAAACACGTACAAAGAAAAGTGATGTTATTCTTGTGAAAAACAGACATGTATATAGATTTTAAGGAGACGTTTATATTGAACTTCTTTTTGTAAAAACAATCTTTGAGTAACAAATCTTTACAAGATATGAAAATAATGCAAAGCTACAGGATTGAATAAAAGACCAAAGAGCAAATCAGCTGAATTTTATAAACTACATACACATCACCCTAAGATATCTCAGTGTACATACAGGACCATGTCCATATAACCCACCATCACATATTCAGATTCATGTGTTAGTAACTGTGGGCATAACATCTCACACACAAACTACCTTGTTAGTAAAACACAGAAGCCAGAACTTGATAAAAAAAATGATAGTTGATAAAATGGGAAAATATCTATATATTACAGATGGTTTTTACAAGGTGAAGTTTTATATCTTGTTTTTCTGACTTGCAGCACTGTGTTATATGCCTTCGTCTACATGACTCCACGGGGACCCTCACCTGAATTAGTACAAAACTAATGCTGAGAAGAGAGAAATGTATGAGAGGGAAGAAAAATACAAAGAAGGAGAAGAAAAAGCAAAGGAGACTGGTGCTTTTAGGCGAAAGGAATTCT
Source organism: Neolamprologus brichardi (assembly GCF_056152115.1). Classification (NCBI taxonomy): domain Eukaryota; kingdom Metazoa; phylum Chordata; class Actinopteri; order Cichliformes; family Cichlidae; genus Neolamprologus; species Neolamprologus brichardi. Next base: position 19,023,084 of record NC_142117.1, on the reverse strand, counting down.
CTGCATGCAGTTATCAAAGATGAAAGCGAAAAGAGTGAGTTTAATGTGAGGTGGTGGGTGTATTAGGAATAGCACAAATGCATCGCTGCACGTAGGATATCCACAGAGAAAAGAAACGCACACAGACGCAGAGAGTCTTTTGAGTGACAGTGCATCTATCAGAAGCAGTGAGTAATGGTATTATGCCTGAGGCAGCTTACCCTGTAATCCACATGAAACAAAGCCTATTAAAATGTTATCAAACCTGTTTTAATCAAAGACTAATCTCATCTGTTTAATCAAACAGGCCCGGTATAATACCCAACATGGCCAAGCTATAAAACAGTAAATGCGGACGATAAAACACATACAAAACGATAACATTTGAATTCTTCATGCACGAAATTGATTCACACCAAACTCAAGTACAGTTTAATCAAGGAGAATTTTTATGCTGACATGAATCAAAGAGGTCAAATGAGCAATAAAGAACACAGATCTGGATGAAATCAATGGGAGAATCTTCAATCTGGGAAATTGAATTAAGAAAAGGTCTAGCTCAAAGGCAGGCATGCAGAGATTAAAACCATCTCACAACAGGAGCTGAGCGATACAAACAAATCCTTCAAAGGGAAGTTGGATTTATAGATTGATCCTTATTCTCTTCAGCAAACAAAGAGCTTGAAATGAAACCATTTACTTGTGCACTTGTGTACGACTGAGGCGTAAAATGAGAAATTCTTCTCAGTGGGGGTATTTAATGACTTTGCATTTATCTAAATGTAAAGAGGATTTATACTGCAGAAGAATTTCTGTCTTATATTATCTGATTCCTAATTTGGTTTATGAGTAAATATCTTGAAAATTAAAAGCATTCCCCACCGCCTCTGCTGGACATCCTGACACTGCTCACTGGATTGAGGATTACCATTCTGAAGACTCCAGTCTGGTATTTTGGCCACTACCAAAATAAAATAAACCCAAAAAGCATCAAGATAAAGTGTTATCATTGTTATTTTAAGCATGTTCACAACCTGAAAAATTTGCTAGGATAGCTGTAAACATTTCTTTTTCTAAAATATATTTTTTTTAAAAAGGAATTCATCATCTTTTTTTTAGTTTGCTTAGGACGTGCACGCCTTTTTGTTCTTCCACATAAACAAGGTACAAAAAACATACAGAAAATAACATTACATTTAGACAATTCAAAAACAAACACACATTTCAGTGGTGCTTTTTTTCTCCACTTTTCAGTAAAAGACTATTAAGAAAATCTGTTTCTTTTAAAGCCAAGCATTCAAATCAGTTCTTAATTTATGTTGAATATTAATGCTGAACATTTGCACTACCAAGACAATCATCGTCATCATCATTAAATACAAACATTTGCCCTTTGGTGCTCGGTTTCATAACATACAAAGAAAAAAACATAAAAAAAACCAAAACATTTCTCCTAAAAATATGATTATCAGATACATTAGCAGCTTCCGGGGCACAAATTCCACAGACTCTACATGAATCATGTGAAAAGCAAAGCAGTTTCATGTAAATTAAACAGATGCACAGAGCCATCACAATTGCATACCAGGGATAAAAAGTAAGAGGAAAGAGACAGTATGAGGAAATCATCTTTTAAAGTACAAGTGCTTTGAACGCTGGAACCAGTTGTAATGCACACAACTTGTACAATATACATATACATATATATATATATATATATATATATATATATATATATATAAGGAAATAAGGAAACTCAAATGTATGCAATATTATAATCTGATTGATGTGGTTGCATGGTTGAAGCACTATCTACATTAACCTATAACCTTAATAATTTCCATTAACATATATGTGCTCAGAGCTAGACTGATACCACTCTAATTCTGTAAGTTAATTATGAAGCTGCAGCCATGAGACATTAGCTTAGCACAACTGTCCATTGGAATGAATGCAACCAAAGGATTAGCTGAAAAATACAACATACATCTCCTCAGTTTTAATCTTTACATGTAAAAAACAAACAAACAGAAAAAAACAAATTAGGTGTCCCATGTTGCTAAATGTTACTTTAAGACAGCTGACTCCAGCTTTACATTTAGCCAATTTATTATGAATCCATTATTTATTTCTTGAAATATGTTTTTATTTTACATTGCGCTACCTAACCCCTCTATTCCTATTTTTGGAGCTTAATTTGAATTTGAGATTGTTTCTGATATAATTGGTTTAAGGTTTATGTAATAATTAACTTAAAATCATATCCACAAGTATTTGTGCACATGCTGTAGTGTCAAATGGAGAGCAGCATTATTGTCCAAATCAAACTCTTGGCAGTTGGCAAATGAAAATATCTTCTAATGCATATTTATTTATTTAATTTATTTTTAGTGTCAGCTTTATAGTGAATTCTGTGAATCCAATCCTGTCACGTCCAAACAACTTTCTTTGCTGACCCTAAAATGGAAGCGCCTTATCGGGTCCTTCCCTTAAAAAATAACCTTGAGCGCTTGTTTGCTTCATCTTTAATCACTGATTCTCAGCGGGAATCTTTTAGTCAGCTTGTGTTAAGGAGAATGCAGCCATCTCAATTACAAGGTCAAATGCTTGAAGTCTGACAAGTCTACTTTGCTGAGTTAATTTAGTTTTATGTAAGCCGATACACACGAAAGGATATACTATATGTATGGACACACACATTTTAGCTGAAGCTCTGGCAAAAGTGGCAGTGTATCACTTTAATGCCTCCTTAAGGTTTGTTATCAGTTTGCTCCAGACACTTTTGTCTTGCTGTGAGTGAGTGAGTTTGTGTGTGTAGAAGATGTTAGCGCATGTATTTACTGCTGGGAAAAAGCATCATGTTTGGGTGTTGCCTAATATGGCATCATGAGTTAGTGCAAGGAATGGGGGGGAGAAGAGAGGAAGAAATAAGAATCAGGAGGCTGAAAGGAAAGAAGGATGGTAATGGGAACGAGACTAGCAGGATGAGAGGGATGCAGGGCGTTTTGGCTGTAAGAAACTACAGAAGAAAGATGAGGGAGGAGATCAGAATACAAACAGTGATCGCTACAAGGAGAATAGACGATAGAAACAGCAAGGGGGAAAGTGTGAAGGAGAGATTAAGAGAAAGAGAGAATGTGACAAAAAAAGAAAAATGGAGAAGAAACGAGGGAGCAAGCAAAGAAGGGAAAGGGGTGTGTGAGGGAGGAAGAACAGCTTTGTAGAAGCAAATGGTTGGGGCTGATAAGACATGAAACACTTCACACTGGTGCCAAAAAGGCAGAAATGACTTGCTATGTAAGCCAGTCAGCTAGCCTGGTGAGAAGACGAACCCCAATGCAATGGACAGTCAACCTAACTGTCCAGTCATTCATTCACTCTCTCCCCCTCAATCCCCAACTGGATTACAGCATTTTAAAAGCCAGATTTTTACATATCAAGAGACATCTCACCAGCCTACGAGCTATCCGTTCACATGACCAGAGAAGCAGGGCAGGCAGTGAGTCACAGCCTTTGTCAGTTACTTGGTCAGGCAGTCCATTTATTAAGCAATTACTGCAATCACAGTACATAATCATCTATCCGGTCACATATTTGGCCAGTTGGTCAGTGCGATTAACTCCCAGCTATTTAGCCATAAAGAAAGCAGGGCAGTTCAGCAGTTAATAAGATTATTTGAGCAGCCAACCAATAACCAGAAGACGAAGACTGCCATTCCTCCAAGTCCTCTTCAGTAACAGTCAGTCAGTTTGTCTGTCAACATATGAATCAGTCAGACAACTAATTAGACATCAAGGCAGACTAAGTCTAACCAACCAGCCGTGCACAATCCTTTTGGTTCGTTAAAGATTTGTTTTTATTTTTTCATTAACAATATTTTTTAGCTTTTGCAGTTTCTTTCTTTTAAGATTAGAATGGTTTAAGTTAAAATCTAACTAATATAAAGTCAGATATATTGCACTACTATGATTATAAAGCAGAGGCATAAATAAGACACAGTCATGTCCTCATGGGTGTATCTGGAATAGAGTTAAGGACACTTTAATAATGACCATAGGCAACACATCTAACAATCTGCCCTCATCTTTGCTCTGAGATCTGTGAGGGCTTTGTAGATGCACATGTACTCATGTGTTTGTGTAACTGGGTTTCTAATTAATGTTTACTTTAGCATTTGGGTCTTGAGGATGTCTGCAATATTTCCATTTTTGTGTAGGGTCAGCTTTGGAGTATTTTCTGGGATAGTTTTTAAAGAATGCTATTCTTTTACATGTAGAGTACACAAATGATCACAGTGTCACTGTGGAAGTAAGATTAAATACATAGAGAGACATGGAAAATAGCACTGTCTCATACAAATGGCCAACAAGTCACCTAAAATTATGAGAACAGGTTTACTTTACCCTTTTATTTTGATGAAGAGATAAAAAAACAACCTATCAGAAGAGCTTAAATACACTAAAGGAAAGTTGACTGAGTAGGCATGTCTGAACAGATTTACAGAGTAACACAGCAGAGAGATGAAGACAGAGGAGAGAAAGGTGAGTGCTTAAAAAAATGCCGGACTGACAGTGAAGACCTGTCACTCTCCACCTACATCTTCTCTTAAAAAAAAAGTAAAAAATAAAATCGAAATCTGATTAAGGCAAATTCTTCTGCAGGCAGTGTAACAGAGAGGACGGTGGTAGCTGTGTTGTCCTCAAAAAGTGAAGAATCTAAATTAACAGCGTTGTTCCACAGTCCGGTGACTTTGTCAAACCTTGACAGACGCTGCAGAATCCATTGCAGAGCTTTCATGTGGTGGTAGCTTTGTTACGAGAGGAAGACAGGAGCACAATGAGCAAGTCAGCCCAAAACCTCACAGGGCCATGATCCTCCTTCTCGTCTCTTCTCTGTGCCGTTATTTCTTGGCCATCTTCATCTAAGCAAATATATGATGTCAGAACCAAATAATTAAAAAAAAATGTTATACAGAAAAAAAAGAAAAGAAAGATAAGTCCTTTAAGAGCTTTAGAGAAACTCTATCAGGCTGTCTGTTCTCAGTCATTTTCGAGGGTCTGTTGGTTTGTCTGCAGACTCGGCATCAGTGTCGCTGCAGAGGTTTCCTCATCACCAGAGGCTGCAAAGAGGAGGAGGTGGCTGAGCTAACATTAGTCAAGCCCTGCTGAGGTCACCATCCACAGAGAAATATGCAAAGACTGCAGGCATGGAGGTAAAAACAAAGGTTTGGGGAGGTTGAAGAGGTGTGTACAGTTACAGAGAATCGAGAAGACGAAGGAGAGATGAGGGGAGTACGAGGACAGATGTGCTGGAATGTCAGATGAATGACAGACATATTATAGAATGACAGAGGGAAATAAACAACAGAAGCATGTACACACTGTTCACCATACTAATTTATTCATAACACCAGCTCTTCAACCAAAATGAGATTAATGTATTGACACAGTACAAAATAAACAGAAAACAGCACTGCACTGTCACACATTACTAAATTGCCCTTTTAAGTATCTGATCTTGTTGATGTGTTTGTATGTTTCTCTTGCACCTGACTCGAGTCACCAAACCAAACACTGCAGTGTAGTTTGATATATTGCCAGCTGAAATGTGTACGGCTGAAGGTGAAGCTCAAACTGGGGACACCTAATCCAGCTGATTTAGTGTTTCTGAACTCTTTACAGCAGCATGTGCGGCTGTTTTCCTCTACGCCAGCAGGAGTGATGATTGGATCTGGCCACCGGAGGCACTGTAGACTCACTGCACTCTCAAATCAACATCTTTGAGCCGTTGTCTGTTTGTAAGTATTTGCATGAGGGGAGGGCAATGGCGAAGTACAACTGCAGATATTTTGGTCACATTTGAGTTTTCTGGATGAAACGATGCAATGTGCCTTAAAACAAAACACCGAATTAAAGCCCGAGCATCTGTGGCTTGTTTTATCTCTGGGCTGAAATTAGTCTTTTGAGTTGCTTTCACTTGCATCACTTTGCATGCCAAATTGAATTAGACTGATTGCATTTACAGGAAGGGGATGGCCACCATAAAAACGCTGCAGATGGGTGAAGTGAAATCAAATGTAAGCGGAGGATGTGCACACATCCACCGATTAGCCCTCCTTTATCCTTGTTTGTAGAAGAAAGAGGAATAATTAAACTGGGCTGCAGAGCAGTGTCTATGTGAAAGCTATTAGAAGAGATTGGACTGAGGTCACTTCTAAATGGTGATCTGAGGTCACTTTTGGATTTGCCTACTAATGAGACATTAGTGAAATCTTCCAGCTGGACAAGTGCCACTCCCTCCTGGCTGTACTGCGAGGGCTCTATTGAACTCATCCAGCTCGTCCACTTCCAGGCTGATTTTGTTTTCAGTGTTAAAACGGTGCCATGTTGTGCCCTTGTTGGACTTCATCCTCCAGCTTTCTGATGCTGAATGTATCCAAAAAGACCACAAAGACAGGTAAACCTCACCACAGAGCTGGACTTGAAGCACTATCAGTTCTACAGTATCCACAAAGTAACTGTGGTAACTTCCCTCTCTACGAAAAGTGATTGCATGTGTTGACTGGTTACGATCGTGTGTAATCAGTAATCAGTGGACGCATTACCATTTTCATTTGAATAATGTACAGCCCCCACCAATAAAAATGTCCAAGCTGAAAAAACATTTCTTTTTTTGATAAGTGGAAGTTTCCAAACGCTTCCCATGGACGCTGAAACAATGGCTGAGCTGAGAGTGTGCCAGAGGCTGACTGAAAAGCACAGCCAGATTGTCCAGACATAAGGGTTCAATCGTCCTGTGAACCATCAGACGAGTCTAACAACACTTAAAAGGGGCACTTTAGCCTCGTATTATCACATTAATGTTGTGGCCATTGTTTCCCCACAGTACAGACTGCAATATTCATGGCAGACTCTATTAGCACTAAGGGATGACACATGCCCACTTCTTCTTTATTTAATTGTACTGAAAATAGCCACAGTTCACCTAGAGGGTACTTTCAAGACACCCTTCAATGAAAAGGAGTGATGCGGCTAAAAAACAAGATTCTCACTTGCTATTAGAAGATAAAATGCAAAAGGTGGAGGCTAATCTGAGTATTTTTCAATATTCAAGAAACCAGCTTAAGATGATGTGAGCTTTCTGACATTAGGTCACTTCTAGTAGCTTCAACCACATGCAGATGGCTCCATGCTTTTCATCTTGTTTCAGCATAAATCAAGGATCATTAGACCTTCGATTGTTCAATTTTGATGAATCCTTGGGAATTGTAGCTTCAGTTGCTACAGCCAGTATGGTCTTCTGCTGCTGTAGCTCATCTGCTTCAAGGTTGGACATCCTGTGCATTAATGTTTTTATGCCTGTGAATCCTTTCGAACAGTTACAAGTGATTTTGGGCTATACAATTAAACTGAATCGAATTGATGTGCTGCTATCTTGGCTTCAATGAGTGGTTACTGGTGTTACTGTTGCCTTGCAATCAGCTAGAAGTCAGGCAATTTCCCCCTCTGACCTCTGGCATCAAGGGATTATTACCCAAAGAACTGCCACTCACTAGATATTTTCTCTTTTCTGGGCCATTCTTTGTTGGCCCAGGAGGTCGTCAGTTTCTGAAACATCAGTAAGCTGGCGCCAACACCCATGCCTAGTTCAAAGTCACTTAAATCCCCTTTTATCTCCATTCTGACGCTCACTTTAAACTTCAGCAGGTCATCTTGATTATGTCCATATGCCTGAATGTACTGAATCGATTCCATGTGATTAGCTGATTAGGTATTTGCATTATTGACCACTCGATCAGGGGTGCCGAATAAACTGACTGGTTAGTGTGTATCCTATCCCCTGTGAAATATTCTAAGTGGGTGTTCTGTATATGAGAAATTCTCTGCCTATAGTTTTCCTATTCCATCAATTTCCACTTACTAATCTTGCTTGGAAAAAAAATGTAAAATAAAAACTTATTTCATATGGTTATCATATTTTTTCTGGTGTGTAATTTTTTTTCAACATAAACTTCAAGTCTCTGCATACGTGCTCAAGTCAAATCAAGATTCTGGTGACATTAGGCTATGTATTTTGGAACGACTGAGTGTCCGCGCTGAAGGAGAGCTTCACCCAAATAGCACCTAAACAATGGAGAAATGAAAACAGTCAGATGGTACATTACCATGATAGTTGTCACGACAACAGTCCGGTTCTCCATAGCCGAACTGTCATTGGACAGAGCATTTTCATTCTGGACCAACACAAGTTTGTCTATGTCGTTCCAGTAACCAATCTGAGGTAAACAGAGGGATATATGGGAGTAGGAGAAGATGAATGAGAGGGATAAGAGAAAAAACATCCATGAAAATATAGTTTAATGTACTTTCAATCAGTTTTACCCTCGCACAATTTATGCAAAATGTAATTCGACATGCATGCAATACAATCGAGATAGAAAAGGTAAAACGGAAGCATTAAAGGAAATGAGAAGGCGAAATAGGAGAAAATGAGACTGAGAGAAAGATAAATCAGATTGAGCAAACTCCAGGAAATTTCCCATTGGAACTGTAGGAGATATTGAGTGTGAGCCAAGAACCTTCAATAAACACACATCGCTGTCGAAGGAACAATTGCGATGCTGGAACATGGTGCTATATCTTTATTATTGGGGCTACATGTATGTGTTTTTCCAGTATAGAGAATTTATAAGCCGTTCCAAACGACATCCTATCCTCTTACTTTCTTCTCTTATGGAGACAGATTATGTTCAAACTTTACTTATTTATGTCACTGCAGATTTTTATGTACCCCCAGGTTGCCTGGGAGCTGATCTCCAGCGTGTACTCCAAAAAGCCATTAATATACACAAGCTGTGATGGCTGGTTTGATTGCAGTCATCTAATGGTATTCATAATTGCAAACAGAAGTGATTAATTAAGAATTATGAAAATAATTATGGCGTAAATTATTTTTTTTATGAATGGAGGCTAAAACAAGAAGAATGACGCACTATACAAATTAACAGGAAGTGTATATATTAATTGTGATTTATGTATATATCCTGCTGAGGCATCGCATTTGCTCAAATTAAGATAAACAGCATTTTCTTTGCATTTTCCAGTCTTTTAACATGGCTTTTTAGAAACACGGTCTAAAATACTTTGCTCATGGTATTGCTGTGAGTATCTGGACTCAAAAATTTATAGTCCTTGTTTTTTTTTAATGCATGAGGAACGTTTACCTTGCGCGGGCCATTGCTCTTGAGTTCAAACACGTCCATCGTGTAATTCACCCTCCGACCGTAGTGATCAAACTGAATATTCCCAGTCAGGCCCTGAATGCGCACCTGGATGAATTGTAAGAGTAGAAACATAAAACTAAAATAGTTCATACAGATGTTTAAGATCGCAGACACTCAGTGAACAGTCAGGAGTACAATAGGAGTGCTTGGGCTTCTATTTTTGTCTTCATGGTGAAGCCAAGCAAGCGGTGCTTAAACAAATAGTTCAATAACTGCAACGGGATGCTGCAGCAGAGATGAATAATTTGATGCACAGTTAACATTAAGACTGATACCCGTTATTTATTTCAATTATGCCAAACGAAACGCTTGCATTGAATGAACATGAACACTATGAACACTTTGTGCCCAAGCTGAAAACCTGAATTGAGTGTGGGAATGTTAGCTGCTGCTACTAAGCAACTATAAACAGAAGAATTAATGAATGCAAATACTTTAACGGTGCTGGGTTTTTGACCCAGTGTTTTTGAGTTTATTGTTTAATGTTCTCTGTTGATTCTTAGGTTGCCCCTCATTTGTTGTCATTAAGCGTTAGTTTTTCTTTGCTTTTAGAGGCCAAGTCTAATTAAAGTTAATATTGTCTCGTTTTCACTTTAAACATTACACTGAAAGTCTGAGGCAAATACCGCTAATGGGTAAGTACATGAGACATTAATATAAATTGATAAGATAAAACAAATACGGCGGTACAAGTATAAACATAGACACAATTGAAGTCCTGTTGATACAGTATTTTAAAACAACTGGACCAAAGCATTTATTTCCATAATATTTTGTTCTGTCATGTGCTGTTTTTATCATCAAATGTTTGGGACGTCCACAACTTTAACATTATGACCACAAAATTTCTACCGATTCACAACAGACAACAGCCACAGTCCCCAACAGAGCATCCATGTACTGTATGCCCTATTTTCAAAATAAAAGCACCTGGATATTCATAGGAATTTAACTGAATGCTTTTAATTTAATTATTTATTAAATAATTTTAAGACTCCTTATTCCTGTGAGATTTTCAAAATAAAACCATTCAGATAAAGCTAAGAGTTTATCTGAATGGTTTAATTAGTTTAGTTAGTGTTTAAAACCTTTTCAGTAATTTTTTCTGCTACCATTTTGTTTCAGATTATTTACACAACCTTTTTACCTCCAGCTTTTCAGGAGAAAGCAAAAAAAAAAAATTCTACATCAGCAACAATCCTAGTCTTACTTCTTTGTTTTGTTCATTTCATTTGTGTATGTATTTGTTTTTTGTGTTTACACGTGACAATGGATAATTCATTTAGCATTCACTCTATTATAAAATTTGTACACTATCAGTGAAATTGAGCCAACCTGTTTGAGCGCACGCTCCATATCTATTCCTTGGTTCCAGGGAGCAGCTGGATTGGCCAGACAGTCACCTGCATTGCCACGGCGACTGATATCGATTTTTTGACGGCGAAGGGTGCGGAAGGCTTCAGCCATTACAAGGACACCATCATAAGTCAGAGATGAGGTATACTGTGAAAAAGAGAGAGGGGACAAAGGTTACCTCTTTGACAAGCCTAAACTTTGTATAGAACTGTATGTTTATCTTAGGTCTTTCATGTTATATAAGCGATAGCATAAATTGCCTAAAAACTGTTTTCTGTCCTTTTGCATCAAAATGTTTAGTGTGAAGTATTTCAGTATATTTGTTGCTTTCCAAGAATGTTTTTCTACAACAGTATTACTACCCACTCACATCTTTTGACCAGGTTTAGACCATCATAACTCTACATAAGGGAACATGGTCATTATGTAAACTGTGACCAGTGCCACAGTCTATCTCACTGCTCTGACTTTTATTTTATTTCTACAGTAAATATCAACCAACACCACTATAAATGTAACATCACTGTAAATGTGCCAGGATTAGACAGAGTTACAGTTTTTAAATAAAGTCACTGTACGTGACATTGAAGCCATTTAAATGAGTTGAATTATATTATAAACGTGTTTTTCAAATATGCCATAATTCTTTGTCATGCTGATTGCCAAAGTTTACAAAGGCTTATTAGTGTTTCACTGGGTTGTATTATAAAACAGACTTAATACATTTGAAATGACTTGCTATTAATTTTAATTAAATGTAAGACACTATCAGTGTCTGTGCTCTGATAAAACCCTGCAAGTGATGGTGGTCTTGACAGATTGCTTGACAAATTCATTATAGGTAAGACACAGCGCTGCAGGGAAGAATACCACACACTCAGCAGCAACACCCCCACCCAGGACACACACAGACACGCAGCTCCACACAGATGGAGGCAGTCAAACACACAGCAGGCTGCCTTCACATCGCGACAGAAAGAAGTGGAAGGATGAAAATGGAAGGATGGAGGCAAGTCGGCTGAGATTCTCTTGCCAATGCTTTCCACGCCTCTGCAGGTAGTTTCTCTCTTATTGACATCCCTTGATTTGTATCCCACAAGGTGTTTTTTGCAAGGCTACGCAACTGTGTCATCCTCCTTTCATCTGTACCCTTTGAAACTAAGGAAAGCCTTTAGGCATGTGACTGACAGATGAAGACTATCCGAATCACAGAGAAAACAAAAAGTGAGCCAAGTAGTTTTCTAACTTTCAGTTTTTGTCAGGAGCAGAGTACAAATGTTTTGGGGGCACAAAGAAACAGAATTACCTTTCAAAAACACAAAGTTTCAGAAAATGTTCCCCAGGATCAGATTCAATCTTTAAGTTTTTAAATGTGGCTTGTCAAACAGGATAAAACATTTAGAGAAAAATATCAGGGACCGGCTTTATGATTAATATATAAAGATGAACCAAGTAGTTTTCATTTTTCACACATATTTATAAAAATCTATGCAGCTATGACGCTTTGCAAAAAGTGAAATGATCAAATCCCTCCTTTTGCAAGTGGAAGGACTTGAACATTGTCCAGTATAATCAAATGCAAGCAAAGCTAAAATTATTTCTAGTAGCATCAGCTGTTATTTATCTTTAAAGCTAATAAAAATGCCATTTTGCTAACTAACTAAGTTTGTGATGTAAACGACTCCATCCAATTCGAGCCAAAACCATATCTGACCTAAATTTCAATGTCTTTGTGTAGCTGCTGTTTTCAGATCACTCCTGGAAGTGTTCTGATGACTTCCACATGTGAATCTTTACCTCTTTTACTGTCACACAAAGAACAAAAGAACAAAAATCAAACAGAGCAAAATTCTGCTGTTAGGTAGATGTTACAGCTAAAATTTGATACTGAATATATTTTGCACTTGGTATTTGACACTGACATTCACAGTCTGATCATCAGGTCAAATTCCTTGTCCACAATTCCCATGACTGTGACAATATGATGACTGAAAATACATGCTTCTGATTATTCTCTGGGTTTGGATGCTGCAGGCTGTTTCACTGAAAGCTGCTGTTTGTTTGCTGTGTTGTAGCCAAAGGCTACCTTACTTAATTCCATGTATAGTTGTAATTTCCTGTTTTGAGAAGGGTTTTTGGTTTTCCAGATGTCCAGGGTTGTTGAATCTGTTATAGATGTGTCCTTGCATGACAACATTTAAAAGTATCATTCCAAAAAAATTCTAGATATAGAAAGGATTTTTTGGACATTATAAAGAGTTCATGTTTTGTGTGAACTACTGGCTATTTTCTGCAGTCTACGCTTATTTGAACAAAAAAGACTGACAATCTCGGAAATTTTGTCTGTCGAGTCTGATTTCTTCAGAACATAACGTGGCATCATGAACAACACTGGCTGAGCACAAGCTCGTCTTCGTGCAGAGGGAGAAAGGTGCGGTCTGTGAGTGAAGGCTTTTACTGTTACGTTCTGTTCTAATTTTGTCTCTCCAGCATTTCCTTCTTTTCGAGACTGTTTGTTACGTCCTGTTTTATTTTGTGAGTTGTTTGTCTCTTTTTGCCTTGCTTTTAGTTTTACTGTCTTTTCATTGTCTTGCTTAATCTCAGCTGTGTCTAGTTCCCATTGTGTTTCCTCTCATCCCTGATCATCACTCTGTATACAGTCCAGTGTCACTTTGGTCTTTTTCAGAGTGCCTGTGTTTTTACGCTTGTGTGCTCTTTTTTTTTTTAAAGTAGGGCTGCTGCCTTCTACCCAATATGAATGCTTAATTTTTTATCTTTTCCACCTTTAAGTTCTGAACCTGGGTGTCTTTCCTGTGACAATAAAAATACGGATAAACTTGATTAACAGCAATAATAAGAAAGATGGAAAACGTCAGGATTGTGCAAGAAGCTAATAGACGAACAAAAAGAAAAAAAAATTTAAACACTACATTGAAAAAAATATTAAGTTTCTGAGAGGGAAATAACATCTGAACATTTAATTTCATACCAGCAATAACAACTAAAGGTAGAATTTAAGTCAGTAAATCTAATGTTTACTAAGATTATTATCACGATAATCATTATTAAATCCTTCTTATTAATCATTTTGATTAAATCTGTTAACACAGATGTGGTAAACATTCATAAAGTCAGATCAAGTGTTTGAAAGAAATTTGTAAAAAATTTTGTATCTCTTGAAGTGATCCTAATTATTATATACAACATTTTAATGAGCTTAATATATTTCTTTGACAATTACTTTTCAACAAAATCTCCAAGCAAAACAAAGAGACACCAGCAGTTAAGAGATTTTGATTAATGGGCGGCTCAAATTCCAGCCTCAAGTGTAGAAGGGACAATTCTCAGTAGTATTTCCCACCGTGCCCATTATCAGGCCACATTTTTATTTGGCCTAAGGCTACCAGTTGCCCCAAGGTTAACTGAGCAAAAATTAGCCAAGAGCAATTTGGAGGCATCTGTTGTCACGAGAGGTAACTGGATTTCTGTTACTGTTAAATCATTCAAATCATTGTTTCCAGGTTTATAACACAGTATATGTACATGGCAGCAAAAGTAAATACATTCTCTGAATGCACTTAAACAAAGATGTTTAGAGGTTTTGAGATTTGAGCACTTACAGATGTGTTTGCTTCTGTTTTGTGCATCAAAATATGTTCACTGTGTTTATCTGTCACAATCATGCATAATGGGCTTACCTCAATTAACACCCTAAATGTTGTGTAAATGTTAAGGGACGATTGATGAAGCTGACATCTACTAATGAGAATTCATTAGGTGAATCTAAAACTGATGATTAGCTAATTAACACCGGGACCGGGTGAAAAATAGCGTGCCAATTAGAAATCGTAAAACCATAAATATATATTTGCATCACTGAAAGACACATACACAGTTCCATCTTTCTGTAGTTACTGCGTTACTGTGTTTTTTTTTGAGGATTATTGAATACAAACAATTTCAGCAAGCGGGCAGAGGGCTGACAGCTGATGTATTTTTAATGGGTAAGTGGACATTTTTTCTATAAATATACCCACAGGTCAGTGCTCTGTCGAGGGATTTAATTGTGAATATCTATAGGGAGCTGGAACTATAAAGGTTAAAGAAAGATATTTCAGAAAAGTGAGTAAATAGGTGAGAGAGCCGACACATGACAGCAGAATTTTATTCTAAACAGACACAGAACACCAAAGTCTTTAGTCTACATAATCTGTATGCATCACGTTAACCTTGAGACTTAATCACAGATAAGCCTTTTCACTGCCATATTCTGAGGTCATGCTCTGATTGGCTAAGAAGCTGTAACACATGCACCACATCACACTCTGAATGGTTCAAATACTGCGTATCCCCCTGTGGCTGGATACCTGATTGAAAACCTTCCGTGCAGCTTTTGCGTTGAATTTCAGGTACAAAGAGCAATTTGCACATCAATGGCAGTAATGTGTGTGTGCGCACTTCAAGTAACTGTTTATCTCAATACCATGCATTTTTGAAGTAAGTCTGAATGGAAGTCCTGCATTTTCTTCATTCCATATTTTGCTGTAGAATTTATTTCAGCGCTTCAGCTACCACACAAGACTATGTTTCAGGTACCGAGACCTCTGTCTGACGCAGATTTCCAAAATGCATATTCAATGATAGAGCAACGTGTTTTTATTACCTTAGGTGGGCTTTCAGATCCAGGGTATTCACGCTGATCGAGTTTGTTCCAGCGCTGCATAAGTTTTATGACAATAGGCTTGCTGAAGTCCACTAACTGGAACCCGGTCACATTGGCCCCGCCGTGCATGAACCTTTCCAAAGATATGTCCTTGAAACCCTGGGTAGACCAAAAGCATGACAGAAATAAAGAAATGTGTTTGGAACAATGTAACACAAAAACCACAAAAACCTTCAGACCAGACGATGTAATGCAGCCCATATTCATCCTATGAAATATCCAATGAAACAACCATTTAATCAGTGTAAAGAAGGTACACTTCACTAACTACACAGTTATTGCCTGAGATATCTTAATATAAGAAAAAGTCTCAGTTTTTCTGATAAAGAAATGTGTTTTATTTTGTTTATGTATTTATTCTAACTGTGGAACCACTGTAAAAGTCAAACAAAACCCAGGTTTAAGGTTTAAGGTGGTCTAAGGTTCAAACTCCTCCCACAAACTAAGATCTCCAGATTACATCCCCACAGTGGAAACTTTGCAACATTGAGGAATGACATTAATGACCAGGAAAACTGAGTAGATGGAAAGTAGATTACTATATTACCAGCTGGTGATATAGGAATCACTAAAAGCAATGAAATTCCATCTAACCTGACCTGAGCCGGACCCTTTTACACTGTCCTGGAGAGAACTACTGTTCAAAAGATTTCAGGAATTAAGGTTGAAACAATGCTGATTTTATTGAGCTTGATTCCAGCAGCTTCCCAAAGGTGTGACTTTGTCAAGGAGAGACACATGATAAAATAACAATTTAGTAAAATACATAATAGGATCTGGTAGAAATAAATAGAAAATAATTAAGATAATGTTTTTTTTAATCATTGCAGAAAATCTCCAACTCTGTAACGACAAAGACTTGAAGAAGAATTCTTCAAAGGTCCATCTTGTTTTGTCTAGTATTGCGTGTCTACTGTGGATTCTTAAGTAGGCTTTTGAAATAAAATATTACACCAACACTGTAGGAAACGTGTTTCAGAAAACAGCAAGACAACAGTTGAAAGCAACGCCAGCACCCTTACCAGGTTTGCTATGATGTAATGGTAACCTTTGACATGTTTCCCCACACTGACGGCCTGAAAAGAGAGAGAGGGAGAGAAAACTTGGATTTAATTTGGAAAGCAGGGGAAAAGTAGCATTAGGGAGCACGACAGGGGTGACAAGGACAAAAAAGGTGATTTCCTCCATCTCTTGCTCCATTACCTTCCTTAGCAGTGGTGCTGTGGTTACTTTATTATGCTGATTAAAGGAGGATAAAATGATGAAGACTTTGGTACCGCGCTGGCTAAAAACTCTGCAGACTTTTAAAATGTTTTAGTGATGCAGAAAACAGCCAGTACTTTGTCTTTATGGAGACATTCAAATTGAAATTATAAAATTTAATTTGTTCTGTTGAAATAGCTGCTTTTGAGAAACGTAGTTCCACTGAAAGAAAGCATATACATAAACTTGAAAACAGGTCAAGTCTGAGCCAAACACAATATATGGGTTATAAAAGCTGCAGATGATTTCACTCTTTTTGTTTTTTTTTTTTTTTTTTTTTTTTTTTTTTGCTATTTGATTTCAAACGTGACCTATAAGGTAAAAATATTTCTGCTCAAAACTAAAACCCGTGAGTTTTTGGTCACTGATATTATCCATATAGGGAAATGGAGCGAAAATACAGCAGACTGTGGGAATTCTGACAAAGTAGTCGAATGCATATTCAGATTAACAAGTGGCATAAACCTAATTAATAAACTGTTCACATTTTTCTTTGTCTCTCTCTCACCCACACATATCAGCGGCTTTGTACTGACGCAGACAGATGTACGTACACACACGCGCGTGCACACACAAAGATCGCAGCTGGCAGGGGCAGACAAACAGAGCAGTCTCTGTCTCAGAGAAGGGATGCAAGCCAGGGCCAGCTCTGCAGAGCTGACTAGTGTGTGTGTTTGTGTCTGTATGCCCGTCTCAGTACACATGTGTGCGTTTGTGCGTGCGCCTCCGTCTGTCTGTTCACTCAGCACAGAAGCCAATTAAGAAACAGTCTGTGTGTCTGAGATGCCGCTACTAGTGTGGGTTTGTGTCTGTGTAGCTGTATGACGATGTGCATTGTAATGCTGTAATTTTAGCTTTTTTTACATATATTAAATTTCTGTGTGTTACCAGTAATTGTAGGAGTTTCTGAGAGGTATGTGCAATAGTGAATGACTTGTGTGTATGTTTGTGTTTGTGAGTTTATCACATATGCAAAGTGAGGATCACATGTAATGACAGGTGGCAGGACCAATGGGATGTTACAGCCCTGAGTCACACGCTCTCTCTTTCTCACACACACTCCTGCCACCTGTCAGAGCTCAAGACTTAACCATCAAACAAGACAGACAATCTAATGAACTCAGACAACCATAAGGTGTCCGAGCGCATGCCACGCATTTATTACGTGGGTATATGCTTGAAATCTGTGTGCGATAGGACTCTTTACTGTCATTACTGCAATCACACACTGATGTAGCTGTTGGGGAAGTCACAGTTTTTCATTCCACATTTACGAACTCCAGGGAAAAACTCAAATCTTGTTTTCTTTCCAGATGTCAGAAAGCATCAGGCGAGCTGCTGCAACCAGCTGAGTGGAGCAGACAGTCGGCAGACACTAGTGGTACGGTGAAAAATCTCCATTATGTGGTACTGCAGTTATTAGTAACTTAACATTAATTCTAAGTGTTTTCACTATTTCTCACAGGGTCTCACCTCATTATTTAACACAACCTATTATGTGGTTAAAAGGATCTAAAAACACATCATTGTGCTTTGGCTGTATCTCATTAAGTGTTAAGTGCAGGTCAGTAATGTCATCTCTGCCCTCACGCAGTGATATTTGGGCAGCCATTAACTCTATCTCATGATCTTGTTTAGCATCCAGCTCAGTGTCAGACCTCCACCAGCAGTTGGATAATTCTTTTTTTACATTTTAAAAATTCCTTTTATTACTTGTAACCAGGGACTGTAGAGTATTTATAAATGCTGCAAATGTAATGTAGCTATTAATAAACGGCAATAACAACCTCAAACTTACTCTAAAACAGAATTATTTAACATTTAATAGACCTGTTAATTATTCCATGTTTTTCCATCCTGCTAAGTTATCTGCACCACAAATCTCTCCATATTCAACCTCCATACTCAACTAACATGAGTTACATGGTTTGCTGGCTTAAGCACCTTTTTGGATTTTAGACTGAAGTATTTACAATCTTGTTAGTTAAATTTCCCAATAACAGTACCTGTTCCAGGATGCTCTGTAGTCTCTCAGGCTCCAGGTCAATGACATATTTTCTCTCCTGCCGTCGATCCAGGTCCTCTAAGAGTCTCCGATACGCCGCCTCATTGAAACTCTCCACACAGATTGCACTCACCTGTTTTTACATGTCATATGTGCGCAAGAACACAAGAGCAGACATCATGGATAGAGTCATGCATGTAAACCTCAAGCAAATGAAAAAGCTATTTGAAGAACTAATCACAGAAATGTGAATACACAGCATGGGAGCACAGTGTGTGCATGTGGATGTTTAAATTAATATACTAGTTGTGTGCTCTGAGAGAGCATGGCAATTCTTGTGCATGTGTGTGTGTTTTAGCAGGTTTCCAAGAATTTGTGCGTTTGTGTGTGTCCTGACCTGCCATCCGTTCTGCCCCGCTCGCTCCATAATTGCCTGCAGTATTGCATAACCTAAACAACAGAGAGTAAGGGAAGCAAAAAAGACTATTAATGCTGCACTAGGTACATGATGCAGTTGAAAAATGGATAAATTATGCTTTGCTGTTTTTCCAGAAAAAAAACTAAATAAATAAAAGCGCTCGTGTTTTCAAAATCTGTTATCCTAATCATAGTTAAGGTAAAACCTTTGCACACTATACCAGAATTAGCAAACTGTTTCCAGGTGTGCATTACGCTTCAAAACTAGGGGCAAAATGCTTAGCATTTAACGCATCTTCAACTTAATTTTTTATCTTCCAGCCTACAAAGTGTAACGTCTGAATTGTCTGTCGAATTCTGACACTCAGTGTTGACATTTCATTGAAATTAAATTCTCAATCCTTTTCCCCCTTAAGATTAAAATAGGATTAAAAAGTAATTCATGTGTAAATACTTAGTATTTATAGCCTGGAATCAAAACTATAAAATGGACTTCTGCTTCTACAATATGAGGCAACACACCTTTGAACAGGCTGTCTTCTTAATGTGTTTCTAATGAATCTGACTTGATCAAACAAGCAGAAGGTGTCAACATGAGTGACAATGGATATAATATTACACCGAACAACTGTCATGTTGGGTCAAGACAAATGGGAAACATGTAATAATAAGTAATAACACAATGCAACAGCAATATTCTTTTTTGATATTGGCATCCGGCCATGTTTCTATCACGATGAGCGCTGAAACAAACCTTGATGCAAACTCTCTGAGCAAAGCAGATTCAATCAAAATAAAATAATATCACAATTCGCTGAAAGTCACATGGACACAAAGGCAGAGAAACACGAGTACAGCGGGAGTCTTCTAAAACACAAGACGAGAAAGCACACACTCTAGTTTGACCTTTTTAACCACTTGACTGATGATATATAGAATCATACATGTGTCTAAATCAGTGGTTCTTAACCTGGGTTCGATCGAACCCTAGGGGTTCGGTGAGTCGGTCTCAGGGGTTCGGCAGAGCCTCCGCCATGACATGCATGGCTCATTTTGTGCACCAGTAAAAAACATATCTATGTCTTGAATTTGAAGAAAAAAAAAACATATTTTATTTTTCACTAAAGAGGGGTTCAGTGAATGCGCATATGAAACTGGTGGGGTTCGGTACCTCCAACAAGGTTAAGAACCACTGGTCTAAATGAAAATGTCTGTGCCTAAAATTTAACCTAAAACTCTAAAAAGGTAAAACTTGGTGTAAAAAATAACCCAACTTTTGGAGAAAAATAAACTGACAAAAAAGATTTTGTGAACTTACAAAATTCACTAAACTAAAAGAAAATATGTTTTTGACATTTTGTTCACATGTGTCATCACAACCTGCCTGGATGAGACTTTGCTGATTTTGTTTATTAAGAATTAGTAGGTGTGCGTGACCTTGAGTCAACCGCCTTCACAAAGTGCTGTGTTTTTACTGCAATAACCAGTTTAAGACTAATTAATAAAAACTAAACTAAAAATCATCATTTTGCACTGCACCCTGCCTTTCGCCCTGTGACCGCTGGGATGGGCTTTAGCACACCTGCAACCCTGAACTGGTGAGGCAGAAGAAAATGATAAAAACTAAACTCAAATGAGCTTACCTGCTTCAGAAACTAAACTGTATTGAACACAAAAAAAATCGAAATGAAATCAGAATTAAAACTAATTGCAGAATACAAAATGATTATATTGTAAGTTACTCAGGTGTTTTGCAGTACGTGTGCCTTCCTATGTACTGTTGTTACACAGTACATAGGAAAAAGCATATTATCTAATGCTTTCAGAAATGGGCACGCACTAATATAATCTATTTGAATTTGTCTGTGAATGCATTTGCCTTTGCATGCACATGTGCAGTTCTGTGGACGTCCAGAGTTCGTGCCTCTGTGAGTGCGTTTAAGCAGCTGTCTCTGGAGCAGAGCAGGGTGCATAAAACAGATCACAGTGTTACTGCCCATTTTCCAGCACATTACAGGCAGCAGGTCTTGATGGGAGCCTATAATGAAGGGCCCTGCCTTGGCCAAGTCATGGGTGAGTACAGCCCAAATTCTTACACATCCATCTTTCGCTCCATTTCTTCCTCTGATCCCCCTTTCTCTCAAACATTCCCCCTCCTTCCTGTATATATATGCTATATGCTACTGTACATCCACAGAGGCTTGTGATTTTGTCTCTCTACTTATTCCTCCTTTCTGTAATGCTCCCCCTGCCATCCTCCACTGCCCCCCATCTACCTCCACTTTCTCCTCTTCCTAGCCCTTGCCCCCATCACCTTGTTTGTCTCCTCCTCTCATGACTCACAGCTAATTTTTTGTCTTTTTGACTTCGCCACCAGCACGACTGACCTAACCTGTGTTTCCTGTTCCCCCTTTTCCTTCCTCTTTTTTTCCCTTTTGCTCCCCCGGGTAATAACTTAAAACAATGAAGGCCACAGGATGCTGGCTGAGGCACCTACACACATGCACACACACACCCACTATAGTACGGTCTGGGGACTTTACGTCATGTTTGACCTGTGTTTCACTCCCTGTGGCTGGGGATTAGTCTGTGTGGGAGTGTATGTGTGTGTCTATTTGTGCACACATGTAGGTGTGTGTGAGAGAAATAACGTGCCAAGCATCCCCATGACAGTGGTTAGGGTCTGAGGGCATCAGCTGTGCCTGCTCCACTAACTTGCGTGCACTGCATGATGGCATGGTCGAATCAAAAGCAGGTGAACGCCGCGAGAGCTGAGGCCAAATCTTTGTCTCTGGCTGAAAAGTGCCAAATCACCACTGTTTCAGCTGCTGTCCTTATAAAGTCTGCTCATTGCCAGTAATAAAACCTTTGTGTTTCCATGAGAACACAGAGCTAAATATGGGAGTTACTTTATGAAAAAAGAATGAAAAAAAGAAAGGAAAGGGTTAAGGGTAAGAGGGGTACGCCCTTACTGCTTTTATAGGAATTAAGAGGGTCAGTAGCAGCTGGGTGCTGCTAATCAAATGTCCTTGATTAAGTGATCATCTGCAAGTCTGAGCATCTCTATGAAAGCAAAAGTTTTGACAGTTTGATGTTCTGGAGGATTCAGGAATGTTTTAGCTCAATGCTGCAATCTTCCCAGGAGCTGACGTCCCAGGAAATCCACCATATAGTCAAGCAATGCAATGCTCGGCCTTAGAAATGCAAAACACCTCCAAGCAATATGTCTCAGGGTCTATAGGCCTCAGTAAGTCTGTTAAATGTTAAAGTTCATGACAGCACAATTAGATCAAGATTGACTGGTAAAAAAGTACAACTTTTTTTTGAAAGGCTGCCAGGAGAAAGCCTCCCCTTATAAAACAAAAACAAAAACAAAACAGGGCTGTATGACTTAGGTTTGCA
Source organism: Neolamprologus brichardi (assembly GCF_056152115.1). Lineage (NCBI taxonomy): Eukaryota > Metazoa > Chordata > Actinopteri > Cichliformes > Cichlidae > Neolamprologus > Neolamprologus brichardi. Next base: position 19,000,656 of record NC_142117.1, on the reverse strand, counting down.
AAGATGCTTTTGAAAAAAAAGATGTCAAGGCTTTAGTGCTTGCATTGGAAAGACATGACCAAAGTGGAGACGCCCAGCAAAGTGCCAAGATTGGTGAAAACCAAACACAACATATCAGCACAAACACCTCATGCCAACTGTTAAGCACAAGCATGGAGGGTTGATCATTTGGGGGCTTGTTTTGAAGCCACAGGACTTGGGTCATCCAACAGGACAATGATCCCAAGCTCAGCAGCAAATCTATAACAGATAGGCTGTAAAAGAAAAGAACCAAGGTGCTGCAATGACCCAGTCGAAGTCTAGCCCTCAATGCTGTGAGACGGTGTGTGGGGCCTTAAGCAAAGGCACGCAAACCTCAAATTACAACATTATAAAGCAGAGCGAGCTAACCACAGCACGTCTTTATCCTGTCTCACCCCCCAATTGGTCACGGCAGATGGCTGCCCCTCCCTGAGCATGGTTCTACTGGAGGTTCCTTCTTGTTAAAAGGGAGTTTTTCCTCCCCACTGTTGCCAAAGTGTGTGCTTATAGTGGGTCATATGATTGTTGGGGTTTTTCTGTTTTCTTTGTATAATTGTGAGGTGTTTACCTTTATAATATAAAGTGCCGTGAGGCAACTCTTGTTGTGATTTTGTGCTATAAAATAAAACTGAGCTGAATTGAATTAAATGTGAAATACTAAGAATCAAAAAGAAAAGTATTACTTTAATTTTTAAAAATTTTTAACACTAAGGATGGATCCAGAAGCTACTGAATCATGTGGTGTATGTAGTATTAACAGAATGGCATTGAGTCCTATGAAAACAATGACACACCTGCCCATTAGCGCTTGGATTTTTTTTTCTGTGCATCATGGCTACCCATGTAATTCTGTAAGTACATAATGCGTGCCCAGTTATGTTCCAATCTTTTAGGCTTTTCTAGTTGAAATTGACCATTTTACTACATTACAGCCCCTTTTAAAACCTTCCACAAAATCTTCTCTGACTTTGCTCTTTAAAACTCTGAAGGAACAAAAGTTAAGTAGAAGAAAATGAGAAGTGGTCAGATTTTGTCTTGGTCATAAGACGACTATATATCCGAGCTGTTTTTACATGCATCATTAGCGCATTCATTGCTGGGCATTTACCTCTGTCTGTGTCGTAGAGGAAGACAAATCGGCTCCAGTCATAGTGGTCCAACAGGGACAGCAAAGCTCCTCTGATGGACGGCCGAAGCTGCAGCGTGAACTGGCCCTCGCCTTCAGTGGGGAAGCTGGGTGTCACTAGGCTGATGTGCAGGGCCCCACAAAACGATGTCAGCGTGTTTACTGAACGCTTGTCGTAAAGGCCGAAGATAGCGAAGACCCCCCTTGAATACTGGGAACAGACTGTGGACAGAGAAGAGGTGGAAGATGGGGAGGGGTCGGGGAATAGGGTGTCAGACACAAAAGGGATCCAGGTAGAAGAAGAAAAAAAAGTGGGTAAGTCGACAAAAATACTATATGACACTATATAATACTCAGTGACTCCGTTTTTGAAAGCTGCTAGAGAAACGGTCCAAAAACAGCAAGAAGGGAGGATGGAGAAGCCCTTAATTAAATTCACACTGTGGAATCTGGTTTCACATGTGAACCAATTTTAATGAGAGACGGCTTCAGCTTGTGTCAGCTATGCACTAACTTTACACTCCTAATTAGACCCACAAACTGCATTTTTTCTTTAATTTATTTTTGAGTTGTGTGTGTGACTGATTTTGCAAATGCCTAATGAAACAGAACCGATCTTGAAAATACATCAGTCATTTTCACATTAGACTGCCTCTGCAAAATGACTTTTATTTCACCCAAAACAGGGCCCAACACAATAGCCCTCTCTGCCGCTCTTATGTACTTGCACATGCAGTTATAAATTACAAGCACAAACATTTGCAGGGGCATGGGAAAATCAGATGCCAACCGAAGCTCCCTGACAAGACATTTTCAAATGCTCACACAAAATCGTTCCCAGTTGCCAAAATTCATGTTGCTTCTTATGCCTTTTTTGAGAAAATTAAAATGAAATGAAACAGCTTTTAGATCCTTAAGATCCATCTCTGCACACATACAGACATGCAGAGCCAAAAAAATAAATAAAAAATCCAAGACCAAGCATCGAGTTCACTTCAAATATAGTCATTTTCTGCTACAGCACTGCAGCTCAGTCTCCAAACATCCGGAAGCTTTCAAACATGACAGAGAGAAGAGTAAAAAGCTCTGACATCTTCCGCTATGTCGCTTCTGCAAAATTCTACCCTCCGCTTTGTTTTGTCATTCATCTTTGTAGCTCAACCAAGAAAAAAGCACTTGGTATGTGAACAGAGGAATCCTCCATATTCTCAAAAAAAAAGAAAAAAAAGAAGAGGACACAGAAATTAAGCGAGTGAAGTCTAAGAAAACTGTGTCATCATTTATTTCTTTTTATAGGATTTAATGTTTCACTTCGGCTGCCCACTTTCTCTTTTATCCTCTTATTCCCTCCTCCTCTTTCTTTCCTAAGTCCCATTCTTCCTTTCTTTCAAACAGCCATGTTTTTGGACTTCAGCTCTACCCTGCATCATAATTCACTCTCCGCCCCATCATACGTCACACTGGAGTAAACAGTAAGGCACGAAGACTGCAGGGTTTGCTTTTGGCAACAGTCAGGCATTACTCTAAATTTTTTCCTGTCTTTCTCCCTCTATCTATCTTCTTGCGCATCACATCACCTCATACCTTTGCCCCTTTCTTTAGTTTTCCAGGTGATGCTCCATCCATCCTCTCTCTTTCAGCTTCCACCATCATCCACTTTCCTTCATCTATAGCTGCCTCCTCTTCCTGTTCCTCCTGCTCTCCCTCCCCCTGGGACTCAGAGTAATTCCATTATCAGCTATAAGCCTCAGTGGGGGTAAACACTGAGGGAGATGCAGCTTTGACGCTTGGGTTTGTGGCAATTAAACAAAGCTGAGGCCCCTACACCCAGGAGGCGATAAGGCAGGGATTTAGTCTCTGATTATGACAGGAGCTAAATGTCTTCCATTCAGAGAACTAGCATACTAGACGTACTTAGCATGCGTCATTCAGCAGTAGCTGAGTCATGGTGTTCTTAAAGTCAATGTTCTTAGTGTCTTCACAAATGAGTTTTATAACTTTTTCCCAGATTTCAGTTGATATTTCAGTGCACATGAGTGTAACATCCTGAAATGAGGTTGTGTTATAAGATAATAAAAAAAAGATTGCACTTTTTTAGTGAAGTGCCAGTAAAGTGCAGTACTTGGAGTTTCATCTTTTATAAATGCTAAAGAAAATCCATTTGTATGTATTAACCTCAGTACAACTGGCTTGATTTTGGATGAATTTGTGGTAAAAGGATCAACTATTTTGAGTTAAGGAAAAAACCCAGCAGAATGAGAAATAATAGAACTGAAGCACTGAACATGTGAGCTGACATCCTGGGTAGCAGATTGGAGCAGAGCTCCTGTGCCAGCTGATGACTTCTTTTGAAATTTGACTGAAACTTCTGGCTTAGATGCAGCTTATGACATCACTTGTCTTCAAATTTGACTTTCCATCTACCTCATGGGCCTCCATCAAAACCTAAAGAAATATTGATAGCCTTAATCCCAAACCAGTCTATTTTTATACAATACCAAGACAGCTGCAACTATACACACAGGCCCAGAGCACATAACTGAAATCCCACTTTTCATTCATCTGAGCTTTCATTCTTAGCTTCTGTTCTCCGTCTATCGCTTCTTCTTTTTTCTATTCATGCTTCCTCATGTTGGTTTTGCCTTTCTTACACTCACTGTCTTCCTTTCTCTCTTGATTCCCTTTCTGATCTATGCCTCTATTGGCTTATTTTTTTTTCTAAAACCCCCTCCACCAACACCACCCTGCTGCAAGGCTGGAATGTGCCAGACAGTGGCGTCATTGTAATAAAATGTGTGCTAAGCTTGCTTCATAAAGCTTTAATGAGAGGAAGGGACCAGCGGCATGGTACATCATCACCACAGTTAAAGCACTGGACACAATAGGTCTCCAGGGACATCTCCTACATTTACATCTAGTTGCTCCCCCTTCACTTGTTCACGAGCATCTCCTTTTTTGTTAATGTACAGTCTGTTTTTCGATTCTTAATTACTCGCTCTGTCTGTCAAACATCTCTGTTTCTCTGTGCATACCCCTCCATAAATCTGATGTCCTTCCTTTGTCTGCATTACTCAAGCCTCTACATCCGCGGCCGTCCATGTTATTCTCTGATTTGTATCTCTGTGCTTATATAGAAAGCCCTCTCAAACATCTGCATACTCTGCAAAATCACTTTATTTCTTGTTTTCACATTCAAATTTGTCCAGTTTGCATAACAGGGAAGAAAGAATGTTGCTGAAACAGTACAATAATTCACAGTCTAACATTCACAGTCGCTCCCTTTGCTTCTCTGGTGTTGTTCGCTCTTTAACCATTGTCCCTCTCAAATTCCTCACCATGATGCTGATGTCTTTACGACAGCTTCTTGCTTTTCTTTTGTTAACATAGCAGAGAGAATAGATACCTTCTGTAACAGCACAGCATCAAAACTTATACACTCAAAAAAAGTAAATTGGGTGGTTGTTGCATTTACAAAAGTCTAACTAGTCATTTGAACAAAATAATTTCATGTGTCTATGGTGAGCGCAATTAAATCACGCTGGATGTGCATGAAATTCCAAAACTTAATTTGTTCTTGTTCAGATGACATGATACAATCTAGGAAGAGTGGTTAGTTGCCTGGACTCACGAAATTCACAAGATCACACGAGATGTCAAACCACAGGAAAATCACTGGGGTTATAAGAGGCAGACAACCATACACACACCACGTGTACTGTATGTATTACTATTTATTATGGTTTAACTTGTCGAGGACAAAAACATAAAGAAAATTCTGCATCAAGCATAGCTTTCCTACTTTTGTTGAGTACCACCATGGCTCAATGCCATGGTTTTACGTGCTGTTGCCTCAGAGTAAGAAGGTCCTGGGTTCAAATCCACAATTTGGCCAAGTTTGCAATGGATTCTCTCTGCGTACTCTGGTTTTCTCCACAGTTAAAAGTCATGCAGTTATTAGGGTAAGGGTAATTGGTGATTCTAAATTACCCAAAGGTGTTAAAGTGCAAATGGTTGTTTAGCTCTATGTGATAGTCTGGTGACCTGTCCCGGATGTACCCTGCCCCTCTTACCCTATCACTTCCGCAGCCCAGATAAAGATAAGAGGATGGGTGGATTGGAAGTCGCTGTAAATCCGTTGAATTTTTTTGTTGAACATTATGTGATATGAACACAACATGCACTACAGACAAAAGTTACATTTGTTCATTCAACAATCACTGGTGTAACAAACAAATATTTTACTAGTTCATCTAACAAGACTGACTTTTCATGTGCCAAAGTGTTTAAACAATATAACATGACTTTAAATAAATTTAAGTAGACTAACTTGGTACAAGCAACAACAAACATATATCGTGTTGAAACAACACAATCAAGATGGATTAATATAACATGATTTGTTTAGATGGAATATAAGTGGCAAGATAAAATTATGTTCATCCAATGAATTATTTTTTTTGAGTGTACGCATATACAGACCCATACTGTAGATGCTGTAGTTACCTTGACACAAAAGCATCCCTCCATCCTCCAAAGCACACATGCAATTCTCAGTCTGTGATCTCCCATTATCTTGAGGCAAAGGCCAAAATAAAGCACACACATGAGCAAATGAGGAGTACAAGCTTGTTTAAAAGCCATAAGGTGCCTTTTCCCAGACATTGCCTGGGGCTGCCTACAGGGTAGAGCAGTAGTACCCGAGAATGGGGGGAGGGAGGGGGGGGGGGGGGGAACGTGGTGAATACCAATAATCAACTTTATGTGCAATATAATTATAGACAAATGAACTGCACAATGGCTTACACTGAAAGTTCACGTTTAACTCATTTACCCAGGGGTAAGCTCTGGAGAAGCAAGCTCCTGTGCTTTTTTGTTCCAGCGCAGAAAAAGTGTCCAGATTTTCAAAGAAAAAATATTTTAGTGCTCGAGGATGATCCTTTGAACAGTAAAATGTCCACAGTGACTGAGACTCCTACTGTATTTGAAATTAGTTATTCTATTCAAAAAACATATTGTGCCAGTTAGGGTTAGTGTTCATTTTTTGCTCTGGTAATTTCTAATGTCTTGCTCTGACCTGTACTTCCTCCCCGGCTCATGTTCCTGATTGTCATCACCTATCTCTTGTTACCCAGCTGTATCCATTCCTGCTGATTATACCTCTGTGTGTGTATGTGTTTGTGTGTTTGTAGCCACAGAGTCTTTCTCTAGTTATCTGATCCAGCTTTGTCTGTTTGTGGAACTCCTGGTTTATTGTGGTCTCTGTTGTGAACTGTTGGATTACCTTTATTCTTTGATTGCACTTTGTTATATTTTTGAGACTAGTCACATTCATTAAACATATCTGACCGGTGAGGTATGAAATAGAAAAACAACTAAATTAATTAGAGATGCACCGACTGGCCAGCCAGATTTGCTTGACCCTGATTGGTCACCGGCTAGTCAACCAAGGTATGTCAGATTAGGATAAGGTAAGGTAAAATATGCTAGGTAAAGGTGGGTGTTTAGCAGAATATTTTCAGTTAACTCTTTGCACTTCTTTCCAACAGCAGAGCACCTTATTTTTAGTTGTTTCAGTGAGAGAGCTTACTGCAGAACTTACTCCTCTAACTTACTGCAGTTTGGGGGGAATTGTTAGGTTTGATGATTTCTTTCATTGTGAAAAATACGTGTATTGAAGAAAAGCGAATTTTTGTTTGCATATGGTTTTAGCTACAGCTTTTGGTGAAAATCAGTGTTGGCTGGTCACACTTGGAATCGCAATTGGACAAGAAAGCAATTGGTGCATCTCCAACTTAAATTCAGTTTCATTAATATAGAAACAAAAAAAAACCCATAAAAATCACTTGTGACAAAAAAGAAAGAAAGAAACAGTTGGGGGATAATATGCTAACAAATGAGAAAAAAGTTTTCAAAGTTCAAAAGGTTTTTCCAGAGAATTCTTTTTTCACCCATCCATTTTTCTTCTGGTTACCCAAGTCAGGGTGGTGTTGGTGGTGGCCCCTTTAACATCATTCTCAGTGCTTGCCATGTGACATAAAACGATTCCTGTTTACATTTGCACCTATGGCCAGTTTTAAATCACCAATTAACCTAACCCATGCACTTTGTGAAAAACCTAAAAAGAACCCACACAGACATGTGGAGAACTCCCACAGAAGGGACCCAGCCACCGGTGGGTTCAAACCCAGAGGCTTGTTGTTGTGGGGTGACAGTGCTAACCACTGCACCATTCTAGAAGTTTCATTTATTACACAGTGAAGCACTACATTTGTATGGGCATCAAAAGCTCTGTTAAAGAGGACCATTATAAAGACAAGATAGAAGACAAAGTTTGGAGATCAATAAAATCTGGCAGAGAGCAAAGTCACTGTATGGATTTCAGATTAGTTCCCATATTATACACCATACTGGACATTATGACACAATGGAGCAACTTCTTGCAAAAAGCTGCCGGCACCACAAAGGTTAGAAAAGAAATTTCATAATATGCCTGTAAAATTGTTTTACTGTTTTCAATAAAATCATGCAACAGTAAAACACATATATCACCTTTTCCCACCGCTCAGTGTCCAATCATGCACACTTTTTACACACATTTATTTTTAAATCAAGAAAGCAGCTTTTTATCCACTCTATTCATGAGCAAAAAAGAAAAGAAAAGAAAAAAGGTATATGAAGTCAGGCTAAAAGCCTAAAGATTAATATTCTTTGAGAGAAAATGCTCACTACTTTATAAAATAGATCAAAATTAGGAGGCATCCGAGAGCTTTTTAAGCAATGGCCAATTGTTCAGCACCAAAATAAAGAGGTATGCACAGCAGTATAAGCAATATAAGCAAGAGGCATAAACGAGTTATGAAGAATTAAATATTTTTGTGGTTTCCTTCCCGGAGACATTATTATAACGCATTCTTCTCCCTAGAAGAGCACCCTAAAGAGTTTTTTGAATCTCAGGGGATCCAGTTTAATAAAACATATTTATAATGCAAAAATCTGCAAACATGCAGAGAACAATTAATCAGACATTTTCAGGGACACCATGCCTCAAGTGGGCTAATTAGTAGCATTATAAAGACAAGATAAAAGATAAACCTTGAAAATCAATAGTCTGGGAAGAACATTCGGCCACCTTATGGATTTCATATCGAATCCTCTCCAGTAGAACATAGCTAATAGGATAACTGAGCCACAACAGCTTCATAAACAGGGGCAGTGATTATTGAGAATGATAGATTGCTATGTACCCGACTGTGTGTGTGTCTGGTTTTGCTGTGCTTGTGAATAAGGCCATTCATTTCTCTGTCTGCCTGCTTCTCCCGTCTATCTCGCTCTGTCTTCCCTTTTTTCTTCCCTCTTTCACAAAACTGCCTCAAGCAGAGAGAAAACGGAGGCTTCGGTTGTTCTCAGTGAGGGAAGGAAAGAAGAAATGGAGAGAGAAAGAAAAGCAAGAGAGGAAGAGAGTAGTTCCAAAACCCACGAGGGGCTCTGACAGCAACAAGAGAGTGTAAAGTCTGCCAAGCAGACAGTGCAGAGGAAAAGAAGAGGTAGAGAAAGATATTTACAAACAGGCAGAAAGAGAAAGGGAGGAAATACTGCTCTGGAGGGCAGTGAAGGAATAGAAAAGGCTTGGAAATTAGTCCTTAAATGCACTCATAGCCATTTGAATGTGTTGGGAGTCAGGTCTTCACATTAATAAACACAAGCACACACTGACGTTTACACTAACACACCGACACACACACGCCGACACACACACATGCACAGCTGCTTCAAAGAGCATTCATAATATGTCTTTTTTTAGGACCAGTGTCTGAATACAGGGTTGAATGTCGGGTCAGGGGTGAGGGACATCAGGAGAAAATGCTCCTGGGTAGAACTACCACACTTACTTCTTTATTCTCTTTGATTGCATCTTTCTGCTTCTCTGCACCTGTTCATCCTCCTCACTCCTCCCCAGCTCCTCCCCCAGGGCATGTCCCTGAGGCTTCATGAATAAAGCTTCTAAGAATAAGAGTAATGACTGGGGAAAATGAGGACAGGTACCCAAGAGAGAGGCAACTACAGTACTTGTGTGGCCTTTAGTGTTATCACATTTAGGGAATACTAATAGTTGGTGACACTATGGCTCACTCCCTGCTATCAAATATATGTAAAAATAAATACTTGGACACTTTAGTTCTTTCGGATCATTTATCCTGTGACTGAGGTGAGTTAAATGTTACTAATTTTCTGTAGTTCACAATGAGTTGAGGTTATTGGCTGTCTATCTCAGTCACCTAGAGAATATGTTCATATGCAGTAAATATATTAGCAAATCTTACAGTGCATTTCATTTGCAAACCCACAGGTTTTTCTTTTACAGTGAAATTTCCACTTGCAGAAAGAAAAGCATCAATGATGGTCAATGATGGTTGATCCTCACGGTTGTTGCCCTCGCAAGCGATGTTGAAAGTGATGACACACAGCTTCTGAGGCAAGTCACGCTTTGGTGTTACTTCAGCAGCTCTCAAGTTTTCTGTCCTTGCGTGAGTATACAGTCTTGTTGGTAAAAAACGGATCATATAGACTTATATCAGTATAGGAGCTTCTCAAGGATTCTCACATTATGCTGTGGGAGATGTTGCAACAGCCTGAAAAGACATTCTGGAGAAAACTAAACAAAAGAAAAATTTGCCATAGTTTTGCTAACTTTTTGGACTTTTTCTTGTCCTACATCAACAAAGGTTTTTTCTGTTTGGCGACACTTATTGTTCCAGAAAAGACTGCAGTGAGCTCAGTGTGCCTATAAGAGCAAATGTGAACAGCAATAGTCTGTGGTGACGTCACAGAAGGAGTGCAACAACAAACAATCAGTGCGGTGCCCAAGAACCTGCCATAAATGTTTGTTGAAGCAGAGGTTATGATCAGTGATGGGAATAACGACATTACAAGTAACGGCGTTACTTTTTTCAGTACTATTCCTATCGTTACAACGCCGTTACCGTTACTAGCAAGAAAATGCGGCGCGGTCGCGTTACTATTTTTCAACAAACAGACGGTTGAAGCTGTCTTCAGCTTACCGCACCTTATATCAGTTGCACGGAAGTAGCTGTAAGTAATCTGGCCGCTACAGCTTTAAGCAGCTGCGCGCGCTCCTGCGGATGGCAATCACTTTCTGGCAGATGATCACTTTTTAGCACAACACCTGGAGCTAAGGGGGGAAAACAATCGCATGAGTGCTGCTGTTTGACTGAGGAAGAATAAAGTAGTCGTTGACAAAGTAACAAGGTGATTTAAACCAGTTTTTAAATTGTGTTGATAGGCCACGTAAAATCAGAGTCATGATAAACAATATATACGCAGCGTTTTTTTCTCAATAGTTTCGTCACGTTTACTGTCTAAGGACAGCGCTAGCAAGCACTCTCTGCTTATGACCAAAACATAAAAAAACAAAACAAAACAGCCCCTTGGTGTTGGTGGAAAAATGTACCATGTCAACCAATCAAAAAATGATATGGCAACATGACATTTGGTTGTTAAGGAAGAGAGGTTGTTTTAGGACGAGAGAGAGAGAGAGAGAGAGAGAGAGAGAGATGTGAGAGATTTGTGACGTTTAGCGTGTTTGGAGTGTGTAGTTAATGTGTTGTCTTGTGTAGTGTTGTGGATAGTTTTGTGGATAGAACAATGAGGCGATTGCTGTCTCCCGGTAGAAAACAGGAGTGATACACCTGCTGTCAGACCTGCAGGTATCAGGCTGTGATGTTCTCCTTTATAGTGGACAGATTATTTTTTTGGAGTGGCACAAATAATTTGTATGCCATCTTATTGAATGCAGAACAGCTGATTGCTCTGTAAATAGTTTGAAATGGTTATTTAAAAAAGGGTAAAAGGTAAATGGCTGCAAATAACTTTGTTGTTTGCAAAACTTGTGCATATGATTTTAAAATTGTCAATTTATGTTTGCATTTAAAGTTATGAAATGTGATTCATTAAACATGTTTGTGGTTGTTACAGTAAAAAATATAACTTTCTACTCAGATTTTATGTTTTTTGTCTGATTTTAGATCAATTGTGTTAATACAGTATGTCAAAATGAAAACATAACTATAAATTCAGACACGTGAGGTTGTGCTGAAAAGGATGATACCAAACAAGGCAAAGTAAATAGTTTTTAAAGCTGAAATGTGGAGGGAAAATTAAAAGTAGTCAAAAATGGCCAATTATACCCTGGACCCCAGAGGGTTAAACATTTTTTCTTTTTAAAGTAAAGCAATAGTCACTTTTCAAGTAATTTAAGTAATTACTTTTAGAATTTTGTAACTCAGTTACTAACTCCGTTACTTTTTGAAGAAGTAACTAGTAACTATAATTAATTACTTTTTCAAAGTAACTTGCCCAACACTGTTTATGATATTCACCTTAATTTCTGCAAAGCTGAAATGCACGTATGTAAACATTAATCTCTGGTCTTACTATCATGTGCTTTATAGGTCCATCACGCAGACTAACCAACCAACATGCTTAACTTAGGAAATAAATTGTATCCAGAGCTCCAAATGTAATTGCAGAACACATTTAGAAACACAAATTTGTCTGCAAAATGTGTTCTCTTTAGGGCTGGGTATCGTCACTGATTGCTAGAATCGATTCGATCCACGATTCGATTTGAATTGGGGAAATTTTGCCTCAGACAGTCAGAAATATTATAATCCTGATCACTTATCAATACATATCTATATTTTTATAGAGTCTGGTGGGTAATAAGTAGGGGTGGGTTTAGAGAGAGAGCAGCTCTACATGAAGTGTGATTTTATCGTGGTGGAAGCAAAACAGCAAAAGTAAGAGGAAATTCGTGACGATGTTTATGCGAAGCGAAATGTGAAGTTTGGATCGTCTTTGGCTGCTGGTTCAGTCAGTATTGTTTGGAGAGATATAAAACCTGCAGCTTCAGAATCTAGCGCAAAAAAGACGTAAACACAAAGCGCCCACTGACGCTTCAAAATCAGTGAGCTGTCGGCTTTCAGCCCCGACAGCGTGTCTGTGTCCATGTACGTGCCGTCGGGTGAGAAAGGCGACATCTCACTGATTCGGATGCGTGGGTCGTGTTTTGTGTTCACGTCTTTGTGCAGAATTCGTGTACCTGCTCCCATTTACTGTTTTAGCTGTTTGGTGGTTGTAGAAATTTTGTGAGGTTTAACCTGAGATTCTGGCGTTTCGGGCAAAATAAATTTATATTTAAAAATCGATTCAGGATTTTAATGAATTGATATCACGTTGTCCAACCCAGAATCGATTTTAATCCATAAATCGATAATCAAAACCCACCTCTAGTTCTCATGCCAGGGTGTCAAATACCCCTAAGGAGTCTTTTGGCATCAGTATTCTCCAAGTTTGTCACACTGCTCCAAGCTGTTTTCACTCACTGCTTTGCTGGAATGCGGTACCAAAGCTAGTTTGTCAGATGTGGAAACAGATGATGTTTTAAGTTAAATGAGCTCTTTAACATCATCCACCGTACAAAAATGGAGTGGAAAGCATATTAAAAAAATAGACTTCTTCCTCATTTTTTGAACTGCACAAACATGAAATTGACATTTCATAAAGAGTCACTTCTGGTTTTGAACATTTTTAATAACCTGTCTTAATGTGGTGTGAAGCCTGCACATCAGGGCTATAATGGGCTTCAAAAATTGCTTCTAAATATTAAGTTTGTGGCATTTTCCTGCATTAGTCAACTCTGAAAATGGAGGGTTCTAATAAAATGGGGAGCAAGGGAATTACATGCACAAGTGATTGAACACCGATGTGAGTTGTAACTGGTATTGTCTCAGTCCAATGAGCCATGGACACGACCAATCAGCAGTTCTGTTTTCTGTGTAGTCGTGAGGAAGCGATCGCATTTTGGTAACATCTCATTAGTGTCTCAAGTTCATATCTCTTAGCTCAGCACATTACTTTGGAACATGAGGCTCTTCTAGAAAAGATTCTGCTGCCCTCACGTCAAAGAGATTTACTGCAATTGAAAACTAACATAACCAGGTTAAGAATGATGCTGCACTTACAAGCCTCAAACACCAACACACACAGCCATAAGACTGATGTGCCAATGTTTAGAGTGATCATTTTTGTAAGTTGTGGGGCGATCGTGGCTCAAGAGTTGGGAGTTTGCCTTGTAATCGGAAGGTTGCCGGTTCGAGCCCTGGCTTGGACAGTCTCGGTCGTTGTGTCCTTAGGCAAGACTCTTCACCCGTTGCCTACTGATGGTGGTCAGAGGGCCCAGTGGTGCCAGTGTCCGGCAGCCTCGCCTCTGTCAGTGCGCCCCAGGGTGGCTGTGACTACAATGTAGCTTGCCATCACCTGTGTGTGAATGGGTGGATGACAGGTTGTGTAAAGCGCTTTGGGGTCCATAGGGACTAGAAAAGCGCTATACAAATACAGGCCATTTACCATTTAAGTAGCAATTGCAATAAATAGTCCACCTTCCTAAATATCTTACCATTTATGAAACAAAAAAACGCTTGAATGTCCCCAGGATTGTCTTTACCGAGGCGTGTTATCAATCTTGTAATGGAGAACCTGACAAAAAGTCTCAAAGCAAAGCTCCAGCCCAAAGCAGATCTGCTCACAGCTTGATACACCAGTAAAACATGCATGCACACACAGACTCCCACATCTGCACGCGCAGTTGGAGCAGCATATACAATGCGCTACAAAAAACTTTGTCTCAACAGTTAGGTCTGCAACTGCTGAGATAAAAGATGGAGAGAGTAAGGAAGGGGGAGGGAAATGATAAGAGGGAAAGAACGACGGAGACTACACATCACCTGTCACAGGGCTTTGCTACCATATGGGATGCAGTTTTTTAAATAGGGAAAATCTATAGTGTGTGCATGCATGTGTGTGTGTGTGTGTGTGTGTGTGTGTGTGTGTGTGTGTGAGTAAGAGAGAGGAAGGTGACAGTGTTTTTTTTTTCAGTCATCTTTAAGGACTACTAACGATAGCTAAAACCCTCTGGGGCTGTCCAGTATGAACACAGGCACCTCATCCCCCCAACCCCCAACACACACACACACACACACACACACACACACACACACACACACACACACACACACACACACACACACACACACACAGCCAATATCAAAGACCCCCAACACACACACACACACACACACACAGCCAATATCAAAACCATTCATCACAGTAGACAAGGTAGGAGGGAAGGCAGAAGAAGAAAGTAAGGAGGAGAGAAAGAAAGTCTATGCCATGCCTCATATTGTGTAAGTACTGTGCTTTTATCTCCCCCGAGGAGTGATCACACAGAAAAATCTGCAAAAAAAAAAGAATGGTATAGCACACTTGATGTGTATTTTTCTCTTGTGATGTGCCTTGTGTTATCCTTGCAGTTTTGCAACCATCCAAAAGCCAATTTAATATTCTCCGCTTGTTAATTTCACACTCTGATTCAACAGCCCAAGGTGCGTAAAGCCGTTTTGCTGGACAACTTTAGGTGTTTTTGAAGTGGATGCTCCTTCTGCTCTACGCTCTGTGTGATTGCTTCTTAGGAGCGCCTGCAAAAACATGATAAGTAGCAATCACACGGAGCGCTAACTAGGTCATATGTGCACAAGTGCATCATGGTGACTAGTTACCACTACTGCAGTAGCTAATTACTATTGTCAAATAGTATCCTTAGTCTTCATCATCAGTGATGAAAGAAAAAGTTAATGTGACAAAACTCAAAACTGTGGTTGTGGTTTGGATAGGTTTAGGTATAGTCATAGTAAGATGAAAGCACACCCTCTTTAAAGTCTATGATTTTACTTATCAGGAGGTGTTGTGTGTAAGAAACTTTAAAACTGTATGAAGGTGATATTTTTTTTTATCATGTTCTGATATGTAAAACCTTCCATTTGCCTGCGGCTTTGGAAAACGATCACAGTTTGGATGAGAATAAGGAGTTTTGTTATGGGTCAAACTGCTACTTTCTCAGGGTTACAGGACCTCTGTTGTCATGGTCATAATAACTTCGTTGCCATGGTTGAAAGGAACCCATTTCAACTGCCAATATGCAATCTCCTGTGTAAAAAGACCCCACTTTGTTAAGCTGACCATCTATTCGAACTTCTCCCTGTGGTCTTTCGACCTCTATAATAATATCACCTGATCACATTCTGAGCTCCCAAGGAACACACATTGTGATTCCTACAGCTCAAACTAGCTGCTTTGTCATTTGAATATTTTTTGTGCGACTTGCTGAAATGGCTGATGCTGTCCTTTCAGAGGATCTGAGTTAGTGTCCAATGACAATTCTGAGTCTTATTAACGTTCCAAAAGTTGCTCTGTGTTACTCTGTTTGACACACAGCATGTCACAGAAATAGCTGAATAACACATAACAAGAAAAGGCTGCCGGTCTGATTTCCGATATTGACTGTAAAATTGTGAGAGGACACAAAGCAGCTGATTTTATCTCAGGTCTTTTTTTCTCGCAGGGCCATCAGCAAAGCTCTGACTACTGACTGATGCATAATGAGCCAGACAATGCAACTGTTTGAATAGCTGTCAGTGATAACCATCTCTCTAAGTTCAACTACTGTTGCTTGATTTTTCTGTTAAAAAATAAAAGATTGCAAAATGTGTCTGTGTTTCTATTTCATGTTTATCTGTGACCTCGTCTCTTCCTTTCTGATGATAACATTTAAGAGTAGAAATGATTAGAAATGAGCACGAGAATTGAATTGTGGACTATCGACATCATCCAAATGCACAGTCACCCAAAAATTGCATATGTGTGTGTGCTGCACAGCTATCTTCTCCTATCAATATAACTACAACAAATGGAGGAATGTTACTTAATGGCTTGTTTGAAATAGTAATACAAATATGTCCGGATGCCACTGTTTATGTGTTTGTGTGTCCTTCTAGCTGAGCACAGGTCCACGGTGATTGAGTGTGCTCACAAGATAAACAGAGCAGTAATGTAAGGGAGGTAATGGCGCCCCAACATCCATTTTTCCTGCTGTCTCAGTGCTCCCCCTCGCTATTCCTCATTCTTTCTTCAGCCCATCTATCTTGCTCTCCTGCTAATCTCTGTCTTCTTCTTCATCTCTTTCCATCCGCCGAGCTCTCACCTCCAGTTAGTGTGACTCTATCCTTTAGATGAATTCATGTAAATTCAATTACATTTAAAACTTTCAGTTTGAATTGAATCGAGTCAAATCGAGTCAAGTCTAAACAAACGTAGTCACCTTAATTTCATCTGCCTCATCTTACAGTACAAGTTGGCAGTGGCAGGAAAAACAGGAAAGCAGATGTCTGCTGAATGAATGATTAGTTTAATCCCCGGCTCTTAATGTCCATATGTCCTTTAGGATAAAGCTGAACTTCAAACGTCTGCTTATGCACAGCCATTACACAGCTGCTGCTGGTGGATGAATGAGAAGAAAATTAACACACAAAAAGTGTTTTTTTCCCCTCCTCATTTACACTTTCTACATTACCTTTAAGATGTCAGTAGCTTTTAGACTCCATTAACATTATTCAAGAAGATAATCACAGGTCTGTTATATAAAAAGAGATTTGGGTCATAGTGCATTAATTAGTAGTAGCATGTTACAATAGGTACAGAATACCTATAGTGTGGTTAATGTGAGCTAAAATGAGCTGGCTTTGTGTTTGTCATGGAAGTTATTACAAGTCAATTTTACATGGAAAGTCTGGAGATCCTGACAGTGCATAATTTGGCAGAACAAAAGCAGAGAAAAATTATTCTACAAAGTGTTTAATTCCTAAAGGATGCCAGCACTTATGTCACTTTTTTTAAATGATTGAAAGCATTCATTTTGGACAGATGCATTCTAGTGTATCTCCCCTCATTAGCCACGGTCCACTTCTTACACATACAGTCAACACAAACAACACCTGCTCTGTTATTTCTGTATATGTTGGCTACAGCTCTATTAACTCTATGTGCTGCTGCATGAAATAGATGTGGAGAAGAGATGTTAGTATGACTTATCTAACCTAGTGAATTAAAACATGTATGAGAATTGTTTAATAGTGTTTTTGAAGATGTAGTCTCAGATGTTTGAAACCTGCAGCGACTTTGAGCAGTAATTTCCTGCATCACTTGGTCCACTGTAACATTCTTCACTGGCCAATTTGTCTCCTTGTTTGCAAGTGCTAAGAGCTGAGCATATTTTTACTCAATGTGCCAGTGTGATTCAAGTAAAAACAAAATACCCAAAGAGCTTTGAGCTTTGAGTTGTCTCATATCGTCTCATAGCAACAGTCGAAACCATGACTAGCACTTTCCCCAAGCATCTGCTAAGTGCCGCTGCTAGCTAAAAAAAGAAGTGCTTGATCGACACAAGGCTTAAGCGCCTCATATCTCTCTTAGAATGAGCAAAGATGGCTATTTAATTACCAAATTTTATTTGTATTTTTTCCAGTTCAGTGATACAGACACTAGAATTCCTGGAGCAGTGTACCACAAATGAACCTGCAGCCACTGACCTGCTTATAGAGGTAAAGGGAGCATTTCAGCAATCTGAGAAGTATCACAGAATTTTTGTTTAGTTGGATCAGTTATCACAAATCGTCTGGCATAATTTCTATGATACATTTAAACCCCTTATATAACTAGTCATAAAGGGAAAAATACATATACAGTATCAAATATAGACATTAGCTTCACGTAGTGCAAGTACAACAATTCTTGCTCACCACCTAGTCAATAGTAAAAAAAAAGAAAGAATAAGTACAGACCATTCAGAAAGTATTCAAAATATGTTGGAGCTTTCTATCAGCTTCCCTGATCAAATCTACATTTATAATGCTATAATGAAAATCAACAAAGCAGAATTTTTAAATGAGCATATGACATAATTTTTGCAGAGACGTGGCGACCAGTTACTATAGAAAGTGAATGATATCCCATGACTTCAAGTGATTACGGGTAAAATAAGAACAGGTGTTGGGAAGTTGGTGAGACCCAAAATAAACATTTATCAATTTGCTGGCAGCCAACTAATACGACAACCAAGGTGCATGACAAATATCGCTGACTGACACAGGCTTGGGGTCTTTGTACTGTTGGAAGGTAACCCTTCGGCTCCCTTCGATGTTCCTGGGTGCCCTGTAGTACTTAACAGCTCGTTAAGCTTTCCTTTAACCCAAGGATATTTGGCATGCAGACTAGGGAAGCCAGGAATCGAACGACCAACCTTCAATCAGTAGATGACCTGCCGCCTGAGCTACAGCCACTTACTGGCCCTTCTGCTAAAAAGCACACCATAACAGGATTTTGCCACCACCATGCTTCACCACTGAGATGGTATTGGACAGGTGATGGATGATCTCTTATTTCCTCAAGACAAGACAACTATGGTTTGACTGAATCAGAGAATCTAGTTTCTAACAATGTTTTTTTTGGTCCAACCAGACTTTCATGTGTTTTTTGTTACCTTCCCTCTGAAGTACTATAAAACGATCTTACTATGCAATATGACATGAGATGATGTGTGTTATGAATATAGCGTATTATACCAGCAGGCTGATGATTTTATGTTACTGAATGTCAAAAAATTGAGAATGAATATAATTTCTCACAAAAAGCAGCCACTACACTGTGGCTACTGTTTGTGTGTCTGTCAAACACCCAGCATGAGTAAACAGACTGTGCAAGACAGAAGGTTTGGCAATCTAGAACCCACACATTAATCATTAAAGAAAACATGCAAAAACTCTTGTTTGGTAAAGATATGCTCCTTTAGAAACTATTGTAGCTGTTAAGGAATAAAATGAACCATAGGCATTAGGGAGTCATTCTGGGAAGTTGGTTTAAAAAGAAAACACTGATTAGCTTTTCGACAGTCTGTTTCATTATGGGAGCTGCTATGTGATAGCTAGTAAACTCCCTTCTTGTCATATTTATGTTTGATCATTCGAGTGCATTATTCAAAAGAAACTCCAGTTCAGATCAACTCATTTAAAAGCAATTGTAATATATTTGTAATCGTCCCAATTTACAAAAACACTAACCTCAAGGGAAAGACTCTATCATATTTAAAAGGACAACCCCAATCAGACAACCCTGACAACCCAAGCACTTGGTGACAGTGGAAGCAAAAACCCCCTTTTAACAGGAAGAAACCAGGAAGAACCAGGATCAGGAAGTGGGAGCAATCTGCTGCGACTGATTGGTGGTGATGGGAAAGAGAAAAGAGCAGAGAGAAACTAGGGGAAAACACATTATAGCAGAGAGTCAGAGTTTAATAATCACTAATAGCTAAATGCAATACTGGTGTTTAACCTCATGGAGTGTGAAAATAGATAAGTGAAGAGGAAATGCTAAATGCATCATTGGAAGCCTCCCAGCAGCTTTTTGCAGCAAGACTAAGGGAGGGTTCAGAGTCACCTGATACACCCGATGAGAGTCACCCTAACCCTAAAAGTAAAAAGGGTGTATGCTTCCTGAATCCTCCTGAAACTAAGAGCTGGCTCCATAGTACAGCAGCATGACAGCTGAAACCTCTGCCTTCCATTCTACTGTTAGAAACTCTAGGAACCTTTCAGACTTCATGTTTCAGCAGGTCAAGCAATAGTCCAGATTTTCACAGAACATTATTGAATTAGGCACTTATTGATTTTAGTGCCTCTTGTCAGACTAACTAATCTTTGGTGAAAGAAGAAGAGTTCAGAACTTACAAGTAATTACATTAGTTGTACTGTATGGTTAGTAGCTAAGAACACATTTTCTTGTGTTTTATACTGTGATTAAAAGTTGGTATTCACGAACATCCCCTTGCATTGTTTTATAATACATGCTTTTGATGTCTGCTCTACAAATATATCTGATAACTCAGTTTTTAGAGCCTTTTAATTTACTTCAAAAACTCAGATTTAGAGCAGCAGGGATCATTGTTTGGTCTAAACAAGGTAGTCTAAAGTCTAGTTTAGTCTTTATCAAATGTTAGCTTTTAGCTTTTACTGGTGTGTACCTATAACATGCAAGAAATACCTCATGTGATGTAATCAACAAGATCTCCAATTCAAACTGTCACTGGCAATGCTGCCAGATGAGATTCTGCATTTACCACATGGAAGTTTTTCAAACCATTTGTCAAACACACCAGAATAAAGGAGAGCCGAACATAATAGAAGGTGTATAAACTGTGAGCGTCCCGAGTTCTGGCAAGAATGTAACTACACTTTCTGTCCCCCTGGGAGACTTCACACACAGACACTCTGCAGGGTAGCAGCACAGTGAACAGTCCTTGTCCTCAAGCAAAAAGCCAGCCTCTGCAGATGAAAGCTAAGCACACGCATGCACACACTCCTGTCTTATTCACTACCACTGGGTGCTTTTCATTATTTGTGTCTCTCCGCTTCCTCCGCTCACATCTTTTCCTCATGCCGTAGCTCCTTAACGCCAGGATGTGTGTAAGAGAGAGATATGAAGAAGGACACCTTCAATTTGTCACTCTAACGTTCTCCAGAAGCCTCCTTGCTCAGTTTGATCTCCTCAAACTGCATTTAAGGAATTGAAAGATCCTTCAGGATGGTAGATGGAGGAATCGTTTTTGGGTTGTGGGAAGAGAGTGAAAATGAGCATAATGAAAAGCACCCACTGTATGGTCATACATTTCTAACCTAAGCTAAACATAGGAAAATTTCACATTATAAGTGTTGCACGTGTGTTAAATGCAAACAAACACAAAAATTAATCTTTAAACAATGATAGTTGACCAGAGTAATGGTTAAAATTACTCTAACCCATCTAAGGCTGACCAGATGAAATCATACATGAGTGAGAGTTTGCTTTGCTAATATCTTCACTTAAGATATCCATCCATCCATCCATCCATCCGTCAAGCAGCCATCCTTATGAAATAGAAACAGGGAGAGAAGGCTGGGGTATGCCAAATTGGTCAACAAGTCTTATGGAGCGATGAACCCCTATCTGAAAATTTTAGTTGAAATCCTCATCTGTATGTATTGAAGAGGTCAGCAGAGAAGTCTATAGCCATCTGTAAACCACAATGGAGGCTCCGTGGTTTGGGGCTGCATTTAGGACAGTGGTGTCGGGATATTGTTAATACTGAAGGAATTAACTCAGCCTCCCTGGGAAAGTCTATGCCAGGGTGCTGGAAAGGAGAGTTCGTCCGCTAGTCGAATCTCGGATACAGGAGGAACAATGCGGTGGACACTGGACCAGCTCTTTATCCTCTCAAGGATACTTGAGGCTGCATGGGAGTTTGCCCAACCAGTCTACATGTGTTTTGTGGACTTGGAGAAGGCATTCGACCATGTCCCTCGGGGTGTCCTGTGTGAGGTGCTGCGGGAGTATGGGGTGTCTGGCCCGTTGCTACGGGCCATTCGATCCCTATACAACCGTTGCAAGAGCTTGGTTCGCATTGCCGGCAATAAGTCGGACTCGTTCCCGGTGGGTGATGGGCTCCGCCAGGGCTGCCCTTTGTCACTGATTCTGTTCATAATTTTTATGGACAGGATTTCTAGACGCAGCCAAGTGGTGGAGGGCTTTCACTTTGGTGGCCTCAGAATCTCATCTCTGCTTTTCACTGATGATGTGGTTCTGTTGGCTTCATCGGGTGATAGCCTCCAGCTCGCACGGGAACAGTTTGCAGCCGAGTGTGAAGCAGCGGGAATGAGGATCAGCACCTCCAAATCTGAGGCCATGGTTCTCAGCTGGAAAAGGGTGGAGTGCCCACTCCGGGTCGGGGATGAGTTCTTGCCTCAAGTGGAGGAGTTCAAGTATCTCGGGGTCTTGTTTGCGAGTGATGGGAGAAGGGGGCCGGAGATCGACAGACGGATTGGTGCGGTGGTTGCAGTGATGCGGACGCTGCACCGGTCCGTTGTGGTGAAGCTCTCAATTTACCGGTCGATCTACGTCCCTACCCTCACTTATGGCCAGATCGCGGATACAAGCGGCGGAAATGAGCTTCCTCCGAAGGGGGGCTGGCCTCTCCCTTAGAGATAGGGTGAGAGGTTCGGCCATCAGGGAGGGGCTCAGAGAAGAGCCGCTGCTCCTCCACATCGAAAGGAGCCAGCTGAGGTGGTTCGGGCATCTGACAAGGATGCCTCCTGGGCGCCTCCTGGGGTTGGTGTTCTGGGCATGTCCTACCGGGAGGAGGCCCCGGGGCAGACCCAGGACACGCTGGAGAGATTATATCTCTCGGCTGGCCTGGGAACGCCTTGGTGTTCCCCCGGATAAGCTGGAGGAGGTGGCTGGGGAGAGGGAGGTCTGGGCTTCTCTGCTTAGGCTGCTGCCCCCGCGACCCGGCCCCGGATAAAGCAGATGAAGATGGATGGATGGAAGATGGATGGATGGATGGATGGATGAAGGAATTATGAGCCATCAGAATTTGGTCCACCATATAATACTATCTGGAAAGTGTCTGATTGGCAATAGCTTCATTTTTAGTATGGCAATGGCCAAACACACTCCCAGTGCAGTAAAAGCATAATTGCATGGAAAAACCTTTTCAACAAGAGTAGAAAAAAAAGAAAGAGAGAGACCCATTATGGGAAAAAGTACTATAAAAATGTGCGGTATAATGAAATCATGTTAATCATTGTGTAGAATTGTGCAGAACCTATAATTTATCCACCAAGTTAATTAGATAAGATTACTGTAACACTGCTGAGGGCTCTTCTTGATGTACTGCCAAGGACAGTTTCTAACTGAGTTTAGGGGAAGTTAGCTATGAAAAAGACAGATAACAGCAGGCTTTACAATTCACTGCCTGAAAAGTGAGCACTAAACAGTGGGCCCAGCTGAACTGTTATGTCTGCACATCTAATAACTATGAGCATACAAGACTTCTCTGTGGGATCAAAGAAGGGCATTAGTGCAGTCTTTGGGTTGTCAATGCATGACCCCCAAGAGCAAGGGGACTGTTGTTTCCTCTTGTTTACAGCCAGTCATGTTTTTTATTTGCATGCTCAGTATGCCCATAGTTGGTTTGATCTCACAGACAGCTAGTGTTACAGAATAAGAAGCTCAGAAGAGACTCACAAAACATCTCTCATTAACATATGTAGATTTTATTCGCTTAGGGCAAAGTCAGCTATCATTTATAGTAAAACTAAATAAATACTCTTTGAGATGGAACACAATGATATTCACTGATGCATACAGCACAGCAGCTGACCTAGTGCTCATGAGCTCAAAGTTGGGGCAAGAATGCATACATAATGGACTGAAGTTTTGATTTTTCCTGTTTTGGCAGTAGTCATGACAACCTGAGTGTTGTTGAGGAATCAAATCCTTAGATTAGGGTGGCAATAAGCGTAATTGTGACGCAGTGCATTTGTATTTTGCAGGTTTTCTGATTACAGTATGAGTCACACTGTGCATCGGTGGACAGAGCTTTCTCTTTAGAAATTCCTTCACATTGTGTTTTTCAGACATGTATTAGGACATTTGTTAAGTTAAAGTAGGAAATCAAATGTTGAGCATTTGTGCAAAGAAGACAATGAATTAAGTTTATCAGAAATGCACAGCAGCAGCAGAATGTCCTAGTTCCAGTGCTGTCTGAAGCACAGTCGTCCTTGACAGAGAAGTTTTTAATTAGCAGTACAGCTGCAGCAAGCACACGCAACTGACAGAACATGCATAAACATCCAATAAAAGACACAATTGGTAATAGTTTTGCCTGCAAGTTCAGTAATAATAATGACTTTAGAAGTAACTGCTTGGATACGTGGACCAAATTAATGATATAGCAGAAGAAGGCTTTATGTCAAGACTTTATTATGCTCAGTTGTGGATTATTTGTTATTTATACATAACAAATCCTCCTGAAACTGGCTTTAAAGGCTGTTTTGTGTTTTGACACACAGAAATATTTTTGGCATCTTACTTATTCACACTAGATAAACAGTGCCCATTCATCCATTTTCTGCTGGGGGTGGAACCAGTACCAGCTGTCATAGACCAAGAGACCAGTTCCACCCTGGACAGGTCCCCACTCTATCATAGAGCCAGCACAGAGAGACAACCATTCATGCTCACATTCACACCTAAGGCCAGTTTAGAGTGATCAGTTAATCTAATCGATTCATCTCTTTGGACTGTGGAAGGAAGCCAGAGTACCCATAAAGAAGCCACATAGACACGAGAAGAACATGCAAACCTCACATAAAGAGGTCCCAGCCAGCAAGTGGGTGGATTTAAGCCCAGGTGACAGTGTTAACCACTGTGCACTATGGTGCCTGGATAAATGCCGTTTTTATCTAATGCAATAAGCATTCTTGGACTGGCCCAGGTCAACCACAACAACGTCCTCAAAGCATTAAGCGTATGCCAGTTGGTTTGTTATACACACACCATCACACATATGCAGATGCACACTGAAATCCCTTTTTGTACATCAAGCTTTCAGGAGCTGTTTTTGATTGTGACACGGTTTCTTTTCTTGAGGCAAAGCCATTTGCATGCAGATTACTACAAACAAACTTCTCATACAAAATATATGTATATATATGAATAAAAAAAATATGTAAAGATGTGCATTATGTGAACAACTGCTGAGATGATGCATGAGCACAAAGGAAGAAGCATGAATTCAGTGGAGAGAAAACACCCCCTGCCCCCTTTTTTCTACTTTTTTCTTTTACTAATAAAAAGAAATATTTCCAAAGCTGAATGTGTGGTTAATGTCATATGGGTCTTTCATCTCTTTTGGCAGCATCATATGTAGCATCCAAAGCAGGCAAACACTCAAAAGTCCAGGCAGCTCAAAATGCAGTGTTTACTCATGAAAAATAGATTTGCTCTATAAAAAGAATCTACGATCTATATCCTCCAGTCTCTGTGAGTTGTTACGACAACTGTTTAAATTTATTTGGGGAGGTGCTGAAAAGGAAACTGTAAACAACATCTTTTGGTTTTGCAAAAAGTTAAACAAATAAAATTGTGTGAAGATACTCAGATTTGACCATAACCTGTAAATAGAAGATGACTACTGATACAACATCGGTTCATTTGTGGTATTTTGGCTGTCTCAATCTATGCTCTTTGAAACCAGAAATAACAACCAAGAGATCTGACTCACTGACTCTACCCTGAATAAAGCCATACATTTACAAAACAAACATCATATTTTGTTGAAGCCTTGAAACGTGGAATGAAGACCAATCAAAAATCAGCACAAGTTACAGTCATGGCAAAAAGAAAGTACCAGGTCTCAGGACCAAATAAGAGATCTGGTTCTTAGCAAGTTAACAAGGTAACTGCAACCTCAGATGAACAAACCATTACATATTACACTGTGTTGTGTTAAGCCAAAGTGCAGAAGTAGTGCATGAAAAAGTAAGTATATCCTTACTGCTCCCATAGGAATTAAAAGGCTAACTAGCATCCAGGTGCTGCTAATGTGTATGCAAGTGTGAGCACCTGTATAAACACAGAGGTCTGGGCAGTTTCAACACAGTGCTGGGTAGGAGAGACATCACCAGTGATCTAGGAGAAACAATTGTTGCTGCCCATGAACTTATAAGGATTAGGGCTGGCACAAACGATTATTTTGATAGTCGACTAGTCACAGATTTTTGTGATTAGTTGACTAAGTAGATCATGCGTTCATTGGACGTAAAATGTACAGCTTGTTGCATCAGCATGCGTCTGCTCTTATATAGCTATCATTAGCTTACAGCTTGAAGTCTTTAAGGTATGTGCTAAGTAAAAATAAAGAGAAGATGATAGTTTATTAAACTTTTAATGAAATCTGCAGATTGTTTCAGTGGAGTTTAATAAACTCAGCTGTCTGCTCCTTGCTATCTAAAATATAACAAGGACACTGGAGTAAATTCTCGAGCATCTCACACTTCTGATAATCAGTTTTCTGTGAAAACTATAACTTTAATCTCAGCCAAACAGATTTACTCAGGAACAAATAAAACACTGAAAAAAGCCAAACAATAACATTTTTAAGTTATCTAAGTGACTTATATATCATGTTTAACCTGAGTAGCAAAAGCCGGCGGGGGATCTGAAAATGATTTGCCGGGAGTCCGGTGTTTTTCGCCAGCTCCAGTGAGCCTTGAACCCCCGGCTAGCTATCGAGCTGGTGGGTAACAGACGTCTCCGAAAACGTCGGAGAACCTTTACAAATATGCAATGTCTTGATAAACCAAGCAGATATTTGAAGTTTCCACACCTACATACTCGCCTGAAAATATTTTGTGACCCAGAAAGAGTAATAACAGTAATATTAAAACAAAGTAGCTGCTGCCATTGTTGGAAACTGGAATTGGCTGGGCCGCGCTATGAATTCTGGGATAGGTTGAGCCACGAAGGATACACCCAACCCATCCTTCAAATCTGGTGAAAAGGAGGACGCATTTGTCGGCCGCATCTGGGGAAATCTAGCCACATAGAAAATGATTACTTCAAGTTATTTCTGATAAACGTTCTTTTTACCATGACTGTATGCGACCCGGAGAGAGTCAACACAAGATGTTTACTTCATCAGAGTAGACTGATACCTAATAGCGTGGATTAAAGATCATCTGGACTATCATTCATGTCATGGAAGACCCAGGTGATTACCCTCGCTTTTCAGCCAATCGAGAGTAGCCCAGAACTGCCCCCAAGATAGTGGGATGGGCCTTAAACAAACTCAGGAAATCAGGAAAGCGTTTAGTGAGGTCAGAAATGAAGTGATAAGTCAGTGTCACTAATAATAGTTAACATTTTGCAATTAGAGGTGGTGCCCTGCTGGTGAACCAAAAGAATGTAGTTGTCACAGGCTGGATCTCTGACCCAGCATTTTGTGCTTTATTTTGTAATTTTTGAAGTTTTCATGTTAGTTTGGTTATAAGTTTGTGTTGTTCTTATTTAGGGGTTAGTGGAGGTTTAGGTTAGTGATTATTTATCATCTGTGTTGTTGGTTTCTGTGTTTGGTTCCTTGTCTTGTCTGTCATGTGTGTTAGGCCTGTTAAGCTTGTGTTGTCGTGTCTAAGTCTGCATGTTTCCTGTTTTATTTTGAAAATAAAACAGGACGCCTGCCATCATCCAAATAAAGGATCACTATTTGTTTAAACCTGCAACTCCTCGTCCACATCTGCTTTTGGGTCCTGTTTCAAAAAACACACCGGCGGACCCCATCGTGACAGTAGTTTTAAGTCAGTGTTATATACAATTTCTAGTTTTAACTTTAAGGTTGTAATCAAAGGAGCTTGCAAAGAAAAGCGTCTGGACTTCTTTAAGTTACTTGAAGACGTTTCACCTCTCATCCGAGAGGCTTCTTCAGTTCTAAGGTCAAATGGTGGAGAGTCCCAGATATAACCCTAGTGGGAGTGTCCCCCCACAGAGGGACAAAAGGACCCCCTGATGATCCTCTAATCGCCTGAGCCAAGGTGTGGAACTGGGTGTGGGTCCCAATCAGCCAGAGTTTCGGGTGGGTTCATTGTGAAACCTGGCCCCACCTTATCATGCGAATTCCTGAGGTCAGATGGCCCAGGGTGTGAGTGGGCGTTAAGGCGTCTGGGAAGGGATCTCAAAACTGGATTATAGATGGCAGAAAGTTGGTGTCGTAAACCACCGCCTCTGTTCAAAGATGGTCGCTCACAGTGGACATAGATGGCTTCTTTCACTCCTCTTTCAAACCATCTGTCCTCTCTGTCCAAAATGTGAACATTGGCATCCTCGAAAGAGTGTCCTTTATCCTTAAGATGCAGATGGACAGCTGAATCTTGTCCTGTGGAGGTCGCTCTTCTGTGTTGTGCCATGCGCTTGTGAAGTGGCTGTTTGGTCTCTCCAATGTAGAGGTCTGGGCATTCCTCGCTGCACTGTACGGCATACACCACATTGTTAAGTCTGTGTTTTGGCGTTTTGTCTTTCGGGTGAACCAGTTTTTGTCTGAGTGTGTTGCTGGGTCTGAAGTACACCGGGATGTCATGCTTGGAGAAAACCCTCCTGAGTTTCTCTGATACACCGGCTACATAGGGGATGACAATGTTGTTGCGCCTGTCCTTCTTATCCTCCCTCGCTGGTGTCTGATCTTCTTTTCTGTGCCTCTTTGCTGACTTTAAAAACGCCCATTTAGGATAGCCGCACGTTTTGAGTGCTTCCTTTACATGTGTGTGTTCCTTCTTTTTCCCTTCAGGCTTAGAGGGAACATGTTCTGCCCGGTGGTGTAGGGTCCTAATTACTCCAAGTTTGTGTTCCAGAGGGTGATGGGAGTCAAACAGGAGGTACTGGTCCGTGTGTGTGGGCTTCCGGTAAACTTCGATGTTGAGGTTGCCATTCTCTTCAATGTGCACAGCGCAGTCCAGGAAAGGCAAACAGTCATCCTTCGTGTCTTCCCTGGTGAACTTGATGTTTTTATCCACAGCGTTGATGTGCGCAGTGAAGGATTCCACTTCTTGTGTCTTGATTTTGACCCAGGTGTCGTCTACATATCTGTACCAGTGGCTGGGTACTCTTCCTTTGAAAGAGCCAAGAGCCTTGCTTTCCACTTCCTCCATGTAAAGGTTGGCTACAATAGGTGACACGGGGGAGCCCATGGCACAGCCATGTTTTTGTCTGTAATAGCCTTCGTTGTATTTGAAATATGTGGTGGTGAGGCAGAGGTCTAACAGTGTGCAAATCTGATCGGGTGTGAAGTTGGTCCTGTCCTCCAAGGAGTTGTCTTCTTGTAGTCGTTTTCTGACAGTCTCCACTGCCTCCGTGGTGGGTATGCAAGTGAAGAGAGAGACTACATCAAAGGACACTATGGTTTCATCTGGATCCAGGGTAAGTTTCTGGACCTTGTCAGTGAAATCGGTGGAGTTCTTGATGTGGTGTGGGGTGTTCCCCACGAGAGGAGCAAGGATGGTAGCAAGGTGTTTTGCAATGTTATAAGTGGCTGAGTTTATGCTACTGACTATGGGTCTGAGTGGGACAGCTTCCTTGTGGATTTTTGGAAGTCCGTAAATGCAGGGTATGGCATCCCCTGGGTAAAGGCGGTGATAAGTAAGGCGGTCAATGATTTTGTCCTTTTCCAAGTCTTGAAGGCAAGCTATAACTTTCTTTTTGTAGCTGCTTGTGGGGTCTCGCTTTAAGGCTTCGTAGGTATTGTTGTCACTGAGGAGAGTAGTGATCTTTGTATGGTAATCTGTAGTGTTTAGGACCACGGTGCATCTTCCCTTATCCGCTGGTAAAACAGTGATGTTGTGGTCTTTGCTCAGGGAAGCGACGGCCTTCTTTTCCTGTATTGTGAGGTTGGACGGAGGGACTTTGGCACTGGAGAGGGTGGCTGAGACTTTCATCCTGATTTGCTCTGCTTCTGTCTGTGATAATTTATTAATCCGAATGGCAGATTCTGTGGCTGTGATGAGGTCCACTATGGGCAACTGTTGTGGAGAAATGGCAAAATTGAGACCTTTGGCTAATACTCTCTTTTCAGGTTCAGTGAGATTCCTGTCTGAAAAGTTCTTAACCCATTTCTCCTGACTGTCTTCAGGTGTGTTTTCTTCTATGGGTTGTGTAGGTTCAGATTCAGAATGAGGAGTGTGTGTTTTTGAAAGCAAGGTGTGAAATTTCCTGCGTTGTCTTTCTTTTCCTTTCGAGTGTTGGGCCCGCTGAGCCTTGTCCACAAACTTGTAAACCTCTTCTAAGATTGGAGAGGGTAGAAGTGTTTCCAGTTCCTGCAGAGTCTGGCTGATCTTGATCTGGAGGGCATCTATAGTGAAATGGACCTGTCTTATCCTTTCACTTAAAAGGTGATTTTGCGCTCTCTGTAGAATCAAGTCTGCTCTGTATCCCCTGACAGTGGATCCAAGGCGCAGGCTCTTGGGAACAACTCTGGTTTGTCTGCATCTTAGGTTGAAATGGAGATGGTTCCTATAATCCGCTAGTTTCCTTGATTCCCTTTCATACTCCCGCACCAGTTGAAGGGTGTTCCTCCCAAAATGTACGGCAATATGTCTGTGAAGGTTCTCAGTCATCCAGGTCATCGTAGTCAAAGGATCTTGCAAAGAAAAGCGTCTGGACTTCTTTAAGTTACTTGAAGACGTTTCACCTTTCATCCGAGAGGCTTCTTCAGTTCTAAGGTCAAATGGTGGAGAGTCCCAGATATAACCCTAGTGGGAGTGTCCCCCCACAGAGGGACAAAAGGACCCCCTGATGATCCTCTAATCGCCTGAGCCAAGGTGTGGAACTGGGTGTGGGTCCCAATCAGCCAGAGTTTCGGGTGGGTTCATTGTGAAACCTGGCCCCACCTTATCATGCGAATTCCTGAGGTCAGATGGCCCAGGGTGTGAGTGGGCGTTAAGGTGTCTGGGAAGGGATCTCAAAACTGGATTATAGATGGCAGAGAGTTGGTGTCGTAAACCACCGCCTCTGTTCAAAGATGGTCGCTCACGTTCCCTCTAAGCCTGAAGGGAAAAAGAAGGAACACACACATGTAAAGGAAGCACTCAAAACGTGCGGCTATCCTAAATGGGCGTTTTTAAAGTCAGCAAAGAGGCACAGAAAAGAAGATCAGACACCAGCGAGGGAGGATAAGAAGGACAGGCGCAACAACATTGTCATCCCCTATGTAGCCGGTGTATCAGAGAAACTCAGGAGGGTTTTCTCCAAGCATGACATCCCGGTGTACTTCAGACCCAGCAACACACTCAGACAAAAACTGGTTCACCCGAAAGACAAAACGCCAAAACACAGACTTAACAATGTGGTGTATGCCGTACAGTGCAGCGAGGAATGCCCAGACCTCTACATTGGAGAGACCAAACAGCCACTTCACAAGCGCATGGCACAACACAGAAGAGCGACCTCCACAGGACAAGATTCAGCTGTCCATCTGCATCTTAAGGATAAAGGACACTCTTTCGAGGATGCCAATGTTCACATTTTGGACAGAGAGGACAGATGGTTTGAAAGAGGAGTGAAAGAAGCCATCTATGTCCACTGTGAGCGACCATCTTTGAACAGAGGCGGTGGTTTACGACACCAACTTTCTGCCATCTATAATCCAGTTTTGAGATCCCTTCCCAGACGCCTTAACGCCCACTCACACCCTGGGCCATCTGACCTCAGGAATTCGCATGATAAGGTGGGGCCAGGTTTCACAATGAACCCACCCGAAACTCTGGCTGATTGGGACCCACACCCAGTTCCACACCTTGGCTCAGGCGATTAGAGGATCATCAGGGGGTCCTTTTGTCCCTCTGTGGGGGGACACTCCCACTAGGGTTATATCTGGGACTCTCCACCATTTGACCTTAGAACTGAAGAAGCCTCTCGGATGAGAGGTGAAACGTCTTCAAGTAACTTAAAGAAGTCCAGACGCTTTTCTTTGCAAGCTCCTTTGACTACGATGACCTGGATGACTGAGAACCTTCACAGACATATTTAAGGTTGTAAAAGTCTGGCTGAAGATTCTGTTCCATGGAGATACTGACTGATGTCGACAAGGCTGTTAAAAAAAACTCTTCTGCAGGCTTCCTGGGATAGTTCCTCAAAGCAAGACTCTGCATGTTGCTTGGGTTGCCTGGTTGACAAGTCTCTGCAACGCTGCATGTGAGTTTCAGATAGCGCCTCTGACCGATTTAAAATCTACTGCTCTTATGTTTGGAGGAAAATTGAAAAAGAAAAAGCAAAACTGTGTCATTGTCCAAATACTTATGGGCCTAATCTAATATCTATATTTTCTACTATTTGAGCTAAACAGAAGCCATTCCACATTGCCAAAATGCAGTCTTGCATGATCCCTCGACCATGTACAACACAAGCCCAGCCTTTCTCACCCTCTGAAAATCTAATCTCCCTTTCCTCTTCTACTTCTCCCTACATGACTGCACTGATTATTACCTTCCCATATGGAGAATATTACTCTAGTATGCCATCTGTACTATGCTATCATCCTATCATCCCCTTGAGCGTGTGACTGAGTGTGTGTTTGTGTGAGGATTAGAGCCTGTGGGAAAATGAGCAAAAAGAGTAGCATGCATGTGCATGTTTATAGTTGTGTGAATGAGCATGATGGAGAGGGAATTTAAGTGCCCATTAGGTTGTGCCAATAACGCATCTGTGTACAACCTGTTTTCAGAAAGTTTAGACACTGTTTAAATACAAATAAGAATAAAATACAATCAAGTTACAGTTGATTAAAATTATACACACAACATGACAATTTTGTATCTGTACAAACTGATTAAAAGAATAATAAAAATGTCCTTTTTAAATTGGTTTAAACTTTTCAGGGTTTTTAGGGTTAAGGTCCTTTGCACTCTGTTTATTTCTTCCTTGAACAGGATTGTGATGACACAGTGTAGCAATTCTCACATAGAGCTGATTATTATAGTAGTTGTTCTTTTTCTGTGTAGATGCTGTCACGATTCTTTCACTGTTTTCACATGCTGTCATCATTGTTAATTAATGCATACAAGATAACTGATCAGGAATCCTCTTTCAGCCTGTGTAGCCTCCCTATTATCTCCTCTCCACTCATCAGCAGCGTTGGGGTTGTAACTCAACAAAAGTGAGGTACTACATGCCACACTGTTCTCCCTGTAGAAAGCAATTTGTTTAACTACTCTTTACATTACATTAACCTCAATCCCACATACCAAAATCCCCATCCTAATGAAAACATAAATACAATTTAAGTGTAAACATATCAAACCAGTTATAAGATCCTTCGGAGGGGTCGCTGATGAAATTGTACTGCAGAAAAATAGGTAGTAGAAACAAAGGTACAAGCTTTGTACCTTTACTACCTTTACTTGTTAAAGATCGGGCTCTGGCTGTTGGGCTCGGGTCAGCACACACTCAGCTTCAACATCACTCTGGGTTCTTGCTAGCTTATGCAAACTTTGTGTTAGCAGAAAAGTTTGTGCAGATGTTTGCAAAGAACCAATTTTGTCTTGTTCAATGCCATTGTTTCTTTCCTGGTTACAGTTTGCACTTTAGCGTTGTGCTCTTGTTTTTCCTTGCAATAGGAATAAAACTAATCTTTATTTCACCACCACTCAGAAACTGTAGGCCTCAACTGGTATTCCTCTTTCCTGCACGATCTAGAATTGCCTGATTTTAGTGCAAGTGCTGGGAAGAAAAAAGGCAAGTTGTTGTGTTTTGGGGTTTTTTCTTATGTTGAGATAATTTGTGACGGAAGTAACTAACTGCAATGAATTTACCAAATTTAGTTCAGTAATAAGTTACATTATTACATTTTTTAAAAAAGTAGTGTAATTAATGTAACACCTTTAAAAATAATGCATTATAATTCTGATCTTTAGAAATAAACACATTCCCAACTTAAAACTTTCAGATATATTTTTCTGTCGTTGTTTTGAAGAACCAGCTCAGCTTTGACATGCCAGGCTCTCATACAGTTTTAATGGAAGTCCTATAAGTAGAATTGCAAACTGCACTTTGTTCTCCCAGTCAGGGGCATCAGAATTTAATGTTTCTCTCTGTTAAGCATGTTTAATGCATATGTATGCGCTTGTAGGGATTGCTATAACTGGAGATGGATGGATGGATGGATGAACACGGATGGATTGGGGGGGGGAGAAACACATCTTATTTATATTCTAGGTATTCACAGACACAGCCTTTACATGGCTCAGTAAATGTGGAACACACAGCAAAAGGTCCCCTTCAGAAAGGAGCAACAGCCGCGGATCATCAAGGCAGTTTGTGATCGTGTTTAGTAAGTACCCTCTGGTGACTCGTCCAACTAAAAGGGACCCAGATGGGAAGGCTTTGACCTTTTTTGAATTTTTTCTGCATTGCCAAAAGGTAATGTGAACGCTCATCTAGTTTTCATTTCCCAAGTCAGTTGCTCTCTAAATGGAGTTAGGACTGAGAATGTGTCACTGCTGTCATAACACAGACTGAACATGTCACACACAGAGTTTAAAATTTTCATTTCTATATATATATTAATCTAATATATATTCTATTATATTTGACTACAGGTAAGTAGGCTGGAGCCCACTCTACCTATATTAGTCATTTGAATTAGCATCCAGTCGTGCTTTACAATGAAAAGAAACACAGTAGATTTTTGATAAAATAAAAAAATATGTCACTGCTACATGGTTCATATTTCTTTTATTAGCATTTTAATGAGGCTCAGTGGGGGAAATGTGGATGCCACTACTTCTAATATATGTCTGCACTAAGGCAACAGCAACTGAAATAACCACTTGTTATATCTAATGCATGAAGAAGAGCATGCCTGAGCACACTTGTCAGTTCTTGAAGATTGTGTGAGGACTATTTTCTTGGCACACTTTAGGCACCATAATACCAAATGAGCATTGTTTATACACCACACACGACTTGAGTATTACCAGTCCTTCCTGCCAATTCCTGGGTATTGATCTTACACTTTATGATCACGGTGAATCCATCTTCTGATTGGTAATTCCTGTGGGATAATGGTGCATGCCACAAAGCTTAGAATATCTCAAACTAGTTTCTAGAAAATGACAATGAGTTCACTGTCTCCACAGTCACCAGATCTCTTTTGGATTACAACAGACATTTTTAAAACTGATGATAATCACAGCTGTAAGCACAAGTGCTGGTAAATATGTTCTGCTATTGCACAAGATAGTAATACCACAGTGCCACAAACTGCAACACCAATTTAAATAAAAATGCACCTACAATCTCAAAAGAAGCTTTAATATAATTAGACATTTATCAGGACTTTCTGGGTTTGTACAAATTGCTAAGTTAGCCTTGTGGTCCCGAATGATAAGATTTAAATAAATATGGGATTGAAACTTGGGGGGGGGGGAAACACACTTCTGTAGTTTAACCTATTACATAACACATCGTGTACAAATAGCCCCACCAAAGGTGACTAGATGTTGAATTATCCAGAAGAATTACACCAAAATTAAAGTGCAAGTCTTTGGTCTGCAAAGTAACAACTAACTATAGCTGTGTGTGGTGAAGAGCCTTCAAAACAATAATTACAAATACATTCATTTGCCTTGAGTTTTGCATTGATTTTCCTTTACTGGTGCTACCTTATCCATCCTTATTTATTGATAAGGTGTTTTTCAATTCTCAGCTGGTCAATATGCTGATGTAATGTGTTTGGACATTTCCAAAGCATTAAATTCTAGTGGTTTAGACGTCCGACTCTTTTTCTAATATGCTCACAAGCTGGCACACATGCACAATGTAACACATTCTGGAGCATTAAAACCACAAATACAAGCACCACAAGAGCCTACAACTGTGTTTCACTTGGTTTTGCTTTGACATGTTTCTTTATGATTAGAAAAGAAAAACTCCAAAGGAACCTCCGTATGAGGCTGTGAGTTTTGCTATGTGGTGCTGTGCCTAACTTCTGCTGCATGAGCAAAAGTGTCAGAAGTCTGCCTTTGGTTCAGCCAGGAAAATCCTGCTGCGCTCCAACCAGGGTGAAAAAAAGAAACACCAGTATCGAAGACACGCAGTACACACATACAGACGAGTTTGTATCGATGACACAGGGGTTTTCTTTATGTTTGTGTAATTGTGAAAAGAAGAAGGCAGACACACAGAGTGTTCCGGCATAAAAATAGAAGCAGGGGAGTGTCCATCCATCACTGTGACTGTCTGAAGGGCCAGATCGATTGCGCGTGTGTGTCTGCATGTTATTTGATGCACTCCACTACCTCAGACAGAAGAGCCAGAATGTGAGTGGGCAAACTGTGATGTGACTTTTGAAACACAGGCACACATCTTGCCTGGCCTCTCTCTCTCTCTCTCTCTCACACACACACACACACACACACACACACACACACACACACACACACACACACACACACACACAGAGGTAAGGAGATAAATACCAGTGCTCTCAGGAAAAAAAATTGACCTCTAATGTTGGTAAACACACAAAAAAGAATAAGTCCAAGCATACACAGCAGTTGTCTTTCAAGTCATCTAAAGGTTAGATCACTTGCTTTTACCCAATTGCAAAGTGTGTCTGTATATGTCTGTTTATGTGTGCACAAGAGTACCTGTCCCTGTGATAATCAGCACAAACCGCATAATTCATTGTTTTTCTGTATTTCCATGAGAGGCTTTTTCTCTCCTCATATCAGTCCAACTACTGCTCTGATCTGTTTAATAGCTTTTTTCACATCCTATTTTGTCTCTTCCTATTTGTAAGTGTGATGAATTACCTGCTGGTTACCTTGGAATGTGTTACCCTAGCAGAATACCAAAGAGCCATTAGAGATGAATTGGTTCAAGGCTGACACTGACCTTAAGGTTGGCGTAGCCTACAGGCGGAAATGTGGTTTTAACTAACACTGAGAGCAACATGCATGTTTTTTTTCCTTCCTTTTTTCGCACATGCACAAGCACACTCAGCTACACACAGTGTTGGGGAGTAACGGAATACATGTACCGCCGTTACGTATTTAAAATACAAAATATGAGTAACTGTATTCCGTTACAGTTACCGTTTAAAAAGGTCGTATTTAGAATACAGTTACTTTGTTGAAATAAATGGATTACATGGCGGTACTTCCCTGTTTCATATTGTCGCGGGTCAGGACTGTTTGGGTTTTGTTTGACAGCTACGTTCTGCTGTTCCAGGCGGCAGCGTTACGGTTGCCATGGTTACAGGGTGACACTCTCTCTCTGCGTGTTTCCTGGGTGAGAGAGCGACTTTTTGTCGTTGTTGTTGTGCTAAGCTAATAGGCAGAATGCTACAGGTATAGCTCTAAAGAATGTAGCATCATAGGCAGTGTAGCCCGTGCTGCAGGGAGAATGGACTGCCATACACGTTATGTGTCTGTGAGCGAGGGAGGGAGAAAAAGGAAAAGTACGAGCTGTCATCGAGCAAAAACGGGAGCTGGAAGCATGTAAATATAATAATAACCACTGCAGCCAAGAAGAGAGCCTGACGAGCCCAGTTGTAAGTAAGCTATTAAGACTCGACTGTACACCGTGTTCGTGTTTTCCTCCAAAAACAATAAGTTCCGTTGGAGCAGCCTTTCAACGCCTCTCTCTGTCTCTCGCTAGCAAAGTTGACCCAGACAACAAAGTAAAGCTAGTTTTCGGCTACGAGCCCGACACAGAACCCACCGTATTAGCCAGAGGTCCCTTTACTATGGTTCGGCGCCGCGGACCTTCAGTAACAGTAATAAATCACAGCAATAGTACATTCATGTAGTTGTAAACAGCATGATAATATATTAAGTAATCCAAAGTATTCAGAATACGTTACTCTCATTGAGTAACGTAACGGAATACGTTACAGAATACATTTTGGGGCATGTATTCTGTGTTCTGTAATGGAATACATTTTAAAAGTAACCTTCCCAACACTGGCTACACACACGCATTAGGTTTCGCCATTTACAGTGAGAGTGGGAATAATTTAGGAGTAATAGTTCGGCTTAAATAACACAATGGCAAATGCACTTTTTTGTGTGTTTTTGTGTGCTTCTGTGAATGTTAGTGCATGCGTGCAGATAACACCTTGGTGTGTATGTGTGCGTCTGTGCACGCGTGTGTAAAGGTCATGTCTCTCATCTCTAAGTGAGCTTCAGTGAGAAGAGCTGAGTGGCAGCACTCATCAATATTAACTAATGCCCTTCCTTTCATCCACAACATAAATCCATGGAAACAAACTCACACACGTGGGCCTCAGGAAGGTCTTGCTGTTTGTATGTGCGTGTGTGTGATATATAAAATAAATACTTTACATATCACTGTATTTACAGTAAAACAGTGATATACAAAATAAACCATTTGACGAGCTATTGCAGGTTCCACTTTGTGGCAGGTGACGGATGATGTGAAAACGTAGGTGTAGGTTCAGTGTGGGCTTTAGCAGCGAAGGTGTCAGATTGAGTTTAGATAAACACACTACAGACACATCACAGGTTTTGTCCGACACCAAAAGCCTTTTTAACAGCTAATGAGTAATGAGGGAGAGTAATGACAGACAGAGGATGGCGCGAGAGAGAAATAGAAAGTGAGAGAGGAAAAAAATAGCAAGTGTAAATGCGAGGTGAAACCATGTCTTACTGAAAATGGGAAAAAGGGAAAAGGAAAGATGAGGAAAAACATTAAAAAGGCAACAGACACGCACTGTGTTTATGTTTGTAATTCGGTCCGAGTATGTAAACGGACTCTCGTGATGGAGGAAAAGCAAAGCGAGGGGAATTTAAGGAAGAGCACAAAGTCGACAAATGGAAATCCTTTGATCAGAACACGAAAACAACAGCAGTAAAGCCGAGAAAGTGAAGAACAACAGAAAGACGTCACAGACAATTACTGCGAACACGTCTCCATTCAGTATAAACACCCCTGTGTTTTGCTAAGGCGACGCGTAACACTTAAAATCCTCTGTCATCTCTTCTCCAGCTTTTCATCTTCCAAACGCCAGAGCGTGAAAAACAAACACAGAGGAAACAGACTTTTTTTTTCTGTTTACAGCACAGCTATCATGCCTACTGGGAAAATAGAGATCTTAATGAAACACATTAGACAGATAGAAGCAGTTGAGGCACTGTGTGAGTGCATACGAGTGTGTAGGTGTGGGTCAGTGTGTGTGTTTAAGAGACAGAGTCGGCCTTTCATCCAGGAGAAGTCAGATTACCTGGAGGGAACATTGCTATTCACTGAGACATACTGCATGGTCTAATAATATTATTCACTCTTCATTAATACCGGGGCTTGAACAAAACGGCAAGAGAATACAGTGCTGACCCGCGAATCACATCCACCAAAAAAAACAGAAAAAAAAGAAAAAACCTCCATCCACCTGATTGATGTTCTCTGCCTAACCACAGTTAATTGAAATATTTTTTCTCATTGTTGCTTTCACATCACTTGTCTGAACAAGACAAGAACAAAAAAAAAACACACTGCAGTATGTTGTGGGAGGATTTAACTTAACGGTTTAGTGTTGGTAGTCTGCAAAACCTGCAACACGAATGTGGCACAGTGTCTCATCTCGCCTCAAGGTACAGCAGACCCACAAAAAAGAATTTCATTAATATGGGTTTCAGTGCAGCTTTAGCATCAGTCTGACTCCTTAAATGTGGATCCATTGTCCCTTTTTCACTTTTATACCAAAATGTTTTTATATGTCAGACTGGGAATATATTGTTTCTATATATTATCCAAACCACCTATTTCTTTCTTACACAGATACACAAGCGATTATCGCCATTTTGGAATTTCCTGGGAGGCATTTTTAGACAACAGTGATATGTACAAATATTAAGATTTCAGAACAGTGGTGGGACACCTGGCACCCCTGTTGTTGATGCATACACTGGTGTATGAGTGTGTGAACGTTAGCTTAAAAGAGGCGGGGTACACAATCTATCACAGGGCTAACAGAAAGAGACTGACAACCATTTATACCCACACCTGAAGCTAGTTTAGGACAATCAATTTAGCCTAACGCACGCATGCCGCTAACCACCACACGACTATGCCACTCCCGATTCTTTTTTGAAACATTTTAAACAACAAAAATACTCCAAACATCCCGTCCATTACAGCCTTAACTATCTCTGAAGGAGAAATAATCTACTGCCATTAGAAATCCTCTCACTAGGAAGATGCCAGGTCTTCCTAACAGTGGACTTTTTAATGAAAGAATTGAAATACACTGAGAGACCGCATGTTTTATTGTACCACAAAATAAAATCAGATTATCTGAGGCAGTGCGCTGAATCATTGCAACATACTGCGTGATTTAATAATATTGCTTACATTTTGGTAATCACTGAAGAGGCTGTAGTAAAACAAAGCAACCGAGCAATTCTTCAGGGAGCACTTACAGTGATCCACAGGAGCCCCGCACCCTGCACGTAGGCGGCTGTTCAGCAGTTGACCATCAGTGGTTATTTTACAAAAAAGAAATGTGGGGAAAATATGAAAGTCAATACTGTGGTAAGATAGCCAACCACAGATGGTCATGTGCATGTGAACCTAGCGGTCAAGAGAAGTCAAAATGAAATAAATGAGATTTATATCCACACTGTACCGTGAGCGCATTTTCAATGACTGAAAGCACTGAATGACAAATGTTAACATGGGCAGTATTTTAATTTTTTCAATTGTTTGTTGCTCATGTGAAGCCTAAATGCACTAAAATACATCAATGAATAGCTTTAAAGTAAGTGAGACTCACTAATACACAGTTATGACTTGCAGTCTCCACGCTACAAAACTGTTTTTAATGCACTGTGAGGGAGAGCTGACTCTCATGTTCATGTTCAGTTTGGATTCCCTGTAGTTTTATTCAGTACTTACATTTTCCCAAACCATAAATTTTATCACATTCAACCTTTCAGCGTCACCGCTCTTGTCCAGTGATCTATGTATCCACATTCTCCAAGCCCTTAGCCATTGTTCTTTAAAATCTTTCTGACCTGTCACTCTTCCTATTAAAGCTCTCTATTGTGCCTCCCACCACCTCATCTCGGTTTTCCAGGGTGTTGCACTCAAAGTCTCCCTCAGCCTCCCACATATGTCTAGTCTCTAGGCACCCTGGGGTGCAGTCAAACTCTCTTCATCTGAGATTTACCTTAATGATTCATTGGAGTCTATCCGCCAAAAATGCTTTTTTACTTTCACTTTTTTTTCTCTTTTGCAAACAATCTCTTCTCACTGAAATTCATTTATAATTTGACTTAAAACACACTGAATGCTCACTGAACTCCTCCTGTTTTATGTCAGCGTATCGGGCACATCAACTTGCAACAGTGAACACCACAGCTGCTCACACTAGTGAGCGCCAAAATATTTTGACCTCGCTGTGCTCCGTGCACAGCTGACTGCTCAAAGGTCAACTGAGTGAAACATAGTCTGTTTAGATCGCATCATCACTGATACACATAGTGATTATAACACACTGTGTTACAGCCGTGATTTATATCAAAACTCCGTTCATTTCATTTTTTTCTTTTTGAGTCACAGCAGCTTTTAGTAAACTCATCGATACTGATGTTGAGCAAAATTTAAGAGGATTTGTGTAAGCATGATAATTAAAAACCAGTGTTTTTCAATCAGCTGCTGTATGTAATTACATTGGTTGGTCCAAGTCAGGTGTACTCAGAGAAGTTTGTACTTTGCACTCTACAATTTCACCTCAGCATCAAACTTGTGTGCAAACACTAGTATCTCTTTAAAAATGGACTCAAACTGTTTGTGAAGGATTAGGATCTTCAGCTAAAGCTCAACCTTCTGGAAGCAGAAGACTTCATTTCAAAGTCTAAAGGCACTGTGTTAGATTTGGAACAACACCAGGCTATGCATTCCTCCTCCAGGGTTGAGACAGTCAATGTTGATTCTAATGTTAAGGTCTTGTAGTGTCTCAGAGAGAACATTCAAAGGAAACACCCTGAACTGTGTGGTATGAGAAAATGGTCCAGTGGTTCATAAGAACATGATCTTGAAAGCTTCATTAATGTATCATCACAATTCTAGGAACAAAAACTAATATTAACGCAGGACAAAATAGGAACACATGAAACATTTCAAATGTGCATGGCTCACCAAATTAAAGGGATGCTTTTTAAACAGAGAGTAGTATCAAGCCAATTAAATGTGTGGGATGACAGAGGGGGTTGTTAACCCTAACTAACCCTAACCCAACTCCTCCAGGATGGCATATCAATACATGGAGATTGCAGGAAACAGGCAGTTACTCTAGGAGCTCTGGCCAGAGCTGTAGAAGGTCCTTAACCCATCAGCAGAACCGGTATCTGCTTCTTTGTGTGAGGAGGAACAGGATGCGCACTCCGAGAGCACTAAAAAATTACCTCCGATAGGCCGCTGATGTGAATGTGTCTTACAAAAAATCAGAAACAGACTTCATGTGGGTGGCCCAAGGGTCACTGTCTATCACTGTAGAGCCCAACTGGCATTTGCAGAATTGGCAGATCCTGTTCACCCTGAGTACACGTGAGAGACAATAAGAGGTCTGGGAAACTGTGGAGAATGGTATGCCTGGTTTGGTGGTGGGTCAGTTAATGGAGGGACACACAGACCTCTCCAGGCTAGGCAATGTCATCCTGACTGCCATTACTGTAGGTGTCATCTGATGCTACCAAGTTTCACCTCAGACTGTCCAGGAGCTCAGGGCTTCCCTGGTCCAGATTTGGGAGATCACCATTTGTCGTCTCATTAGGAGTATGTCCTTAAATTGCCAGGCATACATACAAGCATGTGGTGGCCGTATTGAACAATTTTGTACGATTAAAATGAATCGCTGCAATGAAATTGCACTAACTTCCCGCATATTTTCACTTTGATTTTTGTATTTGAATTGAGCCCCATGTAGGTTAATAATTTTCATTTCATATCAATAATGTGGCATCCTTTTTTTCCAAATACACTACCCAGTCTATATCACTAAAGACGTCCAGGATGACCCCCCTACCCACCCCCACCCCACTATTGGGATCTGATATGTTTAAAGTTCCTTTGATTTCTTTTTAACAGTGCACATTTATTACTACCTGGAAGTGAACAAAATAATATTTTAGGGACGCTTCCTGTGATGTTTAAATAGAATTAATGTACCACAATATTAGCAATAAACTAGGCAATGTGTCTGGATACCAGGAAAAAGCATTTTTCCTGGTATTTTGGGGATGTGGAATATCAGCACAATTAGAATAATTCAAGACAAGTAACATGAATGAATGTAGGTTTGTTGCAAATTCAATCTCCTTGCTTTTCCAGAGCGTTTTAGATATAACTTCAGTGTACTTCCTCCAGTGTGGTCATTATGAAGACATATAAGCATGCAAAACATCACAAATAAAAAAGATTGTACAGTGCCATTACTGAGCTACTCAAATCATCTACAAGATGACAGAGCCTTTTAATGAAGGAAGTGAGTGAGGTAAAGGCACAGAGTAATGCTGTATACGAGTGGAAAGGTTGGCAAAATCAATGTGTGTCAAGAAGACTGTGTAAAAATTTGTATTTATGTGTGTGTGAGAGTGGGTGGTGTTGAGTTGTAGCCATCTGTTCCAGGAATCTATTTAATCAAAGCTCCAAGCCTGGATATGCAGAGAAAATTTAAACACTGATGAACTCTTTTGAAGCGTGTGGCTACATGTGTGCACACACAGAGCTCATTGTCGTCCGTGCATCAACACCATTTCAATCACTACCTAAATCGGTGCAGCGTATCAGTCATTTTCTTGTCAATAAGAAAGGATCGGGCTTGTTTCCACTTGGCATCTTTAAAGAAACACGTTGGAAACAAGCCCCTGAAAAACAGCAGCGCTAAGAGCTGTTGAGAGAAATGATATCAACCAACCTGAGCAAACTGGAACCCTGGCACACTCGCAATCATTTTAAAGCTACCCGTCACTTGCTGTTGCCTGTTCACCTGTACATTTCTATGACAGATTTGCATTCATAGCATCCTATTCTTTCATTTACTTTGACATGAAATATTCCCCCTGCAAAAAAGTTATATGCAGGCAACATTGTGTTTTTTTTAAGTGGAAGACTTCTGTAATCTACAACTGCGGTATTTCTGTTTATTTATTCATACAGAGCAGGAACTGTGCCGAGCAGAAGGTTTGCAACAGAGAAGGTTTTGCAAGAAATCTAGTACTGAAAAGGCGACAACTCTTTTTTCAACACTTTTTTTTTCAGGGAAAATCTTTGACAATCAGAAAATAACATCTTGTACCAAACAAGCAGTAAAAATCCAGACCATACTGCCCACACCAGCCAAATCTAGATCCACTCATACCCCTATGGGGATTGGTCACATTCGACGCATTCGATGGGAATTGTCTATTCTAGAGCAGGAGTGCCCAAGCTGATAAGGTACAAAGGGTCACTGAACAGTTTGATGAGTATAAAGATGATGTAAATCATATGCTACAGCTTTCACAGTCACCCAATGTTGAAGCAGCTGAAAAGCTGAGAGTTTTCTATTGACTTATTAGACAGCCCACTCCACCACATCATCAAAATTCAAAATAAGACAACATACTTTGGAAGATTGGTGTTTCATCACTCCACTTCATCAAAGGTCCAGAAGCTCAGTGAACCAATGTCACTGCACTTTGAAGCTTCCATCTGACTGAGGCGCTTCATGTTGGGTTTTTACTTTCATTTGTTACCCATCCGTAGGTCTACTGTTTTGCTTTTCACTGCTCACTGCTGGTTATCCATATCCACGGTGATGCAAACACCCAATAAGTTCAGTGTATCAGCAATGTTTTGTTACACTGTGTCATTTATTCTAAAAGTGGGAAGAACAACTAGCAACAGAGCTAAGATTGAACAAATGTGAAGTGTAAGCAGTTTATGATATTTTATCATTATCTATATACGAGTCTGTGTCCATATACTTATTAGATGTGTGAAGGCTGTTTTTTTTTGTGTGATGCATAGGTGGAAAACTCTTAATTGAGAAGACTAATTGCCACCACATCTCTGAGCTGATTAATTTAGGAACAAAGCAAGACGGACACATCAAGGAGAGTCTGACTCCAACAGTTTGACTCAGGCAGGCTGCAGAGATAATCATGTGCAGCCAGCATGTAAACGCAATCTGTTGCAGTCAGTTATTGATTTGTGAATAACTGACTATAGGGAAAATCTATATTAACTTTAGGTGGCAAATGAGGTCATGCATCGCAGCGATAATCAACCAACCACACCACACAGAACTGCACATCCCGCCTAATCATCTTTACAGCTGTGCAGTAATGAATAGAATAGAAAGCAATAGAATAGAATAGAATCTCACTTACACCCAAACACTCATCATTATGTTTTTAAGCTTTGACGCCAC
This sequence comes from Neolamprologus brichardi, assembly GCF_056152115.1. Classification (NCBI taxonomy): domain Eukaryota; kingdom Metazoa; phylum Chordata; class Actinopteri; order Cichliformes; family Cichlidae; genus Neolamprologus; species Neolamprologus brichardi. Next base: position 18,955,753 of record NC_142117.1, on the reverse strand, counting down.
AAACAAAGCATAACCACCTATTGTTACAAATCGTTTCCTCTCAATTTCTTCCGTCTCTGCCTCTAATGCACCTTATCACTTTCTGACTATCTTCATCGCACTCTGTCTCAGTGGATTGTTTTGTTTTTCACAGCACACACGCTATCACACACATTAGTGGTGCAAAGGTTTGTAGACGCACACGTACACAAATCAAGCACATGGATTAGCATGATCAAACCCTTGAAAAGAGATAGAGCTCTTTGCCCAGTGGAGTAGTGTGGTTCTCTAGTGGGACACATTAATACAAACATCAATACACACAGCTTTAACAAAGTAAGACACAGAGTCACATCCTACACAGATATATGTGCTGATATAAACAGAAATACAAAGATTGATGGCAGACGAGGATATACGGATGTGTGACACTGCTATGAGAAAATGGTTTGTACTCCTGGGTGACCAGGAGACGTGATGGGGACCGAGGATTTTCATGATCCATTCACACTTTCTGAATGCTAAAATAGAGAGGAACTAGCCAAGGTCAGAGGCAGTATTCCCTATTCAAATTCGAAGTGTTGCTCACCACCCGGAGCAAGAGTCAAGGATTAATTTAGAGATCCATTCGCCACGCCTGTGCAGAGGATAGGCGCAGTAAAATGCAATGAAGAGGAAGAGTCTGAGGAGATGGAAAGACAAGGAGGGAAAAGAGGGAGAAGTGGAAACTGGCGAAGGTGAGAGGGAGGGATGGAACAAAAGTGAAAAGAGTGGGCAAGAAAGTGAGAGAGAGAAAAAAGGTGCAGAGAGAAAGAAGTGGCTCTGCTTGTTACGCGTAGCCTGTGGAGAGAGCAAGAGAGAGAGGGGAAGAGCCGATGGTTTGCATAGAAGAGCCTCCTCTTGCCAACACCTGTGCGTGTATGTGTTTGTTTGTTTGCACACTTGTAAGGTACACATATGATTCACTGAAAATAAACTTGAGCGGTTGTGTTAAGAGCAAGGAAGAAACGGGTCAGTCAGCACAAAAGTGTGGCTTCTTGATGATGGTTCATGAATGTAAATTCCCCTGAACTGCATCAACAGAATCCAAAGACTGAAACCAGATGATTTTGGAGATTCCCTGAATTTTCAGTTATCACAAGGAATTAGATATTTTCAATTAAGAGTGAATGCTTCTTTAGCCTTTGGATAGCAGAGGTGTGACAAGTACTCAGAGAGAACCAATGTAGGCACAGGGAGAACATGCAAACACAGAAAGACACTAGACACTCTGTGAGATATCTGAGAAAAAAATTATCCACCCTCTCTGAGAATATCATTTAACATATTATTAACTATCTATATCTATATCTCTATATCTCTTCATTGGGAAAAAATGTAGTGCTTACATTGAAATATTTAGTCCCAAATCTCCACTTTTTTATGGCACAACAGGGTTTCTGATGGTCACATTTCTAAGTCAGTCAGGCCGATTGATTGCACCTTCATACTCCTCCCCTTACTTTATAAGAAAGCAACCTGATGTTTATTCATTGTGCACCATCCCACTCAATCGCTCAGCTTAACAATGGACTGGAACAGATGCAGTGTGTGAAGGAATCTAAGGGTGGGAGGTTGTAGACTATCAATTTTCCAGTGACTGTAGCTGTATCAACTAATCTATTCATTTATGTGGCTCTGTGGTGCAGTGTGTAGAAACAAACTTGGAAATGACATTGTACACTTTTGATTTATGATTAAATATAACTAGAATTTGACTTCAGTTAAATTTTAGCAATTCCCTTTTGGGGGGAGGGTATGGAATCTCGAAATTCATTTTACTCGCGTAACAAACATAAAACTATTGTCAGGTGATGCTTTAAACATTTCAGATTCTGAAGCATTTATTTGTTCCTGGAAAACAAATTGATATAATATTGTGAAGACAAGCGGTGCATTGTTGTAAAATACTGTATTGATTTTGTACACAGCACCTAGTTAAGAACCCTGGTGGTCGATTTGTTAAAGCTTAATGAGATAAGGAGGTAAAACGGTGCAACACAGTCTCTTGAGAATTTCCCTAAAATAGGATGGATGGACTTTAGAACTGAGTTAACGAGGGAACGTGATATGATGATGCCCTTGAGAGGAAAAACACATATTTTGCGAACAGTTGGATAAATGATAAATAAATTCTTTCTACTTAAAGCTTTCACTTTTCTTTTTTATCAAACTCACCCAATGTCTAGATTCAGCTCACCGAGAGTATCAGTGAAGCTTTATCCCCTCTCAAACACTGGCATAAAAGACACTGCACTCAAACATGCAATCACAAAGACTTGTAAACAAGCACAGGCACACAACTGACTTAAACTGGGGCTTCTAGAAAACAAATAACTAAATGACTATCATACAAAATACACAAGGACATCTCTCAGTCATATGAGTTGAAAACAAGAACAAGGATCACGTTGATCTAACATTCCCTAAACTGTTGGTCAAACTGGCGATGTGACACAAATCAGACTAAAGAAACAGTTATAACAAAACAGTTCTGAACTTTGTGGGAAACAACATTAGTTGATTAGTATAAATTCAACCCAGTCTTGATTGCTGCTCAAATGTGTTAAGGGTTTTAAGTAGAAAAACCTAACACATTTGATAGCAATCAAGAATGGGTGAAAAAATGGGTTAAAAAACAGTCTAAGGTGGTAAATGGCCATTACTGAAATATCAGTTTACCATTCTTCTCTTGGTGATTTCAAAGAAGACCATACTTTAATACTGACTTTTGACCTGATGTGACAAAACTTGAACTTTCTGGAAGATTTGCATCCTGCTACTGGCAAAAGAACAAAACAAAACAGCATTTTATGAAAAGAGCATCATAACAAAAGCCAAGCATGGTGGTGGTAGTGTGATGTTCTGAGGCTGCTTTGCTGCTTCACGAAGTGGACGACTTGTCGTAATTGATGGAACCATGAATGGAACCACCTCACCTCAAACAACTTAAACATTTACAAAGAAAGAACAATACAGTATCCACATCTGAACCAAAGAGTAAAACAGTGAAATGTGGATTATTAAATATTAGGTCTCTCTCCTCCAAGTCTCTGTTAGTACATGACTTAATAATTGATCAACAAATTGATTTACTCTGCCTTACAGAAACCTGGTTGCAGCAGGATGATTATGTTAGTTTAAATGAATCAACACCCCCGAGTCATTCTAACTACCAGAAATCTCGAAGCACAGGTCGAGGGGGCGGTTTGGCAGCAATTTTTCACACCAGTCTATTAATTAATGAAAGACCAAGACAGACTTTTAATTCATTTGAAAGCCTGATGCTTAACATTGTCCACCCCAGCTGTGAAACTCAGAAACCAGTCTTACTTGTTATCATCTATCGTCCACCTGGGCCTTACACAGAGTTTCTGTCTGATTTCTCAGACTTTATATCTAATTTAGTTCTGAGCTCAGATAAAATAATTATTGTGGGTGATTTTAACATCCATGTTGATGCTAAAAATGACAGCCTCAACATGGCATTTAATCTGTTGTTAGACTCAATTGGTTTCTCTCAAAATGTAAAAGAACCCACCCACCACTTTAATCACACTCTAGATCTTGTTTTAACATAGAAACTGAACATTTAACAGTGTTTCCTGAAAACCCTCTCCTGTCTGATCATTTCTTGATAACATTTACATTTACAATAATTGATTACGCAGCAGTGGAGAGTGGACTTTATCAAAGTAGATGTCTTTCTGAAAGCGCTGTAACTAAGTTTAAGAATATAATCCAGCCACTGTTATCATCGTCAATGCCCTGTACCAACACAGAGCAGAGCAGCTATCTGAACGCTACCCCAACAGAGGTCGATTATCTTGTTAATAATTTCACCTCCTCACTACGTACGACTCTGGATACTGTAGCTCCGGTGAAAACTAAGGTCTCTAATCAGAAGTACCTGACCCCGTGGTATAATTCTCAAACACGTACCCTAAAGCAGATGACTCGTAATCTGGAGAGGAAATGGCGTGTCACAAATTTAGAGGATCATCATTTAGCCTGGAGAAATAGTTTGTTGCTTTATAAGAAAGCCCTCCGCAAAGCCAGAACAGCTTACTACTCATCACTGATTGAAGAAAATAAGAACAACCCCAGGTTTCTCTTCAGCACTGTAGCCAGGCTGACAAAAAGTCAGAGCTCTTTTGAGCCAACCATCCCTTTAACGTTAACTAGTGATGACTTCATGAACTTCTTCACAAATAAAATTTTTATCATTAGAGAAAAAATTACCAATAATCATCCCACAGATGTAATATTATCTACAGCTACTCTTAGTTCCATTGATGTTAAGTTAGACTCTTTTTCTCCAATCGATCTTTCTGAGTTAACTTCAATAATTACTTCCTCCAAACCATCAACGTGTCTTTTAGACCCCATTCCTACAAAACTGCTCAAAGAAGTCCTGCCATTGATTAATTCTTCGATCTTATATATGATCAACCTATCTCTAATAATCGGCTATGTACCACAGGCCTTCAAGGTGGCTGCAGTTAAACCTTTACTCAAAAAGCCATCTCTAGACCCAGCAGTCTTAGCTAATTATAGGCCAATCTCCAACCTTCCTTTCATATCAAAAATCCTTGAAAGAGTAGTTGTCAAACAGCTAACAGATCATCTGCAGAGGAATGGTTTATTTGAAGAGTTTCAGTCAGGTTTCAGAGTTCATCACAGCACAGAAACAGCTTTAGTGAAGGTTACAAATGATCTTCTTATGGCCTCTGACAGTGGACTCATCTCTGTGCTTGTCCTTCTTGACCTTAGTGCAGCATTCGATACTGTTGACCATAATATCCTGTTAGAGCGATTAGAACATGCTGTAGGTATTACAGGTATTGCACTGCAGTGGTTTGTATCATATCTATCTAATAGACTCCAATTTGTGCATGTAAATGGAGAGTCCTCTTCACACACTGAGGTTAATTATGGAGTTCCACAGGGTTCAGTGCTAGGACCAATTCTGTTTACATTATACATGCTTCCCCTAGGCAGCATCATTAGAAGACATAGCATACATTTTCACTGCTATGCAGATGACACCCAGCTCTATCTGTCCATAAAGCCAGATAACACACACCAATTAGTTAAACTGCAGGAATGTCTTAAAGACATAAAGACTTGGATGGCCACTAACTTTCTGCTTCTTAACTCAGATAAAACTGAGGTCATTGTACTCGGCGCTGAAAAGCTTAGAAATATGGTATCTAACCAGATTCTTACTCTGGATGGCATTACCTTGGCCTCCAGTAACACTGTGAGGAACCTTGGAGTCATTTTTGACCAGGATATGTCCTTCAACGCACATATTAAACAAATATGTAAGACTGCGTTCTTCCATTTGCGCAACATCTCTAAAATTAGAAATATCCTGTCTCAGAGTGATGCTGAAAAACTAGTTCATGCATTTATTACTTCCAGGCTGGACTACTGCAATTCATTATTATCAGGATGTCCAAAAAACTCACTGAAAAGCCTTCAGTTAATCCAAAATGCTGCAGCAAGAGTACTGACAGGGACTAGAAAGAGAGAGCATATTTCTCCTGTTTTGGCTTCCCTTCATTGGCTTCCTGTTAAATCCAGAATTGAATTCAAAATCCTGCTCTTCACATACAAGGTCTTAAATAATCAGGCCCCATCTTATCTTAATGACCTTGTAGTACCATATTACCCTATTAGAGCACTTCGCTCCCACTCTGCAGGCCTACTTGTTGTTCCTAGAGTATTTAAAAGTAGAATGGGAGGGAGAGCCTTCAGTTTTCAGGCCCCTCTTCTGTGGAACCAGCTTCCAGTTTGGATTCGGGAGACAGACACTATCTCTACTTTTAAGATTAGGCTTAAAACTTTCCTTTTTGCTAAAGCATATAGTTAGGGCTGGACCAGGTGACCCTGAATCCTCCCTTAGTTATGCTGCAATAGATGTAGGCTGCCGGGGGATTCCCATGATGCATTGAGTTTTTCCTTTCCAGTCACCTTTCTCACTCACTATGTGTTAATAGACCTCTCTGTATTGAATCATATCTGTTATTAATCTCTGTCTCTCTTCCACAGCATGTCTTTTATCCTGTCTTCCTTCTCTCACCCCAACCGGTCGCAGCAGATGGCCGCCCCTCCCTGAGCCTGGTTCTGCCGGAGGTTTCTTCCTGTTAAAAGGGAGTTTTTCCTTCCCACTGTCGCCAAAGTGCTTGCTCATAGGGGGTCATATGGGGTCATATGATTGTTGGGCTTTTCTCTGTATCTATGAAGCGCCTTGAGGCGACATTTGTTGTGATTTGGCGCTATATAAATAAAATTGAATTGAATTGAATTGAATTGAATTGAATTGAAGCAGACTTGGGTTACGCAGTACAACAATGATCTGAAAGGTAAGTCCTCCTCTGAATGACTCACAAAGAAAATTAAGGTTTTTGAAGTAGCCTAGTCAAAGTCCAGACTTAAATCCAGTTTCTTAAATCCAAACCTCATACAGAGGTTATCATCAGTGGCTGAATTCCTCTGTAAAGATTTCCTCCACAGCGATGTGAACGACTCATTACCATTTATCATAAACACTTGATTGCAGTCATTGTTCCCAAGGGTGGCGCAACCAGTTATCATTTTATTTTGTTTAATTTTGTGTAATATTAAAATGTGTTTGATGATCTTACACATGTAGATGTGCAAATATGCAAATAAATAAATAAATAAAAATTGCCAACAAAGAAAAATGTGTTAAAGCTAACGCTATCCAGAGCTTAGAGCCTCAAGCCAGCAGCCTCGGTATGAGCAAAGGATCACAGCAGTTAAGAAAAAAATAATGGAGCTGAGTGAAAAAGAGAAAAGGGTGGATGTCCTGTAATCTAGTGAAGTTTTAAACATACTGTAAAATGATGTAAGTACCTGACATGTGATTTTTTAAATAAATAATCACATGTCAAACAAAATAAATCTTATTTTGTTTGGTAAGGTAAGATTGGTCAGGTAAACTCAAAAGCTCATTTTTGGTATTGCTTTCCAATGGCAGAGCACTTTATTTATACTGTCACTTAAATGATTTCATTATGCAAATATTATATTGCATTGAGTGGAATTAAATTTTGTGTCCATATGCTGTCACTTACAATTCTTGGAAAGAAAATAGCTTGTGGCAAAAATCGGTATTCCACAGTTGGGGCTCCTCTAAGAAAAACCCAGAGAAACCTGCAGCATGTGCAGCAGTTCTGACATGTCGCCAACCAGCTGCCCATATAGCCTTGTTAACACTACCTTGCGAGCGCAAACATCGTAAAATCTCTCTCGTAGGCTTCCGGGTCGACAGGGAGTTTGAAGGATTAGATGTCATCCCCTCATGAACAGACAGGGATGGTGAAAGATTAGCTGTCATCTTTCAAAAGATCAGAGAGGACACAAGCACCAACTGTTCCACTCTGTTCTGAACACAAAGGACCCATATTAAACACTGTCTGCAACAGTTCCCAGACTAATTTTATACTTGTAACAGCCTGCAATATTTTGTGATGGGTTATGTTATCCTTTTACAGATGGGAGTGATGATGTGAATAGAAGAGAATGAAATAAATCAGTCTAGGTAACAACTGCCAACAGAATTAACCACTTGACAGTGCTTCAAAATGCCACACAGCAACGACTTTAGCATTTATCACTGTTTCATTGTCTTGTACAGTGTCTAAAATCAGCACTTTAAAACATCAATTTGAAGAAAAAGAAGCTCAAAGCAAAATATGATACTGCGCGTTTAAAATATGGTTACAGTTTGATCCTTTGAACAACTTCAGGTAGAAAATAAAACAAATATTTATCTAAAATGGTAATGACAGATTAGCTAAAGGGAGCAAAGGGCATGGAGAGAGAGGCATACTGTATGCATTTGTTGTTTAACCAGCCACATAGTTAAGTACTTACATGCATTGGTGACTGCAAAGCTGTTGGCAGTCTCTATGTTGTCCACATGTGGAACCAGGTTAAAGGGAGCTTCCGTAGCATTAGGGCTGGTGTTGTGAAGGAAGATAGCTAGTCGAAAAGCTGTATACTCCTGATCAGTATTCCTAATGAACAATCCACCTAGAAAGAGGGACAAAGAGAGAAGAAGAGAGGCCAAGAAGGTAAGAAACATGATTCAAAAGAAAGGAAGTGAGTTATTGTGTGGCGGAGAGGGGTCGGGTGGGAAAAGTCGCGAAAGACGGAGAGTGACAGGTAGAAGAGTAATGAGGGGAACGAAAGATAAATGGGGAGGGCAGAGAAAAACAGAGGAGGGGAGAAGTGAGGAGATAGCCAAGATCTTCATTAGCTTTGTTATAAAAGGTAATTTGTCTTTTAGCACATTCTCGCTCTCTGTCTCACGCACAAACATGAATACCAACACATTTATGGAGGCTCACACTGCAGACTGCATTGATGAAATCTGAGTAAGACAGAGAGGTGGAGAGGAAAGGAGAAGAAAAGAGAAACGACTAAGCTGTCGGCAAAGCCATCAAAGAGATAATGAGTCTGAGAGGACTTAAAAGAAAACAGATCAAAACGGGTCAGCCAAATAAAGGAGGAGGATATGCCATGAAAAAACACAGAGTAACAGAGAGCAAGTGTTAAAAGTCATTGTTTTTTAAAAAAAAATGAGAGCTTCCCCTCATGCAGTTCAGTGAAAGAGAATGAGAAGAAGAGGTAGGAAGAAACAGAAAAGGTAGCTGTATTGCATAAAACAGGAAAAAAGGCCAAATTAACAAGAAGATAAAACTTATACAGATATGTAGAAAAAGAACTAGAGAGATAGATGGGACTGACGCGTTACTACCTGTACTAGAAAGGAAAGAAAAAAAACGGGGGAAAAAGCTGTTAAAGGTCATGTAATCTTTTCCATGCATTCTCAATGGAAAAGATTCTGTTCTTTAACCTTGAAAAAATATGCTACCTGTAATATAACACCAGTAACTTCTAAAATCAACAGAAGAGATCATAAATGTTATAGATATGCTAGGTATTTGCCTTCAGTGAGACTTAAAAGGAACAAAATATGAATTAAATAAGTGGGTGAGACAATGTTTGAAAAGCTCTGAGAGTGACCCACCCGCTAAAAAGAGGAGTGTAGGGAGACATGAAAAGTCTTCCACTGCAGTCTAGTGAAAAACTAAGTACACCCCTTGATTCAGCACCTTTAGAAGCAAAAACTTCACTTCAAAAATAACTTTAATGTAACTTCATCAGTCTCTCACATCACGATAGAGATATTTTGGCCAACTCTTCTTTGCGTTACTGAAATTCAATGAGGTTTGAGGTTTGTTCATGCACAGTTCTGTTAAGGTTCATCTCAGCATTTCAGTCAGTGTGAACGCTGAAATTTGACTGTGTCATTGTAACAGCTTGAGTCTTTTCTTTTTCAGCCGTTCTATTGTAGGTTATTGCTATGCTTGGGATAGTCATCGTCCGGCTGCATGACTCAATATTGGCTAAGGTTTAGCTGTCGAACAGAGGACCTCCCATTTGACTCTAGAACACTTTGGTGTACAGCAGAATTTAAGGACCACTGTGGCTGAAAAACAAGCTCCTTGTTCAAAAAGTCTTGTCATTTGTTCAGGTTCAGCTTTGCAAACCTAAGCAATGCTGTCATGTTCTATTTTGAAGAGGATTTCTCCAGAAAACCCATCAAGGACATACTTATTCAATCTTTTCATTAACTTTTCCATTGGTCTGACCATTTCGCAGTCTAACCATGGTGCAAATTCACTGGGAGGTCCATTCTTTGTGGTATTTGGCCAATTAAAACCCGAATTCTTCAAAATTGTAAACTGGCAAAAGGTCTCTTTTTCTAGAGGTGCTTAAACTTGCTCATGATGAGGTGATCAAATATCTGGCAGCATCTGGCATCTACTTACCTTCCTAATTCCTGTGGAAACATTAAAGGTGTACTTAGTTTTTCACAGGACTGCAAAGAGTGATGTGAAAATGTTTAGGGGTTTTTTTTTCACATCAACTCATATGCAAAGAATAACCCCTTGTAAACTACACATCAGCAGCCTAAGCTATGTTAAGATAACATAACATAGCAAAATTCTATCAGCTAAAACTCTGAAAAAACTGGATTTTTCACCTGATTAACTCCAACAGATGGATGGCAGCAATGAACCTCCAACCACCAAAGAAGAGAGAAAACCAGTGAAATGGTGAAATGGTCTGTTTGACTGAACCATCTGGGATGTTGTGTTGTAAACTGTTTTAAACGTCAATCACAAATGTACTCGGCAGTCAGAAGACAATAAAATTAAGCCACAACCTAAAGGAGCTTTTAGAGCTATCGAGCAGTCAGTGCTGTTAACAGTTATGTCTTGTGTTAGATACATATTAAAATTGTACGTATGAAAGGAACTCGCAGGCACTTTCTTGTATCTTTAAAATACTTAGCAAGAACTTGGATAAGTCATTTATTTAGTGTCATAACTAAAAAACACACCTGTAGCGCTTACTGGCAAGTAGTCCTTTGTAGCGCATCTATAAGTCCTGGCGGTTTGTTGTTTAGCTATAAGTGCTCAGGATCAGGATCTTGCAATTTAACAGGTATTAGAAGGCATGAGCGCATCATTGGAGTTTTAACAGGTTTAAACATGGCTACCTGTCCGTTTTTTGGATTGATTTGAACATTTTATTTAAATTTCCTCAAATTTTAAATGATATAGCACACAGCTGTTTAACCAAGCTGCTCAACTTATATAACCCCAAAGAGAGCACGGAGATCATCTTTCCTGATGCTCTTAGTGCAGCCGAGGCCTTACTTTAAGCATAGAGGGGATCGGGCTTTTGCAGTTGCAGCCTCTAGTGGAAAAACCTGCCACTTGATATTTGTACTGCAGTCTATACAGTCTTTTAAATCCCATCTTAAAACTCCCTTTTTCTATTTTGGATTTTAATTCCAGTTCAGTTGGACTTCCTGTTACTCTTGAGTCCCATTAGTGTCTTTTTTATGTTGTGGTGTCTTTTTTTGGTTTGTTTTAGTCACATTTAATTGTATTTATTTGTTTTTGTGTTTTGTTTTGTTGTGCTTATTTTACTAAGCTAAGATTTTATCTTGTTTGTTTCGTAAAGCACTAGGTCATCCTTGTTGCTTTGTTCTATTGAAATAAAGATTGACATTGACGTTAAGATAATCACATAAATTAATTCTGCCTAACATTACGACTTGAGGAAAACCAACGTAAATTAGTTTGAACCGAGTCAGGCTCAAGTCAACTGAATTGGATTACACGAGCAGACTGTGAAGCCTTGACATTGCTTTGCGAGAGAGAGAGGAGAAGAGGGGTTGAGAAAGGGATGACAGGGGAGGAGTTGGGAGGCAGAGCATATTGAACAAAGCAATTATCACTACATAACATGTCACTTATCTATGTGGCTGCATGTGTCCCTTTAATACATAAGCTTAATACATCAGTAACCATCTCCAAATATCAAGACACACGTCTGTACACATACACAGAGACCTTACAGCTGGAGCATGTGTGGGAACTGCACAAATTTCACAAGAAATAATTTTGTGCAAACATTACAATTTCAACTGAATTGTTGTATGGCTTATGATTAGAAATTCCAAGTGGTTTGTTCAAAAATGAAAATATATTTTAGTTTTAGGGTAAAATATCCTCTGAGAGAACACACACACACACACATATACACACACTTAACACGTACTGAAACTAGATGAGGACGTCATTGCAGTAGTTTGTCAAATAATTTTTTCTACATATTCACATCTTTATCCTTCTTTGTCTCACACTCTCTTTTTCAAACACACGTATGTGAAAAGAAATTGTCTGTGCATCCAGTGACATTACACTTGTGTGCAATGCAGAGATATGCAAATGACTTCTCAAGTAAGCCCGAGAGCCAAGTGGATGATCATGTATGTATATTGGAGTGTTTTAAGGAGGCTGGCCAGAAGGAGGGAAGAAAAGACTGCATGTGTGTGCTTTAGCATGATCGTGTATGCTTCATACAGCATGTAGACGTGTGCAAGCATGTTCACTGTGAGCATGTGTTGTTGAATGTTTAGATGCGTGCTTGACATTTGTAACTACTCAAATGCGCAGAATACACCAGGTGTGCATTACTCTAACTGTATGTGGACAGTGTATGTGTGCACATCCATGCTTGAATATCAGTGCAAATGTGTGTATGTGTGTATGCGTGTACCTGTGTGTATAAAAAACAGGAAATATTTAACGCATTAAGTTTATTGGCAGCTGTAGAGAGACAGAGTCAAGGAGGCGAATCTCATTATAGGACCTCCCAGCTGCCCCCCACAAGGAGTGATGCAGTGCATTCATTATCACACACATGCCTGGCTGGATGTGTGTATGTTTGTGTGTGAAGCAAAGAAGGGGAGGAAGAGATTCTGAGCATGTGTGGTGGTTCATATGAGTAAACCCATGATTCAGATGCAGTTAACTTCATCTCAGATCTATTAGATGGCTTGAAATACAGGCTCATCCCGCACTGACACGGGGTAACTGGAAAAGGGCAGACAGAGAGAGAGAGAGAAAGAGAGAGAGAGTGTGTGTGTGTGTGAGAGAGAGAGAATACTGCAGTGTCTAAACACTGAAGAAGACTAGAAGGGAACAAAGCTCGCTGAAACATTCATGAGCCCCGAACAGCGTTTAAAATACACGCAAATACATTAGAAGGACAGACAGAGTGAAAGCGTTTGTGTGCATTTATAAACCATATGAGTCACAACCGAACCAGCACTAAAATATCTTGGATTAGAAAAATAATAATAAAAGTAAGAAAAGATGAACCACAGAGGGAATGTTCCTATAGTTATATGTTCTTCTGTTCCTTCATTCTTAAGTGAATTTCTCGTGTTTTACAGAATCTTATGGTTTGCTGGGTCCTGGTGCACCTTTTTTTCATGGTGACTGCTGTCCGCTAAAAATCCACCAAAATTCCGCGTAGTGTGTCAGATCTGAGTGTCCGTGCGTAAAATCAGTAATCCTCCAACTCACCTATCTGCACTGAGCTGGGGAAAGCCCCTGTCGCCAGCCCCCAAAGGGTGGAATACACCCCGAGAAAGTGCCAAGAAAAAATTATAATCCTCATTTTTCTTTAATTCAATCCCTTCAGAAACTGTTGAGAGACATCGAGGGAGATGGGGAAGATGCGAAAAGACAGAAAAAGGCGCTAGAAAAAAAAGAGACGGGGAAAAAAGAGAGAAGAAGATAAGAGAGGTTTTATTTTCCCCCGTTTCCCGGGTCGTATTCCTATTCCATGGTGGTTTCGGTCGGTTCTTTCCCTGCAGTGTCCGCTCAGGAGAAAGCTGTGGGTCCGGTGCACATGTGAACACAGGGAGAGAGAAAGAGTGAGGGGAAACTCGTAGAATGATTGGCGAGCAGGAAGAACAGCCTGCATGGAAGAACTGGACATGCGCGCCCAGTCTCTCTCTCTCTCTCTCTCTCTCTTCAGCTCGTCCGCCCCTGCTCTGTCTCTCACTCACTCACTCACTCACCCAGGGTTAGACGGACTGTTTCTCCATCCCCTTCTACATCTTCCACCCTCCTTCTCCGACGTCTTTAGGTTTGCTTGAACCCAAATGGTAAATTCTGGACGGGTTAAAGTGGAGAGAAAAACACAACAACAGAACTCATGTTTAATCTGTCAATGAATGATTCACAAAAGGGGTGCGCGGGGCATAAAGTCAGAAAATCAAAGTGATTCATTTGAAAATGCGACGTTTAACATAAATACTGTTGGGTTTTTTGGGGGTGGTGTTGTTGTTGGTGGGGTTTAAGTCCAAAGTGAGAAAGAGTGACAGAGAACGCGCGCTTGTGAATAACTAATTACATTACGAACCCAATCCATCCTCACGCAGCGCTCCACTCCGCTGTCAGAGCGGAATATGTGTGTCCAACCTGTGCAAACCTGTGAGGGAAACCTCAAGCTCTCTTTAACTACCGCCGTTCGCGCCCCGAGTGCCAGCTAAAATCATCGTTATTTCAACGTCACGACCCCGTGATCGCAAACATCTGCCCAGTGAGGGGAAAACTGCAAATACAAGAGAGACGGTGGGACCATTCCTTGACACGGGCTTATAAAAGTCTGAAATAATGAGATAGTCGGAATAGCTTAGAATAAGGGAATAAAACGGCGGAAAGGGAATCATAGCCCGGAGTACACCGTGTTAGAGTGCGTTATGTTAATGCCGTATCCCATTCAGAGTCGTTTAATCTAGCCTTCCGGTAGCAGGTCGGTAAAACTGACAGACGGTCTGGGATCGCGTAGTTACACGGTGGAGAGCACAGTTTCATTTTTCCAGATGGCAAAACGAAAGGGTTGCTTCACGGCTTGTCCCAGTGAAAGATGTACTCTGCCCGTCTTTGAAGGGTTTTCCCGGTCGGTTGCAAGAACATGCGACTAAATCAAACAGCCTGGAAAAATGCGAGTTCAACATTTTCTTAAATTTTCCACTCTACATCTCTACCCTCCGAGAATGTTAATTCACTTACAATTAAGACTCTCTTTCCGCGATGTAGCAGCATGCAAACGGGTGATTTTATTTGATTTAAAGCTAGAGTTTTTTCCATAGAAGCAAACACTCTGCATCTTATTGTAGCCTGGCCTTATTATTGTGCTTGGATGAACAGGGTGGCATCGTTGATCTTGGCTGGTTGTTTACCCCCATCGGGCAGTATCATGTGCAAGCATTTTATATTCAAAAGCTACACGCTGAGGGTTCATGTATATTCAGAGTCCTGCAAACCAGTGTCCAGCAGTTTGAAGCCTCAAGTTCCTCCACCGCACTGACGAAATCTGTCCATGGTGCTGAAGTCAAACTGCGCTACAGGCAGGCTGACTCGTCACTGCTCTCACACCATGTGCCGCTGAGAGCAAACAATCTGCAGGTATCGCTGAAAACAATCATCACACCAGAACATAATGCTGATGAGTTACTTCCCTCTGGACAAAGGTGTGCTAATTAGTACCTACCTCCTACTGTGACTGTTACTTGGCCGGATGGCATCATTGTGTATGCCACATAAGATACACTTATATATACATTTTCTGACATTTTAATTTAGTCAAGTATGCAAATTGTAGTAATCTACTTGATAATTCCTTGTTTTGGTGAAGTCTAATGTAAACTTATACATAGATATAATTATACCAAGTGTTGCAATGTGGCTGTAATGGAAAGGATCTCATAGGATCTCAGAAATTCAGTAGCACTGCTTACTCATCATATCATGTATATGTGGACTATCTATGTGAACATTTTCTATGTTGCAGACAATACAAATGCATGCCAGAATGGCCTCTGTCCAGACTAAAGCCACAGATCCACTGATCCATTGTGCTGCTTTGTACAAAAGTCACTTGCCAGAGTGGACAGAATGTGGTGTTGGGAACCCAAAGTGAAGATATTTTCTCAGAGTTTTCAGTCCAGGGCTAAGCCATCTGTACAATAATTTGTTGCATGGTAATGGACATTTATTGTGGTTTATTTTGAGCACACAATCACCTCATATTTAAAACTGTGGAGTGTAAATGTCCCGGTCGTTGAATTTAAGCTCACTGAATGTAATAATGGCTTTTACCACTGTCATTTGCCAAGTCACTTTCTGAAACAACGCAATACCATTAGAAATCAACTCTGGACATCAGCGGCTTCAAAAACAACCACTCAGCTTTTTCCCATTACTGATATAGTCATTTTAAACAGTGATGACAATAAATAAAACCCTACAGTAATTTTTAAAAATTTAGTTATAGAGAAAGCAAAGCTGGTAAAAGCAGGTAGCAGTTTAATAACTGTTAACTCTGCGATATGCATGTAAAAATGTATTTTATTAGTCAATGTAAACTGTGGTAAAATCTTCACACAAAAATTTTCAGATTGTAATTTGAACATCTTCTAAAGAGGCAGAAACTTGGCATTCCTGAGTATACCCAAAAAGAACAAGTTCACCATAACCGACATCTGGATTCCACTGGTTTTGTCTTCCAGGTGGTCCCATTTCCATGGCACAAGAACACCATATGACTCAGATGTGTGTATCAGTGGCTTTGTTTGTGTGTAAGGCAAATTGAACAATCAAAACAAAGCAGCCACTGAATCAAACTGATGTACCAACTGATTATTAAATCATTAAATTATTGCCTGGCCAGCTGATGTTGCAGCTCAAGGATGAAATAAATGTGAAGTGTACTGTATCGAACAAAAAGTACGGCAATTACAAAGAATATGTGACAAAACACTCCTTTATTTACCAGATGATTTTTTTTTTCAAAAACAGTTCATAAAAATATTTAAAATGTCAAACATTCAGCAACTAAATTACATTTATTGATGGACTTTTTGAATTTGGTTTGTTTTTTCCATTGCCTCAACAATGCATTAGATGGATCATGACTGAGATACAATATCAGTGCCAATGTTATCAAATGTGAATGTTATAAAACATTCAAAATGAAAGGTTTTTAATTTTTAATAAAAATATCTTTTCTAGTATTCAGTAAAAGCTACAGTTCAGTGCTCCACTTTGCATAACCTACATAACATTATTGTAGAGTTTATATGAACACATAAAATTGCCGATAAGTGTTTGTTGCAGGAAGAAGTTTACACAAGGCACCATGCAGAAGTTTCTTCATGACTTTACTGTGTTGGAGGGGTTTGCATGCCTGTGTGATCGAAGGAGTTATGTTGTCAAAGGCCGCTTGTCCCTGATGGGATCTACAAGGCAAATTTGATGAGAGTGAGGGGCCGGCCTGTGGGATATCAGGCCTCCAACCTAAAGCCAGCAGTGGGAGAGGAGCTTGGAAAAGGTATTGGACCATGTTCCTTTCAGGGTGCTTCAGGAGTATGGGTCCCATTGCCATGGCTATTTCATCCCTGTACAAACACAATTAGAGTTTGTTTTGCACTACCAGTCAAAAGTCAGACTCATACCCAGTGGATAATGAACTTCGCCAGTGCTGCCCTTTTGTCACTGATGATATTCTTAACTTTTATGAACAGAAGCTCTGGATGCAGGCAAAGGATGTCGGGATTCTGTTGGCTTCACTGAAGGTTGACCTCCAGCGTGCACTGTTGAGTGTATAAGCACTGGCATGTTCTACTGGGAGAGACTTGCTGGGTAGACTGAGGATATGCTGGAAAGATTATGTATATCTGCTCACTTGAGAATGCTTCAGTGTCCGCCTGGAAGAGCTTGAAAGATGTGGATGGGGAGAAGGAGGTCTGGGCATGCATGGATGGATGAAATTAACATGAGGATGCTTTAAAAATAATAACATGAATAGTTTCTTAAAGTGAATATTATTGCTTGCAAGGCAGCTGGGTTTTTGCAAGATTTGCAAGATCCTGATCCTGAGAGAATTCATCTTGTGAGACTTCACAGTATGTGTGCTACAGGCAAGTACTTTTTTTTTTTTTGAAAGTGCCTTTCCCCGTGTGCTTTTTATGCACAAATGTTCATTGCACAGAAAGCCAGAATGATGAACTACATACTTAAATACCTATAACTACATAACTGACTGCCTGCTTGTTCTGAAAGCTTCTCAGACTGTGGCTTGTTTTTGCAGGGATCAATAGCAGGATTATTTTAGGCTGACCTGTGGTGGACAGCAATAGACAAAGAGATTATTTGTCACCTGTCACATACTTTTTGGACGGTTTACAAATACAAATTCCCAGTATTCAAAAGGTAGCATGTTGCATTATATATATTATATTGTTCCGCGGCCTGGAAATATGTCAAGTAGACAGAAAAAATAACTAAATGAAGACGATATAGAAAGGAGAGTTTTTAGTTCTGTCTATATACTTCTGTTCTACTCATAGCAAGTCAATACAGATAATGCTACAGCAGAAAATGATTGCACATTCCCTCATATCTTGCAATATCTAGCTGTAACCAATTTCTGAATCCATTCATCAATATATACATTGCCTCTGAGGCATTCTCTTCCTCTGCTGGATTGAAGTCATTTGCTAAGTTCACAGTCAATATACCACCCCAGTAAAAACGACCGATCAACAAAGAGTCCCATAGGCTTGTAGTAAATGACACTCTCGTGTTTGCTTTTTCAGCTGACTCAAACCAGAATGGGTGTAAAGTGAAAAAGAAATTTTTACTTTTCATTCGGCTGTTTCCTGAAAGTTTAGATAAGCAATCCAGTTTTAATCACTGTTGCCATATTTCATGTTACTAAATACCTTCTACTGCATTTAATTTATCATCAGTAAACTAATATAGTAAGATACACTATATCGCCAAAAGTATTCACTCGTTTGTTTTCACACGCATATGAACTTGAGTGACATCCCATTATCAATCCATAGGGTTTAATATGATGCCAGCCCACCCTCTGCAGCTATAACAGCTTCAGCTCTTCTGGGATGGCCTTACTCAAGGTTTAAGAGTGTTCATCCATCCAACCATCTTCTTCCGCTTTATCCGGGGCCGGGTCGCGGGGGCAGCAGCCTAAGCAGAGAAGCCCAGACCTCCCTCTCCCCAGCCACCTCCTCTAGCTTATCTGGGGGAACACCAAGGCATTCCCAGGCCAGCCGAGAAATATAATCTCTCCAGCATGTCCTGGGTCTGCCCCGGGGCCTCCTCCCGGTGGGACATACCCGGAACACCTCACCCAGGAGGAGCCCAGGAGGCATCCTTATCAGATGCCCGAACCACCTAAGCTGGCTCCTTTCGATGTGGAGGAGCAGCGGCTGTACTCTGAGCCCCTCCCGGATGGCTGAACTTCTCACCCTATCTCTAAGGGAGAGGCCAGCTATCCTTCGGAGGAAGCTCATTTTCACCGCTTGTATCCGCGATTTCATTCTTTCGGTTCCTACCCACAGCTCATGGCCATAGGTGAGGGTAGGGACGTAGATCGACCGGTAAATTGAGAGTTTCACTTTTACACTCAGCTCTCTCTTCATCATGATGGACCGGTGCAGCGTCCGCAGCACCAATCCATCAAAAGTTCCCATTAACACACTCTGTCAAACAGACAGACGGTTTAAGAGTGTGTGGGCACATTCTTCCAGAAGGGGTTCTTCCAGAACCACATTTGTGAGGTCAGACAATGATGTTGGACAAGAAGGCCTGGCTAGCAGTCTTTACTCTAATTCATCCCATACGTGGTATGTCGGGTTGAGGTGAGGACTCTGTGCAGGCCAGTCACGTTCTTCCACATCAAACTCCCTCATCCATGTCTTTATAGATCTTGCTTTGTGCACTGTTTGCAGTTATGCTGGAACAGAAATGGGCCATCCCCAAACTGCTGTTACAAAGTTGTGAGCATAGAGATGCTCTACTTGACGAAGAAAGCTCATTCCATGAAACTCTCTATGCACTGCTTTTGTGGTAATCTAAAGGCCACATGAAGTTTGACGGTCTGTAGCGATTGACACTGTGCGCCTCAGCATCCACTGGCCTCCGCTCTGTGATTTTATGTGGCCTACCACTTTATAATGCTGTTGCAGTTGCACCCAATCACTTTTACTTTTTTTTATAATACCACTAACAGCTGACTGTGGATAATAGCAAAGAAATTTCACAGGTGTCATCCTATCACTGTACCATAGTGGAATTCACTGAACTCCTAAGAGCAACCTATGCTTTCACAAATGTTTGTAGAAACAACCTGCACATCTACGTGCTTGAGATGTGCAGGTTGTTTAATTTTGAAAATATGCTTCTGATTATCTATCTATCTATCTATCTATCTATCTATCTATCTATCTATCTATCTATCTATCTGTCTGTTAGATCGTAAGTTGTGTTTCCAGCAGCCACTGAGCAACTTGTCACCACTTGTGCTTAAAAGGTTACAAGAAATAACCATCATCCCCTCCACTTTGAGTGCTGGTTATTCATCCATCATTCTCTTTCTTGTGATGACTCATCAGTCTAAATGTCCTCTCCCTCCTCCCCATCACCTCCTCCTTCCCCACCTTCCGCATACTTCCTACAGCTCTTCGGCTTCATCCTCTACCTTAACCATGGTCTCTGTGACTCATCCTTTTAACCATATTCACATAACCATATTCCTCCTTCCCCACTCTCTTTTTTAACCCTCCCTTATTTCCGTTAGCACTTCATTATGTTGATATCATAATCTATCAAACCTCTCAGTAGTCTTCCCTCTACTTTATCTTTTTATCTAATTCTTGTCCCCAACCATTCCCTTCCTGCAACTTGACCTGTAGTACCATGTCAAAATGTGTCCTATGGCCCAGCTTCCCTTTAGCCAGCTTGCACCTTGTTGAAAACAGACAAAAAAAAAGGGAGCATTCGTAGATATGCATCAATGGATTGTGTTACACCACGAGGTTGGAGCTGCATTACTCTAAGTAGAGTGACGATCAATGCAAATCAATGACATCCGGTGACCAGTGCATTTATAACACGTAGCAGCTACTGTTTAGCTCATGTGACTTCAGACTGTTAAAAAATGCATGCTTAGTAATGGCCCTAAATGATGACAGTGGGGATATAATGTAGACATAGGTGTTGGTCATTTTTACACCCATTACTATAAAATGCAGCTTTTTCCCCCCAAAAAACTGGCATGCATATTGAAAGTGTAGATAGACGTCAGTGTGCTCAGTGAAAGTAACAGATCAATACAAATTTAAATCAAAATTAAGGTGTGAAAGACTTAAAGCAACATGTTCGGCAGTTGCACAAGGCTGGAGCGACAGCCCACACATTGAGTAGTTACACAAACCTCTGAAGAGATTTGAAGGTCTTTGCAGAGCACATCGATGACTGACTGAGGAAATATGCAGATTATGGTTACAGACTCTGCTCAGTCTCTCCCACACCTGTGAAATTAGAGCCCTCTGTGCCAGTAAACCATGACTTGTAAATAAATGCTATTATGGTTTGATTCAGTGACAGAGTGGCAGTGTGCCGCATCAATATGACTACCGGCAAGAATTAACGTCAGGCTAAATTAGAGGCAGCTACAACTGTGAGGAAGCTAGTAATTCAGAGATTAAGCTAGCAGTGTTGTGCTCATCATTAACTTAACAGGACGCAATTTATGTATTTGTTCTTTTTTTGAAGGAGTGACATTGTTTAATGTTTAAATACTCCCCATAAACACATGAATAATGCAGAGTTAGTGCATAGACAATACAGATGTGTATATATATATACACACACACACAAGTTATGTATTGAGAAGCCAGCACAGTGATGTGTATAAGTCATAAGCCATTAATGTCCTACCAGTCATCTGATACACAGCTGAACAGTGGAGATGAGACAGATGTCACTGATGTCAAGACATGAAAACTTCCCACAATCCTCAGTTCCAGCAAAGGTCCAGCATGCTGAGGATTGACGAGAGCAAAAAGAAGGACTACATGGATAAGTGAGTGTCAGAGCCATGATCCAGGATAAAACAAGGAGCATCCTTGAATACATCAGGGAAATGCCCCCCTGAGACAAACTGCTACAAGAACTGCCTCAGGCAGCAGAAGACTGATAAAAATGACTAGGAGGAGGAGAAGAAAATGTCACGGAAGACCAAGTCACTCCAGGCAGAGGTAGAAATCCTATCACTGGCTAAAAAAGAGCACATTGGTGCTAATCATGACAGCGCTTGAAAGGGCCCTAAGCACCAGATCCATAGACATAGGAGCATACTTGCAATGACAACCCTGAGACAGTCCAGCACAGTGGACAGAGTACACTAAGAGGCAAAATCAAGTGGCCGTTATAATATATTGTGTCATATATGGATTAGAGGTCTTGAAGACATGCTGAAAAACTTGCAACTAAAATAACGTTTCTCACGTCCTTTACCAAGCACTTTGTTTATCAGATATAGTTGCAACATACTGCTGTATGCTTGGCACTACTTGTTTCTGTGGAGCCTCTAATCAAATTGAGTTCTGTCCATGGGACTTAAATATAAATACACAGGAGCTCACTGAAGAGACTCATAAAGTGGCACTCAAGTCCTAATGCTTCCCAATGTAGCAGGGTGATGGGATGTGTTTAGGTGTGGTTGAGGTCTTTTAAGGCTTTCTGCCAGGAGGATTGTCTAAGTCATGGTCAAGTTGTTGAAAGGTTATATTTTAATCCAGACCATGACCCATTCCTAAACCTAATCAGGTACTTTATTTCCTAGCTTCACTAAACTGCACACAAAAAATACTGACTATTATTAAAAAAGCTTTCCATCAAGAAGCCTTTTAGGCAGAAAGCCCCTGAAGGAAAGCAGCAAGAGGGATTTGACTGAAATGCAACCGGCACAAAAGGAACATTCTGAGAGTCGTCCAGAGGCTCCAGTAAAGAACATTTTATTAATAAAACTATTACGGACGAAGCATTTATGTATGTAGGTCTGCATGCATTCGTATTTTCTGTCAGCAACTAAATAAAACAGTTTGCATATATGGATTTAACTTTTTTTTGAAAAATTAAAAATAATAAGTCAAAGTCAGAAGCCAAATATAACAGTAAAATTAAATATAATGTACTTACAGTATTTGGATGAAATAGAAATACAACTCATGTAACATTTTGGTAATAATACAACAAGAAATGACACACTGAAAAATAATACAATTAAGTACAAACTTTGCACGAGTGGAGGCTAACACTTGCTCTTAATTTGGCTCACATGGCATTAAGTGGGTATTGGAAGTGAGAGGAATTATCATGAAAGAAGGGGAAAGTACATGAAACTATATTAATCTTAGATTTAAAGCAGAGTACAGTTCAGATTCAAACAGAAGCACATGCAAAGGTAGTAACACCCGTCACTGAACTCAAGCAATTAAAGAAAACCCCACCTCTCTCAAAAACGGACGAAATAGAAGGACTCTGGGAGAAATGGAAAATACAGACCACTCCAGGAATAAGGGACATACTTTGTGGGAAAACTACAGATAATCCAGCTTTCAAATATGCTATATATGGAATATATATGCTTCTTTCAATTCATTTCATTCCTTTTAAATATGATACACTAGGCGTTAAGGTGTTAAATCACATTAACTCTTTATTAACAGGAGGATATGACAAGAAACTGCTACTTTGTTTTCACCTTCTGTGTTCACCAGTTGGAGACACCACTTGATAGCGAGGGAGCTGAGGTCACCCAGAGGCTGCAGCTAAAACTAAGAGTAGTCTCTTTATCTGAATTTGACACTGGGCTCTTCTAAAAGTTAGATACGTTTGTAGAAAGACTTTGATTTTTTTTTTTTAATTAAAACTTTTTAACCACATTATAAATTAAGATACATTTAACCTCAATCTCGCACTTTCTGCGCACCTTTTTGTGACAATAGTAGTTATCCAATTATTCTTTAAAGTCACATTTAATACTACCCGATTTAGCTGTGCAACACAAACGCGGCAAGATCTTGCGATGTGGACTGTCACACCTCTGCTTATTTTTATTAAGTAAATTGCTTCCCTTTTGTGCTGAAAGGTCAATCTGCAGTACTTTTGCTTGTTTTTCCAAAGTACTACATGCAAGGAATTAATGTTATCAAAATTGGATTTGAAATAGTTTCATTTGGTTTTTAAGATTACCTTGTGTACCATGGGCCTTCAGAAAATCTGCATTTGTTGTACTCAAATCTGCATGTATCTTAAGTTGCCCTTTTTAAGAATCCTTGTGGAGATGGTTTGGAGCCAGCAGGCAAATGACTTAGCTGGGCCGGTTGCCAAAACCATTAAATGCCATCCCTGGGTGCCTGTCAGATAATGATTACCCTCTTGTGCAGTGGTCCTGGATCTTCACACACCTTGTCTAAATGCTCTGCCTGGTTTCTGGCAAGGCAGACTAAATGCAAACTGTTTGACAGATCACAGACAGCACTGTCCCCAAAGGCTGGCAGATGGCTTTAAACTGCTTTGATAATATGACCATTTGAACATTCAGGCTCAGGCACACACACATAAATGTGCAGTGCTGCCAATGGAATTTTACCAGTGCATACAGACATAGAGATCTAAACACATATATGTGCATTTGAGCACCCGTAGGGCTATGAGAATTGTCACTTTGGCTTCCATTGATAGTGATGCACATGTACATATGTAATATTTTGTATTGTAGTTTTAAGTGAATGGATGGAAATAAAATCTATCTCAGCATCTCTCAGTCTGGCCTCTAAGTCAGATCTGCACCATGTCCTTTCTCCTTTTCTCTCATCCTGCCATCAGCCAGCGAAAAACATCTGGGCGTTCATTGTGTGTCTCGATGTGGTGTGTTCACCAAGAGAACACATTAGGTTTGCAGTGAGCCTTTGTGTGCATGTGTTTGTGTGTGTTGGTTTCACAGCAAACCTGCCAGGCTAAGCGTCCAACATCTGTGAGTTCAGATGTTTTCTAATGATATGCTAATGGTGCTGGAGGGAGACAAGCACAGAGGCTAATGTAGTGGTCACAAACCTCTGCCTTCCTCTCTTCCTCCATGCTGGAATGATGGTCTACCCATGTTATGTTCTTCATCTACATCTGGCTGCTGTCACTGCTCTTTTTAACTTTTTTAAGGATTTAATTACAGATAAAAAAAAAACAACAACATTATTTTCCCCACTGAAATATAATGTTTTAACATCATCTGTCACATCAATGGCAACATTTGCACCCATGTCAGATATGTTATTCTGCAACATTAGCTTATTGTGTCAAAATGAATGATTAGTTAAGACTTCTAAATGTGACCATGTCATCAGTTAATGTAAAAATCACAAAATTCCTTGTTCTATGAGAAAACATAATTTGAATATAATGACAGTTACAGCATATCTAATGTTTTAATATGTATGTAATATTGTATAAATCAGATAGTGAACACAAGAGGTGAAGGGAGCTGTCAAGCTGCAGAAGTCATGTTGACCTTGAATGGCATGTAGGACTACAGAAGCAGCTGATAGGCAATTGGAAAAGCTGAGGTTCACACTAGAAACAACCAAAGCAAAACCCTAGGTGTGGGAAGAGCTTAGTGACAAGACTTTTGGTTGACCTTGAAGTGGTTCTGGCAAACTGTTATGAAAGTCAAGATGGGTTAGGGGCTAGCTGTCCACACTACACACCATGGCTGCGGTGCTTCTAACTTCTAACCTTAACATATTAAAGGAATACGTTAAGGTTCCCTTGAATCCCACTGACATGCTTTCTTTAGAGGAATGGAGTGGAATGCCTAGCACTTGAGGCAAGATCACTGAGGTAGCTAAACAGCTCCTTGGTAGCCAGGATCCTGGGGTGGATGAGATTCATTGTGAGGTTTTCAAAGCTCTTGGATGACACACCTCTGCAACACTGCCTGGAAGTCAGACAGATTGGGATGGTGGTTCCCTTTTCAAGAAGGGGGACCAGTGAACTTCTTCCAGCTTTAGAGGGATCATAGGCTGGAGCCTCCCTTGAAAGGTCTATGCCAGAGTGCTGGGAAGGACGATTGGTCTGCTAGCTGAATCAGGAGGAAAAATGGTATTTTCATCCTAGTTGTGGAAAACTGGACCAGCTCTTTATTCTCTCAGGGATATTCAAGGATGTAGCAAAGCTGTTGATTTACCAGTCAGTCTACATTCCTGCCCTCATTTATGTGCACAAGGATTGTCAGTCTTCACCTACCTGTGAGTCCTGCGTTTGGGTTCCTTCTTCCTCGCCTCAGCAACCCCTGACAAGGACTCTGGGTAGTGATTGAAAGAATAAGATTACAGAAACAAATCAAAATAAAGTCACTATTCCTCCAGTTTGAAAGGAACCAGATGAGGTGTCTTAGACATCTGATCAGGATTACTCCTAGGCACCTGCTAGCCATGTCCTGGTGGGAGAAAATCATGGGGCAGACCCAAGATATGTTCAAGGGGTTATATCTCTTTGCTGACTTATATATACATCAGGGAACCAGAACCAGATAAGAACCTAAAAATGGATGGACAATTGCATTAAGAATTTAATGAAACCTTATTTTCTAATAGAAAAGAGACCAATGAACAAAACTGGAAGCATTGGAAAATACCAATTTGCCTCGCATTCTTGACATGGAAATCGAAATTATTTTCCAAAAAGCTACACAGTCTACAAAAATGTTCTTTAATGCACACTTATCATCTGTCACTTGATTAGTTACACTTTGCTAGTAGCGGGTTATGCCCACTTTTGCTTTCAGAACTGCCTTAATTCATTGTGGAGACTCCACAAGGTGTTGGAAACATTCCTTAGTGATTTTGATCCATTTTGACATGATAACAATACATAGTTGCTGCAGATCCATGATGTAAATCACACATTCCACCACATCCCTCTGTTGGATTAAGATCTGGAGACTGTGGATGCCATTTGCACCAGTTTGAAATAACTTCAGTTTTGTGACATGAGGTGTTATCCTGCCAAAAGCAGCCATCAGAAAATCAAATACAAATACATTGTATCAGTTGTTTGTTACAACAACTGATACTGGAGTTGTTTGTTACTTCCCTCTGTTTGCTTTTGACAAATCTTTTAGGCTTTTATTTTTGAATAAGGATTTCTGTAGTTATACTTTTGTATACAGGATATAAGCTGCTCATCACTCCCCACAAATATGTTATATAAGAAGTTGGTGAACTATAATGAGGAATGAGAAAATAGCTCTCTGGAGCTTATAAGTAGGTGCTTGGGTCGTGGGTACATCAAAACATAAGGGAAGAGAAGTAGGATTCTTGAAAGTCAAAGAAGGAAAAAGGAGATAAATTTTGCATCTTAGTTGTATTTGAAATCAAGAGTATGTTTGGTATCTCATGAAGGGAGATACATGTTTTTTACATGGTGTAAGCTCCATGATGTTGTCTTCAATAGGTCATAGGCTTCAATTGATCAGCAGACAAACTAGGCATCTGACCATCTCCACCCCTCACATTCACTATAATAACCTAAGGTGTATTCTAAAACATGGAATACAACAGTGCTTGTGTGTGTCTCTCTGTGTGATTGAAGGTATGTCAGTGTGCTGAAAGAGCCTGCTGAGAATTGGCCTCAGTAAAATTATTGGGATTTAAGGGGGAGGCAGGGGTTTACACCAAGGTTTTTATGGCAGCTGATTACGACTTGTGATCTCATTGAATGTGTACATGCGTGTGTGTGTGTGTGTGTGTGTGCATGTGTGTGTGTGTGTGTGTGTGCATGGCTGTATTTCATTTGTGCACGGCAGTTGGATATTTATTAACACTACTGTCATTGCCTGTTTGTTTAAGAAAAGCCTGCACTACAAATTGAGTTTGCGTCTGTGTGTTTGTGTATGTGTGTTACTGTAGGGTCTTTAGTGCAGGCTAAAGCACACTGAGGTGATTGTTGTTGCGATTTAAGGCTATATAAATAAACCTTGAATGAATTGAACTAAATTGTTTGTAAGTGTAAGTTTGAGCTGAGCGGAGGAAATATAAGTTACCAACAATTAAACTATTATGATGTATGAACACAAGCAGGCCTGCATGTTTAAACAACCTTTCACGTACACGGCACTGACACTGTCGACCTGAATGTGTTAATATTCAGCTGGAACTCAGTGTAATCAACCTTTCTTGTCCCCAATGAGTAACATACAGACCTCTCTTCATGATTTGAATGTATTATTAAAACCAAAAGCAAAGAGAAATTTAACGATTTTGATTATGTCATCAGAATTACAGATTATTACCTGGTCTAATATTTTTTCACGATGTCGAGAGGTAAAAACTATTACTGTGGTATCATCATGTCTGATAGCTCCTTCCAGGCAGCAATTTAGAAATTTAAAAAGGTTTGCCTTATGACCAACCCACTCCTTTAAAGGGAGATTTGCTGCGGAATCCGGATCAATGAAAAAAGCACAACCTTGCTCTCCCTCAACACTCTCAACCCCCCAACAGTACCCACATCCAACACTGCAGCACATAGATAAACTACAATCTGGAAAGTGTTTATGACTGTTGGGGCAAAACATCCACATGTAAGAATCACCGGGAGTCCAAGCATGTGATGGTACAAATGTCCTCTCAAAGATGAAGATGGTGTAATGCCTAAATGTGTTAGCCATCTAACACATTTAGATTAAAAAATCTATTATCTGAATTTTTGTAGACATACTAGTAGTTTCTTCTATTTTTCTTATCTTCTGTTTCTTTTCAGTTTAGCATTTAAGTGCGTTTAGCAAAGAACAATCAAAGGTATTATAACATTTTTTAAATTACATAAACTGTCTTAATTAAAGACAATTTAACTTCATCAATACCCCATCCTCATAAGCAATATAAAATGTCATTAAGATTCAGCCTTGCTAGCCTTGGTAACTGGGGAATGGTCCGCTGGGGCCTCTGCTCCTGGCTGCCGCCACATGTGTTTCATGTTTAAAGGAAAGCCATGTACCTTTTTCGGACTAAGGCCGGGCCACCAGACACCCTACCCAGGCCTGGCTTCAGGGTGGAACCCCGGGTGAACTGTTCCCTTGTTCTACTCATAGAGGTCTTATGAATCGCTCTTTGTCTGGTCACTCACCCAAATTTGTCATGGGAGAACGTACCAGGGGGCAAAGGCCCCTGGAGAGCATAGCCCTGGGATCCCTGGAAAACACAAACCCCTCCGATACGGTAGTGATTCGCGGAGGGGAATTTTTGTAGTGACCGAAAGAACGAGATTGCGGATACAAGCAGCAGAAATGGGCTTGCTCCGAGAGATAGCGGAGGGGGCCACTGTTCCTCCACATTGGAAGGAGCCAGCTGAGGTGGTTCGGGCATCTGATAAGGTTGCCTCCTGGGTGAGGTGTTCCGGGCATGTTCCACCAGGAGGAGGCCCCGGGACAGACTAAGGACGGACTCAGGATATATATATATATATATATATATATATGTATATATATATATATATATATATATATATATATATATATATATATATATTTAATAGGTCTTAACACGGGTAGTACCAGTGGAAGTACAGACAATTTACTGTACCCTGTTAAAGGGAGAGTTGTAAGTTATTAATCTTAAAACATTCATAAATATATAAAAACATTTTTAGAAATGTTATTGTTAAGTCAAAGATGACCTGTATTGTATTGAAGAAATGCTGTATCAACTGAAGTCAACATGTTAACAAACTGAGTCTGGACCTTATTTGATGATGAAACCACCATATATTTATATATAAAACGAAATCACCAAAAAAGCGCAAACAGGTGTCATGACAGATTGTAGTAGTTCATTGTTGGCTGTCACAACACAGTGGCATTTCTTGGATGCATATCAAAGAAAAATAACCTTGAGACATCAAAATGACTGCAATGTACCTGGCACAAAGACAGCTCTTACAGTTTACTGCATTCATTCATTCTATGAACCAATGGTGAACCCAACCATGCATACTAATGAAAGACAAGATGCTTGAAGAGAAGAGGGTTTATCAAACCTATGACACGGTTTGAATAGCTGAAACGTCAACAGAAGAAAACACGAGTACTCACACCAGTGGCAGTATACATGGAAACATATTTTCATCCCTTATACGTTAACTACAAATACATGCATGTGGATGTATTTTAGGCTGAAAAGCAGCACACATTTGGACAATTTCCCCTCTTTTTGAATATTCATGAGCACCTGCTTTTTACCAAACATTCACAAGATCACTACTACAACATGAATGTACTGTACTGCAGCGGTCCCCAACCCCCGGGCCTTGGACCGGTACATGAGTCGTTTGGTACCGGGCCGCGAGAGTTGAGGCTCAGGTGTGAAATGCATGGTTTTCAGGGTTTTTATCGGTTTTCAGCATTATTTTGTTATCGTTTTTATCGTTAACTCGGTTTTCCTGGGTCTTTTCACGTGCGTTATGAATAAATCTCGGGGTTTTTTGGTACCGGTACTAGTTTTATTTTGTTGTATTTATCCGCGACACCTTAAAGGCCGGTCCGTGAAAATATTGTCCGGCATAAACTGGTCCGTGGCGCAAAAAGGGTTGGAGACCGTTGCTGTACTGTATGTCCCTCTGAATTGATTATAGGTATTGTGCTATGCATAAGTTAGTGTTGGAGTAGAATTTTATCATGGGTGCAACTTTCAGCACACACGTTTTCATTAAAACTTAATTACAGAAACAATATCTAATAACCATGAAACATTCTTCAGAATGGAGTCTTTTTCTGATGTTATCTAATCCCAGCCCTTTTCTAGTAATGCCATAATTAAAGTACTACTGTACAAATGAACAATAGCATTGCTTAATCTATTTAAATGCCCATTGAAGTGTCTTCTCTTGTTGTTGCAGACAAAACCTTCAAACATGTGCATTATGAAAAGGAAACTTTCTGAATTTAATAGGTGAAACACACAGAAATGTCATACATGCATCATATTTTCTTCTTCTTCAGCAGGTTGGTTTAATGTTATACAACTGGATTATTGCTGCTTTAAAAAAAATTAGGCAAACCTCTTATTTATGCATAACAGCTGTGGATGGTTCTCTTTTGCAGATTTTCTGCAGATTCAATTAAAATTTGCACTAGATTTGAATAGAAACCAAGCCAGCATAGTGAACAAACCCACACAATCAAGACAAAGGAATACTCCAAGCAACTCAACACAATGCCAGTTTCAGCTGTCAGTCATTTAAACATGGTAAGCAGTAAGCTGAATGTGTTTGAGTGTGTGTTGCGCAGCGTATGAAGGCTGCTGGTAATCAAGACAATTACTGTTTTCCTTCTGTTCCTGTCCTCTTGTTTGGCCTGTTAGTGGAACACAAAAACAGAGATGTTCTTTAATCAACATGAATAATGGAACGCTTGCTTCCACTGTAAACAGCCAAACAACATGTCTGTACTCTACTTGTGTCTTAACTTGTTCTGAACTTGTATATGCGTGGGACAGAAAGAGAAGAACGTGTGTGCGGAAGCAAGTCTTGCATTCAAAATTAATCCATGTAATGGTGATCAGCTATGAGTGCATACTGTATTTCTATGAAATATAAACACAGTGAAGTATTCCACAACTAGTTTGTGCCTATGAAAAAATTATGTTGCTCTCAACATGACACAGTTGTTATTTTTGGCACTGAAAGTAAAAGTAATACCAAGGCAGTGTGTGAGTGTGTGCCGATTTAACACCAGCTGAGCCACATGCAGCACAGTGAAGGTACAGTACGAGGAGGTTGAGTTTAATCCCTTCCTAGAAGCTGAAGTGTCTTTTTTCATCTGTGTGCTTGACTATTTTTCCTCTCTTCCTCAAGAGCACTTTGTCACTTTAACATTTGGCATAAAAGCTTTCAGTCTGTGTATTCTTATTAATCTCTTCATTTCTGACAATTGTCTTGATGTTACCCCCCCTTTCATCAGTTTCTCTCTCACTCTGGCTTTTTATGAGCACTAAAACTTCTCCCCCGCAACCTAGAATTGCATATTATATCTTTCCATTGACCTTTATTGTGCCTGAAACAACCAACTAATTTCTTATTGCTAATCCCAGAGACAATGATATCTTAAACAGTTTTTGTAATTCCTAACTATAATAAAGTGCTCAAATGGATGTTTGTCCACAGTCTACTGGCATAGTTCCTGAAGCTGTAAACAACAGATCACAGCAGCACGCAAGGTGAGACCTCTCAGAAAGACACTCAGAACAAGCTTCGACCACCCGCTGCTCTCAGTTACAAAGGGGTGGCAATAACACACGTCACATGCTGACAGTGCTTTCAGACTCAAATATATGAAACTGAAGGCTTATTAATTTCTTCAGTCAGATGGGGCTGAGGTTTGTACAGATGGGTTTGTTTTCACAAACAAGCATTGTTTTGACTGAGGATTGATTGTGCAGCATGTACCAATAATGCTGTACGCTAACTACAGTGATTAAAAGTTTTAAAATGTCCTGGTAAAACACCAGTGTTGGAAAACTATCCATTCATCCATTTTCTTTCACTTATCCAATTTACTGTTGTGATGTTTCGGAGGTGGGCTATCCAAGCTGCCATAGCGTGAGGATCCTATTGAGATATACCAGCTTAACCAAACCCAACAAACTGCATGTTTTTGGAGTGTGGGAGGAAGCTGGAGGACCTGGAGAGAACCCATGCAGACATGGGAAGAACATGCAAACTCCACACAGACAGGCTAACAGTGCTAACCACTGCACCACCATGCTGCTCCTTTGTAGAACTAATCTTTTATTTTGTAGTCCTTTGTAATCTTAACCATGTATATTTATATTAAACCCAGTCTTTGTAATTGTTTTATGAATTTTTTTCAAATTGTTTAGATTTAGTAGAAAGGAAAAAAAAAATGTCTTCTGGAGAAATATTCTTAATTGAAACATAACTTGTAAACCAAAACTTAGAGTAGTACTGGTTGAAATTTGTTTTTTTAATATTTGAGGGACCACCTCTGTTTATTAAAACACAGTCTGTTTGAGGACAACCCCCTTGGCATACTGGCAATCCTCCATTATAATCAACGGGCTAAATGAGCTACCCAGAAAAATACCAGATGGATCAGGGAAAAAAATTATTTTAGGATAAAGCCTGTGGATAAATTATATAAAATTGAAAAATACAGTGTAAAACATAAACACTGGCAGAAGTATGCTGTGTAGAATCTAGGCAATGGACTGTTACTGTTTAGGAAATTGCACTGGATGCTTTCTGTGAGAGTCACGTAAAAGCTTTGTATAGCAATATGGTCTAATTGCTAAGCAAGTAGCAGTATGCAGTCTGGTGCGTTCGTGAGTCCTTTTCTCCTAAATTCAAAAGATTAAAATTAAGCAAAGTGAAAGTGGAAGTGGAACAGATACTCACTATCTATAGGTAGAAGATACATAACAGAATGGAGAAAACAGTAGAGTATAAAACTGTCATAGTACAAAAAGTTAAAAATAACAACTATCAACTAATTCTACCATCCCGGTTTTTGCATATCTGTGGTTCAGTCCAAAATAGTTCAGCAGTAATCTTCTTCATAATGATGTATTAATTCAGCAAATTTATATAATATTAATGTTTTTCCATCTGAAATGAAAACACATGTGTTTCATGTTAAAAGGAAAGGGGTGTCTGTGTCTATATGTCAGGTCGGGTATCAGACGTCACCTCTCTGGGGACATCTCAGACCCTCCAAGGTATGGAGGCCTATCTCCCCCCACCACTCCCCCTGCCAGTGGCGGACTCCCTCAGACATCGGTGCATTGGTGGTTCTTTGTGTCCGGGGATGGGCATCCAGGTACGCACCGGCTCACTCCCAGTGGCTGCTTGTCAGGGCCTGGAGCCCGGGGCTCACTTGGGCCCTTTTGGGGGTGTTGTGCCCTCGGCCTCTCAGCCTGGGGCTCGGTCACTCTGGCACAGCTGGCTGCCGGCGGAGCTCACGGGCACGTCACTGCAACCCCCCCTGGCTTCTGCTCCGCGGCTGCTCAGTGACCCCTCATCTGGGGCTCTCCTCAGCTCTTTCTGGGATAGTGGCACGGCTGCTCCTCTGTTGGTCTTCCTTGGTCTCTTGTGCTCTGAGGGTCTCTGGATGTCTGGAGCCTGGATCTCCTCCATACCTGCTTCATGACGGGGCTGTGGCTCCCCACACCCTCTAGCAGATCATTACATGAAGGAACCTTTTAAATACAAGTGGGCTCACGCTCACAGGTGAACACACGCGGACTCACACCCACAAACTACAGTCTTTTTGGCTCCTACCTCAAAGCACACTGTGCACTGTCGATCTTACGTGCTGCACAATAATATTCAATATTTAGTATTTACTGTTATATTCACATAGATCATCGTGATGATGTTGTTTATTATATTGCTCTCTTTTTTTTGCTTGTTTTCTCTTTTTTCTTTCTCAACAGGTGATCCAGGGGATTGATATATGTATTTTTTGTTCGTTTGTTTTGTTGGTTTTTATTTTTTGCTCTTTATCACCGTTCCTCTTCTCCACTGTTTTTGCTTTCCCTCTTTCTTTCTCCCCTTTCTTTTCCCCAGAAATGTCTGTCCCGTGTGTAGCAAGTGAAAATAAAATAAAATAAACAATAAAAGGTGAATCAAATAGACCAATACGGCAAGGTCGGCATGGTCTATTTGGTAAAGTAAATCCGTTGGGCATCTTTCTTTGCCTTTAGACAATAATTCTGATGGCAAAAGAACCAAACGGAACAGGCGGGAAAAAAAAGGAAAGAGGAAAGGGGTGAAATTATTTAAATTATTGTTACAAAAATGAATCTTGCCAATTATGTTGTGTATACTACCACTGGGTTATTATTAGTGTTGGAGTGCTTCCACAAAAGCAATCCCACATTGAATGAAAATAATCAAAAAAATAGAAAGTGTTTAAAAAATGGTAATATATAAACTATTTAGGACAGAAAAGGTATAAAAAGGAATGTTTGAACCAATTTGTGTTTGGAAAAGCGTAAACCTCCTACTAATAGAGGTGGGGCGCTTCAAATTGCCTGCTGTCATTACTTTTTGGAGCCAGTTTTGATGCCAGACTTTAACAGTATTATTCATAACACATATCTGAATGTAACACGGTGTTTGCAAAACTTCTAAAAACAACAGCAATTAGCCTTATTTTATCTCCACGTGAACTTATTTTTCTCACTCCTCATCCTCTTTACTGTTTTAGTAGGAGGATTATAGTCATTAGTTTTTCAGAGAGGATATGTAATAAGTTCCCTTAAACATGACATAATTGTGAATGCTGCTTAAATTGAATGTGTAAAAAAGATATAGGTCCCATATCATTTCTAATACCAAGACCACAGACACAACTACATGCACGCGCTTAATCAGTTATTTCCGTAAGTAGCGGGGAGCTAAATGCCATCCATCCATCAATGGTCTAATTGTGAAACCCTACTCAACCCACTCTTTCTTTTAACCTCGCATCCTCCTCCTATCTATACTCTCTTCTCATTTTTAATTTGCTTTCTTCACTCCCTCCATTTTTTGGACCCTTCTTTGTGCTACAGTTATTTTCTCTGTTCTCACTTTCCCCTTCCTCCTCTCTCTCCATTCGTCTCTCTCTCACTTCTCTCCCTCCGTTCGCAATTGCTGACTGAGAACCGACTGTGAGCAGTGGGAGAAGTCACTAACCTTTCATGACCTTTATCTGCAGTGCAATCAGCTTTCTCTCTATGTGCAGGTATTTTTCCTGATGAATAAATAAACACTTAATATTATTACGGTCTGTAAATACCCCAGAGCATTAAAGTCCATTAAATGGTCAACACAAGTGCAAAGGCATTTATATATATTTTTTTTAGAAATGTGCACAGTATGGTCCCTGTATAATTTGACGGCTTTCTGTATCGTTCTCGTCGACAGTAATTTATGTTTTAAGGGGTCTGTTGCAAGTGTGAATAGTTTTCTTTCTTCTTAGACTGATCTCCAAGTTCTGATTTCACAGTCTGTAAAGCCTAATGCTATGTTGAGAGGGAAAAAAATAAAAGAGAAATGAGTAATTTGATTACTATAAAAATGACATGAATTATATTCTGTGGCTCTTTATAGCCAATACAATCCAATCAAGTTGAACCCCACTTTTAGGCTATTGGTGGCCAAAACACTTCATGGTAATTTTTTATTTAATTTTTCACCCTTCTGTAACTACTGAAGCCTTAAATGACTTTTTTCCACTTAGTTGCTTCACGCTGCTGTGATAGGAACTGCCTATATGTAATTAGTGTAACTGCCCAGGCCTAGACAAGAACATCACAAAAAGCAACACTTACCTTTTCTTCCAGCAATCAGTTTGCTATTGAATCCTAGTTAAATTCTTTAGATTGTGACGCAAGAAGACTTAGAATACCTTCAAAATTCACCCATGAGGTGGTAAAAGAGGGAACAAATCTAGTTGGTTGTGTGAGACAGAACTGTCAAGACTTGCAACATCAGGCTGCTACAGATGGATGTCAGGGATACAATGATCTTCAGCACTTGCTCCTTGACAACCCCCCCTCTTCCCAAGCTTTGCCCCCTGCTCTTAAAAGAGCAGTCCATTTTAAGATGTTGCTGTGTTTACAGAAAACACTTTTAAAGTGAGTCAGGTACAAGCACTTAGTGACATAATAGCACAACAAGAATCACTGACGTAATGAAGCTGTTTTTGCTTGAACTTATGTGAATATCATCATCATCCTCATTTATTTATATAGCACTTTAAAAACACACCCGGTAGACCAAAGTGCTGTACAATACAAATATGCATATACAGTGGGGCAAAAAAGTATTTAGTCAGCCACCGATTGTGCAAGTTCCCCCACTTAAAATGATGACAGAGGTCAGTAATTTGCACCAGAGGTACACTTCAACTGTGAGAGACAGAATGTGAAAAAAAAATCCATGAATTCACATGGTAGGATTTGTAAAGAATTTATTCGTAAATCAGGGTGGAAAATAAGTATTTGGTCAATAACAAAAATACAACTCAATACTTTGTAACATAACCTTTCTTGGCAATAACAGAGGTCAAACGTTTACTATAGGTCTTTACCAGGTTTGCACACACAGTAGCTGGTATTTTGGCCCATTCCTCCATGCAGATCTTCTCAAGAGCAGTGATGTTTTGGGGCTGTCGCCGAGCAACACGGACTTTCAACTCCCGCCACAGATTTTCTATGGGGTTGAGGTCTGGAGACTGGCTAGGCCACTCCAGGACTTTCAAATGCTTCTTACGGAGCCACTCCTTTGTTGCCCGGGCGGTGTGTTTTGGATCATTGTCATGTTGGAAGACCCAGCCTCGTTTCATCTTCAAAGTTCTCACTGATGGAAGGAGGTTTTGGCTCAAAATCTCACGATACTTGGCCCCATTCATTCTGTCCTTAACACGGATCAGTCGTCCTGTCCCCTTGGCAGAAAAACAGCCCCATAGCATGATGTTTCCACCCCCATGCTTCACAGTAGGTATGGTGTTCTTGGGATGCAACTCAGTATTCTTCTTCCTCCAAACACGACGAGTTGAGTTTATACCAAAAAGTTCTACTTTGGTTTCATCTGACCACATGACATTCTCCCAATCCTCTGCTGTATCATCCATGTGCTCTCTGGCAAACTTCAGACGGGCCTGGACATGCACTGGCTTCAGCAGCGGAACACGTCTGGCACTGCGGGATTTGATTCCCTGCCGTTGTAGTGTGTTACTGATGGTGACCTTTGTTACTTTGGTCCCAGCTCTCTGCAGGTCATTCACCAGGTCCCCCCGTGTGGTTCTGGGATCTTTGCTCACCGTTCTCATGATCATTTTGACCCCACGGGATGAGATCTTGCGTGGAGCCCCAGATCGAGGGAGATTATCAGTGGTCTTGTATGTCTTCCATTTTCTGATGATTGCTCCCACAGTTGATTTTTTCACACCAAGCTGCTTGCCTATTGTAGATTCACTCTTCCCAGTCTGGTGCAGGTCTACAATTCTTTTCCTGGTGTCCTTCGAAAGCTCTTTGGTCTTGGCCATGGCGGAGTTTGGAGTCTGACTGGTTGAGGCTGTGGACAGGTGTCTTTTATACAGATGATGAGCTCAAACAGGTGCCATTCATACAGGTAACGAGTGGGGGACAGAAAAGCTTCTTACAGAAGACGTTACAGGTCTGTGAGAGCCAGGGATTTTCCTTGTTTGAGGTGACCAAATACTTATTTTCCACCCTGATTTACGAATAAATTCTTTACAAATCCTACCATGTGAATTCATGGATTTTTTTTTCACATTCTGTCTCTCACAGTTGAAGTGTACCTCTGGTGCAAATTACTGACCTCTGTCATCATTTTAAGTGGGGGAACTTGCACAATCGGTGGCTGACTAAATACTTTTTTGCCCCACTGTAGTAATAAGACAGCAGAAATGAGACATAGCAATAAAATAAAATAAAAATTCAAAAAAAAATAGCGCCTTGTTGGTGGAAATCATTTGGTGCACATGGATCTACTGAATTTACTGTTCTTGTATGAAAATCCAAATGGATGAGCTTTTAAATGTGTTGCAGGAAAAAGGGCTCTCCTCTCTGTGTCACGATCCTGGGTCTTATGACCCAGTGTTTTGAGTTTTAGTTCATTTTGATGTTTATAGTTTATGTTTAAGCTCATTAGATTTCTATGTTCATTTGCTTATTATATTCCCCTTGTGTTTTCAACCCTTGCGTTAAGTCTCCTTTATCCTTCATGTGTTTCATGTCTGTTTCCTATGTTCATGTAGTCATGTCAGTGTTTCATTGTTTCCTATTTTATTTTGAAAGAGGTCCTGTGTTTCAGTGCTCTGTTTTGCTCTTTCCCTGTGGGCGTCGTTATGTTCATGTTGTGTCTACTTTGTCTTTCTGTCCCATGTTTCAGCTCCGTATGTTCTGTCTCAGTTGCTGTTAAGTTACATGTTTTGAGTTCAGTCAGTGTGTTTCCTGTTTTACTTTGAAGGTCCATGTCTCATGTGAGTGTTTCTAGTTTTGCTTCCCTTGTCTCGTCCAGCCTGATTACTCCCAGCTGTGCTCTCCTTCTGTGTCTCATTCCCTCGTTATCCCTCTGTGTATTTAAGCCCTGTGTTTCTCTTTGTCAGTGTCGTAGTCTCCCTCATGGCTGTGTTTCCCTGTATGTCAGGTTATCCATGCCCCAGTTTAGTTTTGTTATATTTTTTGGTCCATTCTGCAATAAAGCAGCTTTTTGAGTTTAATTTTGTTGTCGTGAGTTTTGCGTTTGGGTCCTTCTCCTGCCTGTACACAGCCGAAACATGACACTCTGCCCTGCTCAGTTTGCACAACCATCATTTTCACTGGACAGAACTTATCTGGGAATATTATCTTGAGCATGCCTCACTTTGGTTTTGGTTTTGGAGGCCTGTTTTCAGTCACTTTGTTGTAACATGCTTTCTGCAGGAAGTGGGGCAGAGGACACAGTGTGTGTTTAAATCCCCTCAGAGGGAGTATCCAAAGAAGCTCAGGGCTCTCTGGAGACCTCTTTGAGCAAATTGAGTAGATTTCATGTTCTGTCAAAACAACGTTTATGCTGGCTTTTGCTTCAACATAAAAAAAAAACTGAGCCTGCTATCAGTTCGCCCAAGCTGCTTGTTATTTTGGAGATATCCGCTTATGGGGCAGACAATAATACCCAACCATGAAGACCCACTCGATGTGATAAAAGCAATACTTGTACATATAATAACTTGCTTGATATTGATGACATTTCCATTCCCACAAGCATAGCACTGCAAGTGACAGTGTGCAAGTAAAACACTAGTAACTCAGTCTTAAACTATTTACTTTGTGCCAAGCACTTAAAATTTGTGTTACCTATCGAGAAAGAAGGTCATACAAACGGAAAACTGATAAAACTATTGGTAACTCTTTGTAATGTGGCCCATGTCTGAAGGTGTAATTACTCTGTAAATAAATGTAATTTCAACATATTTTATTTAAAATTACAATGCCATCATATTTACATACAAATACTCAAAGATAGGTACACATGAATATGGGGATAAAAGTCAGGAAAAAAGAAAAAAATACACTATAATTTTAGATACTGCATAATTTCCTGGTAATATAGTGGAAAAACAAACAATATTTCCCAACCTTACATCGAATATACCCTGTACTTTCCATATTATAGAGTGCGTTAACCCTGCCCAAGTTCTGGGTATTTTACAGGAAAAGAGATACATTATACTGCAAGTATACTGTAATTTTGAGTACAGCATAAGTACAAAAGGATAGTTGAGTAATAGAAAATCCATAATGCATATCAACATAGTAAATATTAAATAACAATGTTAGAAGAGAAGGTCAAGTTGCTCCATAATAAAGCCCAGGAAAGTAAATTGTACTGCAAAATGGGGAAATATTGTTCTTCTGCAAAATTACTAAGGAACTACACACTACTTAAATTTGTTATGTTGTACTTAAAACTTCTTAAGATGTAATTTGTTCACCCTTTGCTGTAATATACCTGTAAGTTGAGCGAGGATAAGCCAAGTATAATTTTTCCGTTGTGTAATGTAAAACCTGACTTATTACACCCTTATTCTAATGTACCTACCTTTACGTATTTGTATGTAATTATAATTAAATTGTCATTTCAAATAAAATACCTTAAAATTCCATTAGAGGGGAAACACGCCCTTAGTCGAGGACCATTTTAAAAAGTGTAAAAACAGCCTACAATTGCATGACTATATGTAATGCTTTTTTCACAAATAACTTTATTGCTCCTATGCAAAGGTCCATCAAGTTAAGCATACTTTTTAAAAAACCCTTCAAAACCTCATTTGGAGCAACTCTGGTATCCCACAATATCATTACCTAAGGTCTTCCACATTTGATGCCTTTCCTTCTACATCTCTCTCCAGGGAGAGAGCTTCACTTGCTCTACATTTGATAAAAGTAATGCAGCCTTACTGAAAGCTTCTGTATATTTCTGCTGTGGTACATGGAAGTCCTGTGCTGCAAATGGCATTGATTAAACTACTAAAGCCATTTAAGAACATATAATAAAGCTTACAGTGCAAAATGGTCATATTGCATGTAAATATAAATGAGGCATGAAAATTGAATGACATCATTAAAGTGTATATGAGCTCGCTTCATGTTACTGGCGTTAATAACAAAAGTAATTAAAGAAATTAAAAGCTTAAGTTTTAGGATTTCCTCTTTTATGGCTTTTTACTTTGTATGACGGTGTGGTTTTTTTTTATCATTACATTTCTATCTGCACTCATGTAAATTCTGCTTATGTTAGGTTATTAACTGTGAGCATTAACGTGTGTAACTCTACTCACCTCAACTTGAATGCACTTGAGGTGTGTGAGTTTGCGTGGGAGAAAGAAAGCAAGAGCACGACATGCAGCCAAACTGGCAGGTGCACAAGAATGTTTAATGTTATATAATTTAGCACAGTTTTGTGACCTGGAAAGAAATAATCCTCATGTTACACCTCTACAAAGAAAATGAGCGACAGAACAGCGCAGTGTGTGTGTGTACGTGTTGTTCTCTGCCACAGAGCAACTAAGCCAACTCAAAGAGGGAGAAACGAGGAGCAGGGGAATGCAGTGAATGAGATAAATGTTTTTTCTTCAAAGGAGCCCAGCCTGTGGCTCTGTGCTCTTCCTCTTTTTTCCTCTCGTTTAATTAAGAAAGCAATCCCTCCTTCCCTTGAGCTCCCTCACTCTTAGTCTCACTCGTTGTGGTGGAAGTCACATTTAATAAATGATCATGATGATAATGGGGGAGAGGGGGTTGACAGGGAACAGTGTGTGTCTTTTATGCATGTGTATCATATATGGTTTCAATTGGTCTGATATAAAAAAGCAGACAATTTACTTACGTTTTTTTGATATCAACAATATTTTTTTATCCTTTGGAGGTGCCTGATCCCATGCTGCCTAATGGTACTAAAGTGGCATTTTGTCATGCATTATATTACTGTGTATAGGAAAAGTGAAGCTGTCTGAGAACATCTAATGTCTCTATACAGAGCATAAGCTTTACACCAGAAGTAGCTTCCCAGAAAATTAAATATTTTTGCCATTGAAACAATCTCCTTTATCAAAATGTTATAGATTCTGTTATAGAAACATCAATATTTGAACTTTGGATTGGGTAATTTTTTTTGGACAACATGTGAACATCTATGGCAGGTGCAGGAAATATAAATGAATAATAATTTTATTTTTTTATTTACAAATATCAACATTGTTGTTATCAACATAAATATGAATACAGATTATTTATAAACAAACATGATTTATTATGTGTTTCTTTTGATTTATTCAGTACATGTGCAGTGTTTTTTTGTTATTTTAAATTTTCCTGTTTTTCTTTAACTGGCTTATTTATTTTAATGAATCAACTTATTTGTTTGTAACCAGGTTAAAACTGCCATTTATTAAAATGTGTTGAAATATTAAAAAAAACATTGAAATCCATGTTAAAATGTAAAATAATAATGGTTAAAGTGTTTAGAAAAATGTGTTTAATAAATTGCATTTACATTACATATGGTTCATTTTTACAAGTATCCTGTTTTATTGTGAAAAGCTCATGATTGTAAGAGGAAGTGAATGTGGTTGTGATTGGTAGCTGGACTGAGAGAAGAATGCAAAGTATGAGACGTTTGTTTAAATGTGTATGAACTGGACTATCTGTTTGTTTTATGTACATTTTGCAAACTGCCTGTGAGAAGCCGAGGACATTTCTGCTCGAAGTCCGTGCAGCTGCTCACTTTTGTTTTAGCGTCAAAAGCCTGCACTATCATGCAGATGTCTGCTGATTCTGCATTCCTTCACACATAACTGTTATGATCTAGTCCCATTTCGGAAGGTGGCATACTGTTCCAGATCATTTTCCAATAATTTCATTTGATTTTCTCAGCTGCAGGTGTAAACAAACCTACAGAAAAATTAGCCTAAAGGTTACATGTCCTCCACCCTCTGGAAATATGGGACTACAGTACCTCAAGAAGCAATATAAAAACAACATCTAAAATGAGTCTAAATTTGACATTGAAAAGACGTCCACAACGAGCACATTTGGATTACAAATAGCCCGAACATGGGACATCTGGAAAAAAAACGTTGCCTGGCGTTACAAAACAACCCCATTAGTGGACGAAATTGGACGTCCAAATAAAAGAGGTCACTCCAAAGTCATTTTGTGCAGTACATGATGTTTTCCCAAATGTCTCAAAATTGCTATTTTCCATTTAAAATATATGGAATTCATGTCCTGTTTTCCTTTAGATGATCAAATATAAGTTTTTTTCCAATCTGGTGCTGGTAGGTGGCAGGACATTCTGGTATTTCTCAAAGAAAAAATTTCTGCAGAGAGAAATATATCATTACTATTGCCTATAGTTAAAGTAGCTGATAATTACTGATGAATTATTTGTTGGCATGTTAAGCAGTAATATTCAGACACATAGAAGAAGAGGTCAGGTAATCAAAAAGCTGCTCCACAATGAAGACAGAAACACCGGAGCACACTACAAATTGTTTTTTCTGCAGCACTGGATCTTAGGGCTCTCCCACCTGCCAAATTCAATCCACTGGTTATGACCTTGGTATACTGTAAGCTGAAAACATTTGTTTTTGCAGCTTTGCAGGTATCAAGCCCACAGAGTGATCTCAGAATATGTATTCTCAGTTAGGCATTGTTTTTCAGATCAGTGGACAGGTAATCACAGCTAAGAGAAAAAGCAGTATGTAAAAAAAACATCACTTATGTCAAAAGCAGTGCAGTGACTCATAAATTACACAAGATCTTACAGAACTACTCAAAGTTCATATTAACTTGAAAACGACATTTTCTGTCTGCTGTAACCTGTGTAATATATCACTTTGAGCCAATTAATGTGATGTCAAGACATTTTGTTAGAGGCTGGAAGCTGTCAGGCTTTGTGTGGGTCAGCTTGGCCTTCTCTTGCCGTGAACAAATCTGAGCACCAGAAAATAGCTACAGATGGGAACCATTATATCAAGTGAAGGGAAAAAAAAAGAACAGATCAGAGGATGAACCCGTGCTGACACTTTAGTGGTGCAACACTTAAATTCGCAGCAGGATCGTAGGGCTTGGGCCTGAAGTAACTACCAGCAACTTGGAGTTGGGTGTTCAGAAGTTTGCCTGAGGTGTTTTGTTCCAACATTAGCATCTGTGTATAAAAGCCACAGTTGTGGTTTATTATGGCCTGGCACTACAAAAAGCCACTAGAGTAAATAGCTGAGTGTGGTACCCTACATCTCATCTGTGATGACCCGGTCTCACTGCAGATGGCTGCATCAGTCCACAGTCCAAAAGATGTTAGTTTTACAATACTTTTTTTTGGCATGTTATTTTTTACTCTTTGCCTACATTCACCATTTTTGTCAGTGCTTACATTTGTTTGGGATGGAGTAATGGTGGCAATGCCTCCATTGAGAGATTATTATCGCACAAGTAAAAAAAAATAAGCAGGAAACTTTGAGAGAAAAAGGAAGAAGCAAGGGCTGAAGAGGATGAGTGGTAGAAATGAAAGGAGAAGGTAGGAGGAGAAATCAGAATGGGTCAGGCAAGACATAATATAAGATGGGAAAAGGGGAATAGGGAAATAAAACATGAAAGGAAAGGATGGCTTAAAAGGGGAAGCAAAAGAGCTGAAGACAAAAACAAAGAACAAGATAGAGTAAGGAGAACAAAACAGGGTAGAGTAGGGAGCAGGGATAAAAGAGAAAAAGAGGAGAGAGAAAAGGAGACCAGGGATTTGGTAGTTGAGAGGACAAGGAAAGAATTTGAAAGGAAAAATATGAAAGAAGTGCACAAGAGAAAGAAAAAAGAAAATTTGATCGAAGAAATAACTGAAAACAAAGACAATTATTTTCAGATATGAATACTTATAGTAAATGATCTATGTTGTTTGTTTTATTGTACGGAAGTTTCAAGAGTGGACTGAAGGAATCAGAAAATATCTCACTAGTAAAGAAAGAAATCTATGTGACCAACAAATATTTCAACAGTAACTTCTGCTGTTAGTTATTTAATTAAATTAAATTTTATTTATACAATGCCAAATCACAACAACAGTTGTCTTGAGATAAAACCCCATCTATCACATGACTCCTTATGAGCAAGCACTTGGTGACAGTGGGAAGGAAAAACTCCCTTTTAACAGGAAGGATCCTCCAGCAGTACCAGAGTCAAGGAGGGGCAGCAATCTGTTGTGACCAGTTAGGAGTGAGGGGAGGAAGACAGGACAAACACCACACTGTGGAGAGGAGTCAGAAAGTAATAATAATTAAAATGTTTAAAACAAATTACCTTCTTCAAACTTGGGTGTACTACAAGGGAGGTAGGTAAGTAATACTTACCCTATGATCTATAATTTCAACAGCTCAGAATGCACGTTATATATGCTGCTATACCTCACAAGGAAAGCGGCGT
Organism: Neolamprologus brichardi; assembly: GCF_056152115.1. Lineage (NCBI taxonomy): Eukaryota > Metazoa > Chordata > Actinopteri > Cichliformes > Cichlidae > Neolamprologus > Neolamprologus brichardi. The sequence continues at coordinate 18,910,908 of NC_142117.1, read as the reverse complement.
GGCCAGATGGCATCACAGGCCGTTTGCTGGGGTGCTGTGCTAACCAGCTAGCAGGTGTGTTCACTTCGATTTTCAACGAGTCCCTGGATAAGTCTATGGTCCCCACACGCTTCAAGAGATCTACCATCATCCCTGTCCCCAAGAACAACAAGCCCTCATGCCTGAATGACTACCAGCCAGTTGCACTGACCTCGGTGGTTATGAAGGTGTTCGAGAGGCTGTTGAAGAAAACCATCTCCTCTTCCATCCCAGACACCACAGATCTGCTCCAGTTCGCCTACTGACCCGACAGATCCACAGAGGATGCCATCGCCCACGTCCTGCACACCACCCTCAGCCACGTGGACAAAAAGCCGGGTAACTATGTGAGAATGCTGTTTGTTGATTACAACTCAGCATTCAACACAATAGTGCCCGGTAGACTGTTCACAAAGCTGAGGGATCTAGGACTCAACAGCCGTGTGTGTGCATGGGTGTTGGACTTCCTCACTGGCAGAACTCAGGTGGTGAGGGTGGGTAGGTGCATCTCCAACAGCATCACCATCAGCACGGGAGCGCCACAGGCCTGTGTCCTCTCGCCACTGCTCTACTCCCTCTACACCCACAGGTTCAACACTATTGTGAAGTTTGCTGACAACACAGTGGTGTTGGGCACCATCTCCAACAATGATGAGGCGGCCTACATGGATGAAGTGAAGAATCTGGCATCATGGTGCCAGGACAACCAAGCCCATTATCATTAATGGAGCTCCAGTGGAGAGTGTGCAGTCCTCCAAGTATCTCGGTGTCCACATCTCCTTAGACCTGACATGGTCTGCCCACATTCAGGTCCAGACTAAAAAGGCTAGGCAGCGCTTGTACCACCTACAACAACTGAGGAAGTTCAGGGTCTCTCCAGTAATCCTCAGGACTTTCTATACAGGTGCTGTGGAGAGCATCCTCACACAGAACATCACATCCTGGTATGGAAACAGCTGTGTCAAGGATAAAAAAGCTATTCAGAGAGTCTTCCGTATGGCAGAACGCTGCTGCAGGACTGCTCTCCCTTCCCTACAGGACATTTACGTCAGAATATGCTGGACTAGAGCAACTCAGATTTTGAAGGACCCGTCCCATCTCAGCAATGAACTGTTCCAGCTTCTGAAATCAGGCAGAAGGTTCCACACCATCCGAACAAGAACAGAGAGGCTCAAGAGGAGTTTTTATCCTCAGGCCATTCGTGTGTCTTCTCGTTCTAACCTTGCCTCCAAGCTGTGTCTGCATTTGGGTCCATCACCTGGTTCTGGCTACCTCACCATAACCCGTAGTGATTTTTGGCTAATCATTAGTCCTCTGTTTCTTTTTCAGTTGAAAGATTTCAGGTCATGATTCTGAACAAAATTGGACGTCCAAAACTGACAAACAGTGGACAGGTTCAGACAGTGTCTAGGAGAGATTATTGAGAAAACTGCTAAAATCGATTCATTGTCAGGAAAGAAGATAACGAAGATAACAAAGATGAAACTTGCACACTTCTGTAGTATTTCTCAATTCCTCTACTTTTTTTTCTGGCTCCTTGACCTAAAACACCTAGCACACTTAACACTTACCTGACTTATGGTCAGGTCAGCCTATTTCCCAACTGATGCTCAATCAGTTTTCTACACTTCCCAAAACAGGAATCTTGTATTTCCTGGAAACATCACTACATAAAACCCCCAAACAAAACAATAATATTCAAGGAAACAATAATTTTTCTGCACCAGCTCTCCGCAAGGATATTCAAGGGTGCATAGGAGTTTGCCCATGGGCCCATTGTTGCAGATCCCTGTACAACCACTGTGCAAACAATAAGTCAAGCTTGTTATCTGTGGGTGTTGGATAAAAGTGAAGCTGTTGATTTACTGGTTGATCTTCGTTCCTACCCTCACTTTTGGTCATGTGCTCTGGGTTGTGACTGAAAGAATGAGATCACGGATTCAAACGGTGGTTTGGTGTGATTTGGACAGCCGTCATAGGTCCTGGTGCTTCAATCGCCAATTGTAATGAGCTCTTGAGGCAACTTATCTTTGGTGAGGAAGGAGCCAGAGGTCGTTCATGAGGTTGAGAGATCGGGACTAGATACAGTCAGACTCATCTCACCGCACAGTTTCTACAACCAGTCTCCATGAGAAGGGCAGGACTCTGTTCCGATCTAGAGTTGACCACGATGAGAGGCATTGGGCAGGTGTAGGTACCCTTGTATCTCTCCATTTGCTGCCTGCATTTTGGAATTTTCCCTGATGGACGAGAGTTGAGGTGGTTCAGGCATCTGACTAGGATGCTTCCTGGACACCTCCTAGGTAAGGTATTTTGGACAAATCCCACCAGGAAAAAAAATCACAGTCACAATAGTAGATACGCTGATTTCTAACTCTGGTTAAAAATTAAACAGCGTAATGGAAAAAACTAATAAACAGGCGGAAGAGTCTTGCCATGTACTGTAATCTTATGATGTGCAATTTGTGTCAATTAATGCGAGTGTTTGAATGAGTAAGGCGAGATGATTCACATTTTTGTTCCAGTGAACACACAGCTGTGCACTTCTATTTGAGACACTTTTTCTGAGAGTGTGAGTTGCTCAATTACTTACAAAAACAAGTGAAATTAAATGAAAGATTTTCTCATTTCACTGAAAGAGCTTGAAAGAGCTATCTCCCTTGAGGAGAACCAGTTACCACTACAGACTCTTGGCAACTAATCTCTGAGTGACATTAGGGTGAATGTGCCCAAAGAAGACAACAAACTGTCTGTGAAACAGAGACCCTGGGTAAAATTTCCCAGTAATTAAATGTATTAGTCAATATGGGCAAGGGGGGGGGGAGGGGGGGGGGTGAAGGGTTTAAGCCACAGCATGACTGAGTGCAACTGTCATGCTTGAAGGCAGCCTCATTCTGTCTTTGTTGCAATTGGGACTGTGAATCAGTCCAACAAACACAAATCAGTCTCTTATTAGTCTTAATGAGACTTGCCTGGTATTGGCCATCTAGATATGCGGCAGCAAAATCATAGGTGGGGAAATATATAACAAACAAGCATGACTTGAATATCAACTAATACACAACCTCCTGAAATTTAAATGTATCAATAAATCCACTAAATTATTCAAACCTCTGTCTGTTGATCTCTCTGTCCTCATCTCTCTCCGAGTCTGACACAATGGCGCCCTGTGGGCTTCCTGTGCTGACAGGAAGAGAGCGGCTTTTCACAGCCGGCCAAGACACACAGCTGAACGGAAGAAGACCCCCCTTTCTGAGCTTGTCTATGCCTGCTGCACCCCCTCTTTCCTCCTATCTCTTTCTGAATCACACTTTTACCCTCATTTTGTTCCACCCCTCTGTCTGGACCATCCTCTTAACTGTCTCTTTCTCTTGCTGAATCAACTCACACTCACTCACCACAGCCATTACTTAATAGCGCTTGTTCTGCTCATTGTGACTTGCTTCTTCATTTTAAATATTGAATCTTCTCTCCTCCTTCAATCACACGCTGCAAATTGTTCTCAAATTCCTTTTTTTTTCTTTTCCTGTCCCTCTAAGGAATCTTCCCAATTAAATTCTCTGTTACTCTTTTGTGGACTATCATTACATTTCCCAAATGGTATTTTAGCTGTCGCCCTTCCTTCAAATTACGTATCTCTCGAATCTAATCCTTCTCTATCTGATATTCCGTATTTTTTGCACACTGATCCCCTCTCCAAGCCCTGTTGTTCTATGTGTCCTTTCCCTTTTCCCATTTTACCCTTACACGCTCTCCTTTCTTATCATTCCCAACATCTTATTTCCTTATTCTTTTTCATCACCTTGTGTATTTATAAACACCTTCAATGCATCTCTATTCCATATAATTTTCTTTATTTTGGACTTTTGCATCTTCACACAATGAAATTGCTAGCAAATGTATCTGTTTTGCTTGCAACTTGGGTTTATTTAAATATTCTACAGTAGTGTCCAAAAAGTCTAGAGCCAGTGCACATTTGTTTAGAATTTTTGGAAATAGGTGCAGCGATCTACAGAAACATGCACAAACATGAATGGAAATAGAATATGTAAAGCAAAAACATTTGTACAATTTTAAGCTTGAAAGTCAATATTTGGTATGCTGATTCTTCACCACAGCCTGAGCTCTCGTAAGCTAGCATTCTTGTAATTTCTTTAAGTAGTCATCAGCAATAATTATCCAGGCTTCTTAAAGGACATTCAAAGCTCTTCTTTGAATATTGGCTGGCTTTCATTCCATTCTCTGCCAAGACAATCCCACACAGTAGATGGATCAACTGAAGGGCGCCATCCACTATCTCAGGTCCTGTGTCAGGTCTTTGCTGGAATTTTTCCTGTTTCCTAAGGACGTGATGGTTTGTTAGGCCTGTTAGTTCTTTTTTGTCCCCAATTGTCCAATGTCCTCAAATATTTAAAGGACACACAAACAGCTCTGGTTCATCCCTTGCCTTTTTAATGCTTGAATGATTAGGACACAGTACAGTGTACAGTAGTGTAGTTTTACAAATTTCTGCATTGATATTTAGACATAGAAGCAGACTTTGAATTGAGTTTACTATAAATAGTGGTACTGTACTCAAACGTCTTTTCTCCACCTGTCCCTGAAAGAGTCAATAAGCCCAGCTGGAATGACCCAGCATGACAATGGTGAGGGCAGTTCTTATGATTGACTTCTCTTGCATCAGTCTCATTACAGTTTCTTCTGTGCTGTTATATAAAAATATAAAAACATAAAAAAGCTCTCAGTGTTGCAGAAGCAGTGCCAAGTCTGAATAAAGGCGCTCCCCATAGAGGCAGGTGCATCAGTTTTCTGTCACTCTCGGGGTGTGTGGCCATGCAGCGAATTTGTAGCTATTGTGTTGAGGCTCTCGCCGAACAAAGCCCTGATGTCTGTTTCAAAGAGGCCTGTGAGCTTGGTTAAAGAGATTAATCTTTGCTTGTTTGCAGCAGCAGTGTAAACAGCTTCTGATCTGAGTTCTTTCTTCCGATGAGTTTGTTGTATGACTCTTCCCCTGCTTTCTTTCTCACTGTTACACAGACTCACTGAGCCTCCGTTTCTTTCTCTCTGGTTATTCGAGGCACTTATTTTAGTTCTTCTGAGTTCTCCATCATATTGTGCGATGTGCAAATTAGATGTTTTATGGCAGTGGTCAAAAGCTATGTTCAGTGTATAGCTTCAGGCTGGTGTCAGTAGTAGTGACTGCAGTTGAAACTGGGTGGACTGAAAAACCTGGACAAGTGCTAAATGATACCAGATACAGGTTTAGATGTGTTATAATATCTTTAGACCTCCTATTTAATTGATTTGATTTTATCCATCCAACTTTGAAGACAAACATAACCCCCTTGGCTCCATTGTTTAGCTAGTTAGCTTGCTTGACAAAAGCTTAAGAACAATCCATGATGCTAACTGAATAATCTTTAGTCCCTCAGTGCTACAAATGAGATCTGTTGGACTGCTCTTTGTTTAAAAGAGAAACAACTGTTGCATGAAACTGTGACATATCTGTCAACTCGGCAGAATGGATCAATTAAAAGGTCTGTAAATAGGAAAGCAGTAGTACTCTTTTCCAGTTTTATAGTGAATTTTCTTCTCTAGCAGAAAGAGATGGCAAAGCATCCATTTAAATTCTTCTGCTTATTTAACAGCTGGGGGATGGGAATGTGTCATCCCCCAGCTGTCATAGGGCAGCTGTTATAATTCTAGTATGTTTATGTGTGATTATTATTATTATTATTATTATTATTATTATTATTATTATTATTGCTGATTTTCATGTGCATTTTGGAGAGAGGGTAAAGAATCCCCTAGGAGTCAAAGTGAAGCTGGTTTCAATATGAATGCATAATGAAAAAATGTCTCTTACTTCTTGCACACTAAGTTTTTAATTTAGAAAACCTTGAGAGATTAGCTAACTCATTTATTCACCCTTACTTAGCAGGCAGATTCTCCATAAAGTGAAACGTTTGAGTCATTGTAAGATGAGTTTATTTCTACTAACCATCGCCAATTATAGAGAAAGAGAATGCTATGAAGTTCAGTTTGAAAACATCATTTGAATATTTCAAAAGAAAAACATTGGGTCCTGCGACAGGTCTTTGCTGGATGTTTTGTATTTCTTAGGAACATAACTTTCAGATCCGGTTCATCTGCTATGGATAGTATGTTTGGGCCTACCACGTCTTTTTTTGTCCTCCACTCCAGACACAGCATTGATTATGATTCATGAGATCATGTTAAATGACTTAACAAACAAACAAATAGACAAACTAAATTGTTCAGAAAAATCGTCTTCTGCATATCCGGAATTGAGCAGAGAAGCCCACACCTCCCTCACCCCAGCCACTTCCTCCAGCTCATCAGTGGGCACATTGAGATGTTCCCAAGCCCCAGGAACTCCTCCAGGTAGAACATGCTGGAAATACCTCCCAGAGGAGGTGCCTAGGAGGCAGTTCAGGTGCCTGAACCACCAGGCAGATGCCTGAACCACCTGAACTGACTCTTTTTGATGTGGAGGAGGAATGGTTCTACTCCAAGTCCCTCTCGACTGGCCAAGCTGCTCAACTTATCTCTAAGGGAGAGCCCGACCACTCTTTGAAGGAAACAAATTTGTGTCAGTCATTGGTATCTCCCAGCGTCATAGGGGTGGGGGAAAAAATCGATACTGTGTAGTATCGTAATATTTTGTTTGCTAATAATGTATTGATACAGGGACAGCAGAAATTGATATTTTGTTACAAAAAATGTTTTTTTGTAACAAAATATGTTGCAACATACTCTGACTTCAGAGCATGTTGATCCTTTTTCTGAGCAAGAATCCTGACATTCTTTCAATGTCCAAATGTGTTTAACTTTTTTTTGGCAGCAATAAACATGACAGTTTACTTAATTAAAATAAAACATGTCTTAAATTAAAATAAGTTTAAAACTTTTTTTTAATGTAAAATTATATTTTGTTTTAATTTACTTTCAAATTCTTCAGTTGCTGAAGGGGCTGCATAGTTTTCACAAATTGCATAGTTCAGAATAGCTATAATTGTATCAGATGGTTGCATTCAGTTAAGTTGGACTAGACTGTAATACAAACCGTTCAGTTTGTCAACAATAAAACTGACTGAAATGAGAGAGAGACTGAGTGTGAGACTTTGTTATTAGATAAAATGAATATTGATAAAGTTTACCTTTATGTACAGAATCTGAATATCGCAAAATATTTTTAAAAAATTGCAATAATATCGTATCGTGCATTAAGTATTGTGATAATATCGTATCGTGGGATGTATGGTGATTCCCACCTCTACAGCCTCATGCACCAGAAAAAGTTTGAAAGACCTGCAGCTTCTGGGTCTATGTGCGGTTTCCCCCTCTGGGGGCGAGGGTACCTGAACCTGGGGTATAGAGTATGTTTGGGGAGTATGATTGTGTGTACAGTGTCCATTTGTGTCTGTCTTCACGTTGGGTGAGTGCTGAGTATTTGTATATGTGTGCATGAGGGTGGGAATGCATGTTTGTTTCTGTGTGTGCCTGTTTGTCTGTGTCCATATGTCAGGTCGGGTCTCAGACTCCACCTCTCTGGGAACTTCTCAGTATGGAGGCCTAGCTCCCCTCACCACACTCCCTGCCGGTGGCTGATGCCCTCAGGCATCGGTGTGTTGGTGCTTCTTGGTGTTCGGGGCTGGGCGCTCAGGTGTGTACCTGCTCACTCCTGGTGGCTGCTTGATGGGGCCTGGCGTCCGTGGCTCAGTCGGGCCTCTTCCGGGGAGTGGGGGGGCCTTCAAGCCTCCGGCCTTTGGGCCTGTGGCTTGGTTCACTCTGGCACAGCTGGCTACCGGCAGAGCCCGTGGGCACGCCACTGCAGCCCCTCTGGATTTTGCTCCATGGCTGCTGGGTGACCCCTCGTCTTGGGCTGTCCTCAGCTCTTTCCAGGAGGGTGGCATGGATGCCCCTCTGGTGGTCCTCCTTGGGCTCTCGCACTCTGAGGCCTCTGGATGTCTGGGCCCTGCATCTCTTCCATGCCTGCTTCATGCCCTGGTTGTAAGGGCTATGGCTTCCTACACCCTCTAGCAGATCGTTACATGGAGAGACCTTTTAAATACAAGCACGCTCATGCACACAGGTGTGCACACGGGTGTTCACTGTTCATAGACACAAACTACACCTTTCTTGGCTGCTACCTCAAAGCACATTGTGTGCTGTCGGTCCTGGAATTCAATATTTAGTATTTACTGTTATTTACACTTAGCTAGATTAATGCGGTGGTGTTGTGTTTATTATGTTGCTCTGTTTTTGCTTGTTTTCTCTTTTTTTTTCTCTCAACAGCTAATCCAGGAGATTTTTTTTCTTTTTAAGTGCCCTTTCTCACTGTCCCTCTTCCCCTCTGTTTTTCTTTTCCTTCATCTTTCTTTCTCCCTTTCCTATCCCCCAGCTATGTCTGTCCCATCTGTAACAACTGAAAATAAAATAAAATAAAATGAAATAAATAATAACAACAAAGGTCGATCAAATGGCCAATACGGCAAGGCCGTGATGATCCATTTGGCAAAGTAAATCCACTGGGCATCTTTGTTGGCAATCAGATAACAATTCTGGCGGCTAAAGAACCAAACGGGACAGGCAAAGAAAAAAAAAAAAAGAAGACCTGCTTTTACGGTTTTGAGTTTTGTATTATTATAGACATTTGATTTTTTCAGTATTTATTATTTCTAGTATTTTGGTTTCTGTGTTAGCATTCTTAGTATTCTGGTTTTTGTCTCTGTGTTCCATGGTTGCTCTGTCTCCCCTTGTCAAATCCGATGTGTTGTGTTTCCTGTTTTACTTTGTAAGTCTGTGTGTCATGTCAGTGTGTCTATTTTGGCTTCCTCTGGTCTTGTTGTGTTTGATTACTGCCAGGTGTGCTCTTCTCCTGTGTCCCATTCCCTCATTATCCCTCACTGTTGTTGTTTTTTTTTTTTTTTGCCTGTCCCATTTTGTTCCTTAGCCGTCAGAATTGTTGTCTGAAGATCAACAAGGATACCCAATGGATTTATTTTGCCAAATGGATCATCATGGCATTGCCGTATTGGTCCATTTGATCGACCTTTGTTTTTATTATTTATTTTATTTTATTTTCAGTTGTTACAGACGGGACAGACATGAGTGAGGGATAGGAAAGGGAGAAAGAAAGGTTCACTCTGTGCCAGAGTGAACCGAGCCGCAGGTACAGAGGCCGGAGGCCCGAGGGCCCCCCGCGCCCCGGAAGAGGCCTGACCAAGCAACAGGCGCCAGGCCCCGCCAAGTAGCCACCGGGAGTGAGCTGGTACATACCTGAGCGCCCAGCCCCGGACACCAAGAACCACCAATGCACCGACCCCTGAGGGCATCAGTTACCGGCAGGGAGTGTGGTGAGGGGAGATAGGCCTCCATACTTGGAGGGCCTGGGAGTTCCCATGAGGTGGAGTCTAAGACCCAACCTGACATATAGACACAGACAAACACGCACACACAGACACAGACATGAATTCCCACCCTCATGCACACATATACAAACACTCAGCACTCATCCAACGTAGGGATAAACATAAATGGACATGTACACACAATCACACTCCCCAAACATACTCTATACCCCGGGTCCAGGTACCCTCGCCCCCAGAGGGGGAAACGGCACCCAGACCCAAGAGATGTTACCCTTCCCTCTGGGGTGGATCCCTCATTGTTGTTGCCCCGACAGGGGCGCGGCCCCGGCCGTGACCACTCAACGTGACTGACAGGTAAGCTTTAAGTAAAGCTGTAAGGCGCAAGTGGGATACTTAGACACTGGAGGTGGAGCTTCCTGTCGAGCCGCGGGAAGCGGTTATAAATTAATTAGGGCCTAGAAATTTGACCGCTATCGGAGAGGGCGTATGTGAGACGATTTTTTTTTTTTTAAGGAAGTTTAGGGAGGAGTGTAAAATGCTGATGAAGGTATTGTGTGGATGATGCTACAAGACTGAGCTGAAAGAATGATATGTGTGGAAAATTGTTAATTGTCCTGATGTCTGAAAGAGCTCTCCTAAGCACGCTGAAGATTTTGGTGTGAATGCTGGCAATGCTGAGCTTAGTATATTTAAGTGTGTGTGCGTGTAATAAGGGTGCATTGTTTTTAGATCAAGACTGAGCAGAATTACAGAGGGTTTATAGACTGTAAATAAAAAAAATAAGAGTTTGATTAGCCCGTAGAAACAGGAAAGAGAGAAACAGAAAAATATGAGTCTGTGTGGCTGTGTGTGTGTGTGTGTGTGTGTGTGTGTGTGTGTGACAGGAACTTTTGCATGTCCATAAAAGGAAACTGGCTGGTGTGTGAAGTGTGCACCTGGAGAGAGAGAGACGAGTTAAAATCTAGGCAGATGAAGCTAATGGATGTCTTAAGAAAAGAAATGAAAAGGGTATTAATTGAAGGTTTTAGTGTGTCAATACAGGTGGACTCTTCTCAATCTGAAAACATGAGTACAGCGGCAAAAGCATAGATTAACAGAATTGGGAGGAAAACAGGCCAGCCTTTGGCTTAAAATTTGACAGCTTCACCTCTCATTGTCTCGTTATCCTGAGAAGAAGCTTAAAGGACAGTCAATCTCCTGATGAAGACAGAAGACAGACAGAACACCGTGTACTTTAAGAATTAACAGCAGGCAAAAAGACAGTGCAACTGAACTATAACACTGACGACTCCAGCAGCAGCATGTAAGGAAGCACATGATGCAACATGCACGGTGAATTACAGGCTGTTAAGAACAGTGGGATAAATAACTGTGGGAAAGCACTTGACACCGAGTTTCATATTTGCCATGCTTGGAGTAATCCTCAAAGAAAAGACTGAAAAGATCAAGAGAGAAGTAATGGAGAGAAGAAACAGCTGATTTGGGCCTGTGTTGATCTGCGAGGCCCCACAGGAAACTGTGAGAACTGTGAAAACACACATATACAAATGGTTACATGTGAAATTATTTTTGGGGAGAAGCAGAATTGAGATAGTTTGAATCCACAGTTCAGTGCAAAGAGGCATGAGTTAAACCTGATTATAAAATACATATGCAATGAAAAAGCATCTTACACCCCATTAACATGACCACATAACATGAACGCAAGGAATAACACGCTTACATTTATCAATGTGAATACATGAAATAAATTGGTATTTCTGGCCGGAGAGAGAGAAGTGGGTCATTTAAGCACTGATGATAATAATGAAAATGTCTCAGTTTTGTTATTTTTTTCCACATGCAGCGGTTGGAAGAAAGTTATAGGTTAACATCACTGGAAACGTTCAGGCCGAGTTTCTGGTTGAACTGGTTGAGGACAAGGAATGCTGTTATTTAAGGTGGGGAATCAAACTTTTCGGGAGAGCAAATATAAGGTGACCTTTTCCAGATTACAACTGGCTGAGGAGAAGGCTACCTGTGGGAACCTCGAGTTCTTGTCGAAAAGGATTGCCGCGTGTCAATCCAGACCAAAAATGATAGACAATTGTTTTTCTTTTGAGTGGATGCGTGTGAATGACTGGACTGTGACTGGACTGACAACTGGACCAAGGTTAGCATGAATAAAGAGCGACAAACAATTGACTAGGTTGGGGAGAGAAAGCAGATGCTTTGCAGACTTAATCTTTTGGCTGCTGATTTTGGGTTGCTGATGTTTGCTTTAAAAAGAAAATTTCTGTTTTATTGACTGGGTTTAGATTACGGTACTAGATTATATTGTTGGGAAAATGCCAAATGCTAAAGGGGAGAAACCTTTTGATATAACTCATGCCATTAACAAAATAGGCCACTGTAGAAGTCAACTAAAGTTTATAGAGGAAAATAACTAAAACAAAAGTAATATTTATGAGTCACTTAGGAGATTGCTAGACTTTTCATATAACATGCAGTTATAGAATAACAAACACTTGTCGAAGTGACCAAGGTTTTTTCCTTTAAAGCAGGAGCAAAGTAAGGAAAGCACATATATTTTGGTTAAGTCTGGTAAAGTATAATTAGAATGTACAGTTACATTAAGAGGAGCAAAATGAAATCAAAATATGCTGTATCAAGAACATGTTATATAACCTTTTAGTAGCTGGCTTTAGCGTATTTGACACATGAGATGTGTCAAGAAGGGGTGATTTTGGGTTTAATTTGAAATAAGGGGCTTTATGATCATGGTAGGACCTGGTGGGAGTTTGATTTAGCTATGATAAAACTTACGCATAAGTAATTGCTTTTATGATTAAACTTAATTGATTAAAATGTTTGTTTTCTCTTTGATCTTTTAGTAGAATAAGCGGTTATAATGATTTTCTTGTAATCTATTGTGAAAGGTGTCAGGTTGTAAAAGGTCAATGAAGATGCTTGCAGAAACAGATAACATGTACTGTGACTTGTAGGTCAGAGTTAAGGCACATTCTGCTTGGAAACTTTTGCACTTGCAGAAGCAAGAGTTTTGTGTGCAGGATGTTGATAATCAGATAAGAGAGAAGAGAGCGAGCAACAGGAAGCACCTGGAGGGACGTGAAAGCGGCGCTTTAAGTGTGTTAAAGGTGTTAAAAGGTTGTTTACTGAGATGAGTAACATTGAAGAATATATATATAAATAAAAGTCAAAAACCTGGTTCAGCGTGACTGACTGAATTGATATATTGTAGGGAGGACCTTGAGGGCCGATGGATAGATGCTAACACGCTTATACACATAATTAGGTTAATGCTTTTGATTAGAGAGTCCCGAACATGATAGGTTGAACCAAGTTTGAATAATTAAGAGAACAATTGATGAACATAATAAGTTAGGGAGGCGTAGTAGGGAAAGGTGTTTGTTTCATTTGCAGGAGAGTTTGGGACCACAGCGACCACGGGGGTGGCGAGATTCCAGGGAGCACCGGACCGAACAGAACCACCAGAGAGGGGCACCCAAAAGAAGCACAGAGCACCACAGTTGAATAAAATTTGTTGTTTAGGAGATTAAAAGCTTGTTAAGGTTAAATGTGACCATAAAAGTAATGAAGAGTAATGAGAGCAACTTTAGTAATAGTTTCCGGGATTTCTATTTTAGGTAAATTGCCCAAGAAATAGTGCTAAGACCGGATTTATGTTATCCGCAGAGGGGGTGGGAAAACTTAACTCTAAAGAGACTGTTTCCAAAGAGTGATAAACGTAAGTAGGCCCTTTGACCAGAAAAAGCTAATTATATCTGTTGTTAGTAAACAGTAGTTATTGAGGGGGTCAGTTAATTAGTTTAACTAATAGAATTAGTTAAAGAGGGGGAACTGTTGAGGTTTAAATTTATCATCTTAAATGTTTATATGCTGATTATATTGCTTTAAATAAGAAAGGCCTAACTCTGAGTACACTCTGTGCCAAAAGTTCTGACAGGAAACTGCATGCTTTTGCAGAGCGTGCTTTTGCAGCTAGAAAGTGAAACCAACTAGGTTGTTTGATCGAAACTTAAAGTGTGGTGTGATGTAGAGAGCAAGTATATAAATACCTAGGCTTCCGTTTGTGCTTGAGACCTGGGGTTGTGTGTTTTGTGCTCAGGTCTCCATATCCCGGATATGTAAAATAAAGATCATTTTTTTAAAGTAAAAGGACCACTTTTGAGCCGTGTCTTTCTTGGCCCTAAAGAATCCAAAAGAACCGGAATTTAATACTGTATTTTAGCCCCGTGTTTCTCTCAGTCAGTGTTGCGTCGTCCCCTCATGCTGTGTGGTTTTTTGCGACTCGTCTCCAGGTTTCTTAGTGTTTAGCATTAGTTTCTAGTTTAGTTTTAGTTTTTGCAAGTTTGTTGTTTATGGATTTTTTTTCTGCTACTGCAATAAAAGCAGACTATTTGAGTATGCTCTTCCGTTCAAGTGTCCTGCATTTTGGGTCCTACATCCTGCGTGCCACAGCCGATTCATGACACCTGCAGCTTTATCAAGAAACATATGCTCATTTAATAGTATAGCTTTAGAGGCCATAGATATTAAAAAGAGAGAAAAATGCATATAATAAGAACTCTAAAGTCCACATAGGAAGTATGTTGTAAAGACAGAAAAATGAAATCAGTGAACTTTAAAACAAAACTAACAATTCCTTTGTTAAACAGGTAGTGGACATCCTTTTAGTTATAGGTATACCACATACTCCTTACAGTGATTTTAATATTGTGACTATGACACTGAAGGCCTTCTACAGAGACAGACCTCAATGTGCTTTATTACAAAAAGAAGAAGAAGAAAAAAATAAAACAAAAATGCCTGCTAGAGGGGAAAACAATTTGCATCATAATATACAGGGACATAAAGGCTAATACAATGACTGTGATTAGCTGGAAAAAATTGGAATTTAATATGTCAAAAGAGTGTTCTAGCAGCCAGTGTCTAGAAAGCTGTATTAGCAATGTGTTACAAAGTGACTGTCAAGCTAAGGCTATTTTAAGCATAATAATATTAGCCATAACCTTTTAAATTTTTCACATTCCATTTAACAAGAGTTGCATACCACCAGGGCACTTTAGCTCAATTTGCAGAAATATAATACATAACTCTTTGACAAAATGTAGGCAAAACCAGGATATACAGAGTGTTGATTTCCTAATTTTTCAGGGCGCTCTCTCACATCTTGCTTATTTTCACTATGCATCCATTTCTTTTTCTTTTTTTGGATTTGACTGTCAGTCAGTTAATACAAAGTAAGTCATTTTATGCTTCACAGTAATTTTGTTTTAATAATGTTTAGTTTCAATAGCAAAACTAACACAAATACAGCATTAGACAAAAGAAAAGGTAGCTGTAATTCTGTGGCTGCAGGTCAAAGCAATGTGCAAGTAAAGCTATTCATTTCTTTGACTGAAGAGTATGTGGCAGGAATTTGACTGTGCAGGTCCAGAACAGCTAACTTGCAAATCAGTGTAACTATATAGTATAATTTGTTTTGTCATTTAAACCTATTCATCTTTGTTTCTTTCCAACCAGCTGCTTGCTTTTTTCTTCATTTCCTCATCCTTCTTCACTCCTAAGATTTCCTAAAAAATAGAAGAAAAAATAGATGTAGCTTCTGGAAAATGAAGGCACGATCCCCCTTTGCTAATGACTTCATTGTCTTAGGAATAAAAATTAAATCTGTTTTACACATCTTGGTCATATCACATTTCAAACAGGAGGCTTATCCATGGTATTTTCCTCATGGCTAATAACTTGCCAATCACAAGTCATTAGCCAATGACAAAGCAGTTTCTCAGCCAGACCCACCCCTCCTCATCACACTTGGCATTTTGTGGAACCAATAGAGATAGTGGAAATGTTGATCTTGATGCTTCATATCTGGAGTTCAGAAACCAGCGACATGAGTAAGTACAGCCTTCATTTATACTCTCTATGGTGCATCCACAATAATATACACAATTACAATTCATACCCGCGTGAAAGCTTTTGTAGAAATTCATTTCATGTAAACAATTACGTGGCGCACAGCGTTACGTCAAAAAAGGCTCACACCTTTGACTTTGCGTTACTCAATCTCCGTTTTCCTCGTCCACACACAAACACAAAAACTCCACTCTGGAAGGAGTTTTTAAAAATGCATGTTTTCAGTAATCCAAAATGCCATTCACGTGTGGATGAAAGGCCTAAACACATAGAACAGGCACATGGCTCAATCATGAGCGGGGCACAGAAAGGAATTGGCAGAAATCCCAGAGGAGCGAAACACCAGTTACTGCTAGACAGAGCAGTTGCCCAAGACTGCAGGACCAGGCTTATCAACCTGTGCACTTCCTGGATTGATTAAAAGAAAACCTATGACAATGCCCCACACATGGATCGTGGAATGCCTAGAACTATACAAGATCAACAGGACCCTAACAGCCTTCATCAGGAACTGTGCAGAGGTCAACTTCAACATAATTTCACAAGTCATGATAAAGTGCAGAATCTATGAAGGAGATGTCCTGTTCGCCCTGCTGTTCTGCTTTGACTTAAACCCCCTCATCATTGACAAAACTGGCTATGGATACCGACTACAAAATGGAGCAATTGTCAGCCACCTCCTCTACATGGATGACATTAAGCTGTATGCCAGGAGTGAGCAAGGCATTGCTTCACTGATCCACACTAGGATCTACAGCAATGACAACGGAATGTCATTTGGACTAGAGAGGTGTAGTTGAATGGTAAAAAAAAAGTGAATGAGGGGATTGAACTACCTGAAGGCAACATTGCACACATTGAGGACAGCTACAAGTACCTGGGGATCCCACAGGAAAATGGGAACCATGAAGAGGCCTCTATAAAAGCCACAATCACCAAGTACCTGCAGATGGTCAGGCAAGGAGTCACCTGAATGTCAAGAACAAGGTCCGAGCATCAACACCTACGCCAGGCCGATGATCAGGCACCCTACTGGGATTATAAGATGGCCAAAGGAGAAGACAGAAGCCACTGACATCAATACAAGGAAGCTCCTGACCATTCATAGAGGGTTTCACCCCAAGTCCAGCACCCTGAGATTGTACGCTAAGCAAAAGTAAGAAGGCTGAAAACTGGTGAGTGTCAGAGCCACTGTCCAGGATGAGACAACAAATAGGCTCAATGTGTAGATCATTAAAAAAAAAACCCTCAGCAAATGATATCAGATGGAAATCACTAAGCATAAATATGGGCTATACAGGTTACACAGTTTGTACCAATGCTTGATAATAATTGAAAAGGTACTTCTTGTCTAAACCTATCTGTATTAACTATCTGTGTTGGGAGCTGTGCTACTACTCACAGTAAATGAAACACCACTCACCAGGGTTGTCTTTTTCATAACATTTTTAGTATATAGTATTTTGGATAATGTTGTGCAAGTGTGAACAACTCATGTAGGACAGCAGCTGTACAATTTGGAGAATAAAGCACAATCCTACAGTGTGCTGCAACCGTTGAACTGCTAGCAACATAAAAACAAAAACATGAGCAGGGGCTGTGAGACATTGTACCTATTCAGATATTTTATAAAGGAAAAAGAGAGAATTGGAGTGATTGAGTGGACACACATGTGAGATGATGGTGCTCAATGGATGTGAGATATGGGAACAGATATCAGGAAAGAGGGGATATCTAGAGAGAAGGAAAGAAGTTGGCAGGAGAAGAGAAAATGAGAGATGTGTGTGTGTGTGTGTGTGTGTGTGTGTGTGTGTGTGTGTGTGTGTGTGTGTGTGTGTGCGTGTGTGTGTGTGTGTGCGTGTGTGTGTGTGGTAGAGACTAGCAGAATGGGAAGGGCATCTGAGAGTCAGATTTAGGGAGGGATAAGGATACAGGCATAGAAGGAGACTGCGAAAGAAATGCAAAGGAGGAAGTGGGAAAAAGAAGAGAATAGAGAGCAAAACTAAAAAAGGGGGGAAGAAGATGAAAACAAGATGAGGGAAGGTCAGTTTTTTAAAATTCTGACAGAAGTGTCTCTGAGTGACTCTCTTGAGGATTAGATTTAAAGTATATACACATAAACTCTCTCTCTCTCCCTCTCTCTGTTAATGTTTCATGGTTCCATTTCCAAGATTACATCTTTCAATTAAGACTAAGATGGTAGTCTCCTAGTATGTGTGTGTGTGCGTGTGTGTGTGTGTGCGTGCGTGTGTGCGTGTGTATATCTGTGTGTGGGAGGGTAAAGCTTGGTATGAATATTCATTTTAACAACAGACAAAACACAAGTAACACAGGACAATTATCTTGTATTAAAGTAAGGAAATACAAATTTAAGCAATGATGCCAATCAGCAATAAACAGAATCTGTGTCTGCCTGAGTGTTACAGGCATGTTTTTCAGCCATTAATGGAACTGATGCACTAGTATCTGCACAGCCAACACAAAGGCACACATTTTATTTGTACTGCCAAGCCTATAAGTAGGCAGAATATACCTTTCAGGTGGAGGTGCTTTATAGATTAACATCCCCAGATTTACAGGGAGTCTATTAAAAATAATTAAAACCAACCTAAAAAGCAAACAAACCCTGATGACCTGTAAACAATGAATATTAATTCATTAATACAAATGAATGCTATAAAATGTTATTGCAGCAAAATTGATTTCTGTGCAGGGTAGAGGGTATCTTCTCCTGAGACCTTTTTGAACAATGACATCAAATGTTTAATACGCTGGCTGTGTTTGAAGTTTTACGCCACCAGAGTTCACAGAGTGGTTTTCACTTTGCCCAATGAAAACTGGGAAAGATCTGACACCTGAATGAAGAGCATTACAATCAAAACAACAGATTATTTTGTCTGTAGTGCCACTGATGGCTTTAAAGCTTCAAATGTGATGCTTTGATTGAGCGACAATCACGACGGTATTTCCTTTTAGTTGGGTTACACAGAGAAAGACCTTCTTTTGTGCATATTTATTTTAGAAATGACTGAAGCTTATGCATAAGTTCAGTGAGAAAGATCTGTGTGCACTCGTCTGCCTTCATTACTGGGTATTTTGTAACCAACTTTAGGGTATAAAGGTGAATTACAGCGCAATAATTACTTGGGCTTGTAATAAGACCCTGGCCAGAATCAGAAGACACCAAATTCGTATGGAGCCAAAGTATTGAGCAGCAATAATGACCTGGACACAATGTTAACTTTTGAGTAGCCACTCTTGTATTGTTACAAGGTATAACAGATATTTGTCTAATTTGTACAGATGGAGTATAAAATAAAATAAATAGTGTGCACACTCAAACAAAATAAAAGTATTCGTTGGGGCCCTTTAAGAATTTAGAGTTAAGCTGGTGATAGCCAACTTCAAAGGTCCTTGTGAGTGTAATTGAAATGTATGAGTGTGTGGTGTGTATCTTCTTTGGGGTAGATCGTCCTCAAAGTGGTTGGCTCGCCATCTATCACAACCGGAATATCGTCCTGGTCCTTGGACTTTTCTGTCCTCTCCAAAAAACCTGACCTATAATCCAGGTCATAAAATGTACATTCTAATCAGTCTGTTTCAGATGCACTGTTTAAGGTTAAAATACAAAATCAAAGTATTGCATCAACCTCATATTCATTGCATCAACATCTTAAATCTTATCAAATCTCACAGTTATGTTGTACAACATTCAATTTTCAAGTATATCAAATATGAGAACTAAACATCTAAGTTGCTCAAAGATTTCTCTATTCATGTAAACATTAATTAAAAAATACTTATGGTAAGTAGCCATTGACATTCAAAATACAATACACCATAGCAAATTCGGAACTATGTGCAAATAAGCAACAAAATATACATGCGAGTTCAGTTCAGAGGCATTAAAGCAGTGTGCTTAATTTCTCCACACTATAGGCCTATTCGTGAGAGAGAAATGCACTAAAAATTACCCTCTAGATTACTTTAAACTCACACTGAACTGACAAAAATTAGCTTTAGAGCAGCTTAGAAACATGTTGCTCACCGTTGCTCTGTTTCTCAAAAGCCCAACACACACACTGGTGTCGGAATTGCAGCAGCTCTCCAGATGAAAGGTGAGTGGTTAGCCTGTGAGACACCGAGCTAGCATTAGCGTGATCACGACGGTAAGTCTCTATAACTTTTTTCCTTCGGAATAACACTTGTCTTACCGACGTTGCTTCTCTCCTTCATCCAGCCACTCGACTCCGGACTTCCAGCAGGTAAGTATGCTGGCTTCTTTTCCTCTCAATTCTGAGTTTTTCCCTCTCTTTTGTCCGTGGATTTCTCGGTTTGAGTATCAGATGCCTCCACTCCTCTTGCTGAGATGAGAAAAAAACCCGGGCACTCCATGTTGATGTGGACAGTTAAATAAAGAGAGTAAATACTCTCTCTTCTCTATCATGGGTGCAAATATGATTTTTTTCATCTGGGCTACAATTTGGTTGTTGTTTTTTCATCACTTCCTCTTTTCAGTCTATGTTAAATTCACTTCAGTTGCAATCGCGCTGAACGGATCCTTTTTCTCTCCCCTCCTGCTCATTTGTATGACCCTACTCCTCCCCATCTCCACCACACATCAATCATTGTGAACCTCTTCCTCCATGTGTGTCATCGCCAAAACCACCAGCATCTTCTCCTACTTGCAAATGTTGTCAGGACTGCTGCGTTTCCTGATTGGAGTCTAATTACAAAATAGCTTATAATGCAAAATAAATATTGTCCATTCTTTTACATGACCTCTGTTTACTGGAGTAGGAGAGCTGATTTACTGAATCTCTTGATGCTCTACTTGGCTTTGCAAATGGTCTTTATACAGTGTAAAACGAATATAGCCTATATAGGTCCTATATAGCTAATGTAGCTTATGTGTGCTTGTGTGTCACTTGTAACTACCTTCTCCTGTTACCATCTTTTAAATGTCTGCAATACCAAAAAAAAAATTTATGCAATAGAAGGTATGTCCAAATAAAGTATATCATACTTCCCTCTATGTTCCCTGCACTGAGAACTCCTTCTTTAATCAGAATCCATGGTTTACTGTGTGTTTTTAATTGGCCTGCCTCCATAGAAGGGTAAAGCTTGCCAAAGGCAGCCACTTGGAAGGAGCAGATCACAGAGCATAGTTGTTGTAAGACTTTCTCTGGGAATCAACTACAACTACCACAGCCGTTACCCTCTCATCATCTACTACCGACTGAATCATCCATACACAGAAGGCCTACTTTTATTATTAACTCTTCAGCATTACCCAGGGGTTCATTTTTTATATCTATAGGCAATTTATCTTATACCTTTGAAGGCATTCTAGCAGTGACTCAGATACTGTAGCAGATTGTCCACTAACTGAAGGACTGGAAGTTTAATCCCCGACAACTCCTGTCTACATGTCGACGGGTTTTTGAACAAGACACTGAGCCATGTTTCTCCAAATTTGAGAGGCTATTTCCTTGAATGATAACTCCACCATCGGCAATGGATTTGGTGTGAATGAATGAATGAAAGACATAAACCAAAAGCAATCCATTTACTATTCCTCGGGAGGAGTCAGTAAAAATGCCTTTTGGTTTGTCAACAAGTGCTTCTTGTGAAATTCTTGTGAAATTCTGCAGGCTAGAAATTACATTCTTATACAAATAAATTGCTTTCCCGATTACACTGTGTTGGTACGCGTAATTGAGGGGTGAGTTACATTCCAAAACCACATTTTTTGCTGTATTTTCAAACTGCACCAAAGCTGGAAGAAACTGGATGGGGTGCATAAAAATGTACTCTACATACAACTAAATTACATTTTCAGTCATGTTTCAAGGGGAACATGATTTACTCCAAACATGTAAAAAGCCTTGAAGATAAAAAGAAAAAGTTCACATGAGGAGAAATGGGTGTAATTTACAAAATTCATGTTTTGTTTAGCTCATTTGCACAAGAAAATCTAGCATTTTGCCCCAAAGCATGAAGGGCACCCTTTCTGCTGCTTAACTAGAAGGAGATATTCAAACTTTCCAAATAAATAACTCGTATGTGAAACATTGTTAACAGTGAAAGACATTTCTTCCTAACACTACTAAAGCAGACACAAGAAAATTTTCCATCAAAACAAGCTGTCCTCCAGTTATTTTGGTGATGTGCAGTTTACAAGGCTTGATTAGACTGAAAAAAGTCAGGTCACAAAGTCACATAGCAGTATTCATACCAAACACGTTAACTGCAACAACTTCGTGCTAGGCTGTGATTACTAATCAAATCTTTCCTGTCTTCTCTGCGTCCCTGCCACAGACACTGGCACCGGCACTGGAGGGTGCAGGGACCTCATTTATAACTGTTACATACACACAATATGCGTCCTGGACCCCAAGCAAACAAACTCCTTTTAGAGACTTTCAGCAATGTGAAGTCATGAATTGAAGGCAGGCTGTAAAAAAAATAATGTGGGGAATCATTATATATATAATGAATAGCTTACATAAGCATTTCATTTCATATCACGTGCTGCCCATGAATCCACTTACCCTGGCTTGTGTTTTCCCAGTATTAAGTACAAATACACTGTGTCCTTGCTATTTCATGCTAATTAATGACATTATCATTGCTGGTTGTAGCAATGCAATTCAACATGAAATAGCATTAAAATAATTGGAGAATAAAAAGTTAAATTAAGAATTTGTTAGGAGTAGCATCTTCTAATACTGCATATGCCACCAAGTGTTAGTGTTAACTTAGTTTTTAAGTGTGAAATCTCAGGAATGAGCAGAATTGTCCTGTCAGGTGCAAGGAGACACAGCGGAGCTGCTACTAGCACTCAGCCTGCATATGTGTCCTCAGTACGTGCACGTGTGGACTGTGTGAATTACCACAGTCTGAAAATAAAGCCAATGACAGTAGAAGTCCTTTCACTGAAAAGATAGTTCAACATAATAAAACTTGGGTAAGTAAATAAGCCATGCTTGCCTATTCATTCATTAATTTCTCTGTTGTTAAGCTAAGATATAATCAACTATTGCTTTGCATTGCTTTGCATTGCTTGCTGCGTCTATATTATGCGGCACTGTCCATGGTGCTGAAGTTGCATTGTTATAACAACACTAGGTGGTAATAATCACATAAAAGCTTCCTTCTTCTTTTGGACACTCCTTTTAGGGGTCCCACACAGTGGATCATCTGCCTCCATCTCACCCCATCTCTAGCATCCTCCTCTGTGACATCAATCCTCTACATGTTCTCCTTCACTACATCCACAAATCTCCTCTGTGGTCTTTATTTTTTCCTCCTGCTGGGCGTCTTCATAGTCAATATCCTAGCTTCTAATGAATATGTTTCAGTAGGGAGCACGAGAAATATTTGCTATTCAAGGATCAAAAATGTATTCCTTGAAACAAAGGAATACCTTCTCTCATTGTATTAAAAAAGCAGAAAAAAATAGCACAATATTTTTCACTTTTTGGGAAATCTTCCAAATGATAGCTGAGTGGTATAAGAATAAAATCTACACAGCATTTATACTGTCCATGACTCATTGAGTCATTTTGCTAACTGCACAGCCATTAAACATTAATCCATTTCATTTGCCCTGGCTTTTTTATCCACTTAATTTGGCTGTTGCAGCCCTAAGGGCCAGGCCAGTGTTGCCCTCTCCACTTCCAAATCAGCATGTGACAGTGCGGTTACTACTCTACGGTTAGAATTAGCCATAAAGCCTGAAAAGTGACATAAAAGTGTAATGCACCAGGTTTAAATGAACCTAATCATGCTTTAGGTGTAATTCATTTGGCACTAACATCATGCACTTTTTCTGTCTTCACTATAAATAAATAATCATCCCACAGCATGCATGACTTCTGCTTAAAAGCTGATATTTTACATTGTAATTACACCTTTTGTGTCCAAAGCGGATGTTACTGTGACCTCTAAGTCTTTATGCACAGTGTAAGCATCAATCATCAGCTCCCACTTATACATTTTCTATGTGATTGCGTTGCTGAACACACATATGAACTCAACCACAGAGGTGGCTCTTCCCTTTTAAAAAAAGCACTGGCTATATTCTTGATATTCATCAGTAGTATAGCAGTGAGACAGAGTGTGGGTAGATAATTGCCCAAGTCATAAAGATTAACATATCTACTTGAATGAACACCTATTATCAGCTGTCAGCTTGTTAGCCACAGATCCAGTTACAGGTTGTCATGTTCTGGTGTGAAAACAAACTAAATCATATAAATTGCCTGCCTCAAATAAGTGCTTGTCATGCCAGTGGCAGATATCATTATCGGGCACCTGCCTTCATTTATTCCCAGAAACCAATAAACCACTCAGGAGTTGGATAAATATCATGCAGGTGCCATAACAATCACTGACTGGACAGTGTTCCTTCTTTGTTTATCCCTAGGTTTCTACATTATATGATGCACTTTTGGATATTAAGGATCAACAATGCACAGATATGTCTAGAATATTTCTTTTCTTGTAACATCTATAACAAGTGTAGTGTTTGCTTTCTTAGTATGTGTAAAAAGACATGTACTATTGCTCTTTTCACATTAAAGCCACAGTCAGTTTACTGCACTTTGCCCTCCTAATCTGGAAGTGCAAGCTTTCTCTGTCTTCATTGGGTTTATTTCCTCATTACCCACGACATGTACTACCAAACTGGAGTTTGCAAACCCCAGACACAGCTTGTGTGTGTCAGTTACAGCTGGCTGTCACAAAACTGCTGATTCCACAAGTCCACAACAAATAAAAAATTCATTAGTTTGAATTTGACAATGAAGATATCACATAACTGCGTTTCCCGACATCCTCTCATGAGCCAAAGACCTTCTGGTGTTCAGTGGAACAAATATGTTGCTGCACTTCTTTTCTCATCTAATGACCAACAGTGCAGAGCGTGGCCTTTAACCCATCATCTGCCAACCAAATCATTGTTTATTGATCTCATACAGCTTCTCTGCTTGTTCAAGCATTGCTTAATTGTTTTTTTGTGCGTTTTGCCTGACTATTTTGTTATCGTGAACTTTTCTCTTCATACTGTATCTGTAACCAGTTCCCAGGTTTGAGGTGCTCTTTGTTTCTCATGAGTGTTGAAGGGTCCCATTATCATAGATCATCCATTCATAAATAACCATTGGTTACTTCTCCATGACATGTGTGACTTCTGCTCCTACTACAAATACCATAAATGCTCTACAGAACCTACACATTAGTCGACAGTTGTGCTGGCTGCTTGTCAGGATCAGCTGACATGCTGTGAATTATGCAGTGATACTGCTAATTAAGTACTGATATTTATTAGGTTCTATAATGCTTTTACTGTGATCTGGGTCTATTCCAATAAGCTCTTAATCATCTTCTCTTTTGCTGTTATCAACAATGTGACACATCAGAGTAATCACTGAGTATGAACAAGTATGAACACTTGTGTGTCCTTATTTGTCCAATTTTCTACCCTCATGGTATTAATTCTACTTGAGAGAGGAACAAAATAATCCCCTAAAGTCCTCAATTATTATTATTATTTTTTTAAGATCCCATATAAACATCTTTTTCTCGTCTTTCAGCTGCTCCCTTTAGGAGTCACCACAGCAAATCATCTGCCTCTATCTCATCCTATCTCATGCAACCTCTTCTGTTACATCAGTTATTTGCATGTCCTCCTTCACTACATCTATTAAACTTCTCAGCCACGTGAATTCAGAACAATATAAGCAGATCTTTTTTTACAAGTTATGATGGCTCATTTCCCAGTCCTAGAGTGTATGTGTGTATGTAGTATAAAAGGTAACATTTGGTAGGTGAATCTTATCAGCATTATCAGCTTTTAAATTTAGCAGGGTCTGCTGTTACTGACCCTGTATGGGTGTTTAAAGCTGGAGAAAGGGGAGCTCTAATGCTAGAGAGTCCTGTTGGTTTGCAGCTAGCAAGCTGTGT
This sequence comes from Neolamprologus brichardi, assembly GCF_056152115.1. Lineage (NCBI taxonomy): Eukaryota > Metazoa > Chordata > Actinopteri > Cichliformes > Cichlidae > Neolamprologus > Neolamprologus brichardi. Next base: position 18,885,586 of record NC_142117.1, on the reverse strand, counting down.
GTGGCAGCTCCTGGGTTTTGTTATTATTATTTTTCTTTCTTTTCAAGGTAATGGCAGCTTTTCTGTCTCTTTCAATTTAATTAGTAGAAATATTTTTTAATAAAAACCTTTAACAATTTTGCCTTCATGTCTCCTTTTTTCAACCTGGACATGTTTTGCTACCTACCCCCATCACCTTGACCTTTTAGGAGAACGTAACAGTCGGCACCACATGTGTGTTTTAAAGTGGTCTGTTCTTTCTGAACTGTGATATTTTGCGTGTTGGTTGCATACAGTACATATACATTAGGCTTACAGGTTATCTAGAAAAATGTATTTCTCCATACCTTTGTTTATTTGAAAAACAACACACAGCTGTATAAGAAGCCAAAACCCACACACATATACATATTTATGACCTCAAATATATTAGCAAGCATAGACATGTACACACTCATGCATAGGCCAAGTCCGCATGACAGTTATAGCACTGAACATTGTTTACAGCTCTGGGGGATGAACTTATTAAATTTTCATGATGTCAACAGTTTGTTACATTATATTTAGTGTTTTTTTTAAATAGCTGCTAAAGTCAAACTGAAAGGGCATTCGGAGGCTAAGGCACCTCAGAATATGACTTCTAATTTGTGAAGGCAACATTCAGTACACGAAGACTGCTTTTTTAAAAAAAAGACTAATTTCTTGTTTATTGTATAAAAACAAAACCACAGTCAATGTAGCCAATTATTCTCAGCGTATCAAAGCAATAAATGCAATTAGGTTTTTTGCTTACAGTAGATATAGATGAAGTGTACTGACCCATTGGCAATCTAGGTCAGAAAAAATGAGCTACATTATTATTAGATATATTTGCTAATGGAAGTTAGAATTTAATATAAAATTTAAAAAAATCACTGTCAACTTTCTTAACATTTGTATTATTTGACATGACAGCCCTGCAATAACTCTTACACTTATGACAGTTATAATATTTCCCTGTATTTTATGACACTGTTTAAATATATTATGTTATACCTTAATTATTTAGTCTGCAATAGAAGGTATTGCACTTAGGGAGTACACTGTACACATGCATTTGTGAGACTTCAACATATTGACATCACTCTGATTGGCTTTTAAACTGATAAAAGGTGGATCATACTGTCACAATAAAGGCTCATTTATGATGTAAAGTCCACTTTGTCAATTTTTTTTCCTCTAGCCAACCGTTGAGAATTTGGTTATAAGATTAAGATTATAGATCCTAGATTATGATACGATATAAGATTAAAAGTTGCTGTATTTAATATAGATATTTTTGATGTATGCCAATATTGTGTTAATCAATATTGGCATTTATTCCTTCATTAAGGAATAAACGTGAAATTAAAAGAAAAAAGAGGAAACTCAGTAGAGTCTGTTTGTATGGCATCAGAAATACAGAGAGTCTAATAAGAAGCCTTTCTAAAAATACTGACCGATCCTGAACTTCTAAAGATAGAGACTGTCATATGTTTCTGTCACATTACACTAATGCAATAACCATGTTCTTTGTATTTGGAGGTAATTCTTGCAAATTTAGCCCTAAAATAGAACTGAAAAACCATCTCCAGTGACAAACCTTTAAGTACATTTGTATGTTAGGAAATAAGTGTGTGTAAGCATTAAAGCAAGTGTTACTGTATGAATGCGCATGTCAGATGATCATCAATCTAATACCCTCCAGGAGCCAGAGGAGGGCAGAGATGGATCCAGGAGAACCGGGTCATCCGCACCCTCAATGAGTACCGAAGACCTAAGGCCACACATCTCTGTGATATCTGTGTGCCTATCCCAGCATGAGAAGGAGGGAGGCCCTTGATGGGCTGCCCACAGCCAAGGAGTATGAGTTCCAGAGGAACAGAGGCAACGGGCAGCTGACCACACTAGAGGCCACCCTAGTGCAAGTCGAGATCAGCATCCTGGGGCTCCATGCGCCCAAGAACCGCCTGGTACCTGGCAGAGCCAAGAGAGTGGGTCAACAACATATCAAAACAACAACTTTGAGTATATCTCCAAAAGTTGATTCTGTTCATCTGGACGCACAGCTGTAGTAACACGATACAAATCTGGCGCTACACTATATTTATGACATGACACTATGTCATCTGGACATAGCGTTTTGTGGCGTTTTGTGGCGATCGTGGCTCAAGAGTTGGGAGTTCGCCTTGTAATCGGAAGGTTGCCGGTTCGAGCCCCGGCTCGGACAGTCTCGGTCGTTGTGTCCTTGGGCAAGACACTTCACCTACCGCCTACTGGTGTTGGCCAGAAGGGCCGATGGCGCGATATGGCAGCCTCGCTTCTGTCAGTCTGCCCCAGGGCAGCTGTGGCTACAACTGTAGCTTGCCTCCACCAGTGTGTGAATGTGAGAGTGAATGGGTGGATGACTGGACGTGTAAAAGCGCTTTGGGGTCCCTAGGCGGGACTAGTAAAAGCGCTATACAAATACAGGCCATTTACCATTTACCATTTGTGGGAGAAATGTTTCGTCAGTCATCCAAGTGACTTCTTCCGTCTCAGCTGACTGCAGGTTTCCCCAATCTTATAAACAGTACATTTGCATAATGACTGAAACCAGCCCAGTGAAGGGACAATGGGCTGGGAGGTCAGTTCCTTAATCTTAAATATGCAAATTCTCATGACCATTGATCAACACCCACTGATCAAAACCCACTGATCAAAGACTACTGATCAATGGCCATGAGTACCATTCACAGAGAGTTGGGGAATGGCTGCAATCACAGCATTGTAAGATGGCGAAAGATGTACCCTTAGGCCCCCTCCTCGATTCAGAGATGGTCTTTCCCTTTTCACGTAAACGGCCTCCTTGACTCTGCGCTCAAACGAGCATTCCTCCCTGTCCAGGATGTGTACATCCTCATCCTTGAAAGAGTGTCCACTGCCCTGTAGGTGTAAATAGACTGCAGAGTACTGGCCTGGCCTGAACACAGCTCTTCTGTGTTGTGCCATCTGCTTCGACGGAGGTTGTTTGGTTTCCCCAGGGCCTGAGGGTACATCTTTCATTGATAAGCACACCAAGATTTATTATGTCATTAAAAGTGTCGATTGTCTTGCACTTGCACTTCTTGTACTTTTGATTCTTGATCTCTGTCTGTATGTGTGTCACCCTGACAAAATGCCTTGCAGACACCATCTCTAGTCTATCCACAAAATTAATTTTAAGTTGGTGTTTGAAAGTCTGACAGATTTTGTCAACACGACACCTACATAACTGTTCAAGAGGCAGTGGGAATAAAAACGAGAGCGTTTGAAGGTAGGTGTGGTCTGAGAACGCTGTAGGATTGCAGCTGGTGTGATCCCATTACCAGCTGGTCTCCAGTTACACTTTTGTATCTTTTTAAGATATCTTTTCATCATAAGTAGTGAGCTAATGATGAAAGTTAAAAGACTTCCTGAGGGGTAATTACCATATCTAAGTGAATGGATTTCTATATTTTATCTTTGCTTTTCACGGACTGGTGAAATTAAGAAAGCCACACTGTGCCATACATTTGCTGTATATAAATTCGCAGTGTTGTGAATTTAATATTACACCAAAAACCTTTTGTATATTTAAGAAAAAAAAGTAAACATTGCAAAATGTTTTTCGTTAAACCGTTTGCAGTCATGGAATTGCAGGTAACTTTAACTCATAAATACATGTGCAGTACTGCAGTAAATATAGTGTAGCGCCAGATTTGTATCGTGTTACTACAGCTGTGCATCTGTTTAGCCAAGTAATGTACTTACACACCTGCAGTGCATATAGGCAACACATTTCCTCAAGTGCTCAATACAGCTGATATTCATGCTTGTGGGTGGATTTGTTCAGTTACTTCCTTCTATCCATCAATGAAACTATCAAGCATGAGTGACTGAGCTAAAATATGTTGAGATTCCTCTGTGATGGCTTAATAAAATGTATCTAATCTTTCCTTTAAGTTAATCCATGCCTTAATATTTTATCTTTTCTATGCACTCGGATATGTTGGCATATATGGTGTTCCACTGGTTAGCACTGTCACCTCGCAACACCAGGTTTGAACCACAGCTGCGGCATTTCTCTGTGAAGTTCTACCAGTGTGAACTTCCCATAGTCCAAAGAGATGCATGCATTAATTAGTGATTATAAGGTGGTCAAGGGTAAGAAGTAAATTAACGTGTTTTGAATAAAAATCTGTTTTAATGAATGGCTAAATATGGCTTGTAGTCTAAATCACTGTGTCTATATATGCCATGTCATAATTAAATTATATGGAATGTTATTATGCATTATACATAAAACATAACAGTATGCATAATTTGTGTAATACGTCTTTTTATATAGAAATATAGATAAATACAGTCTCTTGTGCTTGTGTTTATGCTTCCCTGTAAGCATAAATATAAATATACTGTCTGAAACCAGTCTAATGAGACCTTACAGACTATAATGTAGAATTACACTCAAGTTGGCCAGTGCCATATCAGGCAAAATTAGCCTTTCCTTTCATGCATGCATCTCTGTTTAATCCATTCTCTGTCAAAATGAGGCTCAAAGGGCTGCTCCATACTCCTTCGTAAGACAACTGCGTGCATACACAAACATGCACACACACACACACACACATACACACCCACACACAACTTTTACTGCTGGAGGGAGCTTGATTATAGCCATTACCAGTGTGACAGCGGTGCCACAGTTAATGATATCTGTGTTATATACAGAGGAGAGCTTTGTGGTGAGTTATTAATACCAAGATGCCATGTCTTTTATGGGCTTATCAATAAAGGCTGTTCAGCCAGTTGATACAGCTGCTTCACACCAATGACTATTCATCTATAATGCAAATGGAGGGTGAGCATATCTGTGAGGGTTTAATTGGTGCTCTTGGATAGTTGGGATGTAGAGTACTGTGCAAAAGTCCTGAATCACTCCTCATTCTTTTCAATTTTGCTTCCAAGGAGCAAGACTCTCTTGTAGTTTTATTTAAATGGGTGAGAAATGAGAAATAGTTCTCCAGGTTTCGTGCTTGTTGCAAAAACATAATTTGTTCCCATTTTTTTTAGTGGAAAATGCCAAAAATACAGACAGGGATGAAACAGTATTTTTGCGGCAAGAAGGTGATTTCCAAAGAAAGCTGAAGACTTGGCATATCTCAGTGTAATGTGTCCTAAAAAAGACTAAGGACATTGGAGAAGTGGGGGACAAAAGAGGAAGTGGAAGGCCTTAAAAATTATGTAGAGCAGATGGACAGTATCCGAAAGCTATGTACATATTTCAATAAATCGCTGCAACTATTTTCCACAGCCCATATCATAGTGAAACATAATTAAATGAAGACTGACTCAAGACTTTTTCACAGTATTTGAATCAAACATAAAAGCATATTTATGTGATGCATTAGAAAGCAGCCTGTCTGAAGACCTTCTGTATGAGGAAACTTCTGGTGCAGCCAGCATGATCAGGATAGCTCCATGCTGAGGAAATACAGAGTTAACCTCATTTGTTATCATGGAACAGACAATCCTAAATCGAACAGTAATACAACGTATTTTGAAATTTGAAAATTTTTTGGAGCCCACCCAGGTTTTTCAGTGATAATGCAACATTTCCATGTTTGGGTTTTCATTTATTTATTTTTCTGACAGTTTTCTTGCTGTCTTTAAAGCCACTTCAAATTGAGACAACAGTAAGTTGTTCACAGTTAACAAATTGTTTCCTTGCGCCCTGACTCCTGAAAGGTCTATAAAGGCAAAAGTCTAGCCCAAACCAGTATTTCTTATACAGAGAACTATCTAATAGTTAATGATACAGTATTTGTAGGCAAATTTCCCAAGGTTGTTGTCACGGTCCTGGGTCATTTGACCCAGTGTTTTGTGTTTATTTTTTATTATTATTATTTTGTTGTTGTTATTATTATGATCCTTTGTTCTAGTTTATGCTGATTGTGTGTTTTGGTTTACACCCTTTGGTTCTTAAGAAATTTGGTTTTGCACTCCCTCTGTGTTATCTGCCCATGTGTTCCCTCTGTCCTGTCTGTACTGCATCTCTGAGTCCAGTCTGTGCTTTTCCTGCTTTATTTTGAAGGTCTGTGTCTTTTGTCAGTGTGTTCTGTCTGCGCTCTCCCTGTCTCGTCAGTGTAATCAGCGTCAGCCATGTCTCCCAGCTGTTTCCTCTTAGTTCTGTTCACCTCTTGTATTTAGTGTCTGCATCTTCCCCTATTCGTTGTCGCGTCGTACCCTCACTTTCACCGTGTGTTCCGTTTGCCAGCCTGCCTGTTTAGTTTGTTGTGTATTCTCAGGTTAGTTAGTTTTTTGTTCGGTTGCTTTCCAGCAATAAAGCTGAGTATTTTGAGTTACGTTTGCCTCTGTGAGTCCTGCATTTTGGGTCCTCTTTTCCAACCTGCCTGTACACAGCCATGACATTTGTTCTTTGTTTTTTAATAGAAATCTGATTGTACACAGAGTTCGGAGCTGATCTGAGTACTCTTTATTTGTAAGGTATGCGAACAGGTGCAAACTCAGTAGGTTTCATGCCAGGTGTGACAGCATGTGATTTCTAAGTCGCAGACAGAATAAAACATGTGTTACTGGTTTGATTCCATGCAAGAACCTTTGTTGCATGTCATACCTCTGGATCGCCAGCCATTTATGGTCACTGATGACATTTTTGGTCATTTGTATTAATATTGTGCATACACAAATAAGTCACCTCAAAACATTTAAAAGAACGATAACACCAAAATTACTGTGGTTGTAATTTGCTATCATATGGCATGTGTCGTCATAGGAAAATCTACAGGACGAAAGCAAAATTTGAAGAAAGCCTCCAGTGCTCCTTGTGAGCTGAAATACAGTATGTATGCTCCAGCAGCTTGTGCATGTGCAGCATGTAAAATGTGCATTCTTGTTTGAGGTTCTTCTCAGTTCATGCTGTTGCCAATATCAAAATGTAATGTATTTATTTATTCATGTATTTACTGGCATTTTTCATGTACTTGTTTATTATCTGTTTTGCTGTTTAATCTCATATGCTATTTTACAAAATATGCTTTAGGAGAGCAAATTAGGCTCATTTATTTTTCAGAGTGGTGTCTGTAAATTAGCTCATACATTCTTTTGTTTGGAGCTGTTATGTAGGACCTTACACGATGTGCGCGTTCAATGTTTTCTCTGTTTTCCAGACTCGAGCGCTTTTGTTGTAATGGATAATTTATTTTCAGTTATGCCTCAAGGTCACCTCAGGGTTTGTTGTGCATTTTAACATTAGAGTTGACTTCAACTTCTGTCTCAATGAAGAAACAAGCAAGAAACATCTATCTCAAGCCTAAATTGGTAACTGTTGGCATGTGAGACCCAACAGATTGGCATGTGGCAAAATATTCCCTTGAATCCCAGACCTCCAAGGACAAGGTCTCAAATCCCAAGTTTTTGCCCCATTCTTCACATTTTCCTGTCTCCTTCCCCACCCACTCCGCCTAATTATCTCTTGTCTCAGTACATGTTGAATATTGTACGCGATAAGACTTCTTCCTGCTTGTCTCAAAAGATTTTTCTGTACTCTATAGTATTTGTAAGCATTTGTGTATACATTTTCAATCTCTATGCAGGTTTTCCCTCCTTACTACTTACGTTGATGTAAATATATCAGCTAATTAATAATGTTGGAGACCATAGCATCTCTGATGGGATTTCCACAATGCTCATTCACTCTCATTCAATTTTCTCCTTGCAGCAAAGAGGGAGAGCAAAGGAGAAAAAGCTAACAAAGAGTTTGGAGAGGACAATACAGCAAAAGAAGAGATGGTAAAGCAAAGAGGAGAACAACAATGTAGGGAGCAGCAAAAAGCAAAAGGAGGTAGAGAAAAGGAAAAAACAAAAGGAGAATAACAGAGAAAATAAGAAAAAAAAGAGCAAATGCATGCATTTTTACTGAGGTTTTTGATGCATGTTTTTCAATCCCAGAGGAATGGAGAGTAAAAAACAGGGTCTGCTAAGAACTGGTATTGTTTATCACAAAATCTATCAAACTAGCTTTTTAAAAAAGAAATTCAATGCATAAAGATATTTGTTACGTTATAAAAACACTTGAACCATGACTGTGCAAACTGAAGCTAAGCTCAGTCATGGTGATTCAGCAGCTCAATGTAGAATATATATTTTGGTATATTTGTAAGGAATGTTCTTGAAATATAGCTTACAAATGTGAAAAGTCTTGCTTGTCAGGGTGACTAGATGGAAGTGAAAGAGAGAAATGTTACCCGATTTTAGCTGGGGTTCAAATAGATTGTAGAGCTGTTCAGTGTGAGGAGGGCAGGTGAAACCTCACACTGATGAGGTTATGGTGGCATTCTGGCTCAGAAAGATCACTTCACAAAAGAGACAGCACAGTGACTGTTTCTGCATATTTGCATTTGCCACATTATTGTGTCTTTTTATGTGTTACTTGTGTACTCTCTGTGTTTACATGTTAAGGGCTTTATGCGTAATACATCTTCTGTGGACTTCCAAATGTGCTCACATGCTTGCTTACACATATTTGTGTCTGGTTGAGGGCCTTCTGTACGCGTCTGCATTCATGAGTGCTCTGTGAGTACTACTTCTACTGGCCATCTGAAGCTCTGTATCAACATCAAGTACAAAGTTATTAGCAGTCAACATGGCAGAAATGTCATTGAGCTTTCAACGCTCTTCGCTGCACAGAGAACACAGCTATGGGCGCAGATTTTTCCCAAGCAGCTTGGAGGCACACAAAGTCATGCAGCGGACCACTATAGAGGAATATAAACATATATGAACATAAAAACACCACAGATTTATTTATTTAATTATTTATTTAGTTTTATCCATTTTTATACAAATATAAAGCAATGGGGAGTCTTTGCTCTGCATTACTTTATGTTTGTAAAGCTGTTTATGCCATCTCAATGGTTTTATTCATCGGCAGTGTTGGGGAGTAATGGAGTACATGTACTGCCATTACGTATTTAAAATACAAAATATGAGTAACTGTATTCCGTTACAGTTACCGTTTAAAAGGGTGGTACTCAGAATACAGTTACTTTGTTGAAATACATGGATTACACTGCGGTCTTTTCCTGTTTCATATATTAGGCGATGCTCTCTCTATTTTGGGGGGTAATTCCACGCTGGTGGAAACTTAAACAAAACGCACATTAAGAGGCTCTAATGCCTGGGTCTCAATCTCGCGGCCCATGTCACCTCTACTTGCGGCCCGCAAAATGAAGTGAAGAAATATTTTTAAAAAAATATTCACAAAATTTATTTAATAAGAAGGCAATAGGCAGAGTGTTACAGGCATCGCCCTAAAGGATGTAGCGTAATGGGCAGTGTAGTCCGTGCTGCAGGGACAATGGACTGTCATACCTGTTATGTGTCTGTGAGCGAGGGAGGGAGAAAAAGAGTTGAAAAGTAAGAGATGTCACCGACCAGAAACGTGAGAATGAATAATGTAAATATAATAATAACCACTGCAGCCAAGAAGAGTGCCTGACGAGCCCAGTTGTAAGTAAGCTATTAAGACTTGACTGTACACTGTGTTCGTGTTTTCCTCCGAAACAATAAGCTCCGTTGGAGCAGCCTTTCAACGCCTCTCTCTGTCTATCGCAAGCAAAGTTGACCCAGACAACAAAGTAAAGCAAAGTAAAGCTAGTTTTCGGCAATGAGCCCAACGTATTTGCCAGAGGTCCTTTACGGTTTTACGCCTTCACAGTTCGGAGCCGCGGACCTGTTTTATATACACGCAGAATAGTTTTCTATACGAGATCACTGCAAAAAAGTGAAGCCTTACCTAATGTGCACCTACTGTTACTGATTTTATATTAAGATTTAAAAATCTAGTTGGTATTGGTATGGCGAATAACCTTCAGTAATAATAATAATAAATCATACAGCAATAGTACATTCATGTAGTTGTAAAAAGCTTGATAATATATTAAGTAATCCAAAGTATTCAGAATACGTTACTCTCATTGTGTAACCTAACAGAATACGTCACATATAATACGTTATTTTGGGGCATGTATTCTGTAATCTGTACTGGAATACATTTTAAAAGTAACCTTGCCAACACTGTTCATCGGACAGTTTTTTTGATAGAAATTCACAATGAAGCCTGCAACTAAGGATAAACAAATTCCTAAGTAATGTTTATTTACAGCGTGCTACTCACAGACATCAAGTCACAAAGCACTGTACAAAGAGTAAAAACTAGGAATACATACAGTAAAATAAAACAGAAAATAGAAACGCAGTCTATGGCAAAAAAAAAAAAAAATGTGAAAAAGAGGATAAAAAACATAATAAAAGTAAAATAGTAAAGAAATAGATTAAAAGAAAAATAATGATAACAAGAGACTCTACAGAAGTCCTAGTTTTTTAATTTTCCAGAAAATTCACAGGTTAGTTAAACGTAGCTGGTAGACTGCTCCAAAGTCAAGCTCTACCTCCCTCGTCTTCAATCTTCTATGAGATATAACTAATTTATATTGAACTTGCAAACAAAGACAGCAGCCAGCTGTGTGTTTAACAAGAAATTGAGATAAACAGTCTGAAATTAGTCCTCTTACAGTTTAGACCTCTATATGTAAGTATGACAATTTTAAAACAAATTCTAAAATCAATTCTAAAATCAACTGGGAGCCAGTGTAAAGAGCATAAAACAGTGGTAATGCATGCTTGCTAGAATGTGTAAATAGTCTGGTTCACTCTAGCCCAGTAAATAGGGCATTACATTAATCTGGCACAACGGGATAAATGCATGGCTATAGCTTTTATTTAGAAATGTTTCTTAAATGAAAGAAACCTGAACATGAGATTTTACATATGAAGCAAAGCCCAGAGAAGAGTCAAATATTATGCTTTGAAGATGCAACAAAGGAAAAAATCACTTAACTGATTCTTGAATGTACTTGAGAAGGAGCGATAATCATGGCTCTAGTCTTGCTTGAGTTGAAAACAATGTAACTATTGGAGAGCCAGTCACTTATCTGGGATAAACAAAAAACATGATGAACAATACATTATGAACAACCTTATGAACAATACATTTGCATAATGACTAGAACTAGCAACACTGACGACACAACACTGGGCTGTGAGGTCAGTCTCTTGATCAGTAATATACAAATTGTCATGATCACTGACCAACAACCACTGATCGAAGACCATTGATCATTGACCATTCATTGTGCCCCATTACTGATGGAAGTGTCACAGTCTAAGAAGACTGAAGTAGTCACTTGCATGGGCGACGAAACATTTTTCCCACCTAAAATGCGACATCCAGATGAATAGAATAAACTTTTTTGGGATTTCCATACCTGGATGATTTAGCATGCATCAAGAACCAGTTGCATTGAGTTCTACTTAGTTTCAGTAAAGTACAGGCATTATTACTGAAGAGCAGAAAAGAACTCACCTGTAACACATGCAGAGTGAGGACTGAGCAAAGAGATACAGAAGAGAGCCAAAATCTAGCACTCAGCATTCAGAGCTTTGAGTCTTCCACCAGGGACAGCTGTGCACTCATTTTGATAACATCCATTTTTCATCCTACATTTTCATTCCAAATGAATGGGTACTACAACCATCACAAAACCCACAACCAAGGTAAGACATGCTTTTTGTACCATTACATTTTGTATTAAACTGCATGCCAGAAACCTTCATTTAAATTTTCCACACCCAATATTCTACTTTCAAATATATATTCACAACAAGGGCAGCAAACAAAATACCTGTGTCCACATCTTTCGCTCTGCAAATATTTTAATGCCAAATGAGGGTTTTACTCTGGTGCAGAGTGATAGTAAATCTTGCCCATGGACATGGTTATTTTTGCAGATGACCTCATTAAATATGTATTTGTTGGAGTTTCCCTTTCTGAGCACCACAGGAGAGCCACATTTTGAGAAACATGCAGACAATGAAGATATTTTTAACATGAGCTGATGGATTTGTGTTTAATGTTTTTAGTCAAATTGTGGAAATCAGTCTATAATGAACATGAGGAAGTCGTACAGCTCCGCAAATCATGTTGTTTGTTTATCTTTTGCTACCAGATCTGCAGTATACAATATTGGATATGATATTGGATGTTGGATCTAATAGATAGATATGTTTTGTCAAAATGCAATAATTAATGTCACCCAGAAAGATCAGCAGTGTCTTATAAACACTTTTGTCACATACTCTGTGTGTGTGTGTGTGTGTGTGTGTGTGTGTGTGTGTGTGTGTGTTCAGCCTAAAAAAATGTATGGCAAATACTATATTGTACCGCTAATTACTGGCAGAGGTAATTCAATTTTTTTTTTTTATGATGCATAGAGTTTGTTCTAGAGAGGCTGTTCCTAGTCTGGTCTGGGAACTCTACTTTGTCTTCATCATTTGAAGTGAACTCAGGTTTTTTCAGTGATTTACAAGCACCAGAAAGGGTTGTTCCCATGATGCATGTTCTAGTGAGGGGGGTCCTACAGAGTGATTAAGAAGACCCCCCACAAACTTTAACACAAGGCCCTTGAGGTCACAGGTTGCAGAAGAGAGAAGAAGCAGCCTCCTGAACTGCTTGAGGAAGAAGCAGCCAAAGAGGGGTTCTTTCGTTGCTTCTTCTTCAAGCAGTTCAGGAGGCTAAACTTGCTATGTCAGCTCAAGTCCTCCAATCAGGTTTTGTGGACTGGAGGACAGGGTCTTGTGGTAAGTTAGATCAGCCACATCACTGAAATAAAGGTGAAAGATGAATTACATTGTTCATGTCTTTTATTCTTTGCTGTGACATCATTTGTTTTGCATCTATATGGATGCTACTTTGACAGGCACCACCTATCTATCAGTGATAGGCCCCACCCACCAATCATGTGCAGATGGCACTCTCTGAAGGCAGCCGTCTCCCCCCGTAGAACAGCACATACTGTTATACTTGAAAGAAAGACCGCTCAGGAACAAGTCGACTAACACAAAGAGCCAAAGGTGCTGACCAGATTTTCAAAGTCCTCACAACCTGCAGTTTCTATGACTAATCCTAACTTTTCTTTTTTCTCTCAGTTTTTGGGTATTTAGACTTTTTTGATCTTCTATAAATCACCTCAAAAGTTTTCTATGGGTTTTTAAAATAGAACTCATGTAAGACTTACAAAAAGACAGATACTTTTTGTTTTATTATTCAACCAACCTAATCTCCAGCATGGTTTGTTAACCTCTTATTATTTTATGGCTTATCTTTCATTTACATTTACCCTCCTTTAGCTGTTTTTTTTTCTTTTCCACAATTCCCACTAAATATTTCATGTTGTCTTTTGATTCTGGCAATATCACTTCCTCTTATTTCTGGCCATGTTGGAGATAAAGTATCTGAATTTGAGGAGCGGGAGCATGCCTCCAAACACGCTCCTTCAGATTCTTTTCTATATGTGATCCCCCAGTTCTACAAGCTGTTTGTTCTCGTTTTCATGCTCCACCCTCCCTCCTTTTTTCAATTCTTTCTCTTCTTCACTTCTCGATAGCACATTGGGTTCTGCAGACCTGGGAGCCGCCACCAGTCCCCTTCAAGGCCTTCCCCAAACCACAGCTCAATTCATGTCTAAGCCATTCACCTTTATCTACTAAAACACTGTCAAACCTAAAATGAGAACCTGGGCCCAGCAAATGAATTTCTACTCGACTGTTTAGCCCATTGTGTAATGGGCTAAACATTGTGTGATGATAAGGATAGTTGCTTGATAGCTGCTTGATTTCACAGCTCCCTGCTGTAGCTGCAACACTGAATCATGCCTTCTTTGTAAGCATAGAATTTAGTGAAGCTAACTAGAATGAAACTTTTCACTGTACACATAAAATTAGTAACATTATTTAAGAATAAAATCATTTACTTTCCATCTCTTCATCCATAAGAATCTAGTCTATATAACTTGAACCCTCATTAACCTGTATCAGACTAAAGGCGCATATCTGCCTTTAGTCTGCACATATGCACATAAACAGGATGCAAACAAGCAACCAAAAAACAGAAGAACAAGAAAAGCACAAGACATAATTAGTCCTTTGACTTTCTCTCCTATTAAAATAAATATACTGTTTGTATAACCAAATGTGACTGACAAAAAAAACATAAAGTACAAATATTTTCCTGTTCCACACTGGCCACTTGTGTTTTTCAGAGAACTCAGATTAAGCGGTGGTGACTACTGATGTAATTGTCAAAGGTCACAACTAGGGATGGGTACCGGTATCTGGTGCCATTATGGCAACCAGACAGAAAAGCAGCGCACATTTCGGTGCTTTATTTCGGTGCTTTTTTTTTCTTAAGATGTCATACACTTTGTATTCTAGCCAATCATTTTACCTTTCCAAGGATAGTAGGTGGGCCCAGGTACGTACGTTCTTTTACAGCAGAGCTACAGATTAAAAATGCCCAAGGCAAAGCGGTCAAAAGTCTGGCTGTACTTCACAGCAAAAGATGCAAACTCAGCAGCCTGTAACAAGTGCTTTAAGGTGATACTGTGCAAAGGAGGTAACTCCTCAAATCTGATGAAACACCTGGCGACGCATAGCGTTTTTTTTAAAAGCTGAGAAATGCACCATATTTGATAGCTTGCTGCAAGACCTCACACCGAGCACATCTACTGCAGGTGTGGTGCCTGTTATTGGACCCAGAGTTAGCAAAATCCCCCAAGAACCGAAGAGGAGAGTCCTGGCCCCTAGCCCTGCCAGTGTAGCAGAAATGATGACGGATGATGATGGCAGCAGCAGCCATTCTTCTCTGGGTGAGTAGCTTAATGTTGTTCGTGTGTAATTTATGTTGAGTAGGCTAACCACGTTATTAAATTAATGCACGTAAGGTGAACTAGCAAACACCGTCGTAGTTACATGCGGCTGTCTTCTTGTTTGATAGAGTGATACCATATATGCCCTATAGCTGCAGAAAAGGCTAACATTGTTATTGTTTTAGAAAAAAAAACAGCTAAACATAAGAGGTTTTAGGACAAAGTTTGTGTTTTCCATTGTTAAACACCAGTTCCAACCAAAGGAGGTATGTTGTATCAACAGAAAAGGCTAACTTGGTTATCATTTTGCAGAAAAAAAACAGACTGCTAAAAATAAAAACATAAGAGGTTTTTGGGCAAAGTTTGTGTTCTCCATTCTTTAAGCACCGGTCCGAGCACCGTTTAAGCACCGGCACTGTTTCAAAAGTACTCGTTTGGCACCGGTATCGGATAAAACCTAAACGATACCCATCCCTAGTCACAACTGGAAAATCTTTTGTTGCACTTTAGTCTTGAGTCTGTATTATTGTTATCTTCATAATCTATGAAAATGCTGTTTCTTATCTTCAATCATTTCTTGGTAAAAATAAAATTTACTGTTATACACCTCTGTGGATTTAGTGTTGGCCTCTTCAAAGTACTCTCTCTTCCTTTTCTTTCATTCATTAACATCCACGTATCTATAGTGCTATGGCTCTAGACATTACGTTTCCAGTAGTAAAACAGACATGAAGGCAATATTTAGTTAGACTCAAGGAATAATTTATTTGATTCTGGTGATTAAAAGTGAAGGTCACTGTGACCTCATATCTTTTATTCCTTTGAATGTACTGAGTAAGTAACACTATGAAATCTTTATTACTTTGCTCACAAATGCTCACTTTGATAAAGTTAAATGAATGAATTATAACACAATTTCCCACAAATGACTAATAGGATGAAAAGATAAGGTAAAGGCATAATCATCCTAAAAGGTAAAGTTTGAAACTTAAAGTGACAGTATAGTTTTGTTTGTTGTTTTTGTTTTCTGTAGCCATTATTCAATGCCACAACTAGGAAAAAGCAAGACAGATAGTAACCATATTTCATATTTAGCCATAACCTGGAAATTAATCTCCTGCACTCATCATAAATTCCTTTTTATTGCACCATATACACTATATGAATGTGGACAGACTGCAAAACAGGGTGATGAATTTGTGTATTATCTGCAAATGATCACCCTTGCAGAAATTAGGAAAACTGCTTTTTTGACACAATGCTTTTGCATAATAAATAACTGAGTTTAACTGGTTTTGCATTAATACTAAAAACACATTAAAATGTTATGTTTCTTGTGTGTATATAGGCCGTCTTTCTCTTTTTTTTCTTTTTTCTTTGTAATTATTTATTTTATTTTCAGTTGTTACAGATGGGTAAACAGCAGTAAATACTAAATATTGAATGTTGAATGTTGTGGTGCAGCACGCAGGACCGACAGTGCACAATGTGGTTTGAGGTAGCAGCCAAGAAAGGTGTAGTTTATGTCTATGGACAGTGAACACCCGTGTGCACACCTGTGGGGATCAGCACGCTTGTATTCAAAAGGTTTCCCAATGTAACGGTTTTCTAGAGGGTGTAGGGATCCATAGCCCCGTCCCCCAGGGCATGAAGCAGGCATGGAGGAGATCCAGGCCCCAGACATCCAGAGGTCCCAGAGTGCGAGAGCCCAAGGAGGACCACCGGGGGGCATCCGTGCCACCCTTCCGGAAAGACCTGAGGAGAGCCCCAGGCGAGGAGTTACCCAGCAGCCACGGAGCAGAAGCCAGAGGGGGCTGCACTGGTGTGCCCGCCAGTTCTGCCGGCAGCCAGCTGTGCCAGAGTGAACCGAGCCGCAGGCCCAGAGGCCGGAGCCCCGAGGGCCCCCCACGCCCCGGAAGAGACCTGACTGAGCAACAGGCACCAGGCCCCGCCAAATATCCACTGGGAGTGAGCTGGTACATACCTGAGCGCCCAGCCCCGGACACCAAGAACCACCAACGCACCGATGCCTGAGGGCATCAGTTACCAGCAGGGAGTGTGGAGAGGGGAGATAGGCCTCCATACTTTGGAGGGCATGGGAGCTCCCAGAGAGGTGGAGTCTAAGACCCAACCTGGCATATAGACACAGACAAACAGGCACACACAGACACAAACATGCATTGCCACCCTCATGCACACATATACAAATACTCAGCACTCACCCAATGTAAAGATAGACACAAATGGACATTGTACACACAATCACACTCCCCAAACATACTCTGTACCCCAGGTCCAGATACCCTCATCCCCAGAGGGGGAAATGGCACCTAGACCCAGGAGATGTTACCCTTTCCCCCAGAGTGGAGGCAAGCAGACCGCCCCGGCTCCGCAGCAGCAGGGAGGCCCCGCATCCAAGATCCCAATCAGACGGCCAACACCTCCTCCCAACCCCCCCGCCCCGATGGCCAGCAGAGAACGGGGGGGGGGGGGGGGGGGGGGGGGTAGTGTTGCTGTGTGTTGTTCTAAAGTGCATTTAAAACACGGGAGAGCATGATGCTGCTGCCAGAGAGCAGCAGGTGTTAGCACGGCCCCTCCCGAGAACCCTCAATGTTTACATGGATTTAAAATTGAGAGGTGGGCACCGGTGCCAGAGGTGGGGTTGAATACACAGACCGTCCTCTGGATGCCATTAACGTGCCCACCCTCAAGGCCCTATATGTATGTGTAATAAGAGTGTGAGTGATGTGGATGTCTAAGTTGTGGAATAAAACTGAGGCACAGGTGGCCAGAAGGGGACAGAGGTGGGGGGAATGCCTCCCCTGCACCCTGGTGACACACCTGCACCCCAAGGCCCTACTTGTGTGGGTGGGTGTGGTGGAGTGGGAAGAGGGAGGCGGTCGGGGATGGGGAGGAGAAAAAGGGAGGGGCAAGAAGCCCCTCCCTGGGGCCAGCTCCCCCACTGACCCCCGTCCTCCGACACCCACCAAGGAAAGGGGGCCCAGGCCCATCCAGACCGGGGCCTACGGCAGCCGCACCGCCAAGCCCCACAGGACCCGGGGTAGCCCACCCGACCCCACCGCAGAGGAAACTGTACCCACCCCAACATTCCCGGATCCACTCAGGGGCAGCCAGGCTACCCGGCCAGTAACCTACGTCCGCCAGCACAGACTCTCCCCTAGCCCTGCTGTAGGTAGCCACAAGGAAAACACCCTCTAAGAGCAACAAGAGCCACTAACCATGTTATGACCACAACCCCCGGGTTAAGCTCTCCAGGGATAACGTCCCTAGGGATTCTCCAGACGCCCAAAGCCCGTCCCAACCTCCACATCAACCACAATAGCGAAGGGACCAAACCACGACCCCCCATGCCCACTAGGTGATGGAGCTGATCAAAGGAGCCCAGATGGATTGATCTAATGTGGTGGCAGAGGCTGTATCGAGGCTAATGTGATCTATTAGATGGTTTCTGTATTGGCTAGAATTAAGATTATTTTTATTTTTATTTTTCCAGTTCATGAGGACCGTTTTCTTGGCAATGCAAAGGGCAGTAAAAACCATGTGGACTGTATTAGTTTCTGTAGTGACATCATCCAATTTGCCCAACAAGCACACTAAAGGGGAGGTTGGAATTTTCCATTTCAGACACTTTGATAAGTCTTCATATCTCGTGCCAAAACTTCTGAACTGGTGGACAGAATCAAAGAGCGTGGATGTAATTGTCTGGTGTATTGCCTTGACAGTGTGAGCAGTTGTTTGAAGATGTAAAGCCCATCTGGAACATCTGATCACCTGTATTGTATTAATTGAAGACTGGGATTTCTAATCAATTTAAAGGTTTTTAAGCATACCTGAGACCAGAAGTTTTGGTCTAAGCTGACTGATAAATCTGCTTCTCACTTTGCTATAGGAAGGGACATTGATTCATCTGTTTTAGAAAGTGTTCTGTATATTTTAGACAATAATCTGGGGGATATAAGAGTAAGAAAATGTACCACACTTGGTGGTGTTTGTAATTCAACTTGGCAGAGGTTAAATTTCTTTTTTACTATGGATTGAATTTGTTGATATTCTAAAAATCTTTTCTTGTTGATCCCATATTGTCTAACTAGTCTGTCAAATGGAATAAAGTCTGTTCCTTCTAATATATGTTCCAAGTATTTAATTCCTTTACAACTCCAATCTGGAAAATTAATCATATTATTGTTTTGTAATATGTCAGGGTTATTCCAGATAGGTGTACGTTTGCATGGGATTAATGAAGACTCCGTTATTTTTAGAAACTCCCACCATGCTGTCAGAGAAGAGCTGATGTTGATGCTTTTAAAGCATTCATGTCTTTTGATGTTTGAGCTGTTAAATGGTAGGTCTGAAATCTCTAGATTATTGCATAGTGCCTGTTCAACATCTAGCCAGGGCTCATCTAAGAAGGTATGTTTTAACCATCCTGAGATGAACTGAAGCCTGTTGGCTAAGAAGTACTGTTGAAAGTTAGGCAGATCTAGTCCTCCTTTATCCTTGGTTCTTTGTAGCGTTTTTAAGCTGATACGCGGGGGTTTATCTTTCCAAAGGAATTTAGAAATATACGAATCCAGAAATCTGAACCAATCTTGTGATGGTTTGTTCGGGATCATTGAAAATAAATAATTTATTTTGGCAAGATCATCATTTTTATAGTGGCGACCCTTCCCATGAGTGATATGGGTAGAGATTTCCATCTAGTCAGATCGTCTTCTACCTTCTTTAGAAGTGGAATGTGGTTTAATTTAGTTAAGTCTGAAAGCTTAGGAGAGACATTAATACCTAAATATTTAATATTTCCAGATTGTAGTGGGGCAGAAGAAGAATTATGGAAGGAGCAGTTAATTGGAAGAACTGTAGATTTTGACCAGTTAATTGAATAATCTGAAACTCTTAAAAACCAGTTTATTAGAGTAATTACCTCAGAGAGGTTGGTTTGTGAGTTTTGGAGAAAAAGCAACACATCATCCGCATAGAGACTGATTTTATGTTCTACGTTCTTACATTTTATGCCCTTGTTGTAGCCTGTCTAAATGCTGTTGCTAGTGGTCGATAAAAATTGCATACAGTGAAGGGGAGAGTGGGCATCCCTGCCTGGTGTCCCTCAGGAGACAGAAGCTGGAGGATGTCTGGTCATTTGTTCTGACACAAGCTGTTGGGGAATTATATAATTTTTTTGGCCAGTTTATGAAAGAGTTTCCAAAACCAAATTTGTGTAAAGTTGCAAATAAAAATTTCCAGTTAACTCTGTCAAACGCTTTTTCTGCATCTAGAGATAACATTGTGGTTTCAATGTTTTTGCTGCATGAGTAGTCTTTTAAATTAAGTAATCTACGCGTGTTTGTTGTTGAGTGCCTACCTTTTATGAAACCAGTTTGGTCAGGATGAATTAAAAGGGGGGTTATCTTTTCTAATCTTTTTGAGAGAGCTTTGCAGATTATTTTGAGGTCTACATTTATAAGGGATATTGGACTATAGCTTGAGGGAAATAAAGGGTCTTTGCCTGGTTTTAGCAGGAGACTAAAGTTGGCAGAATTCATATTTGGTGGTAGTTTGCCTTTTTCCTTGATTTCCTGCAACATTCTGTAGAATACTGGTGCTAAAATTGTCCAGAATTCTTTGTAGAATTCTGCAGGGAAGCCGTCTGGACCTGGAGCCTTATTATTGGGCATACTTATCAGGGCTTCCTGAAGTTCACCTGGTGTCAGTGGCGAATCCAGTGCCATTGCTTGACTGTCTAGTAATTTTGGAAGAGTTACGTTGTCAAGAAACTGATCAATTTCATTTTTAGACGGGTTTATTTGTGGTGAATAAAGCTTCATAGAAATCCCTGAAAATGTTGTTTATTCATTCAGGGTCATATATTGTGTTCCCAGATAAATCATTAACCGCACATATAGTTGTTTTTTCTTTCTTTATTTTTAACTGGTTTGCTAGAAATTGACTGGATTTTTTACTGTGTTCAAAATTCTGCAAGCGAAGTCTTTGTACTAGGAATTGTGTTTTTTTTTTATTAATAATTTCATTTAATTCTAGTTTTGTTTTGCGTATTTTCTTCATTATTTCTTGATCTTGGTCAGACGCGTTGGCTTCTTCTAAGGATTTGATGGTTTTTTCTAGTTCCTAAATATTTTTGTTTTCTTTTTATGTCATGAGAAAGAAATTATTTTACCTCTCATCACAGCTTTCCCTGCTTCCCATAGAGTAGATGCTGATGTTCCGGGAGTGTCATTATAGTCTAAATATGAAGTCCACTCTTTTTTAAAATATTTAATAAAGTCTTCATCTTTGAGCAGTGATGTATTGAATCTCCAGTTTTTACTTGGTGTAGCGTTCTTCTTATGTATTAGTGTTAAAGATACAAGAGCATGATCGCTGACAGCTATAGGGTGAATCTCAGTGTCTGAAATGTCACTCAGCAGCAAGGGCGTAGATTTCGTTTTGGCATTGGTGGGGACGAATGATTCAGGTTTTTTGTCTTTGCTTCTTGATAACAAAAGGAGAAAGGTACTTGCCTACATATGCTATTCTACATGCTTTTAAATCATTTAAAATTACAATTGATAGTTTTATATGTGAGTTATATAATGCTAAATTACAATTAAACAAATAACTAAGTAGACTTTAGTTTACTTCAGCCATATTCAATATAAATCAGGTATCATACAAAAATAAAAATAACAGGGCTGGACTGGGACAAAATATCGGCATTTTGACTAGTGACCGGCCCACCATGGTATTATAGGAAAAGTCATAAATCCTTTAAAGCCTTTATAATAAGCTTAAACCTACACCACTTTCCCTATTCTGGTATTCTAAACAGTAACATCTAATTTATAATTACATATACATATACCTCAAGATGCTTAACTTACAAAACCGATTTAAATTTAATGCACGTATAAAACAAATGCACAGAAATCTATTATTTTTCTCCAGTAATTAAATAGATTCAACATCTTTCTTCAACAGAATTACAAATATGAGCTCAAGGACTTAACAACATTACTTCAGTTACACCAACATCTCTGATACATTAGCACTAAGGGAACACGGAATGATCTGGTGCTTTATGTCCATCTAAGATTACCACAAAGTAAAAGATCTCTCACCAAAATTATGCAACATTTTAGCCACACTATTGCCCCCATCAGATCAGTGAGTTGGGATTTTTTATTCTAAGCATGAGCTACTGTTACAGCAACAGACATTAATACTACTGGTGTCCCACACAACAACTCAATGTCCACTATGTGAAGGAGCCAAACACATGCCTGCTCCTCTCGTTAACTGAGATAAACTGCTGGCATATTGGTTTTACATCTATACTGTCCAGTCTTTCCTGGTGGACATACAGCAGCATTGTTTAATCTCATTTGAGTCATTGTTGACTTTAGCCATGTTTTTAGTCTTCTGAGAGCACTGAAGCTTCTTTCAGCCTCAACTGAGGATACTGAGATGACTAAAAGCAGCCTGACAATTGTCATGATAATAAATACTAGTTAATCTACAGCACCAAATCATCAGTCAGTCACCTGTGACCTCGCCTCTTCACCTCTGAGCTACAACATGGCAGAGCTGCCTCTGTCACCTGATGAATAACAGTGAGACATTCCACATACATGCAGTCACACATGTGCTTCAAATACAGTCATGAACCAACAAGTCGTCATCCAATTTCACTTGTGATCTTGTGTCACCATTACTCTCTGAGCTTTGTGTTGGTTCTTCTGTCACCTGACAAATAGGACATACATGACAATAAGAATAAAATGTGGAGCTGCTTCAGTGTTTCTGTCAGTTTGTGCAGATCTTGACTCGTCAGTAATGTTTGTAGCGTGAGTGCATTTTTACAACAATCTGTGCAAACTGCACTACAAGGTGGAATATTTGCAAAATCATGACTACCGCATGATATTTTGTCTCAAAAATTAACCCTATGAATATGTCAGTGCCATTAGGATGAAATTATTGTGTCACCAACATTTTAATGTTAGACATATAATTTTAACAGCCTCTGTAAACTAATATCCTGGCTCGCTCGAGGCTGCCGTTTTCTCTGACAGTTTCAATCAAAATTAGAAATGCTGCTCTGAAACTGAGAGAACTAATAGTGCTGCCTGTTGTGCAGTTAGTTTCCAAAACACGTTATTCATGGTTACATACAGTTTTAGACTGATGTGGGCCAAAAGCCTAGCATAGCCTGTAACGTTATTATGACGGACACATTTTATGAGTGAACTTGACTTTAAGTGACTTACAGGTTTCTTTGAAAAATACTTTCTTATATCCAGTTTCTTCCTCTTTGCTGCCGTCTTCCTCTCCTCCTCACAGGGCAGGCTTGCCGCTGCTAAAACTAAACAGAGCTCCCTGAAAGGCTCAGCCAATCACATTGGCCATATTTGTCACATGACTAGGACTCCAGTAGAGGACGTAATTTAACTCTTTCTGCACCGCTGGGTGAATGAGACGTTGACAGATCGTTTTTTTTTCTATCGGGTTGTTTTTCTTTACTCGAAGAGTCCATGCCAAATCTACGCCCTTGCTCAGCAGTGAGCTGCTGACTAGGAAATAATCCAGACGAGAGTAGGAGTGATGGACATGTGAGAGGAAAGAATATTCCTTACTGCTGGGGTGAAGGGAGCGCCATGCATCGCAAAGGCCATAGTCGCTCATATACTGTTTGATTATATTTGTGGACTGCCAATTGCGCAGAGTTCCTGTTGTTTTGAGCCTATTCATTTCTTCATTTAGTCCCAGGTTGAGGTCACCTCCAAGATCAAGTGTGCCATCTAGGTGTTCAGAGAGTGCACTAAAAAATCCGTGGAAGAATGAGGGATCATCAACATTTGGACCATATACGCTTACAACACATAGCTTTTTGTTAAGTATTGATAATTTAATAATTAGGAATCTACCCTCTGGATCTATAACTGTATCGAGTACTGTAAAATTAACATTTTTATGTATTAATATCGCTACTCCCCTTTGTCTAGAATTATAACAGGCTGCAAATATATTCGGAAACTCAGGTGTTTTAAGTTCGTTTAAACCTGTGACAGGCCTGTGAGTCTCTTGTAATAAAACAACGTCTGCCTGTAGTTTTTTAAGCTGGTTAAATATCTTTAACCTCTTTCCTCTGGTGCCAGCTCCATTTACATTCCATGTGACAAACCTTAGTATGCCCATAATTGTGTGTGAATGTCTAATGATGTACGCTGGGTGTTTCGTTTAGACGGGTGAAGAGAATGTGGAAACATCACTTGTTTGTAAATAGAAAGAGAGAGAAAAAAATGTGGTGAGAGGCTCCATAAGTCTGACTATGTGTGTGTATATTAACTAATATGAGCAAGCGTTGCTTGCGTGTGTGTCCTGTAAGTCTGTGTGTGCTGTGAGGCTGATGTAAATGTGCTGCCGTTGAGCGCATGTGTTTGTGTGATCGTAGTGTGTGAATATGCAGAAATAGAGGGTGTTGTTTGTAGGTAAGTGGGGAAGTAGGTGATCACCGCAGTGAAAGAAAAGAGAAAGAAAGACACCACGAGAATGGTGAGCAACAACAACAAAAAAAGAAAAAAATGGAAACATTCCAATTAAAGCAATGACGGGGGGGGGGACGGTGTTATCTGCTATGACATCATACTGATATTACTAGGTTAAACACATGTTAGAGGAGAGAGTGTGAGTGGATAGGAAAAGAGTGTAGCAGGTTCTTATCTGGAGTGCAGTCAATATAACTACGGAGTGGTGCCGGGATCGCGGTAGAGCTGTCCGTCCACGTAGAGCCAGTCCACAGTGATGACAGCGCAGGAGCCTCTCTGAATGAAGCTACGTCGAACTGGGAACAAGACCTTGCATCGTTCCAGGATCTCTTTGGGGAACTGGTCTTTCACGCTGAAGTTCGTTCCTTTAAGCTCCCTGCCGCGACTCTTCACCTGTTCCTTCCTTTCTTTGGCTCTCGGAGGAGGCGGACGCACTTTTTCTCCTCTCCCTTATCTTCCCTGCTTATGTCCTTGTCTAGTCTCGTGGTTTTTTTGTATTTTCCCTGGAACATTCTCTCACAGTCTGTTCTCTAAAACCTAAAAGAGGAATTATGGATTGAATCAACTGGTCCCTGAATGCAATTGACACCCCTTTCTCAACGAGAAGTTTGGGCTTGGGTGAGCCTGAGTGCTGAAGATATCTACCTATTTGGAACCATGGTAACAGGGTTCTGGCGGATCGGAGCTGGCTTGGCCCTGACTTATCGAAGAATTAAGAAAGCGGAACCGGCTGTTCAAACCCCCACAAGGCTGCCCGCTGGGATTGGAACGATGGGAGAGGCGTGAGTTTCTCAAAATGGGCTCATTGAGTCAGCACGGATAAGATCTTGGAGAGGCTACGGCTGCTGTGAATACTCAGAATAAGATCTCTGACTGCAGACTGGATACATCTCGGAAGGGCTAGCCCGGAATAACATCTCTGGGCGCAAAATTGGATGACATCTCGGGGAGGCACACTGCCGTGAGTTCTCTGAAATCGGCTCCTTGAGCACAAGAAATGACAACATCACAGAACGCAAGTATGGCGAAGCTCGCGGCTCTCCAACGGGAGATTAAGAGACCAGTGTTGGACTGTAGAACTACTTTGAAATTCATATGAGCTGTTCGCACTAAAGTAAAAAATAACATCACTTCATGTGGATACCCTCTCGGCGCCAGCTACAAGGCCGGAGCTGAACAAAACACCCTGATAACGACTGTGTTTAGTCTGTTCCTTCCCATTCCATGCAAGGCCACCTGGGTT